>NC_086444.1:1120631027-1121231027 GCF_028390025.1 Pseudophryne corroboree
ATTGTGTAGGGGCTCTTACTGTGCTGTAACGTGTGGTGTAATTTGAACAACAGATACTACTGTGAAATGGTACTATTAAGTGGCCACGCCCCTTCCATTTGAAGCCATCCCCCTAGATTTTTTACACACCTACGGCGAGCACCGGCCCTCTTTAAAATATTGGGGGGGGGGGGGGGGGCGCCGATGTGATTTCTTGCACACAGCGCTAAAATGTCTAGTTACGGCACTGAGTAAGGGAACCATTGGCAAAAAGTGATCATAATATGGTCACATTCGAACTGTGTTACCGTAAACAGCGTTATATGGGTTTGACTAAAACCTTTAATTTTAGGAAAGCAAATTTTATTATGCTCAGGAAATCTATAAAGGGTATAGATTGGGACCAAAGCTTTAACGGTAAGAACACTGCAGAAATGTGGGATACCTTTAAAATATTGCTGCACAGGCTCATGCACGAGTACATTCCCTTGGCCAGCAAAAGCAAGAGGAGCAATTTTGAACCGATGTGGCTAAATAACAAGGTTAAGTTATTAAGGGGCAGAAAAAGGCGAGCATTTAAAGCTTTTAAATCTGTTGGGAGTAAGGTCAGCTTCCGCTGCTACAAAGAATGTAATAAATTGTGCAAAAAGGAAATTAGAGCAGCTAAAATAGAAAATGAAAAACTAATTGCGAAGGAAAGTAAAACTAACCCAATTTGTTTTTCAAGTATTTCAATGGTAAAAGGATAAAAAAAAGTACACCATAGGACCACTTAAAAATGACCTAGGAGTATTGTTAACTAGTGACAATGAAAAGGCAGAGATATTAAACACAACCGTCTCGTCAGTTTTCACTAGAAGAAAAAGTTAGTGCAAACTATAATTACCAAGATTATTTAACGTGTTTAAGTGAAGTAGAAATCAAAAAGCAATTACAAAATATTAAGATTAATAAATCTCCCGGACCGGATGGACTGCACCCAAGGGTTCTTATGGAGCTTAGTTCAGAGTTAGCTAGGCCATTATACTTAATCTTTAATGCTTCAATAGCAACTGGCATAGGGGGTCATTCCGGCCCGTTCGCACGCTGCTGTTTATTGCAGCAGTGTGAACGCTTTGGTTCTGCACATGCGCAGCGGCCGCATTGCACAGGCGCGTCATTGCCCGGCGCACTCTGCGAATGACAAAAGTGGTTGCAGCAGCGACCGCAAGAAGAGTGACAGGAGGAAGGCATTCCAGGGCATCAACTGACCGTTTTCCGGGAGTGGTTCGGTGAACGCAGGCATGGTCAGGCGTTTGGAGGGCGAATGTCTGACGTCAATTCCAGGACCTGCATCACTGGTTCGATCGGACAGGGTAAGTAAGTGTTACCCTGGTCTACTTCTACACAAAACTTTTTTTGCATAGCAGGGCTGCACAAGCGTTCGGAGCCTTGCTCTGCAAAAATCCACTCCCCCATAGGCGGCGTCTAGTTGATCGCACGGGCAGCAAAAAGTTGCTACGTGCGATCAACTCGGAATGACCCCCATAGTTCCCAGGGACTGGCATATTGCAGATGTTGTACCACTATTTAAAAAGGGAATGAAATCTAATCCTGGAAATTATAGACCGGTAAGCATGACTTCTGTAATAGGGAAAATATTGGAAGGCATATTAAGGGATAGCATTCAGGAGTATCTGGGATGCTCAAACATAATGTGTAAGAACCAGCATGGCTTTGTAAAAAAAATACGTCTTGTCAGACACGAGGAAGTGAGTGCAAACTAAGACATGGGTAATGCGGTGGATGTGGTCTTTCTAGATTTTGCGAAAGCCTTTGACATAGTTCCTCACATGAGGTTGTGTCTTAAATTAAGGGAACTTGGGCTTGGTGATAATATTTGTATTGGTTCAAAAATTGGTTGGCCAATAGGTAACAGTGAGTGGTAGTCAATGGAATATTTTTAGGTTGGACTGAAATATTAAGTGGTGTACCTTAAGGATCTGTGCTGGGACCTTTACTGTATAACATATTTATAATTGACATAGTAAATGGTATCGAGAGTAAGGTATCAATTTTTGCAGACGATACTAAGCTCTGTAGGATAATTAGATCAGATCAGGATGTTGTCTCTCTTCAAAGTGACTTAACTAAACTGGGAGTTTGGACAGCCAAGTGGAGTATGAGGCTTAATATAGAGAAATGGGAAAGTAATGCATTTCGGGATCAGAAATGAACAGGAAACCTATACATTGAATGGGGTAATTCTTGGAAAGTCAGTAATGGAAACGGATTTGGCGGTGATCATAGATAATAGACTTAGCAGTAGTTCCCAATGTCAGGATGCTGCAGTAAAGGCCAATAGGGTATTAGCATGCATAAAACGGGGAATAGAGACTAGAGATGGGAACATAATCCTGCCATTGTATAAATCATTGGTACGGCCCCATCTGGAATACTGTGTACAATTCTGGGTTCCTCATTATAAAAAATACATAGTAGAACTAGAAAAGGTCCAGAGAAGAGCTACTAAATTGATTAAAGGTTTAGAGTCCTTGGAATATGAGGAAAGTTTAGTTAAGTTGGGAATGTTTACACTAGAGAAAAGGCATCTGAGAGGGGATATGATTAATATTTTCAAGTACAGAAGGTACCTTATAGGGATCTTTCGGGCAATTTACTGTACACAGGACACAAGATCACCCTTTAAAGTTGGTGGAGAGAGATTTCAACACCATACGAAGGAAGGGTGTCTTTACCGTACGGGCGATAAGATTACAAAACACACTTCCGAAGAAAGTGGTAATGTCTGAATCTATCGTGATGTTCAAAAAGGTTTAGATAAATTTTTAGCAGAAAATGGCATCCAAGGATATCTTCTGTAAACAAAGTTAAGTTGGTAGAATAGCACTATAGGTTGAACTCGATGGACAATGGTCTTTTTTCAACCTTAACAACTATGTAACTATGTAACATGATCTATGATCATGCATCTCAGACTAGATATGGCATGTCCCATAGTGGCAAAAAGCTTTGTCACAAGTTCCAAAGTCTTAGTAGTCAATGCCTCTCTAATCGATGTTCGGTGATTCGCCATACGATCTCGAAAGTTACGTTTTGTCATGCCAACATAATAATAACCGCACGGGCAAACGATATAAATAACGTGGTCCATTTTACAGTGCAACCTGTGTCTGATTTTAATCTTCACTCCACTGTGTGGGTGCGAAAAACTGTCGCAGGCCATCATAGACCTGCAGGTGGTGCAATACGGACACCTATAGCACCCAGTCTTCATCTACGGCATCCGGGATTCAGTAGGGTTACAAGGCTGCAAAGTTGGTCTCATAAGCAATGGGCTGAGATTTTTACCACAACGATACGCACACATAGGAGGGCTCTGTTGACTCTGTTTGCCTATCATGTCAGTTGATCCAAATCAGTTTGTTGATGATGCTTTTCAACTTACACCCAATACTTTCATTTCTATGACTGATTATGATGCGGAGAAGGTTCTCTTTGATCATATAGGATTTGCCAAATTGCCTGCTGAAACTGCATTGGATTTATATAACAAAGTACTTAGAATGAGCAAACATGACATTGATCACACTTTACATGGCCAGTTCCTCTCTATTTTAGGGACAAGGGAATACCTAGAGGTTTCAGAGTAAACAATATACCCACCTCTGGCCACAATAATTTATCATTCTGTACCAAGTGGTGTGGGGTACTTAATAAATGTTCCCTAGACCTCATCCTCCTCGTTATTGAGGAGGTGGGTACTGAGCTGAAACAAGTGAGAGAGGAACTGACCATGTTTTCGTCCACTCATTACTTTGCCGAGTGACACCAACGATAAGTGGATCGATAAGCTTACCGAACAGGTCAATACTTAATAACAAGCTCTTATTGTATTCAGAAGGAAAAAGCTGGTCACGGTAAATGCTGATTATGCTAATAATCAAGCCTATAGGTGGTTAAAGGGTAAATCAAAAGGTACATTCTCCTGCAGACATAAAACACAATATAGAGCACGCTACACTGGCCCCCTGGATCACTCGTCCTCACAATCTAACTCTGAAAGTGAGGCGAGTGAATCCCGCCCCCCCTTCGGGCAGTGGCGGAAGTTCCAGAGTCAACGGAGTCGGTCGCCGCCGGGCTCCAGCGCTGAAAGGGGCACCCAGCCTGACCATCTCCATTGCCTCCAATTACCTCCGAGCAGCGAGTACAGCCTCTGGTCTGTAACACACGCAGCAGTTTTCCCGGCAGGTAAAAGTCGGCGCGTGTATTTCAGCCCTCTGTGCACAAGCAGTGATCCCGTGCAGCCGCAGCGTCACCCCGGGCCCAGAATCTCAGCAAGCAGGAGGCGGGGTTTGCCGTCCATGAGTGTCAGACAATGCCCCCGCCTCCTGACAGTCCTGCAGCTCGTCTCCATTAGCTCTGCTCTCGTCCCCAGATTCAGAGTGGCTCATGCCGGGCGGGAAGTACCCTGCAGTCCGCACTCTGTCTGCTCCCTGCTGTCTTGGAGTCTATTTGACAGCAGCTTTCAGGTGAGGAGTGGCAGTGGAGATTGCAATGTTTGGGTATCTAAGTGTGTGTGTAAATGTGTGTGTGTGTGTGTGTGTGTGTGTGTGTGTGTGTGTGTGTGTGTGTGTGTATATATATATATATATGTATATATATAGGGTTCACTACGATATGCCGGCGGCCGGGCTCCCGGCGACCAGCATACCGGCGCCGGGAGCCCGACCGCCGGCTTACCTACAGTGTGGCGAGCGCAAATGAGCCCCTTGCGGGCTCGCTGTGCTCGCCACGCTACGGGCACGGTGGCGCGCTACGCGCGCCACACTATTTTATTCTCCCTCCAGGGGGGTTGTGGACCCCCACAAGGGAGAATAAGTGTCAGTATGCCGGCTGTCGGGCTCCCGGCGCCGGTATACTGAGCGCCGGGAGCCCGACCACCCATATATATATATATATATATATACACACAAAATAAAGGTATTTTTGTCTAAACAAATATGTATAAAATATATATGTATGTATATATGTGTGTGTGTGTGTGTGTGTGTGTGTGTGTGTGTGTGTGTGTGTGTGTGTGTGTGTGTGTGTACTGGGATATATATAGGGCTGTGTATGTGTACAGTATGTATATGGGGCTGTGTGTGTGTGTATATAGGATTGTGTGTGCACGTATGGGGCTGTTTGTGTGCATATGGGGCTGTGTGTGTATATATGGGGCTATGTGTGTGCATATGGGGCTGTGTATTGTGTATATGGGGCTATGTGTGTGTATGGGGATGTGTGTGCAGTGACAGAAGTACTGGAGACAATGGAGTTGACACCAGTTCTGAAAGGGGCTCCCCAACCTTCTCCGTTGCCTCTGGTGAGCTCCCTCCAGTCTCTGTGCACCAGCCACTAAGTGTATGAACAGCGCCGTAGTGGCATTGCACAGCAGCGTCATTATAGAATCTCAGTGCTGGGAATGCTGTCCGTCTCCCACAGGCCACCAGCTTTCTCCTGCCGCCACCCCCCTCATGCCAGCACATGCTGCTTAGGAAGGTACTCTTGGACGATGCCTTTCATTTATATCTGCTATAGGTAAGGAGGCTGTCTGTATATGTAGCTGTTTGTGTGTCTGTGTATAAGTGGGTGTGTGTAAATATGTGGCTGTGTATATGTGACTTTGTATATGTAGCTATGTTTGTATGTGGCTATGTGTTTGCGCATATGTGGCTGCATATGGGGGGGGCACCCCATTGTCTAATTCGCCTCTGGGCGTCTGGTTTGAACTTACGCCCCTGCCTTCGGGGTCTTTTTTAGGGAGGGTAACCAGGAACACTACCGATCCAAAATCCTGACTGCCGGCAATTTAACTGCATCCCCTCTTAAGATGTAATGAGCTTTATTTTATTTTTTATTGACTCTTTGTACTTCAGCACCAATTGCCTTTTATTTTCGAAGTTGATACGTCTGAATCTGCTGCAATCATCTCTTACAGTGTGGGTCAGAAGATGTTGCTCCCATATTACCTCAGCTGGGAAGAGTTGAGAGAGATGATATTGGCAATAAAGAAATAATGACCCCTAAATGTGGAAATGATATAACTTTGTAATAGTTTTTCATCAGATTTGCTTGTCACCCCTGCAATTCTGCTCCCCTGATTCTGGACATGGGCAGTTCTTTCCACATATCTGGCTGTAATCTGCATAATGGAGCATTGTTGACCCCCTAGGCCATTTGTGCTAATGCCATCGGTGAGGGGGTGAATACAGGTGTGCCAATATAAGTTGTAAATGTCCCACAATAAAAAACAGAAGTATAGGAACTATTAAAGGATTTAAAAAAAGAGAGAAAAAAATATTTTACCAAGAACTCTCTACTAACTTTCATAAGGTATCTTTAAATGATCCTTTACAGCCTATTTACTACACACAGCTAAATATAACGGGCCGGATGTAATGCCACCCAAGTTCGGCGGACGTGCAGGATGCTGACCAAACTCAGATGCTTTTTTTTAGAGGAACAATCAGTTACAAGGCATATTTTTGCCTTGTAAGTGATTGCCCCTTTAAAAAAACATCAGAGACCTGCCGGCATCCTGCACGGCCGCTGAACTCGGGTGGCATTACATCCCGCCCATCGTAGGTAAAGCTAAAGTAGAAAACAAAACTGAAAAAAAGAAATTCTTCATCTTGAGAGATTTCAATAACTATCCAACCACTGTCTGGAAATATCAGCTGTAAGGACAGTAAGAACAAAACAAACCCGGGTTCACAACACTACAACACCTCAAAACTCTGCTCATAGTTTTCAACATTCAGAGACCCTACTTGTTTATAAAGTTAATAGGAATTGCCTTTGAATGAGTAGGGGAAATGAATCGGAAGGGGTTTATGTCCACAGGGCCGGAAACTGTAATGCTTAATATACAATTTAATCTCACTTATCCTGAACTAAAAAGAATAATTAAGGAGAACAGAGTTAAAATAAGAGGTGTGGGGAGGAGTGTGAGGAGGCTGATAGGACAGAGTAATAATTTTAAGGTTAGATATCTTCACAGAATTAGTAATCTTGAATCTAGAACTTTATAAGATGTCGCATATTGTCCTACTTACTCAGTTGTGTAACACTAGGATATCATTAAAACATTAATTGTAATTTAAGGTTTACTTTTCTTAGAAGTGGACATTTGGGTAGTAGTTGGTTAGACTAATCAAATAAAAATTCTCTGATGTAAATGAGTTACTACAGAGACCAAGGGAGGGATGTAATAGGGTGTGAAAATCAGAAAGTGAGAGATTTTGTGATAGTTCACCTGTGGGGGTTTTTAAAGTGGCAATCCTTTACATGGCAAAATCAACCTGGTTTTGCCATATAAATGATTGCGTGTTTAAAAAAAAAAAAAAAAACAACAGGAGACCTCTCAAAATATGTCACTTTCTGATTCTCACACCCTATTACATCTCCCCCCCCCCCCCCCCTCCCCAGGAATAATTAGAGTTTATAAGAATATATTATATGGATCACTTGTAATTTTTACAGGAAATATAGTACAGTGATTGGCCCATTCATCATTACATAATTATCTCTAGTTATAATTATATTTTAAACTCACTGCAAGTTTATAAAACCATTTGGAGGCATTCAACATTGCCTGAAGTATCACTTCCGAAATACTGCTCTTTTTGCGTGATCAACTTTTTGGAAGAGTGATACTTTCACCCCATTTCCCCACCACTGGAGTCTGTGATTCCCCCCTACCCCCGCTTACCCCACCCCTGTGTGTAAACCCCCCATCATGTTATCAGTGCTGCTGTGTGTGGCCGCCTGCATCCTCTCACTAATTAATGTCTTCCCCTGCATCTATTCACCCATGCTTCTGTGTCATACCCCCTCCCCAACCTCTGCCCACATCAGCACCATGGAGCCTAAATGGAGTCTAGACAGGAGGACGAACTTTAGTGAGCAGGTGAGCCGGAGATAGTCTGGGACTGCAGGGCTGCAGTGCCTCGTAGGGTATGAGGGGGGTAGTCGGAGCTGAATAGACCCCTTTGCTGCCTGTGTTGCCATGTAACTGGTAGCTTGTGAAGATTATCGCAGGCTGTACACCATCTCAGTTAGGTGTGCAGTAACACCACCAAGTTCCGAAAAAAATACTTTTTGGAACTTGATGAATGGCTCTGACACTTCATTTTACTAAAGTATACCTGCTTTTGTGTAACTAAAGGGATGAGGAATAGACCCCTGATAGTTTCTCTTATCCTTATTGTTACTATCATTATTTTCAATACTATTTAAATAAAAATTAAACCTTAACCCTTCAGTGGTAAAAATTAAACCCTTAGCCCTATGTACAGTGCTCCTTGTATTGGTTTCAAATTGTTTGGTGAAGAGGGTTTCCATCTACTACACTTAGGGACCCATTTATTAAACAATATTTGCGGCTGTGTCCCCGAAAATGCCCGGTTTCATGGGCTAGCCACAAATATTATGCATCCCTGCAATATAAGGGATATGTGCTGTAATCTGCTGCGATCCCTCCATTGCCCATAGGTTTATATTTGGGATACAATGATGCCACATTTACCAATATCGGGAATGCCCCCACACCTACTGCAATTTTATTTATTATTTATTAACAGTTTCTTATATAGCGCAGTAAATTCCGTTGCGCTTTACAATTGGAAATAACCATGATATAACAAACTGGGTGATAACAAACAGTCATAGAGGTAGGAAGGCCCTGCTCGCAAGCTTACAATCTATAGGGAAATAGGCATGTATACACAAGGAAAAGTGCTATCTATTGCATAGTTGTCCGCCAGATTGCAAAGGTTCTTGGTGGGCTGTATGATATGGTCATACCGCAATGATGAACCGGGTTCAAGAGGAAGGGAAAGTGAAGAATGAGAAGACATGTGAGTATATGTGTGGACTGTGCAGAGTGGATGCAATTTGATAAGAAGGTTTATGAAAGTTATGTGGGCGGTTCTGGAATTTGATATGCTTGCCTAAAGAGGTGTGTTTTCAGGGAACACTTGAAGGTTTGGAGACTAGAGGAGAGTCTTATTGTGTATGGTAGGGCACTATACTGCACCCTACTGCAATCTTTTCATTGCGGTAGCCCATTGTAGCATTTGGACTACACTTTGCGATAAATAGTTCTGGCAGGGTTCCCCAGGATCCCTCCACCAGAAATGGCCACTGTGCGTGGCGGTCACCATTACCGCACAAGTGCAGTGACCCCAGCACCACACTCGGTGCATCAAAGGGACAGGTTCCTTTCGGAGCCCCTGTCCCTGCCTGTGCCAAGTTATACATACATCCAATATGATCGTATTCTGCAATGTGGTCCTGGGCGCTAATATCGCACCCAGGTTGCATTGCAAATGTAATCATTGATAATTGGGCCCAAAGTCACTAAACTAGAAGTTTTCCTAAGCCGACCCCTGTTCAGTCATCTTCTAACAAAGCAGATAAAGACTTGGGTGGTTGGACTGCCAAGAAGACTGTTCGTAGTGGTCCTGTTGCCCTTATAAAAAGACTTAAGCAGTGTTACACTTTGAGGTATCACAAATAACGAAAATGAAAAACCATTAACATTGGCAATATATCTCCCTGCTTTTAACACAGCCATCAACGTTTAATAATTCCGAACAGCATAAAACAATTTGGCACTTCCAGAGAAAGTTTAACATTTCTCTTTTTTTGCCCATGATTGTTTTCTTTGATATATCTACAAATATATTGACACAGCAAATCTAAAGCAACATAAGCGGCATTAAATTACCCCGTCACCTCTAGCTTTGCTTTATTATGCTGACAGAAGCACAGCAAGGACAAATAGTGAACAGATGGAAGAACAATTTATGATTTGCGGACTGCTGATGGAATAAAATATTAAGATCGGAATACCACAGTACAGATAAAACTAAATTATTTTTTATCACTTATTACTATGCCTACATTTTTTAGAGAGAAAATCAACATCTAGGCTTTTTTCATGTTATGTTTTTGATGTTTATGATTAGTGTTAATGTAAAATGTGGTTAAATATATAACATTTCATATTCAAATTGAAATAGCTTGTTTCCTATTTGTAGACGGCGCTGTCATGGCAAGCTATTCAACTGACGCAGTTTTTTTCATCAGTCTTTGTAACTTTCTTATTTTACCCAACTCAACAACTCAACAGTATATTAGAATGCCCTCGTATATGGTTTCAGCTCAGTCCCTCAACTAATACACTTATTGGAGGAGAAATTATAAATGAGTGAGTTGCCTGTGCAATATAAAGAATTCCATCCTACCCAAACCACAGTTCTAGTAGTCAGTTCTGTATAAGGTTAATGATATCTTTGGAAGTGCATTTTTTAGCTAAAAAATAATACTGGTACTACTTCCCTAAAACTCACCTCTGGCTTACTAAAGGGCCTGTGGCCAGGTAAGTGTCTCGCTGGTCTAAGTAGCTGGAAAAGAGGAGTTTGGTAATACAAGTTCTAGATAGGAATGTTTAAATATACACCCATTACCAGGAAGACGCGGAAGCAGGGTACCAGTCATTTAGCGGCTAATAGAGTATTTCTAGATTGGGATGCATTAAGTCATGTGACCGACGCCAGAATCCTGACACCACTCGGGAGACTGGTGCTGGAAGACCGACGTCGACATCTTGAAGGTAAGTATCGGGGGTTAGGGTTAGGTTGTGGGGGAAAGACGGTTAGATTTAGGGTGCAGGGAGGGGGGTTAGGTTTAGGCACCACCTGGTGGGGTTAGGATTAGGCTGCGGGAGGGGGGAAGGGTTAGGCACCTAAAATGGAGGGTTATGGTAGGGTAGGGGGAAGGTTAGACTCTTTAACTTCCCATGTCAAGATTTCAACTGTTGGACGGTTTCCTGACCGTCGGCATCTTGACAGCCGGCATTTTGTTCCCAACCCCCATCATGAGTTTGCTGAAACTGGAGTAAGATAAGAGAGATGTAAAGGATGTATAAAGAAGGTTGCTTGTTCTATGGTAAATATATTAGATAAACTTCTAAAAGCTGCTTTCTCCAATTACCCTTCTATTGCCCAGAAAGTGGTTGCATTGTTTATGTAGATATTAGACAGTAACATTCCCAAATGAAAGTCAGGAAAAAGTAGCCAGAACCCATAATCTGTCCAAACCATTTTATATTTGGCTACCAAAACTTAACACTGTTGGTACAATACTGTAGGTATGCAATGAAGTTTTAAAGATCATATGCGTCCCTGCTTTGCCGGGACTGTCTTTTTTTCCCAACCAGTATCTTTCATTCCTGTAATTAAAATGAAAAAGGAGAAAAATTGCTATCCATTTTACCTAGGCCACAAGAATGGAACAAGATTTTAGAGCCCAACCACACTACAGGGTCAGATGGGTATTTCTGTTCTCTTTTCAAAGTAACAGGAGCTCTGTATATGTCCCTTTGAGGATAACGATTGGCCTTGGACCAGCTGTAAATGTCCCACTTTTTTTTTTTTTTACGGTGATATTTTGTTTTTCCACAGTATAGACTATGGAGTAATGATTGAATTGGAATGGTTTCTGCCTTGTGAAATGTAATTTATAAAGGGTCTATAAGGGACCATATATCTATCAACATATGGACCATCAAATGACCAAATTCAACATCTGAAGGTCCTATAAAATATGATTATTGCTCAAATCTGAATACAGAAAGTTATGAGGTATGAGGGACTAAGAAAATGCTACATTTTATTGTAAGCCATGTATGAGTTATATAATTTTGGCGGTTACATATAGTATTTAGTTTTCTCAATAGGGAATGGGTACTTGTTCACTTAACTTATGATGATAATAATAATAATAATAATAATAATAATGTTACTGCACTAAACACTTATTCTGACCTTCATAAGTTATTTAAGGAATGTTTTTATCAGCATACCCAGTCTGATATTGTATGATGTATTCATATTATATCCATGATATAATGCACCGTTACTGTTTTTGCTTCATTCAAGTGTTTCCTCTGCTCTTGATGATGAAGGCAAGATTGTCTTTCTAAAGTATGGAATGTTCTCTCAGTGACAGATTGAGCTGAGCTATGACCTGGATTACATTTTCCTGTAACCGTTATCTGTCACAGCTGAGCGTTCTCACCTGGAGATTTACATACCTTATGTATCATGACAAAAATGATTGCATTTCTTATAGAAAATTGCTGTACAGTATTTCTTTTACTCTGAAGCAACCATTAGATACCTGCAAGGTATTATTTTATTTTGCATGACAACTCCTAAACGGTGATTCTTTTTGCTTCTTATTAAAATCAATCAATTCCATTTTTTTTACCGCAGGATATTTCCAATAGCTTTATGAATAAATTAATATCTTATAATATTCCCACTACATATCTTCCGTTACCATTTGCTAATGTGTGATAGATAAGTCACAGAGCCACAGCTGGGGATTAGGGTACTGTAATTATTCTTTGATTACAGAATACTTTATTTTTTTTATATATACAGTACCTTCTAGCAAAAACTGTACCATACCTACCACAACCTCCTTCTTTTCTCGTACATTAAGATTAGAAAGCAGCGGATTTGGTTTCCTTGAAAACAAACTCACCCGAACATACCAGTTAAGAGAAAATCCAAGTCCCCGCTCAGGTCTTCCAGCCAGACTCAGACCCTAAAATGAGGCAAAAGGGCATCTTCCTGGGGTTGGACATCGTGTGTTTTGAATTACATAAAAGTTCCTCCCTCCTGATTTGGGTTTCATTTCACAGAGGACACCGTAGGGTGTGTGTTAAGGGCCCTACACACTTGTCGAATACAATGACAGATATGAACGATATAGTTCATATCATTCAGTGTGTATGTATCAATGATGAAAGATGCGTGGCCTCGCAGTCGTTCATCGCTGATCTATCCTCATTTATACATGAAAGTCAATTTGGACAATATAGATGTATTTCCTGTCATATCGTCCAAATCGGCCATCAATATCGTCCAGTGTATAGGCAAAAATCATTGAAGAAAAAAATCGGTCAACGTTAATATGGTTGGCCGATAAAATCATTGCAATCGCCAAGTGTGTAGGGCCCTTTAGGCTGTGGGCTGAGCAAATCTGTGATAGTTTACTAAAGAAACTTTAGATTTATATGGCAGCACTGACAAAACAGAGGAGAGAAGACGCAGCCATATAATTCAAATAATGGAAAAAAAAACACTGTGGCGGCACTGTGTCATGTATTCTAATTAAAAAAAATGCCTGTAGGAGCTCTGTATTATTTTAATGTAATGGGGTACTGTGTCATTAAAAAACCAAAGAACAACAGTAGAGGCACTGTGAACTGTGGGCTGCAGCACTGTGAGGCACTGTGTTGTGTGTTCAGGGCAGGCACCGTATTAAAAAAAAGTTGACATAAAACTGTGTTGTAAAATAATGTTCATTAGGTGCTACCATTACTAGATGCAGTGTGTGGGGGAAAAAAATTGTGTGTGTTGTTCAGGCTCAGGCATTAGAATGGTCGATGATTATTTAATGGCAATGTACAAATTAGCATGTCAGACATTCATCTGGAAAAAAGCAATTAGAAGCCCCTTGTACAAAGCAGCTTTGCTTTACTTAAGCTGCCCACCTTCCAGTATTTACTCGGAAATAGTATTTAGCAAAGCTGGGAACCTTATGAGCGAATGGAATATGAGGCTTTTTCCTAAGAATGTAGAAAAGCTAATGTTCAGAAAAATTAACTACAAATTCCATGAGGAAGACTTTTCCCAATTACATCAAAGTACAGAGCCGTCTGTAATGGTGGATTCCAATGGGGATGAGCTGACATTGTGTGATGATGATATTAACACAGATAAAGGTGAGGACTCAGATAAGGAGAATGACATCCTCCAACTGTAGAGAGCTGTCTTAAGCCCATTGGTAGCTTGTGGGGGCCCAAACAAACCAAGTACTTCAGTCACAAAAGTGGCAGCCCCTGTAACTGGAGTGCTTAGTTTGTTAAACTGTGCATGTCCTTTTTAATATACACTATAACGGAAGGGGCCAATGACACATCAATCTTGCACCACTCTCTTTTTCATTATGAGCTGTATTTTTGGGGAACATTGGTGACGGCCTTTTTTGCATAGACAAACATTTTTATGGTTATTGCTAATATAGTATTAACTTGCAACAGTTTATAAACAGAAACAACTGCCATGTGTTTGTGCCGCTAAACTGTTGCGTGCTGTAGTTTAGCTAGCCAGCAAGCCTTTGGACAATATTGGTGAACAATATTATAAGCTGTGAGGTGGTCAAAATTGTCTGAGAATGACTGGAAATAAATGTTATTGAGGTTAATAATACTATAGGAACAAAAACAGGCTCAAATCACATTTTAGCTGATTTTAGCATTTTTTTTTAAATCCACATGCAAAACCAAATCTAAAACACATGAGGGTGGTTTTGCCAAAACCATAAAACAAAAATAAAATACAGAGGGTTGTTTTGGCAAAACCAAAACACAGGTGTCCATTCACATCTCTAATTAAGGCGAGCAAACATATACTAGCACTGCTATTCAGCCCAAGCACCAAGCTTTGAAATAGCCTTCCATCAGAGGTGGTTGAGGCTAAGACAGTAGAGCAATTTAAACTAGAGATGAGCGGGTTCGGTTTCTCGGAAACCGAACTTCACCCTTTTTACACGGTTCCGAGGCAGGTTCGAACCTTCCCGCCTTGCTCGGCTAACCCGAGCGCGCCCGAACGTCATCATCCCGCTGTCGGATTCTCGCGAGATTCGGATTCTATATAAGCAGCCGCGCGTCGCTGCCATTTTCACTCGTGCATTGGAGATGATAGGGAGAGGACGTGGCTGGCGTCCTCTCCGTTTATTGTTAAACTTGATTGCTTTATTGCTTAATTGTGGGGAGGACTGGGGAGCAGCTGTTAGGAGGAGTACAGTGCAGAGTTTTGCTGATAAGTGACCACCAGTTTTTATCCGTTCTCTGCCTGAAAAAAACGCTCCATACCATATCTGTGCTCAGTGTGCTGCATAATATATCTGTGCTCACACTGCTTAATTGTGGGGACTGGGGAGCAGCTGTATTATATAGCAGGAGTACAGTGCAGAGTTTTGCTGACAGTGACCACCAGTATACATTGTCTGCCTGAAAAACACTCCATATCTGTGCTCAGTGTGCTGCTTTATTGTGGGGACTGGGGACCACCAATATAATTAATATTATATAGGAGGAGTACAGTGCAGAGTTTTGCTGACACAGTGACCACCAGTATACTATATATAGCAGTACGATACGGAAGGCCACTGCTGTGCCTACCTCTGTGTCGTCATTAAGTATACTATCCATCTACATTCTATACCTGTGGTGCATTTTAGTTTTGCAGTTTGCTGACACAGTGACCACCAGTATACTATATATAGCAGTACGGTAGGCCACTGCTGTACCTACCTCTGTGTCGTCATTCATTAAGTATACTATCCATCTACATTCTATACCTGTGGTGCATTTTAGTTTTGCAGTTTGCGGACACAGTGACCACCAGTATACTATATATAGCAGTACGGTAGGCCACTGCTGTACCTACCTCTGTGTCGTCATTCATTAAGTATACTATCCATCTACATTCTATACCTGTGGTGCATTTTAGTTTTGCAGTTTGCTGACACAGTGACCACCAGTATACTATATATAGCAGTACGGTAGGCCACTGCTGTACCTACCTCTGTGTCGTCATTCATTAAGTATACTATCCATCTACATTCTATACCTGTGGTGCGCCTCTTTTTTTCTTTGCATCATGTGCTGTTTGGGGACAATTTTTTTGAAGTGCCATCCTGTCTTGATTAACACTGCAGTGCCACTCCTAGATGGGCCAGGTGTTTGTGTCGGCCACTTGTGTCGCTTAGCTTAGTCACACAGCGACCTTGGTGCGCCTCTTTTTTTCTTTGCATCATGTGCTGTTTGGGGACAATTTTTTTGAAGTGCCATCCTGTCTTGATTGACACTGCAGTGCCACTCCTAGATGGGCCAGGTGTTTGTGTCGGCCACTTGTGTCGCTTAGCTTAGTCACACAGCGACCTTGGTGCGCCTCTTTTTTTCTTTGCATCATGTGCTGTTTGGGGACAATTTTTTTGAAGTGCCATCCTCTCTTGATTGACACTGCAGTGCCACTAATAGATGGGCCAGGTGTTTGTGTCGGCCACTTGTGTCGCTTAGCTTAGTCACACAGCGACCTTGGTGCGCCTCTTTTTTTCTTTGCATCATGTGCTGTTTGGGGACAATTTTTTTGAAGTGCCATCCTGTCTTGATTGACACTGCAGTGCCACTCCTAGATGGGCCAGGTGTTTGTGTCAGCCACTTGTGTCGCTTAGCTTAGTCACACAGCGACCTTGGTGCGCCTCTTTTTTTCTTTGCATCATGTGCTGTTTGGGGACAATTTTTTTGAAGTGCCATCCTGTCTTGATTGAGACTGCAGTGCCACTCCTAGATGGGCCAGGTGTTTGTGCCGGCCACTTGTGTCGCTTAGCTTAGTCACACAGCGACCTTGGTGCGCCTCTTTTTTTCTTTGCATCATGTGCTGTTTGGGGACAATTTTTTTGAAGTGCCATCCTGTCTTGATTGAGACTGCAGTGCCACTCCTAGATGGGCCAGGTGTTTGTGTCGGCCACTTGTGTCGCTTAGCTTAGCCATCCAGCGACCTCGGTGCAAATTGTAGGACTAAAAATAATATTGTGAGGTGTGAGGTGTTCAGAATAGACTGGAAATTAGTGGAAATTATGGTAATTGAGGTTAATAATACTATGGGATCAAAATGACCCCCAAATTCTATGATTTAAGCTGTTTTTTAGGGGTTTTTGAAAAAAACACCCGAATCCGACAAAAAATTTTCGGTGAGGTTTTGCCAAAACGCGTCCGAATCCAAAACACGCCGCGGAACCGAATCCAAAACCAAAACACAAAACCCGAAAAATGTCCGGTGCACATCACTAATTTAAACATGCTTGGGATAGGCTTAAGTATTTCCTTACAAAAACCTAAGAAACAAAGAGGGTTGAAACCTCCAAAAAGACAAATGGAAAAGGGAAGACTAGATGGGCCAAGAGGTTAATATCTGACATCAAATTCTATTTTTAGATGTTCTATGTTTGGGATATATTTTTAATTTGCTACAGACATGGGTGCAGTAGCGTCACAAGGGGGGTGCATGGGCTATGGCCCACACCCGGGTGTCACCTGCCGAGGGGTTACACCAAAGTGCTGGCTCCTATCATCCTGTAGAAGACAGCACTGCAGACACGCCAGTTCCCGGGGGCAGCCCACATCTCCTGAGTGATGAAAATGGAGTCTGGATGCTTTGTCACAGCTCCTTCCATAAAATTTCACATTCAGGATTCAGACTGGATCTTGATGATAACAGTACATATGGTCACTATGTTTGTGTTTTTGGTCTATTCCAAAAATGCCATGTACAACAAACTGCTTTTTCTAATAATACTTCATGTTATCCTCTCTAAAACTGTTACATCCTTCACTATCACCGCAACTCATGTCTCTGTGCACATTGCATCCTCGTTAATTCACTTCCCTCTTATTAACACTCATGAGCTGTTTACTTATCTACTGTATATACACTGACTGTAACATCCTCATCTTGTCACCAATAAAAACAATCACACACCTCTTACAACTATTCTTATCTCTCTCTCCTTCTGCTTCTATTAGCTGGTGACATATCCCCAAATCCAGATCCTATTCAGATACCACAATAAAAGTCAGTTGATTCACAACAGAATATAAAGCCAACCAACCTTATGAACATGACATGTCTCCCATCTCTCTCCAATGTGCCCTATAGAATGCATGCTCTGTTTGCAACAAATTAACATCCATCCATGACCTTTTCATTTAAAAAACCCTCAACCTGCTGGCTATAACAGAAACATGGCTCATACAATCAGACACGGTCTTCCCTGCAGCACTGTCACATGGTGGCCTTCAATTTACACACACCTCCAGGCCTTGTAACAGTAAAGAAGGTGGGGTTGGAATGTTACTGTCCCAATTTTTCATTTTTACTGTCGACCTCTTGACCACATACCTTCTGAACTAACAGTATGTCTGTGGACTGAGATAGGAACCCTATAAGAAATCCAGACAGACACAGAGGGCCTGATTCAGAGTTATGCCCAATTCCATATGTGGAAGGTTCTCATGCTTTTTAGCAAACTGCGCATGCATCATTATTATTATTATTATTAACAGTTTCTTACATAGCGCAGCATATTCCATTGCGCTTTACAATTAGAACAACAGTAATAGAACAAATCTGGGTAAAAACAGACAGACATAGAGGTAGGAAGGCCCTGTTCGCAAGCTTTCAAATCATAACCTGCATATACAGCTTACAGCAATTACCAGCATCTTGAAATTAAATACAAGGCTCCAATGTTGCAAAGCTGCTTTGCCAACCTCTGTGCCACCATATTATTATTATTTTTTTTTATTATTATTATTATTATTAATAATAATAATAATAATAATAATAATAATATAGAACATTTGTATATCATCAGTATTAGTGCATTACTCATTACAATAACAAATGCGCAGAGTATACATGGATACAAAAGCCCTGAGGTATTTACTTGATATACAGGTAAACAGAAATCTGAATAATTTAAAATTGTAAGTAATAGATTCTTGTTACTCTGACAACATTATGAAGATGTTTCTGAACTAAAAATCTTACAATCTAATTAGGTAAATGGGAAACCAAATAGATGCGGCGGTAAGACATTTGCTTATAGATTTGAACAGTCCTCTGTAAACAGTAATTGATTTGGAATCACATGACTGCTTTCATGAGTGTAGAAGATCCATAAATGAATGATTAATTATCTGATCGTTTGGACATGAGGAGTGTAAGACGGAAGAGGCTAGGCATGCAGTTAGCTATAGAACTGTGTTCTTACTTTTAATATGTTATATACAGTAATTTGAAATTAAATATTTAGGCGGAGATAACCAATAAGAGGGAAAGTCTTTTTAGTTTTGTGTCCACATCTTCAGATCAAGTAATAAGAATAAATACACAATTTCCCAGGGACAACAGAGCTGTTTTCGCAATCAAACTATCCTTAAAAAATGATTTTAAAGGTGACATATATTAGACAAATTTTCATACTTACAACACAAACTAGTGATTTGCTGAGCGCTGCATTTTTTTCAGAAATATGCACAATGATATGTCATACATATCTGCTAAATAGAAGAAAATCAATCACAATTTAGGAGTGTACAGTCTGCATTACAGTAAAGCTAGCAAGCAGAATTGTCACTGCAGGACTAATCTGCATTAATATCTATGCCAGCCATAGCGTGTTGATTAAAAATCGAGTGAGCCTAGCTGATTAATGTCTTAGCTCAGGTTTGCTAAACATTATACATCTTAATTTTAGTTACTAAATAATCGTTTGGAAGCATACATAATTAAATGTACTCTGAGGATAGCAAATACATTTTGGTCGTGGTGGGAAAAACATTATACTGTATCACCTGTAACAGATTACACTTCATCAGCCACCTCCAAAACCAAACCCTCTTATCAAAAGAATTCTAAGTGGGATTTGCAAGGCTGATTCCCTGTTACACATACAAAAAGGAATATAGGTTCTAGAATACTTAATCACCCCCACCCTCCTCCCACTCCCCACACACACACACTTCTGTTTGATGGGGAGCCCTATGGATTAATGTTAGATCCTTTGTGTACACTGTATGGGGTTGATTCAATTGATTGCGAAGTCAATAGCGCTGGGAAGGAGGTCTATTCAGTTCAGCACTGCTTTTTCTGAAAATGCCCATTCTCGTGCCTTAAACAGGGTGTTTAGGAGGGAGAATGGGCATTCTCTGATATAAGTGCCCCACTGCAATGCTGTTTGCGCCGTGCAAGAGCACAAAACAGCATTGCGGCACTAGTTTTGTTGAATTTTTGCTCGCACCCCTGGAGGGGTACAAGCAGAAATCCACTAGTTGGCCAAAATAGCGCACTGAATTGAATAGCGCTGGGACTACCTTCCTGGTGCTATTCACTTCGCAATCAATTGAATTTGACCCCTATTTTTGGAATCACTGCTGGACGTGGTTTACAGTAGCATTTTTATGGTGGTAATAGAGTCACTACTCTCAGGGGTCTGTTCATGAAGCAGTGAAACGTGTGTAGTAGTGAGCCAGTGGAGAAGTTGCCCATGGCAACCAATCAGCTGCTCTGTAAAATTTTATAACATGCAAATTATTAATGTTACTTCAATGCTGATTGGTTGCCATGGGCAACTTCTCCAGTGGCTCACTTCTCCACACTTTTCCCTGCTTTATGAATAGACCCCTTATTCTCTAATGAGGAAAACCACCACCAACTGTCACCTGTCTCCTCCATCATGTCCCCATTCTTCCTGAACATTAATCTTCCCGGGACCAAACTCCTTGTGACTATGGGGGTCATTAACACCAGAACATCTGTCTTTATTTGTGAATGTAATTTTATACTATAGTCACTTTTGAATCTCAAACACATGTCAGTGGCGCCGAGAAGGGGGGGAAGGGGGGAGTGTTATTCTTTACCCAGGCCTGTTGGAGGGGCCTGGCGGGAGGGCATCCCCACCCACCTCCCCTGTTACAGACAGATGCACTTCAGGAAGGGAGAGAGAGAACTGACTGCTTGTGAAACAGTCTCTCTCCCCAACACACAGTGCTATGTACTGGGCTAGGGAGAGAGACAGCTGCAGCAAATGTCAGTCCCCTCTCTCCGTGCCTGGGGGACCAATATTGCCAATACAGGATTAGAGAGCAGCGCCCCCTCTGTGTGGCGAACACACGTGCTTTGTAGCTGCACTTTGGATATTTTTTTTATATCCTTTAAGGAGGGGAAATGGCCACACCTGCCTGTGTTAGCCATGCCCTCTTCCTCTACTGTGGCAGTCCAGTAGACTCTGAGCACTAGGGTCCCTAGGAGACATTAGAACTGTACCAGACACTAATATGCATGTGCAGGTCTCCAGGGAAATGGTGCGGTGGCAAATTTTTCCCATAATGTTCCTACTGCACATGTGCAGAAATACAGGAAGAAAGGCTACTGCTCCATTTTCCGGTGATTTGTGCAGCACTGCTACCACTGACACGGGATTCCAGAGTGGTGAGTATTCAAGACATGGGTGCAGGGTGTGTGCAGTGTGGGCCCACACACCTTACACCCATTATAGATACGCCACTGAGTTGGAGGTTTATACAGGATTATAGAGGTTGTCAGCAGTAACAGAGTATAGAACAGAGTAAACAGTAGTGTTACTAGAGACAGCATTAGCGATAATACTGTTAAGAGTATCTGTAGTAAGACATCCCCGGAGGAACATGTGCTGCATGCTTCTGCAGTACATCCCAGTCACACATCTGTAAAAGCAACTAAGATGGCAGAAAGGCGCAGGGTTATGCATGCTCAGTAGAGGTTGTGGTGGCCATCTTGGTAAAAGTGGCTGTCTGGATTCACAACAAAGAAGCAGGAGACAGAGCTGAAACATATTCCTCTATAACAAACTACATTGCATCCACCTATCAGTTTGACCCTGCTAACATAGACTAAGACCATCCCTTCAATCTTGAAAGTTCCCTGAAAACATATCACATGGGAATTTAATTCCCTAAGTCTTATTTATTTATTTATTAACAGTTTCTTTTTTTCTTTTTTATATAAGTTTTATTCGTGAGAAGACATGTACATAAATGAAAAGCACAGATGACCTACACCAGGGCTGGCCAAACCGGTCCTCGAGATCTACCAACAGTTCATGTTTTCCAGGCCTCCTGGAGATCTGTAGAATTGTCAGTTAGGAATGAATGCAGCACATCTTAATTAGTAATGACTACACCTGTGCACCAGCTCGGTGGTCTGGAAAATGTGAGCTGTTGGTAGATCTCGAGGACCGGTTTGGCCAGCCCTGACCTACACAGAGACCATTGAAGATGTGAACAAACAGCTTACATCAAAACCTAATTGGAATGTTCTAGTAGGCCAATTGGGCACATATCTAAAGATATATCACTACCAATAAAAGATTTGTAGGTAATACTTCTTAAAGTCGTTCTCACATTTTATTTTAATATTATAAAAAACAGTTAAAGAGAAAGAGTCACTAGGGAAACTAAAACTCAAAGTGACAATGACAGTCAGAGAAAGAAGACAGGAAAGAAAAAAAACAAAGAAAGGAGAAGATAAAGAGATGGGGAGGTAAAGGGATGGGAGGGAACAATCCGACAGGTCATTAACAGTTTCTTTTATAGTGCATCAAATTCCGTTGCGCTTTACAATTTGAGTCTTGAGATTAGTGCTCAACCCTCAAAATGTGGGCCTAATTCAGAGTTATACGCAAACTCCGATGGCCTCAGCTATGATACGACCATCTAAGTAACCTGAGGGTCACACAGAGTACATTGATAATCATGGCTGGGTTTGGGGTGTGATATATGCAGACAACCATAGGTACCACTATTAACAGCACAAGCAAGTTATTTGTCTGTAGGCGCAGCTCATGTTTTGATTCAATGAGCATAAAAACAGCGTAAGAACAAAGCAGGAATAATGACACTTGTGTTACATGCTCTAATTGCAAAGTGTGACCCCGCAGGAAAAAGTCTTCAATAATGATACATTTCTGCATGGAAAATTACAGCGTGGTTCACTCATTTGATGATTCAGTTCATGCGGAGGAGAAAATATTACCATACTGGTTATCAAAATAAGATGCAGAATCCCAATAAACACGTTGAATGCTTTAGAATCATGTTTTTATTTAAGAGCTTGCACAATGAAGTAATTATTCTACATACATATGTTAAATATCCATATGTATGCTTGCTGCATAAATATTTATAGAATTAACCTTTGTAATTGCTGCATATTAAATGCTTTCTACGGTGGACTAAAACACTGAATAAGTGATAGAATGACACCAAGCTCCAATCTTGTCAGGTCTCCCATATATGATGTCAGCTTCTCACCATTCTTTATTTATTTACCAACAGATATTTAATAGTGCTTCACATATAGATATACTAGCCAGATAGCTGTGCCCACATATGTGTTGATACACATACACTCATATGAATTGGTAGAAAGATGGTAATAAGTTTTTTACAACCCTCAATCTCACAAAGAGTAACTGGCAATCAGCTAAGGAAAATACAGTGTTCTCCACCTCTGATGGCCTCTTTCAGTATAAGGTTCTGCCATATGGGCTACATGGGGCACCTGCCACTTTCCAATGTGGTATGTACAAATTGTTTAGATACCAGGGGCTATCCAATGAGCCGCGATGCGGCAACCAAAGCATAATCCACAATAAGTGCCTGCTGGAGTTGCGATAACATGATCGGGAGCTTATCCCGGATCCCATTTGTTATCACACAATCACGAGTCCATTTTCAGCTGATAGAAATGGCCTCAAATTGGATACTGCAATAATAACCATCAGTCAAAAATCGCAGTATCAGGCCATTTTTCTCGTCCAAAAACAGATCGCTTCTAATTGGATACCCCCATTAGATGACATAGTCATATACTCCCAAATCTGTGAGTCACATCTGCCCAAGGTTGAGACTGCGTTGGCCATATTAAGGTCCGCAGATCTCATGGCAAACCTCGAGAAATGTGTAATAGCTATGAGGGAAGCTAAGTATTTGGGGTACATAGTCGGGCAAGGGCAAGTGAGACATTAAACAGACATGGTCAAAACAGTTAATAATTGTCCAATACCTTGAAAGAAGTCACAGTCATGAAAATTTTCTTATGCTTGGTAGATTACTACAGGTGGTTCAGAACCATTTTGCCACTAGAGCGGCTCTGCAAAAAGACCTTTTAAAAAAAACTTTGTCCAGACTGGTTAGACTGATCTGATCTTGCAGAAGCAGCCTTGACAGATCTTTGCCTAGCCACCTGTACTTCTCTAGTGCTTCAGGCACCTGACTTCGGACACAGTTTTTCCTCCAGACAGATGCCTCCAGTGTTGGCTTGGACGCAGGCCTGTCACAGGAAAATGAAGGGAGTAGAGAACCCAGTTTTATACTTGAGTTGGAAATGCCAAAAGAATGCCACAGTGAAACAAGAGTGCCTTGCCATAAAATGGACTACAGAAACACTTCATTATCATTACTATCAGATGACCAGAGAGTTTCTTTGGTAACAGACCATGCACCACTGCTGTGGATGCAGAGCAACCAGGAAGTAAACCCCAAACTTATCCAATAGTTCTTAGTGCTGCAACCTGTCAGGTTTACAATAGAACAGAGTTTTTGATGCCTCGGAGGAGGAATATGTGACAAAGGATGCCTACAGAGGAATCATATATGTTTTGCTGACAGGCTCCAGGTAAAACCCTGGTTGCACACAGGAGCAGCACTGCATCTAGCTTAAAGATATAAAAAAATCAAAGACATTTACTCATTGTAAAATTAATTTGTGACTTATCTGTGTTGTTCACGTACATTTTCTTCCACAGCTTGCAGCAGCTGACAGGGTGTGTCTGCCTAACCAGAGCACCTGAGAAAATCTCCCTTAAGAAAGCAAGGTGGGAGTGTCCTCTGCCTGTCAATCTGGAATGGGGATGGGTCTAAGGTATTTAAATCTGGTGCATTTGAATGGATTCCAATGTCAAACTAGTTGACCAGTGGCTAGAGAGCTATAATTTGTTAGTTAGTCGTAGGGCCATGTGAATTTTTGTGACTGATGATTGTTGGTCTCTGTGTCAACCATACAAATAAACTATACTAATTGAACTAACTGAGTGGTGGGCCCAGGTGCAAAAATGTACTTTGAGCCCTCTCCTCCACCCCACGCCAAGTTGACAATATGCAACACAGCAGTGGGTGACTAGGATAGGCAGTGGATGATCAGAAGAGGCAGAGGCTGATGGGGAGTGGGTGATGAGGAGAACGAGTGGGTGGCAGGGATAGGCAGAGGGTGATGGGAAGTAGGTGATGGTGACAAGCAGGGGGTGACTGAAGTGACAGGGAGAGGCAGTTTGTGACAGGTATAGGCAATTGGTGACAGGGAGAGGGTGATGGAGAGGTGGTGGGTTAAGGTATAAGGAGTGGGTGACAGGGAGAGGGTGTCAGAGAAAGGCACTGGGTGACAAGGAGAATGTGATGGGGAGGCAGTGGGTGGCATGGAGAGGGCAACAGTAACAGGCAGTGGGTGACAGGGAGAGGGTGATAGGTATAGATAGTGGATGAGAGGGAGAGGGTGATGGCCAGTGGATGACAGGTGTAGGGAGTGGGTGACAAGGAGAAGGTGATAGGTATGGTCAGTGGGTGACAGGGAGAGGGGGATGGGCAATGGGTGACAAGTACATGCAATGGGTGACAGGGAGAAGCACTCTGTTGCAAGGAGAGGGTGATGGAGATGCAATGGGTGATAAGCATAACTAGTGGATGATGGAGAGATGGTGGCAGGGATGGGTAGTGGGTGATAGGTATAGGCAGTGGGTGACCGGGAGAGGGTGACAGAGAGGAAGTGGGCATTGGGGTGAAGGTGACAGTGATGGGCAGTGGGTGTCAGAAAGACGGTGACAGGTATAGGCAGTGGTGACTGAGAGAAAATTTATGGGCAGTGGGTAACAAGTGGGTAACAGAGAGGGTGATGGGCATGGTTGACAGGGATAGGGTGAAGGGCAATGGGTGACAGAAAGAAGGTGACAGGTATAGGCAGTGGGTTACAAGGAGAAGCAATGGGTGACAGGAAGAGGGTGATGGAGAGGCAGTGAGTTACAGGTATAGCTTGTGGGTGATTGGGAGAGGGTGACAAGGATAGGCAATTGGTGACAGGGAGAGGGAGATAGGCATAAGAAGTGGAAGATGCAGAGAGGGTGAAAGGTATAGGGAGTTGGTAATTGGGAGAAGGTGAAAGGTATAGGCAGTGGGTTACAGGGAGAGGGTGATTGGCAGTGGGTGACAGGGAGAAGGTTACAGGTATAGGGTGATGTGGCGAGGGTGACATGGATAGGCAGTGGGTGACAGGTATAGGAAGTGCATGACAATGAGAGGGTGATTGGTATAGGCAGTGGGCCACAGAGCAGGGTGATGGGCAGTGGGTGATAGGGAGAGGGTGACGGGTAAAGAGAAAGGGTGATGAGAAGAAGGTGACAGGCATGGGCAGTGGGTGATGGGAAGATGGTGATAGATATAGGAAGTGGGAGACAGGAAGAGGGTGACATGTATAGGCTGTGAGTGATGAGGAGAGGGTGACAGGGATAGGCAGTAGGTGACAGGGAGAGTGGGTGACAGGGAGAGTGTGAAAGGTATGTTCTGTGGGTGACATGAATAGGCAGAGGGTAATGGGGAGAGGGTGATAAGTATGCTGCATATAGTAAAATCAGTTTACCTGGGCCTAAAACTGCGGAGCATTGAGGGTGGCTGCTCTTCTCTCGGTGTGGACAGTCATGAGATAAAAGACAGCCTCAGTCACACAGATGATGATGGGTCAGAGGAAGGGGCAGAGCAAACTGGAGAAGGGAGGAGCTGAGTGAAGAGGAGGTATAGGTGGGTAGACACCCACTGACCAGGTGTGTATCCAGCATCTGAAAAGTGCGAGGAAAATAAATACTATGGTGGCCATCTTGTAAAGTAGAGACATCAGGACTGAGTGAAGTCACTTTGAGATTAGAGTGACAGATATTAGAATGAAATAGATTAGAGTCACAGAGAAGTTCAGTAAAGTGTCAGTGGGAAGCAGAGATCAGGACTGTCACCCATCATCTCTGCTGTGCCTGCAGTTGGAGGAAGAGTCTGACCCTGAGGCAGGTATGGACTGGGGCCAAATGGGACATGTGAAAGCGGTGCGCACCGTCAAAAGGGGGCGTGCTGACCCTATCCACGGAGGGGGGGGCGTGCCGCGAGTCAGGGGGGCGTGGACTTGCGGTACACCCCCATATTTGCCATATTTGAAAGAAACAAGCTGCGTGCATCCTTCCCATCTCTCTGTGTGTCCGCACCGGCCCATCAGCCCTTCTGGCATTTGCCAGAAGTGCCAGATGAGCAGTCCGGCCCTACCCTGAAGGGCAGATCATTTGGGTGAGAACATTCCAGCTAAAACACTGCTAATCTCACACAAAGTGTTATACTCCTGTAAAATATGCTGCCAAATTTGCACTAACTTCTATTGCTGTGACTGAGTAGAGAGATGGAAAAAATTATCTACTGAAATAAACCTTTTTGTAATGAAGAAGGGCTGTATTTCCATGCTAGCCAATGTACAAAGGTCTCATTGTGTACCAACTGGCCACAATCTCTGTTTATAAAGAACTAAGCAATAACCCTAGTACCTTGCAAGGTCCCTGTTTACTGTCGTTGCATATTGTACTTTAATGTTATATAATGACTTTCCTGATAGTGGGGTATACATTATCGTTTGTTAGGTCAATGGACAATATATCACTAGCTTATAGGTGGGAGTGTACAGCCGATATGTCTGTGACTTACGTCATTCACAGACATACAGTATCGCATCAGCCCTGCAGCCAATGCTATATATCATGCACATATATCGGAACATCTGCATGTGTGGATGGGCGACCTGGAACTGCTGATGATGACATCACAACAGGGCAGGCAAATTTTAATTCAAAAATAAAAAAAATAAAAAAGTGCTCTTGAGCACTACTCACCACATATAAAAATAAGCAATTTCTTAAATCACAATAGAGATAAATTACATGACAGTAAGTCTTAATAAAAATGTAATTAATACATGATCGCTGAATGATAATGGTACTATACAAGGACGTGCAGTCAGGGGAGGCACTGCCTCCCTTGTCATTAATGATTAAAATAATACATTAATGACACATATTTTGGGCGGGATTCAAATGTTTTATTGCCCCCGATCTCCCGTCTAAAGTGATGGGAGATCGCAGGGTGATATTCTAATGACCCCCGTTATCGCGCTGATTGCGCCCATAAGAGACGGGTTTAGTCACGTAAAGCAGCTAAACCCGACTAAAGACATGGGCGCGATCGTGAAAAGTCCCGCTTAGGCATCCAAATGGGTCACTTTTCGCGCATTTCAGCTCACCACCCCTGGGGGTGGTGAGCTGAAATCATGATATCGCACCCATCGGCAGCAACATTTGAATACTGCCAGCAGGCGTGATGGGAGCGGGAGAGGGGACAGAAGATTTGAATCCCGCCTTTTTTGTTATAAGTATATACTTTAGCCTTTGCATTATTTTCATCATTTTTTACCTACTAAAAAACAGTTTTAAATGTGTTTTGGAGGCACCGCTCTCGGTGCCTCCCGCTGTCAATGATACAGGGCTGGAAGCGGGGGGCGGGGCCAAGCATAGGGCTGTCATAGTCCATTTAAAAAAAAACTATAAGCGGCACCTGTAGAAGCGCCGCTTTGATAGGGGCGTGTTGACAACAAGCACGCCCCTGTCACTGAGTTTCATGTGATTGGGCAGTGGGCGATTTCTGGGGGCGGGGGTGTGCACTAATAATTATTATTAATTAGATTATATGAACACGCGCCTGCCCATCCCCCAGTAGCCTGGTCCAGCCAAGCAGCACTGCGCTCGTTAGTTGGGGTTTGCTTATACTAATTCTGTCCTATACAGAAGTGCCAGTACGACCACCATAAAATGGCCACCGACATATTGGAGAAAAAAAAGCTGAACAGAAAAACCCGGCACCACTATTTTCATTGGTTGACAGCAGCAGGTCCTAAGGGCCAGGTTATTTTGACCCCAAAAAATACAAGTAACGGAAAAAACATAGGACTGCGCTTATCCTCCAAGTCAGAACATTTATTGCACAACACAATATATAAAAATGCTCAGACACCGGCCGGTATCTAACACAATAATACATAAAATACATCACTAATAAATTCATAATAGACCTGAAAATTTCATATAAAACACTCCTTAATTGCAGCCTTAATCACAAACACCCTTGTTGTACAGTATATTGCATGCACATTAGTAATGAAAATCAGCCATATACATATATATACACATGCAGGGAGCGCCGTAACTACGTGTGTGCCTGGCACACAGCGCAGTTGCCCTGAGGGCGCAACAGCCAGCGGGTTGTAATGAATCAAATTGACTCATTACAAGCCGCCTGTTCTGTGCTGTGTGCGCCACGCTGGAGGATAGCAGCAGCGCCAGAGGCAGGGGAGGAGGAGGGAGGGGGACTGGAGCCGCAGCAGCGCTATGTAATTGGTAGTAGTGCCGCTGCAGCAGTCCCCTCTCCTTCTGCATTGGCTGCCCGGCGCTGCTGTGAATGCTGGGATGCGCTTCCCTCATCCCAGCATTCACAGCGGCGGCCAGCCAATGCGGAAGGAGAGGGGACTGCTGCAGCGGCGCCTCTACTAATTACATAGCGCTGCTGTGGCTCCAGTCCCCCTCACTCCTCCTCTTTCCCCCCTGCCCGGGATCTGCCAGCACTGAGGAGCCTGACTGCCTGAGCCAGCAGGGAGAGATGGTAAGTATCTATCTCTCTATCTATCTCTCTCTTTCTATCTATTCTGTCTGCCACAATGTGTAAAAAGGGGGACTGGCTGCTGTAATGTGTAAAAAGGGGGACGCTGTCTCCCATAATGTGTAAAAAGGGGGACGCTGTCTGCCGTAATGTGTAAAAAGGGGGACGCTGTCTGCTGTAATGTGTAAAAAGGGGGACGCTGTTTGCCGTAATGTGTAAAAAGAGGGACTGGCTGCCGTAATGTGTAAAAAGGGGGACTGTACCGTAATGTGTAAAAGGGGCTCTACCTGGTGTAGTGGCGCTACTGTGCAGCGTAATTTGAATAATGGAGACTACTGTGCACCGTCGTATGAATTGGTATTATTTTGTGGCCACACCCCTATATATTTTTGCATGCGAGGAAACGCGTCTGTGGAGGTCGAGTTGAGAGGAGAATAACCATCTGATACGTGAGTTAATAGCTGGCTGGCTAACTTTCCTGCCTAGAGTACCCCACTGTCACCATCAAATTCGGGGGAAGAGAAGGCTGTTTTGCACGTGGACCCCAGAGCTAAGAGGGAATAAGGAGTGTGCTCCTATACCAGTGTACTTGTATAAACACAGTCATAACAGGAGACTGTTTTGCTTGAGGACCCCAGTGCTAAGGAGGAATAAGGAGCATGCTCTAACACCATTATGCCAATATAATATACTAACAAGAGAGTGTAGTTGATACTTACTTTCTGTGCATTGCAGGGACGCCTGCATTGTTTTATAAATAAGCCAACAGTGGGACATTATCAAAGTCCGGAGGACTACCTTATTAGCCCTAACCAGAAACTAACAAGCTTATTAACCCCTCCATGTGTGTATATATATGGCTGATTTTCATTACTAATGTGCATGCAATATACCACAAAGGTGTTTGTTATTAAGGCTGCAATTAAGGAGTGTTTTATATGAAATTTTCAGGTCTATTATGAATTTATTAGTGATGTATTTGATGGATTAATGTGTGAGATACCGGCCGGTTTCGGAGTGTTTTTGTATATTGTATTGTGCAATAAATGTTCTGACTTGGAGGATAAGCGCAGTCCTATGTTTTTTTCGACATATTAGAGACATTGTCTACTCCTAGACTAAGGTGAATATACGGAAACAAAAGTAGCCACACAGGGCTGTAGACACTTCTGGACATGGTGGCAGCCCTCTCTGCAGGAGGATGGGAGTGCTTGAGCTGCTGTGACCCAGGAGAATCCTGAGCGAGGAGCAGGGAAAGAGAAGTGACAGGCGGACGGGGAGCAGCCCAGTAAGAGCCATCCTGTACATTGCTCCCCCGACAGTGTGCTCAAGGCAGAAACCTTTATCTTTCCATCCCCACACTCCTTGACCCCACCCCATCCATCAGCTGGCACCTGCCTGCAGGCATCTCTTTGGGTGACGGTGTGCCAGGCAGCCACTGGTACACAGTGACCTCGCAATTGCACAACAGTGACTGTGAGTGGGCTATCTTATGTGGTATGTGAGCAATATATAGTAATATCACATCTGTAGCTGTGTACACAGCTTGTCCATTTGGCTAGTGACCCCTCTGCCATGCCCTGTGTGCCACCTGCCTGCTCCTTACTCCTCTTTAGAGTGCAAGCTCTTTGGGTCAGGGATTTGACTGCAGGGGTGCTCTCATGGTACCCTCTGTGTGAAGCTCTGCTATGATATTCACAACAGCAATCACACAGTTATGAGCCGGGGAGTTTATATCTCGTGTTTAATCCAGAATAAGCCATACTCCAAATAGTAATATGAGGCTGCATAGTAATTTGTATTTTGTCCCTTTTTAGCACTATACGATTATTAATCTGATAGCATTGTGCAGCATGGTGACAAAATGGCAAAATCATTTGAAAGTCTTTAGTAATGGTTTTAAATGTATCATTAAAGCTTACTACAGTATTAACATGGATATGGTGGAAATTAGGAAGGTTAGATGGATCTCTGAATGGGTTCATGAAGTACAATTTTGTTTGTGTGTGTACCGTGGTGATCATATTTCAGGACAGAAATATCTACAGGTTTGGTTATTTCACAATAATGTGAAATCAAAATAGCCATTACTATTTTGTGTTTATATAGAATATATTTTTTTCAACATGATCTTCTAAAAGTCGTATTCCAGTGTCAAAGTGCTGGCTTCAGTTACATCTAAAGTATATCCTCTTTAAATCGTTTTTATCTCATAACACACACATGCATAGTAACCATTTTTAAAAAGAACATCCTAGAAGGTATAACCCTCACCTTTAATCCTAATATCCTAACACTAATACCTTAACCTTCACCCTTAAGTGCCTTGAGTCTTTTTGGAGAAAGTGTACTATAGAAATAAAATTATTTTTATCATCATTCCTAACCCCAAACACTAATACCCTAACCCTCACCCCTAATCTTAAACCCTAACACTTATACTCAAAACCCTCACAATTAATTCTGCTACCTTAACACCTCAACCCTTACCCTTAATTCAAACTGTGACTCTAATATTCTAACACTAATACCCTAACCAATCCCAAACCCCTAATCCAACTTTAATCCTTGCATCTACAGTAAGTAGCGCTGACGAAATACCACATAGTTTGTGTAAGATGTGGCTGTGTCGTGATGTCATAATGTAACGTTAAGCAGCCGTGTTTTTGGTGACACACACTGGCATGAGGAGCTGAGGCTGAGCGGGTGGTGTTACAGCTCTTCCAGTGCGGGCGGCATCAGGTCCGGATGTTGGTGGGCATAGTTACTGCGAAGACCGCTGGTGGCCAAATGAAACAGGGCGACTGCAGTCAGAAATATACTACTGCTAGGTCACTACCTTGCTGCCATCTCCTGCTCTGACTGGGTGTAAATGGATGTTACAGCTCTTTGACGTTTCCCCATTTCTTTCCTCCTGTCTCTCTGCCATCTCCCCTATTCCTCATCTCTCTCTCTCCTCCTGTCTCCACCTCTTCCTCCTGTCTCTCTCTCTCTCTCTCTCTCTCTCTACGCCTCACCCAATTCCTCCTCTCTCTCTCTCTCTCTCTCTCTCTCTCTCTCTCTCTCTCTCTCTCTCTCTCTCTCTCCCATCTCCCCTTATTCCTCCTCTTTCTCTTTCATCTACCCATATTCCTCCTCTCTCTCTTCTGTCTCCCTATTCCTCCACTCTCCATATTCTTCCTTTCTTTCTCCTGGTTCCTCCTGTCCATCTCTCCCATCTCCACCTGTTCCTACTCTCTCACGTCTGTGATTCTTCCTCCTTTCTCTCCCATCTCCCCCTTTTCTCCAGTCTCCCACTATTTCACCTTTCACACCTGCCCCTATTCCTCCTCCTTCTTTCCCATCTCTTCCTATGGTGGTGTGGAGGGAGACAGGGCAGGATGGTGGCATGGAGGGAGACAGGGCAGGATGGTGGCATGGAGGGAGACAGGGCAGGATGGTGGCATGGAGGGAGACAGGGCAGGATGGTGGCATGGAGGGAGACAGGGAAGTATGGTGGTGTGGAAGGAAACAGGGCAGAATGGTGGCATGGAGGGAGACAGGGAAGGATGGTGGTAGGGAAGGATGGTGGTGTGGAAGGAGAAAGGGCAGGATGGTTGCGTGGAGGGAGACAGGGAAGGATGGTGGTGTGGAAGGAGGCAGGGCAGGATGGTGGCATGGCGGGAGACAGGGAAGGATGGTGGTGTGGAAGGAGGCAGGGCAGGATGGTGGCAATGGAGGGAGACAGAGCAGGATGGGGCAATGGAGGGAGAGAGGCAGCATGGTGGCGTGGAAGGAGACAGGGCAGGGTGGTGACAGTGGAAGGAGACAGAGCAGGATGGTGGTAATGGAGGGAGACAGGGAAGGATGTTGGCGCTGGAGGGAGACAGGGCAGGAAGGTGGTGGCCCTTGGCGTGGGCAGAGGCCATTAGCGGTGGTGGTAGTGGGCAGAGGCTTGGGGCAGTAGCAGGCTTCAGCTCGGTGGTGGTAGGGGTCATTGACGGGACTCGGTGGACATTATAGCTGCAGTGCCTCACCAGCCACTGACCTCACCGCACGCCGCTGGTACTATATGCATAGATACAAATAAGAAGGCAGTAACTATCGTAATATATTAGTACACAGTCTCCAATAATTTCAGGAAGCACAGTCCAGATTCACTCCAAATGACATGTAAGTATTGTAATAGTAGGAATATTATGAAAAATGTATGCTTTTGTTTCCACAGTCTTGGTGTAAAATGAACAGTACACTCACCCACCGGGCACCAATAAGCGGGCTGTGCGACAATGGTGTGAAGTGGGCTCCTTGTGTTGGAAAGTGATGCAATGGGCTGTCACGCTGCTCTGACCGCTGGTAGTGTGGAGACAGTGCAGCCCATGTGGAGTAACCACTCGTGAGAAGTGAGGCTCGCACAACCAGATGGATGCTGGAAGCGGTACTTGTGATGATGACTCCCGCTGCAGCCAGCGTTATAGCCCGTGGGGTCACTGCAAATAGATGCTTAATCCGCAGGTCTGGATAGCCAGCGGGCGTGTGTGAGGGGATGGAGCGGTCGCTACTGATAGTTGCTGGAATGAGTTCTGTATGCAGGTCCCAGGGTAGTGCAATAGTGGTAGTGATCACCGATCGTAGAGAGAAAATTTAAATGCCCACCCAGTTGTGATATCTGACCAGACATATAAAGCAGCCGAATGGTAAGTAATGTACAGCTTACCAAATTGTCCGATCAGTCAGCGTGTCTGTCGGCCAGTGGATCCATCATTTAAGTGTGTAGCAAGGCTTTGTGTGTGCTGTGAGCCTCGTTAATAATAAGTGATAATATGTGACAATATTCCTATAGACATTGGTTTTAATACTTTAGAATGCATCTGTTGCAGCTGCATTGGTTTTACAGACATTTTGTATTGGTTGCAAAATAAATCCATTTACAAAACACCAAAATCATTCTATTTGTGTCTGTTCTGGTTACTGTCCTTACCTCTCTGCTGGGGCGGTACAGCAAGAGAATATGTCTGATGTGAAGCTGACCAAGGTACTTCCAAGTTCTATGCACTGCACCCACTATATCATCATCATACTGAGTGGTACCACACAAGGCACTCACGCCTAGTAAATAGGGCACTGGTTCAACCTTGTGTACAATGGATTAAACAGGCCAAGTGAAGCAATCAGTAGCTTTCACTGCACCATTGCATTTTCTGTAACATGTGATCCCTGGTGTTGTATAAGAATTCACCCTTTGACTTGTACTAAATGTAATTCTTTACTCTGTAACCTCTAATATAATGACAGTGCCCCTCGACAAATACAGGGTCAGATTTCCTGTTAAATAATAAATCTCTTCGTATTTGTACTATTATCAACCTTCCTTAGGGGAACCCGAATAACCACAAAGCTCCAGCTACTGTACATGTGTGCTACATGTTATTTTAGTGGAACAAATATCTACAGTATATGAATAAAATATATTTACCACTAAATTGTTTATTTTTATCTTTAATTTTTCTTGCACAGTGTTCATGTAATTGTGTGCTTGATCACCTTTACGTTTCCTTAAATGTTGTCGTGTATAGCCCATGTACTGCTTATAGACGATATCTAATCATCTATTTAAAAACCTAGTGCAACATATCCCCAGGTACACACTGGTTAAAGTTTGTTTGACATTTTAGATGGTCTGAAAGTTGGAAGTAATTTCAAGTCATTCATCTCAGTCAACACCTAAAATGAAGGCTGAAATGGTTCACCCCGAGGGAAAATCCTGCTGCTTGCAAGCAGTAAAAACTCTATAAAAGACTACTGCACACTGTAAACCCTACAACTCTTCAGTAGTAAGTAGATTAAAAAAATACACACAACTGAATGGTTATCATCAAGAACTTATTTCATATAAAATATTTGGCTTAAGACCTCTTGTATTTTCATGGCGTAATATCTCCTAACACGAAGAGATTAATAATTTACAGAGGTCATACATTGCTTTTCCATTAGAGATGGCTTGCGGTAGAAAACAAAATTCCTGGCATGAGTCTGTCAGTGTTCCTGACAAGGTCATTGTGTCCGCTAGCAGTATCTGTGTTAACCATTTGCATCTTTTATTTCAAATTAACTTGGCTTTGGAGAAATATGGAGAAAGTCGCTGTTGATCTTTATGGCTAGCGTGGCTTCTATATACATTAAAACACAGACCGTAATTTGCAAACACAAATTCTTCTTTTTCTTTTTTAACAATGTGTTAATTAAACTTTTAAACTCAATGATCCCGTACTTACGAAATGAGCGAAAAGATAGCATCAGACTCACTGGTGAGAGACAGGGACCCAGATTTATCAAGTATTGGAGAGTGATAAATTGCACGGTGATAAAACCAACCAGCTCCTAACTGCCATGTTACAGGCTGTGTTAATGTGGTGCCCCACTGTCATAAATGTAATATGTATACACCATTGTGATGAACAGGTTGTATAGTTTTGTCAACCATGGACCATTGGAACTGATGAATAAAGAAATCGGTGGGGAACACCAAAATGCAGTTACAGCCTATGTGGCTGATGGACTATATGCTGTATAAAGGACAGCGAGGTCGGACCCGCACGTGGGGTACATTAGTCATCTACTGGCTCCCTTGCGCAGGAATGCAGCGGTTGGGCCCCTAGGGGGACAATATGGGGACTTGAGGGAGAGGGGATATATAGGGCGAGGAAAAAGAAACGGGCAGAGCGATCCGGGAGAAGAGGCTGTGCGGAGGCGAGAGAGCGCTGCGAGGTTCAGATGCTAAAAGACCGCGTTCGGTCCCATTCTCTAACCCTGGAGCTCACCTGGCTTTGAGTCATCCAGCGGCAGCGGCAGCGTGTCCTCCCGGCGGCAACAGTGATTGACTAGTCCGGGCCGGCCCAGCCGAGGACGGAAGACCCCAGCGGCAGCGGTGAGCGGCTACATCGGGGCGGCTGGCGGTGACGCAGGCAGTTGGAGGAGGAGGAGAGGAGCGGCCTGCTGTATGTGACGCCCAGGGAGGCGGAGCCAGCTGCAATACAAAAAATACATAGCGTCACTCATAGAGGAACAGAGAAAGAGGTGGAAAGGTACTTTTAAGTCTAATAACGCTACACTGCTATATAGACATTTAGTTCAAGCAGCAACATTGGCCTAAACAGTAATAAGGACTCTTATTAAATAGACTAAAAAGAAACAAGGAAAACACTGCAGTGCTATTCAGTCTTAATCCACCACGCTCATACTACACCCTAAGGCAATTAGGGATACAGTCGGAAGGCAGAGAGAAGGGCGAGTTACAGTTAAGAGCCCTTGTCTCCCCGAGAGGACATCAACCCCTTGTTCACCCCACCATATGAACAAAGAGCGAGAGTCAGTGTATGCGGCCCAAGTCAGGATGATGGACTCCAACCGCCACACTAGTAAAGAGGCACATGTTCATACAGTAGAGAAAGAGGAGAATAATTGACCTTGCAGCGGAGTAATTGTTAACACCTTCCGGAACACTATCCTAGACATTTGGAGTGCTAGGACATTTGGTGCATCTCAATTCTGGAAGAGGGACTAGTACAGAGACACGATTTATCGGTGATAGACCTACAGGGGAGCCCAACCCGTATTTAAGTGACAATTGTAGATGTAAAATATCACAGACCAATTAAGCGCAACGATAGAACCAAAACTAATTGCGCTACAGGGTGGGAATGGACTTGGGGAACACTGTGGTGTACTAATCCTACTAAGTTGAAGTACGTGCCTGTAAGAAATATTTCAGGTCATTCCGTTTGTACCAATTGTAAACGAATATGTTCACTGATAGTCAGTAAGTTTAGCCAGCGAAAACTAACCATTTATTGTTTGCAGGGCAGAATCGACAGCCTGGAGCAGATTATTAAATATAGTATTCAATGGTATGGTAAAGGAATTGTAAAATTGAAATTGTATTGTATTGTAATTGATTATCTGCACTAAGAACTAATTAACTCCTAAGAGATCCATTCTGTTGTTAATACATCAATAAATCGAAAACATTCTTAAACAACTCAAATGGACGATCGATTCTTCAGAGTGGTCCGACCGGCCTAAGGCGAAGGTCCATCCAACCCCGATACTTACCTGAATTTCGCATTGCACAGAAATCCACCAAGACCCGATACTTACCTGGGTATTACATTAGAAAAACGGCATTTAGGAGCTGATTGGTTGGTACTCTATCACCATGCAATTTTTCACTCTCCAAGTGAATCTGGGCCAGGGGTACAAAGGCACACTGATGGTGAGAATATTTCTAGGGGATATTGCTACTCTTGCTTGGAATGGCACCAAGTGAGGATACTATTCAAACATTTAAATATTAAAAGGCTTAATTGTACCAAATGGACTAGTGTGGGAACCTACTGGTTTGCTAGTGATTGGTGCTAGCTAGATCTGAAGCACAATGGATACAATGGGTTTCATAGGGACTCTGGCTTTGCTGTGGGCACCCGCTGGATGCAGCTGGCAATATGCAGGAACCAGATCAGAAATTATGGTACTGTAAATATATAGGACAGGGTCATATCAGGCAGTACAGGTGTATAAATGATAAACAACTCAGGATTCCCGCAAGTGATCAGAGTATAGAACATGATGGGTTAATATTAAGATTTCCATATATTAGTTAGACAGTCAAAATGTCGACATTCATCATGTCAAGCCAAACGGTAAACCTAATGGCAACCGTAACCCAGACACTGACCCTAACTTTAATTCTATTGGCAACCCTAGCCGTAACCCTCCTGGTAATGTCAACATTATGACAATATTGACATTTTGCATGTCTCAACATTAACAATGCCAACATTTTAATAAGGTCAACATAATCAATGTCGACCTGCAGGTGTTAACATTGTAAATGTTGACATATTAACAGTCTACATTGTGACTGCAAACCAGTATTAGAAGGTCAGACAGGACAATGCAACGCTAGGAATGCAAACATGACCTCATACTGTGGTGCTAGAGAAGAGCTTTGTGAAACAGGAGTCATCATACTTACAGTCGGCAAAGCAAATTAGTTTTGGCTATGGATGTTTTGAAGTCTTAGATACCATGATCATTCTTAACGTAGATTCTTAATGTACTTACAGGCAGAGTTAATTATAAACAGCTATAATAATCTAAATGCATCTTAACAATTGTAAAACTTAAAATCTAATAAGGAAATTATATTTAGTTATCATGAATTATTGTATTTATAACATGATTGACAAACTTGGATTTTTATTTATTCAACTTTTAAGCTTTGCTCTTTGCCCACATATAGAGCTCATTGCATAATAACATACATAGGCCCCCATTTATCAAGCCTTGGAGAGTGATAAATTGCATGGTGATAAAGTACCAACCAATCATCTCCTATCATGTCACAGGCTGTGTTTGAAAAATGACAGGAGCTGATTAGTTGGTACTTTATATCCATGCTATTTATCACTCTCCAAGGCTTAATAAATCTGGGTCATAGTTTCCTCTCCTAGAGGGTGGATAAACCCATTTTTAAACTAACTACTTAGGAATAATAATGTTCTACAAAATTTTGTGAAGCTGAGTTTTAATTGTGATGTAGTTATGTGACCGCCGTTCACATTACCGGCACCTACATCCCGCACCCCCCTAATCCCAACAGTCAGCATGCTGACTAGCAGAGACTATTCCCATTCGTGGGTGTCCATGACACCCATAGAGTGGGAATAGAACCTGTGGCAAGCGCAGCTCGCCACCGAGCCCGGGATACTGACCAATTACCCATACCTAACACGTTTTAATATAATAGCGATGTGCTAAAAATGGTTACAATAGCACAAAAGCAAGTAAACAACACTGAACGTGCAAATAGTAAAGTGCTTAAAATAAAATTTTCCATGATCTACTATAAGATGTGTAACTACTTGCCGACTGCTGACTGTTGGCAGAGCAGTGGTCTTATTACTAGTCGTATTACCACTTGGCGTCTTGAAATGTCAGGCGGAAAAATGGTGTTAGGGCTCCTCTGAGAGAGCTGACCCCACTAGCTCTCACTGACAGTCAGAAGAAACCAGAGGGTGCCAGAAATTGTCTCTTTCAATTTAGGCACTCAGTTCATCAAGTTTTGGACACAATGATGATGATGACGGCAGGTTAATAGGAAAAATAAAACAAAACCAAAGCAATCTGTTTATCGTATGCACAGTCCACTTTTTTCTTTATTAAAACAAATGGAAACTACGGCTAGAGTAAAGTTTAGTTGTGTTGTTCATTTACGATAATTTGCACTATTATAAAGTTATTTACTCAAAGCCGCTGCTGCTACATATGCAACTTGAATGCCTGCAACTGAGATGAAAATACTTCATAATAAAGCTCATACACAAGGCTGGATAATAGCCCAGCAGTGCCAGTTAGATATGTGAGCACTATTATGTGAAGTGCATTGATCTGTGCATTAAGTTGAGTATGTTTGCCAGGGTTGCTGGGCAGATCAGTGTGCTATCTAATGCTCCAAAACACAGAAATTAGATTTAGTCTGTAGAACGAGATGATTTTATTGAGATCAAAGGTTGAAAAAAGTGCACTCAGGAAAGGAGGGACTACTCTATTTCCAGGATGGAACACAGTATTCATTCTTCAATGTTCTACATCCTCAGTGGCGGTGGAGATTGGGCCTCATTCTGAACATTCAATGGGAATCATCATTTTGGCCCTTTACAGGAAAATGCATTTCTAAGCACACTTCGACTAATGCAATAATAACAGTCATGCATAACATATCTCATGATTGCTTTGTGACATAAAAGAAGCTAAACTAATACTAAAGGAAGCTAAACTAAAGATGCCAACTGTCCCATTATTTCAGGGACAGTCTCACGTTCTAAAGATGGAATTTCCTCTTTCTGAAAACGTCTCTGTATTTCAGTATAGACCACATATACTATAAAAGTCTACTGTAGTTTTTATAATTTCTCTGTTAAATTTTGTGTTTCGCCAACAGATTTTACACTTTAAACACCTGATTCAGACTCACATGCATGATAGCCGCAGAGAGGGTCGCTTTGCTTGTTTGGAAATAAATACATCTGTATTCTAAGTTGGTCTCATCTATGTGGTCGCACCGCACTCTATACATCCATTTGTGACAGTACTGTCATCACTGCCAGTGCAGACTTGCTTCAGCCCTGTCCTTGGTGCAAGAGATATATGTGAATTCAGGGCCTGATTCCGAGAAGGACGGAAGTTTAATGCTGTATGCAAGTAGCATTGAATTTCCTTCTGATATCTAGGAGGGGCATACAAGAGATGTCTTAGAAGAAGAGATGCCTCCTGCATGTAACTGCGATCCTAGCACTATGACCAACATCACAAGCTTGGATCCACCATCACAACCATCAGCCGCAATGTTCCCTACAGATGGCCAACTGATTTAAGGCCCCCAAACATCTGCAATCAATTGGGGTTATTTGGTGTTTTGCAAATTGTGTTACAGATGGAGTCCACAGATCGCAGATACTGTCCATCAATCAACTGGGATTGTTAAATCAGGTTGTCCAACATGTTGGATTTCACAGGTCAGTTGGGGCTGTAGATTGCTAGTGTATGGTAACAATCAGCAGATTTGCAGACCATTTATAGTAATGGGAGAGGGGGGAGTCACAGTAAGAGTAAAGATGCGGATTCATTAGTCAAAATGATTTAAAAATAGATCACATTTTGACATTTTGAACACCATGGGCCAAAAGTAATAGAGTGAGAGTTTCAGAAAGTGGGAGATTTGGTAACTTTTTCCATTTTTTTTAAGGTGGCAATCATTTACACAGCAAAACCAGGTTGACCCGTGTAAATGATTGCCACTTTAAAAAAAAAAAAGCAAAACCTTACCAAATCTCTCACTTTCTGAAACTCTCACTCTATTACATTTGGCCCCTGGAATGTTTTTGAGGTGTCATTTTAATTTATTTAGGCCAATCATATTTGGGTTCAACAGCCACATACTTATTCATGTCTCTTGGATCAAGTTTCAGATCTTAGATAAAACGCAACACAATTATACTGTACAACTACATTTTCTACTGTAGCATTTTTACATATTTTTAATTTGAACAATGAACAATACTTTGTCCATGTGTGAAGATTGAGTTTGCTATTCACATATCCTGAACATGTTTAAAAATGTTAGTACATATTCAAACCTCTCCACACATAGTCCAAATTTACCTAGAAAGACATTTTAGAGCTTTTTCAATGGGTTAGGTACCAAATCCCAGCAGTCGTGATCCCGGAAGTCAGTATACAGACAGCGGCATCCCAACGGTCAGAATCTCAATGGATTGTGGTTTTTTTTTTTTAACCCTACCCATAATCATAACCCTAACCCATCCCTAACGTAGCCTATCCCTTCCTTCCTGCATCCTAACTCTAACCACCCTCTCCACGGTGTAACCCTAACCCTCACCCTAGTGTCTAACACCTGTTCTTACCTTTGAGATCCATCGAGATTCTGATCATTGGGATACCACTGTTTGTATTCTGACTTGGGATCCCGACTCCCGGGATCCTGACCACATCCCATTTCAACTGATTAACTGTGCAACACATTTAAGCATCTCAGCTCTGAGGGCCTATTTCTGCTCTGGAAGTACAGTAAAGCAAAATAAATGTGTGCACCAGGGCAAAACTATGCTGCATTGTAGGTAGGGCAGATGTAACATGCACAGAGACAGTTAGATTTGGCTGGCTAACATTTCTTGGTTACATGCAAAAGCAGCCAGTATTTACCCTGCATAGAAAAAACATACGTGTTTTTGTGGGATCCGGGTAGGATCCCGGCGGTCGAGATGCCGGCATTTGAAATACCAATGCTGGGATCCGAACACTGATTAAAATGCTGGTATCCGACAAGAAGCACCATCCCAGCGCCAGAATCCAGAATGCTAGGATCCTGAACAAGCGTGAACCGACCCACCAGGCTGGTAAGCCGCAGTGGGGAGGGGGGGGGGTTTGGGGGTGCAGGGAGTTAGGTTTAGGTGCTGGTCAAGGGTTAGGGTTAGACTGTGCGGTGGGGGACTTATGTTTAGGCACCACATGGGAGGGTTAGGTTGTGGGGAAGGAGGGTTAGGGGGTCATTGGTATACTTAAATCAGTATGCCGTGGACGGTTTTCTGACCGCCGGCATTTCCTACCCTGTGCATGATTCTGATTTACATAATCAGAAGCAGGCCCTGAATGCCAGGCTGCCATTTATTTAGCCAGAAAAAAAATATGTTTTATTTTACCTACATGAGTATACTATTTTGTGCTTTCTTTGGTGCCAAATACATACAGAAAACCAGGCAAAAAATTTAAAAAGTGAAAATCATTCAATCCACCAAATGTACCACAAATTTTATTCTTTAGCAATTATAGAGATAGCAAATATATGCAGTTTATTAGTGGTTGGAGTGTCAGAACTTGGTTTTCATATACTGTACATTAGATAAATTGTAACCATATTTCACAGCAGTCCCAGCTAACAATCTATATTCCCATAAACACATGCGCGCACACACACACGCAGACACACACACACACGCACACATGCACACACACTCAAATGGCGATGCAATTGAAGACCAACTACACTGTAATTAGATACAAAGCATCTTGAAAAATAAATTAACTCTGTTCTACCTACAATTCCAAACAGAGGGCCTTATTCAGCCTTATTCATCATTATACACTGAACAAAATACAAATGCAGAGTCACAATTATAAGGAATGTATGCAGCACAGCACCTGTTCTGCACATGTGCAGAATAGGTCCTATATGATCTCAAAAAAGTCCCTCTTCTACCTCTGCCTGATAGGCAGATGTTTTTTTTTTTTTTTTGGGGGGGACTAGCATTTGTGGAAATGAGGGTGTGTTGCCCCCGTTTTCCAGAAATGGCATGGCCAGGGTGTCACAGCTGAGGGCTAAGGCTGACCTAGGGAAGCCTCAGGCGTAGGGCGGATGTGAATTTGATCCGTGATGGTTGAATAGGGTTCTAAGACATGCAGAGGATTAGGCACTAAAGCCCGAAGGTGTGACAAGGACAACGTGGTAAAATAAAAGTCTGTTTATTAAACACACAGTTCGTATACACCTAGGCAGTTCAGGTAATTCAATGGTAGATTGTGCAATGATAACAACAATACAGTTCCTTAGCGCAGTGGTAGAAAGATACTGTGGCAATATAGAATGAGTTGGTAATAAAGTCTCAGCTAGACCCAGAGATGTAATGTCCGTTAGCCACAGCTAACCACTGTAGAGGGGAACGAGCAGGTACTGACCAGCAGATGATACTTTGGAAGCCAGAGTTGTAATAAATGCACAGAGGTTGAGAAGAACACAGGAGAACTGCCGGGGATGCCGGGTGGAACCGGTCCAGACGGAAAGGTGCAGTGGAACTCACTGATGATGTTAGAGTCCGATGGTGAGTACCGATGGTGAACTGTGGTTCGATGTTGAGAAACAGCTGACGGATGGAACAATGCTGGATCACCGCAAGGAACTGATAGCGATGCTGGGGCACCGCTGAGAATTGGAGGTGATGCAGGAACACCGCTGAGAGCTGAAGTGACACAGAAACACCGATGGAAGCTGGAAGCGATACTGGGAAGCCGCTGAGAGCTGGAAGCCAGTGAAGAATCACTGTAGCTTGCGGCTAGCGATGTAGATACACTACCAGTGATAATTAGGAGTGATGCTGGCAGGGCCGGTGCTAGGGTGTTCGGCGCCCCCCTGCAAACTATAAATTTGCACCCTCCCATATTCCTTTGGCACGCGCCGGGAAAAGGGGTGTAGTCTCACAAGTAAGGGGCATGGCCACACAATAGTACCCCCATTCAAAATTACGCCACAATGTAGCACAATCTTATTCATCTTATACGTAATGCCCCACCCGTAGTAGTAGCGTTCTTATATGTAATGCCCCCCAGTAGTAGGAGCGTCCTTATACGTAATGCACCCCCAGTAGTAGTAGCGTCCTTATACGTAATTCCCCCTAGTAGTAGTAGCATCCTTATACATAATGCCCCCCCAGTAGTAGTAGCATCCTTATACGTAATGCCCCCCCCCAGTAGTAGTAGCGTCCTTATACGTAGTGCACCCCCAGTAGTAGAAGCATCCTTATACGTAATTCCCTCCAGTTGTAGTAGCATCCTTATACATAATGCCCCCCCCCAGTAGTAGTAGCGTCCTTATACGTAATTCCCTCCAGTTGTAGTAGCATCCTTATACATAATGCCCCCCCCAGTAGTAGTAGCATCCTTATACATAATGCCCCCCAATAGTAGTAGCGTCCTTATACGTAATGCCCCCCCCCCAGTAGTAGTAGCATCCTTATACGTAGTGGACCCCCAGTAGTAGTAGCGTCCTTATACGTAGTGCACCCCAAGTAGTAGAAGCATCCTTATACGTAATGCACCCCCAGTAGTAGTAGCGTCCTTATACGTAATGCCCCCTCCAGTTGTAGTAGCGTCCTTATAAGTAGTGCACCCCCAGTAGTAGAAGCGTCCTTATACATAATGCCCCCCCCCCAGTAGTAGCATCCTTATACGTAATGCCCTCCCCCAGTAGTAGTATTGTTATACGTAATGCCCCCCCAGTAATAGTAGCGTCCTATACATAATGCAGGTGCCGTAGCCAGTGCCTGTCATACAGTGACAGGCACAGCAGCAGCAGCAGCAGGGGGCACAGGACGGCGCAGCAGGGAAGGAATGCAGAGCAGGGGGAGCGCCTCTCCGTCCCAGCTCCTCCCTGCACTGCATCCCTTCGCTGAGCGGGTAGCGCCGGGCCTGGATGCTGGAACACTGCTGGAAGCTGGAAGCGATATTGGACAACGGTGATGATTCTCTGCAGATCACAAGGGACAGTGTAGGAACACTGCTGGAGTCAAGCAACACCGCAGGATGGTAACTGGTGCTGGGTCTCTTTAAGTGGAGCAAGGTCACAGGAGCTGAAATACCTGGAAGCACAAGCTGGAACAACCACAGACAGAAGAGACATGTATCACTGGGAAAGACAACCCAAGCACTGACGATTAGGCAGCCTGGATGCAGGATATTTATACCAGCTGGGAAGCAGGTATTGGCTGAGCAACCAGGCAGGGTCCAGAGCGCAGCGGATAGGCTGTGAAGTAACATGTGATGATTCCAAACACGGCTGTGCCCATGTTTGGTTCTGGAGGGAAAGTCTGTTTGAACTAACATGTGGGAATCTGTAGTAATGGCTGCAGAGGCCGTGGAGGGCAGGAGACGCCATTCACTATGACAGAGGGAACTTGATGTGTAGTTGCCATGACAGCGCTGCCGTGATCACTGAGGGGTGACTGAGGCAATGTTGTACAGCACGCTGCACGCAAACAGCTCAGGTGGAATCCAGGCTTGGAACGCTGGGCCAGTCTCAGGAGACACTTAGAAGGTAAGAAGTGGTTCCTAATTACCTGGATCGTGACACAGGGTCTGCATCTATGGATTCAGCTGGCCATCTGTGGGAAACATTGCAGCCATTGGTTGCAACGTTGATCCCAGGCTGCGACCTCGGTCGCAGCGCTGTGATCGCAAGAGCAGTAAGGAGTCTGACACCTCCATCTGCATTTAAATTGGCAGTGGACGGATTTGCTTTCTTTGGTGCCAAATACATACAGAAAACCAGGCAAAAAATTTAAAAAGTGAAAATCATTCAATCCACCAAATGTACCACAAATTTTATTCTTTAGCAATTATAGAGATAGCAAATATATGCAGTTTATTAGTGGTTGGAGTGTCAGAACTTGGTTTTCATATACTGTACATTAGATAAATTGTAACCATATTTCACAGCAGTCCCAGCTAACAATCTATATTCCCATAAACACATGCGCGCACACACACACGCAGACACACACACACACGCACACATGCACACACACTCAAATGGCGATGCAATTGAAGACCAACTACACTGTAATTAGATACAAAGCATCTTGAAAAATAAATTAACTCTGTTCTACCTACAATTCCAAACAGAGGGCCTTATTCAGCCTTATTCATCATTATACACTGAACAAAATACAAATGCAGAGTCACAATTATAAGGAATGTATGCAGCACAGCACCTGTTCTGCACATGTGCAGAATAGGTCCTATATGATCTCAAAAAAGTCCCTCTTCTACCTCTGCCTGATAGGCAGATGTTTTTTTTTTTTTTTTGGGGGGGACTAGCATTTGTGGAAATGAGGGTGTGTTGCCCCCGTTTTCCAGAAATGGCATGGCCAGGGTGTCACAGCTGAGGGCTAAGGCTGACCTAGGGAAGCCTCAGGCGTAGGGCGGATGTGAATTTGATCCGTGATGGTTGAATAGGGTTCTAAGACATGCAGAGGATTAGGCACTAAAGCCCGAAGGTGTGACAAGGACAACGTGGTAAAATAAAAGTCTGTTTATTAAACACACAGTTCGTATACACCTAGGCAGTTCAGGTAATTCAATGGTAGATTGTGCAATGATAACAACAATACAGTTCCTTAGCGCAGTGGTAGAAAGATACTGTGGCAATATAGAATGAGTTGGTAATAAAGTCTCAGCTAGACCCAGAGATGTAATGTCCGTTAGCCACAGCTAACCACTGTAGAGGGGAACGAGCAGGTACTGACCAGCAGATGATACTTTGGAAGCCAGAGTTGTAATAAATGCACAGAGGTTGAGAAGAACACAGGAGAACTGCCGGGGATGCCGGGTGGAACCGGTCCAGACGGAAAGGTGCAGTGGAACTCACTGATGATGTTAGAGTCCGATGGTGAGTACCGATGGTGAACTGTGGTTCGATGTTGAGAAACAGCTGACGGATGGAACAATGCTGGATCACCGCAAGGAACTGATAGCGATGCTGGGGCACCGCTGAGAATTGGAGGTGATGCAGGAACACCGCTGAGAGCTGAAGTGACACAGAAACACCGATGGAAGCTGGAAGCGATACTGGGAAGCCGCTGAGAGCTGGAAGCCAGTGAAGAATCACTGTAGCTTGCGGCTAGCGATGTAGATACACTACCAGTGATAATTAGGAGTGATGCTGGCAGGGCCGGTGCTAGGGTGTTCGGCGCCCCCCTGCAAACTATAAATTTGCACCCTCCCATATTCCTTTGGCACGCGCCGGGAAAAGGGGTGTAGTCTCACAAGTAAGGGGCATGGCCACACAATAGTACCCCCATTCAAAATTACGCCACAATGTAGCACAATCTTATTCATCTTATACGTAATGCCCCACCCGTAGTAGTAGCGTTCTTATATGTAATGCCCCCCAGTAGTAGGAGCGTCCTTATACGTAATGCACCCCCAGTAGTAGTAGCGTCCTTATACGTAATTCCCCCTAGTAGTAGTAGCATCCTTATACATAATGCCCCCCCAGTAGTAGTAGCATCCTTATACGTAATGCCCCCCCCCAGTAGTAGTAGCGTCCTTATACGTAGTGCACCCCCAGTAGTAGAAGCATCCTTATACGTAATTCCCTCCAGTTGTAGTAGCATCCTTATACATAATGCCCCCCCCCAGTAGTAGTAGCGTCCTTATACGTAATTCCCTCCAGTTGTAGTAGCATCCTTATACATAATGCCCCCCCCAGTAGTAGTAGCATCCTTATACATAATGCCCCCCAATAGTAGTAGCGTCCTTATACGTAATGCCCCCCCCCCAGTAGTAGTAGCATCCTTATACGTAGTGGACCCCCAGTAGTAGTAGCGTCCTTATACGTAGTGCACCCCAAGTAGTAGAAGCATCCTTATACGTAATGCACCCCCAGTAGTAGTAGCGTCCTTATACGTAATGCCCCCTCCAGTTGTAGTAGCGTCCTTATAAGTAGTGCACCCCCAGTAGTAGAAGCGTCCTTATACATAATGCCCCCCCCCCAGTAGTAGCATCCTTATACGTAATGCCCTCCCCCAGTAGTAGTATTGTTATACGTAATGCCCCCCCAGTAATAGTAGCGTCCTATACATAATGCAGGTGCCGTAGCCAGTGCCTGTCATACAGTGACAGGCACAGCAGCAGCAGCAGCAGGGGGCACAGGACGGCGCAGCAGGGAAGGAATGCAGAGCAGGGGGAGCGCCTCTCCGTCCCAGCTCCTCCCTGCACTGCATCCCTTCGCTGAGCGGGTAGCGCCGGGCCTGGATGCTGGAACACTGCTGGAAGCTGGAAGCGATATTGGACAACGGTGATGATTCTCTGCAGATCACAAGGGACAGTGTAGGAACACTGCTGGAGTCAAGCAACACCGCAGGATGGTAACTGGTGCTGGGTCTCTTTAAGTGGAGCAAGGTCACAGGAGCTGAAATACCTGGAAGCACAAGCTGGAACAACCACAGACAGAAGAGACATGTATCACTGGGAAAGACAACCCAAGCACTGACGATTAGGCAGCCTGGATGCAGGATATTTATACCAGCTGGGAAGCAGGTATTGGCTGAGCAACCAGGCAGGGTCCAGAGCGCAGCGGATAGGCTGTGAAGTAACATGTGATGATTCCAAACACGGCTGTGCCCATGTTTGGTTCTGGAGGGAAAGTCTGTTTGAACTAACATGTGGGAATCTGTAGTAATGGCTGCAGAGGCCGTGGAGGGCAGGAGACGCCATTCACTATGACAGAGGGAACTTGATGTGTAGTTGCCATGACAGCGCTGCCGTGATCACTGAGGGGTGACTGAGGCAATGTTGTACAGCACGCTGCACGCAAACAGCTCAGGTGGAATCCAGGCTTGGAACGCTGGGCCAGTCTCAGGAGACACTTAGAAGGTAAGAAGTGGTTCCTAATTACCTGGATCGTGACACAGGGTCTGCATCTATGGATTCAGCTGGCCATCTGTGGGAAACATTGCAGCCATTGGTTGCAACGTTGATCCCAGGCTGCGACCTCGGTCGCAGCGCTGTGATCGCAAGAGCAGTAAGGAGTCTGACACCTCCATCTGCATTTAAATTGGCAGTGGACGGATTTGCAAAGCCACTTGTGTGTAAATCAGGCCTAGAATGGGTTTGCAGAGATGAAGAACAATGGGAAAGTGGGTAAAGTTTGGTCTCTGACAGACATGCCAAGTAGATATTAGGTTAACCAATCATGACAGCCTGTAGTCTGTAAACATATGTCAACTCACTTATTCAGTAAGGTAAAAATAAAACATAAATACTCCACATATACTGTATAACAGAAATCAATCAATCAATCAATCAATCAATCAATCAGAGCAGTGGTAAGTTAGATATGTTTGATGCAAAACCTATGTACATGCTCAAACAGAAAACATACAATTTTGGAAGTTTTTGCAATGGAAGGAATTCTGTTAGACTAAAGCTAGGGCTAAAATAATGCAGAATTCTGTATATAGACCCAAAATGAAGAAATCAGAACCAAATTTGGACTAATATGACAAATTCTTGTCATGATGCTTTTAGATTAATTATCAATATAAGTATTACTTCAACTACTGTATCACTGTATTTAAAATAAGCCACAGAAATGCTGCTAGTGGCTCGGTACAGAGTTCACTGATAGTTGAACTCAAATTTCGGTGAATAGAGCATCTTGAATAGACCAAAGGAGATTACTCGAACTCTGTAGTGTCAAGGACCATTTACTTATTATATGTGGCAGGTGAACCCTTGGAGGACACCCTATAGAAGGTCACAATCATTAGTTGTCTAATAATAAAACAGACGCCCTCTTCTATTCTTCACCCAGTACTCAGATACCACAAGTCAGTGCAGTGAAGTATGACTTACTTCATGTGCTTTCACAGTGGTAGCTCAAGGGGCGGTCTGACAGTGCAGCCACCCAGAGCGTCATAGCCTGAAAGGGCATCCCCAGCATGGGATGTGACCACAGGCAGGTGGGCTCTCCCTGCAGTGGTAGCATTCCATGTGACCACAGGTCCGGCTCTTCTTCTGGCATCTTGATGAGCCCGGCTCATGAAAAGGAAATCCTATCCTCTTCCGTGACCAGTCGTCAGGCTGAGATGTCAGCGGACTCTAGGACCGCCAATATCAAGTGTGCCCCAGAATGCCATGCACTGGAGTTCTGGAGACGGAATTCTGAGGGAATCAGTATGAGTTACCGACGATCGGGATGCCGGCCATCAGTATGCCGACAATGGCATCTCGATCATCAGTATGCCGGCAGCGGGGCGAGCGCAAAGAGTCCCCTTGCGGGCTCGCTACACTCGCCACGTTACGCTCGCCACGCTGTGGGTTTGGTGGCTTGCTGCACCCGCCACAGGTTCTATTACCACTCTATGGGTGTTGTGGACACCCATGAGTGGGAATAGCCCATTAGCTGGGATTCCAGCTGTCGTCATTGTCAGCGATCGGGATCCCGGCATTGTTATCGTGACCACCAGGATCCCAACTGCCGGCAACGTAACTACATACCATTCTGAGTACAGCAAATGTACTCTCAGCTGCACTGTATCACCAGACACATCAGCCCCACCGAGTGCTCCCTGCTGCTCAGAGGGTAATGATCGGTCCCCTCTGTGCTGCCTGTCACACACTCCATGGTGCTTTGCTATGTATTGGAGGGGAATTGGGGGGATTGTGGGCAAATAGAATGATCTAATAAATGGGGGAGCAAATAGGAGGATTTATAGTCAATAGGGTAAAAGAGCCATTGTCACCTAGGGATTTGAGGCCACTGGGATGGGGGAGCTGTTATTTTCCTGGAACAAACCTACAGAAATATGCTGATGGGGAGGGGGAAGAATATCTGGGGCTATCAACAATACGGGGAGATGGGGAGATGCTATAAAGGTAAATTATTAAGGGGCTGGCAGGGTCAGGCAGTATGACAGCTTAGGAAGAGCTGGCAAGAGCTCCTGAAGACAGAAGACGCTGGAGAAAGTCCGAGTGAGTGGCAGCCATGCAAAAGAGCTTACAGGCCGCCACCCCCCCAGGTGAAGATCAAAGAAGAAGATGCCACCCCAAGCCCTGGGGAGGCAGCCGACAACACAAAAGAGCTTAAAGGCCACCTCTCCTGATGGTGCTATGTAATAAATGAATCTGGTCAGAATCCTGGCTGTTGACGCCAAAATCACGTCACTATTCAGAATTCTGACACTGGCATCTCAAATAGGTTTATCATACTGGTGCCAGAATCCCGACAGCCAGTATACCAAACGAGAGGACACTGGTCCGCTGGAGAGGTAAACTGCAGGGCGGGGGGGGGGGGGTTAGGATTAGGCTGTGGGCGGGAGGGTTAGGCTGCACCCTGGGGAGGTTAGGTTTAGGCTGCGGAGAAGGGAGGTTGGGGTTAGTCACACTCCAGAGAGGGTTAGGATGCAGGGGGGGGGGGGGGCGGATTAGGTTTAGGCTGCAGAGAATGGGGGGGTTAGGTTTAGGCACCACTGGGGTTGGTTAGATTTAGTGTGAGGGGTGGGGAGGGTTAAGTTTGGCCTGCGGCTAGGGTGGGTTAGGGTTAATACTTACTTTCCCCTGTCGGGATACTGTACATCGGGATGCCACGGTCAGTATTCTGACTGGCGGCATCCTGAATGCCAGCAAATCAAACGCATCTCGTAATAAATTATTAAAACATTTGGTGTTCTATCTTTATTTTAATATTTTCTTTACAGGCAGACTACATCCAATGCCACCAGGGGTACAGGGCATAGCCCTGGGGCTGGTTGTTACTTGGGAGAAGGAACCCCATTTCATGTTTTGGGTTCCCTACTTTCTGAGTAATTATAGCTCTGGGCTGACCATTTTGGGACTGGTTAATGTTATGGCATTGGGACCCAGTGCTGTGTGTCTCTCTGCTATAGCATTACTTCCCCCCCCCCCCCCCTTGCTTTTTCAACTTTGCTCTGCTTATAGGATAATAGAGGGACCCCATGCCATTTAAAGCCCTATCTTCTAATACCAGGCCAGGCTCAGTGCTCCAGGGCTGGTTGCTGATTTAGGGAGATCCCACAGAGAGTTCAGTAAACTGCCACACATCCCAAGAAGCTCATCCAGGTTGGGAGAGGCTGACTCCTGGGTGTGTGACACTGATGGGCTGTGAATTGTTTCTTTCACAGAGTTCCAATATATCTTATACTCATTCACCTGCTCTCTGTATTAAATGGCAGTCATTCACATGTTCTCTGTATTATATGGCATTCTTTCACATGGTCTCTTTATTATAAAGCAGTTATTAATGTGCTCTCTGTATTATATGGTGGTCATAAATGTGCTCTCTGTATTATATGGCCTTCCTTTACATGCTCTCTGTATTATTAGGCAATCACTAAAATGGGAAGGACGTTGTGCGTACCCAATCAGAATTGTATGTGTCTCTCCAGGTTTATCTTGCAGCACAGCCCATTATTTAGATTTTCTACAGGTGACTAGTAAAATGACGATTGAGGTGATATCTGGGCACTTTCATGATTTGCACCTGTAATCTTTGGATGAAAAAAATATGTAAACCACTAAAACAAATCTGTCATCAATGAGCGAAGATTGATGGATTGGAGAATCTTTGAATCCGCGGGAAGAAAAATCCCAGAATCTTTAAATTGTGATTGCTGATTGAAGGGGGCCCAAACCCTGACTACTGGGTTCAACCAGGCATGACACCCACCGACTCAGATTTTCATGATACTTTGTACACTTGATACTACCACAGAGCTACTAACCCATGCCAAATTTTTCTTCTCTAGGCCTCACAGTTTTCGAGATATAGGGGGTCAAAGTTTAAAAAAATTGCTGGGAAATGCTACTCCTGATGCTCTGTTTTTTCTGAGGTGTATCTGGAAAAAAATTCACATCTCAGTGCCTAATCCACGTATCACTTTGAAAATTTAACACTTTTTCATTCGAAATATGGAGATTCCAATAAAAATGTTTTATTAGTCTTGTCTGACTCTGCAGGTTCATTATACATTCCTTTACTTCATACTTAATAATTTTTTTGGTGCCAAAAAAGGGTGTTCAATTAGCATTATCAACATAAGGCAGATGAATTATCATGTCCCTTTTTTGTTTAAATTGAACCTTAAAGTATGCTTAAAAAGGCTATGAAAGAAAAAAATGGGATTTTGATTGCCTGTATGAGTATTTTAATGTGTAATTATAATTCACTCGTTAAAAATTAAACTGACCATTAGGTATAATTTCACCAGGGGAGTAATTTCATTGTATATTTCTATGTATATGTGCAGATTTCTGATTACACATAGGGGAGTATTCAGTTAGCTGTGATAACCCAATTTTTTTGCGTGAAAAACTGTGACTTTACTGCAAATCGTTAAAGACCCCTATTCAATTAGCCGCAATAATTTATTGATGATAATTTTACCATGAATTTCACTTCACATACTCTGAGCATGTGCAAAGTTGGGGAAAATCTCTATTTTAGGTAAAAATGTCAGGATCTGGTTCAGAACCCCCTGGGACACCCCTCCCTCCCCTAATGACTGAGTAGGCACTTTAACGTTTTTAATTATTTTTAGCTGGCCAATAATGACAGGTAATTTTTGGGGTGAAAAAGTGTAAAGCTACGAAATTCAGGATTCAAGGTATGGGACAGGTACATTGGGGTGCTTTATGAGTGGAATAAATGTTTTTAGGCTTGCAGATGGGTGCAGTTATTTTCCACTTTTTTTATCCATCTCCTAAAATGGCCCAAATATATAGTTATACCAATTTTTGTTTTTAACGAGAGAATTATAATTAAACATTAAAATAGTCATACAGGCAATCAAAACCCCATTTTTTTTCTTTCCTAGCCTTTGAAAGTATACTTTGAGGTTCAATTTAAACAAAAAAAGGGACATGATAACTCATCTGCCTTAGGTTGATAATGTTAATTGAACCTACTTTTTTTTTTGCAGCAAAAAAAATATTACGTATGAAGTAAAGGAATGTATAATGAACTCTCTGAGTTAGGCAAGACTGATAAAACATCTTTTACTGGAATCTCCATATTTCGAATGACAAAGGGTTACATTTTCAAAGTGATATGTGGATTAGGCACTGAGATGTGAATTTTTTGTCCCGATACACCTAATAAAAAATGGAGCATCAGGAGTGGCATTTCTCATCAATTTTTCTAAACTTTGACCCCCTATATCTTGAAAACTGTAAGCCCTAGAGAAGAAAAAGTTGACATGGGTTAGCAGCTCTGTGGTAGTATTAAGTGTACAAAGTATCATGAAAATCTGGGTCGGTGTGTGTCATGCCTGGGAGAACTGGCATGGAATCGCCTTGCTCCTAATTTGGATTTAGGGTTCTATTTACTAAGCCTTGGATGGAGATAAAGTGGATGGAGATAGCTTACCAACCAATCAGCTTCTAACTGCCATTTTTCAAACCCGGCCTGTAACATGGCAATTAAGAGCTAATTGGCTGGGACTTTATCTTCGGCCACTTTATCTCAATCCAAGGCTTAGTAAATAGATCCCTTAGAGACTTAAAATGGAACATCATTTGTTGTCTAAGGAGAGCCTTCTAGCAAATTACATTTTAGAACTACTATAAAATATAATTTGTAGAACAAAATACAAATACATGACCATGTGTACACAATTTTCCAGCCTTCTCCATCTGCCCACATTAACAGGTTAAAAAAATATTTCTGAAGACTTCATAAACAAACTAAATAAAAATGAATTTAATCTTAAATTAACTTATGAAATGAGCTAGAAGTCAATTAACTTCCTAGACCTGTCTATTTCTAAGATGAAAGTTGGCAGCTTATCCACATAATGTACGTCTTCTGGAAAAACATCCGCTAACAGCATTCTGCATTAACAGAACTCTGGATTTACCGCAGAGTTGAACAAAACTGTTTGCATGATATGACAATTTCATTTTTTATTTGAGTGGAATATATTGGTGTAGGAGTAAGGCTAATCTTCACTCAGCAAGGAACTCTTTAACCCAACCATCTCCTCAATTAAAGTAGGAGCTTTAACTGACCTTGTAAGGTGGACTTGAGAAGTTACCTATAGCAAACAATAGGATTCTAGTTATCATGTTATAGAATGTACTTGATAAATGATACAGTAGATAGAATCTGATTGGTTGCTAAGGGAAATGTCTCCTTCTTTAAAACAATTGATATATTTCACCCAGAATTAGCTAAACTATCACCACTGCCCATGTATACACCACTTTGTGTTGTTTCTTCATGTGATTATACAAAGAAAGGAGGGAGGAATTTGTGCAAACACAGTACAACATCATAAAACAGAATTGTTCTTCATGTCAGTATTTTTCCTTCATATACTGTACAGTTTTTAATGTGTGAAAACATCACAATGATGCAGTGGAGAAGAGCAAACAAACCCACCCACAAGGAAATTCTTAACCCAATGTTGCTAAGAACCCAGTGGGTTGTTGTATGAAGCTATGACAAGAGTGGAGAAGTGGGCCGTAGCAACCAGTAAGAATGTTCCTATCATTTTATTGAATGGACTTGATAAATGCTTCCTAAAAGACGATTGGTTTGTATGAGCAACTGGTTCACTGCTTTACATCTCTAGTGTTTGGGAGCAAATGGTCAATTCAATTGTCATTTGCTGTCATCCATTACCAGATTTTCATTCCAACCAGCCAGATCTGTCAGATGCCCAGCATAACCCTAATATTCAATCCCGTTTACTTAACTGGGCTAATTGAATTCCCCCCTAAAGCTTTATTTATATATTTTTTTCTATGAAACTGTATAAATTAGGCAAAACAAAAATGTTTGCAATGCATTGCAGTTACAGTATGATGTAGACTTTGTTGAAAACGCAAAATGTTGACTTTACGACAAATCTGTTTTAACAAACTTATTTTCATAGTGTTAGAAATATTAGACAAATGGGTTTAGTATCTGCACACTCAGTATAGTATCAGGATTTTATAGATGTGTGAGATTCATCACCACACATCCATTAGGAAGAAGCCCCTCTTTTCAAATAATAAATAATATCCTATATTTGCAGGAGGTGCTGTCAACTACAGTGTACATTCATTAAGGTTTGGAGAGAAAAAGAAACAGAGGAATCTGTAATGTTGACGCACTTTTTTTTTTTTTTTTTTTTAATAGAATTAAAAATTGACAATGACTAACATATATGTGAATTAAAGAGATGAAAAAATGTGAATAAAGATTTTTTTAAAAAATGTGTCCACGTGTGTTTTGGTATAGGGTCTTATTTGGTAACCGTATGGGCATATGTATTGCCAAAATCTATGATCTTTATTGTCCCAAATTATCTATCCCCACTGAGTCCGTATTTCTAGATCATAAATCACTGAGCTGCCATTTAAGAGTGTATTAATTCTATTTTTACATACATGTATATAATAATAAATGATGATTAGGATCCTGAAATTGAAGTGATATTTCTTCACTTTGAGCTGATGGGAATATGGCAGTTCCCGGTTTCAAGTATCACAGCTCACAATTATACCTGTACTTGGCTAATGTTCCATTCTGCTGGGAGTATCAGCACTATATATTGCTTTCTTTAGAGGTATGCCAACCTCAATTGTATTAGAAAGCCAACTATCTGTCAGCACAGAACATCACTTACATAGCCCACACTGTTAAAGGGAGTAACCCTTATTTTTTACAGTGTGATTGGACTACCCTGTAGGGATATAGTGATCCTACTTCTTATATATATATGTATGTATATAGTGATGATGATCTTGGTTCAGTGGTTAATAGTATGGATAGGATCATTCATTAGATGGTAACATATGCCCTCCCACTTATGTAAATGAGGAGGATTTTATTTAAATTCTAATGCCAGGTAATTCAAATCTGTTCACATTGAGTATAATGGTATGTGGAGAAATAGATCTAACCTATCAAAAAGGATTTGTTGATATGGATGGAAACAAAACAATATGTCTTCAACTTCAAACTTTATTGTGGCACATAGATTAAACTGTGCTGTCTCACTGACAGTTTGTATAATTTTTTCAGCTGCTAGCTGGCTTATTGATGTTGCCAGTGAGATTGCTACAATGTGCTGAATTAAGTGTGTCTGTGGAGTATGTTGCAATTCTCTTGTTCTCATATATTGTCAGTCGTGTTTGTTACAAAGTAAAGTATGACATTCCACTTAGAACAAGAAACTGCTCACATCACACTGATTGAATGGTGCAGATATTGTAAAACACAGATACTTAAATAGCTGGTGCTGTTCCAGTATGTTATACCATATATAGCACTTTGCAGCTATCTATCATGCCATTTACATATTATATATTATATATGTTCCATCCAAAGCTGTTATGGCATACACATTCATTTATTTTTTAATATGTAGCCTAAAATCCAGTCAGGCTCTGCTGAATAAAGATTACAGAAAAAATTTCCAATCAGGCTTTGTTAGATCAATCTGGTGTGAGTAGGCTCATATAAATATCTCTTCTTCCTGTGTCAGTGGATATATATCACTAATCTCTCCGCTATCCACTGGCACTATTGGCATACACTAGTCATTGTATGTCTACTCAGGCATTCACTAATATGCAGCTTGGTCTCTCTCATAAGTGGAAACAGTATTTAGCAATCATATATATTAACCATTCATATATGTATACACACGTGGACACACTGTGCCCAACACGCGTGTTTCACTGCGCTATTGCAGCTTCGTCAGGGAGCAACACGAGCATCTCCCGAGGACGGAAATAAGACTGATCTGTATGCTCCAATCAGCAGCCTGTTTTGTGACCACGTGGGTCTGTTGTCCTATCATTGCCCGATCCGTGCCTTCTACGTCACTGATGACTACCACCACTGTGGTTTGGCTTCTGGGCCCACATGATCACTCAGGAAGTGTCCTGTACGGTACTTGTAAAGAAGGGGGTTTGAGCCCACGTAATCGCGGCTTTGTAGTGATAGTCAGGAAGTGTCCTGTATGGTACTCATAGGGAAGGGGATTGTATCGTCTTCGTATCCCCGTCTCTGCATACATTAGTAGGTCTACATAATAGTCGAAATAATGATCCAACATGAGCTTAATTAATTATAATTTCATAAATCTCTATCCTCTTGTTATTGTTGTGACTCATCAGTGATCATGTCACACATATCTCAGTACAGGTACCGTTATCAGTCACCCGATAGTAATATGATTGCATGCATGTTCCGGGGCCCTCTCCTTCTCTTAAGGCTCATCAGTATGGGTATCATTTATTTAGATAATATTCATCTTAGAGAATGTATGAACAATCCAAATAGGTGATATCTTCTTAAAATTACTAGGTATAAATTCGTAGTATGTTCCAATTGTCGAGTGGGTTGAGTGTCTTATCCTGTCCGATTATCAAATGAATTATATGTCTTATTATTCGGCATATAATGATGCTTATCTCATGTGTGACAGTATAAACATATGAATATATGCCCCGTGGATGATTCATAAATAGATCAGTATTACATTGAGGATAAAATCTAGATATGTTTTGGTCATAAGTGGATTTGACATCATGTAATCCAGCGTCTAGTAACATAGATTTTAAAGGGGAGGTAAGTATCTTCATGGTAAGTATATTGAATAGATAGGTAGGTGAATATTTATTAAATATTAAACCTACAGTCAAAGATGTTGCCCTAATGGTTTTTATATTGAGTATACATTGTGTCCCTAATTGTGGCTCGCATTGTCAATCAACATTTATTATCCGTGATAAAGAATACATATATATATACAGGTATACACATGTGTATGTGTACACCCGTACATGCCCATATACATGGCTGTAGTTTGTCGTTGTGTATACAAATGGTGGGAAAAGACTGTTTATTATACATCCATTTAAGGAAAGAAGTGAAGAAAGAGAAAAGTAGCTATTCCCAAACGAGTGATGGGAGTGTGACTCCAATAAGGTCAATTGTGACTGTGGCACTATAATTATTAGTGAGAGGAAAATTATCAATATGATTTTCATTGAAAAAATAAAAGTGAAAGTGTCAAAAGGAGAAACCATTTTCACAGCTTGTGATCAAAACAAACAAAACGTGACAAGTCAAAGTGCAATGAAAATAACAATATTACAGGTAGATTTATCTGCCTGGTATGTGAATAATTTGTGCGGAAGAAAGCGTGATTGTACGTAGGTGTATACTATAGAGGATACACAGATCTCATAAAGTACGTATACCTCCATTTACCTATTTTAAACATTGAGTATAAGTTATCCTAATTCAAAAATGGGATATAACTGTTAGACTCATTTATACCAATAGGATATGTACTGTTGAGTAGGAAGATCATCTTTGTTTCAATTTTTGGAGGTTCTTGGTCCAGATCCCCTCCTCTGATACCCACTAACATATATTTAAATTATAAGGCCGGGTAATTTATGACTGAGAATATTCAGTGTAAGTTGTCCTAATTCAAAAATGGGATATAGCTGTTGGATTCATTCATGCCAGTTGGATGTGTACTATTGAGTAGAAAGATCATCTTTGTTTCGAATTTTAAAAGTTCTTGGTCCAGATCTCCTCCTCTGATACCCATTTGTATATGTCGGATCCCAAATGCTTTAAGTCCTGTTGGCTCTCCATTATGATGATTTAAAAAATGTCTTGCTACCGGTGGCAGAGACTTAAATCTGGCTTGATCTTTCCTAGCATTTCGAATGCTTCCAATGTGTTCCAGAATTCTGACTTTTAGGGGTCTGGACGTTTTGCCTACGTATTTTTTATGACAGGGGCATTCCAAATGGTATACTGTTCCTATAGAGGTACATGTAATTTTTGAGGTTATCACCCATTTTTTGTTGTATCTGTCTAAAAAATCTTTGGTGGGTGTCATGTATTTACATGCCTTACAGTTACCACAAGGGTAAGAGCCCTTCTTCCCTGAGTCTTTCATCGTGGGTTGTGACAGGTGGCTTTGTACCACCTTGTCCCTCAAATTGGGTGATCTTCTCCAACTGGTCAATGGTTTGCTTGGGAGTATCTTAGACAGGTCATCATCTGTTTGAAGGATTGACCAATGTCTAGCCAGAATGTTATTTATTTCCCTCCAATGCACATTGAAGGTACCCACGTATCGTATCGGTTCATCGTGTTTGGTTTTAATTTTTGGTGTTAGTAACGAGTCCCGTTGGTATGTTTGGACATCTTTGATAGATTTTTTTATTAATCTATTGCTATACCCTCTTTTTTTGAACCGTGTACTTAGTTCTTCTTGTCTGGTATGGAACGTATCGGTATTGGAACAATTCCTCTTTAATCTCAGTAGTTCCCCTTTCGGGATTCCTCTGATGGTAGCCGGGAGATGAGAGCTGGAGGAGTGTAACAGACTATTAGTAGCTGTAGGTTTTCTGTAGAGGTCTGTAGATATATTGCCTTCTTCATCAATATGGATGGTAATATCTAGAAAATTGATGGATTTTTGACTCATTTCCAGAGTAAGTTTCAGGTTTAAATTGTTGGTGTTCAGAATGTTAATGAATTTGCTCAGATCTCTGGAGGGACCTTCCCACAGTATTAGGATATCGTCAATATAACTAAGGTATATTAGTATATTGTCAGTGTATCTTTCTAACGATTCCTGGAAGACCACCTCCCTCTCCCACCACCCCAGGTAGAGGTTGGCGTACGTGGGGGCACACGCTGTCCCCATCGCCGTCCCTCTCACCTGGAGGTAGTGGCGCTCATTGCATGTGAAGTAGTTGTGAGAGAGTATGAAATTCAATAGTGCAACAAGAAAATCACCATGATCATTCTGAATCTCCATATTTAGGAAATATTTGATGGCATCGATACCACGATCATGGTGGATACTCGTATAGAGACTCTCCACATCACATGTCACTAGCCATACACCTGGGTTGACACTTAAGTTGTTCAGTTTATTCAGGACATCCATTGTATCTCGTACGTAGGATGGAAGAGTAATGACATGTTTGCGTAGATGATAGTCTACATAAATCCTGGCATTCTCTGTCAGGCTGCCCATCCCCGAAAGGATGGGTCTGCCGGGTGGCTTCTTTTCGTTTTTATGTACCTTAGGCAATAGGTATAGTGTCGGTGTTTTGGGTTTGTGTACATGCAAAAAATCAAAATCTCTTTTGGTAATGATACTGTTAGTGTGTGCTGTTTGCACCATATCGTTATATTGCTGAAGAAATGTATTGGTAGGATTGAAATAGAGTCTTTTATAGCAATTTCCGTCATTCAGCTGTCTCTCAAGTTCTTCAGTATACATAGTTCTTGACCATAGTACAATGTTGCCCCCCTTATCGGAGGGCTTTATGATGGTATCTTGCCACTTAGAGATTTCATTAAGTGCCGTTCTTTCCTCTATGGTCAGATTATCTGTGTAATTCTTATTCTGAAGATGTAATTGATCAAGATCTCTGGATACAAGTCTATGAAAGACCTCTATCTGGGGACAAATTTTTGTATCAGGAAAAAAATGGGATTTCCTCATTATTCTAGATCTATCCTCCATCATGTGGCTGCTTACATAGGTTGATCGGGGTTCAGTGGAGAGTTCTTCCAAGATCTCCAGGGCAGAGAGATCTTCAGCATCAAAACTAGATGCTGTAGAGTTTGCCTTTTCATATTCCTGTTTAGAGAAGAATTTTTTAAGGAGGATTTTCCTGATGAATAGTTGGAGGTCCTTTTCATTTTCAAAGCGATCTGATTTCCGTGCTGGAGAGAAAGAAAGTCCCCGGCTTAGGACCGATATTTGATTTTGGGTTAATATTCTGTCTGTTAAGTTAATAATCTTTAAATCATCGGTTCTTTCTTCAGGAGTGACCTCCTGGGGGTCTATTACTTCTTGTATTGTCTCCTCTCTCTCGGTTCCTCTCGCCAGTCCAGATCGTCTCTCTTTCTTCTGCCTCCTTTTGCCCCTCCTGATTTTTCTCCCTCTATATTTGGATTGACTTTGGGGTATCTTGGGGCCTTCTCTAAAAAATCCCGCCTAATCGTTTTATTAGTAGCTCCACTGTTGGGACCCTCATTTTCTGAGGAGTCCATCTCAGAGGTAGAATAATTGGTGGACCATCTAGTCCTATTGCGTTGAGTGGGTATGTTCCATTTGAACACCCGATTAGAGGCATAATCCATTTTGTCCCTCTGAAATTTCCTACGCTTCTTTTCAATAATTTCTCTTTCAAACTCTTCCACATCTTTCCTATATTTTTCATATCTTGTTTGGAATTGTTCCAATGTTTCAAAGTTTTTGAGTTTTTCACTCAATAAGGTGATCTCTTGGTTCAGTTGAGTGAGTATTATTTCATCATGTTTCATGAGTATCTTTATTAAGTCGTTTGAACAATGGGTCAGGACTCCTTCCCATTCTTTTTTGAGAGTCTCATTTGCCAACTCATAAGCTGGAAAGAGTTTAGGTCTCAAACCCCTTGGGATTAATTTATTACGTAAGTAATTGTCAAAGGTACTTTTGTTCCAACTGGTTTTACTTTGTCTCATGAGTGCTGTTTTGAGACTATAAAGATCGTCGGTCCAGTTGGAATCATAAGTGTCTTGCTGATTGGAGTTAGAATTAAAGATGGAATCTATATCATTTTTTAGCTTATCCCGTCTGCTCTCTAGATCTCTTGCTAGACTAAATGTGGACATTATTACGGGAGAGAGCTCTGCAGCGTTTGTAATAAATGAAGATTATTAAGCAACAAATAATTGAGTTAGGAGGTGCTAGATACACAGAAACAGATTGGTCACTAGGACCAATTACATTGGACAAATGGGTTTAGTATCTGCACACTCAGTATAGTATCAGGATTTTATAGATGTGTGAGATTCATCACCACACATCCATTAGGAAGAAGCCCCTCTTTTCAAATAATAAATAATATCCTATATTTGCAGGGGGTGCTGTCAACTACAGTGTACATTCATTAAGGTTTGGAGAGAAAAAGAAACAGAGGAATCTGTAATGTTGACGCACTGGGGTGCTTTATGAGTGGAATAAATGTTTTTAGGCTTGCAGATGGGTGCAGTTATTTTCCACTTTTTTATCCATCTCCTAAAATGGCCCAAATATATAGTTATACCAATTTTTGTTTTTAACGAGAGAATTATAATTAAACATTAAAATAGTCATACAGGCAATCAAAACCCCATTTTTTTTCTTTCCTAGCCTTTGAAAGTATACTTTGAGGTTCAATTTAAACAAAAAAAGGGACATGATAACTCATCTGCCTTAGGTTGATAATGTTAATTGAACCTACTTTTTTTTTTTGCAGCAAAAAAAATATTACGTATGAAGTAAAGGAATCTATAATGAACTCTCTGAGTTAGGCAAGACTGATAAAACATCTTTTACTGGAATCTCCATATTTCGAATGACAAAGGGTTACATTTTCAAAGTGATATGTGGATTAGGCACTGAGATGTGAATTTTTTGTCCCGATACACCTAATAAAAAATGGAGCATCAGGAGTGACATTTCTCATCAATTTTTCTAAACTTTGACCCCCTATATCTTGAAAACTGTAAGCCCTAGAGAAGAAAAAGTTGACATGGGTTAGCAGCTCTGTGGTAGTATTAAGTGTACAAAGTATCATGAAAATCTGGGTCGGTGTGTGTCATGCCTGGGAGAACTGGCATGGAATCGCCTTGCTCCTAATTTGGATTTAGGGTTCTATTTACTAAGCCTTGGATGGAGATAAAGTGGATGGAGATAGCTTACCAACCAATCAGCTTCTAACTGCCATTTTTCAAACCCGGCCTGTAACATGGCAATTAAGAGCTAATTGGCTGGGACTTTATCTTCGGCCACTTTATCTCAATCCAAGGCTTAGTAAATAGATCCCTTAGAGACTTAAAATGGAACATCATTTGTTGTCTAAGGAGAGCCTTCTAGCAAATTACATTTTAGAACTACTATAAAATATAATTTGTAGAACAAAATACAAATACATGACCATGTGTACACAATTTTCCAGCCTTCTCCATCTGCCCACATTAACAGGTTAAAAAAAATATTTCTGAAGACTTCATAAACAAACTAAATAAAAATGAATTTAATCTAAAATTAATTTATGAAATGAGCTAGAAGTCAATTAACTTCCTAGACCTGTCTATTTCTAAGATGAAAGTTGGCAGCTTATCCACATAATGTACGTCTTCTGGAAAAACATCCGCTAACAGCATTCTGCATTAACAGAACTCTGGATTTACCGCAGAGTTGAACAAAACTGTTTGCATGATATGACAATTTCATTTTTTATTTGAGTGGAATATATTGGTGTAGGAGTAAGGCTAATCTTCACTCAGCAAGGAACTCTTTAACCCAACCATCTCCTCAATTAAAGTAGGAGCTTTAACTGACCTTGTAAGGTGGACTTGAGAAGTTACCTATAGCAAACAATAGGATTCTAGTTATCATGTTATAGAATGTACTTGATAAATGATACAGTAGATAGAATCTGATTGGTTGCTAAGGGAAATGTCTCCTTCTTTAAAACAATTGATATATTTCACCCAGAATTAGCTAAACTATCACCACTGCCCATGTATACCCCACTTTGTGTTGTTTCTTCATGTGATTATACAAAGAAAGGAGGGAGGAATTTGTGCAAACACAGTACAACATCATAAAACATAATTGTTCTTCATGTCAGTATTTTTCCTTCATATACTGTACAGTTTTTAATGTGTGAAAACATCACAATGATGCAGTGGAGAAGAGCAAACAAACCCACCCACAAGGAAATTCTTAACCCAATGTTGCTAAGAACCCAGTGGGTTGTTGTATGAAGCTATGACAAGAGTGGAGAAGTGGGCCGTAGCAACCAGTAAGAATGTTCCTATCATTTTATTGAATGGACTTGATAAATGCTTCCTAAAAGACGATTGGTTTGTATGAGCAACTGGTTCACTGCTTTACATCTCTAGTGTTTGGGAGCAAATGGTCAATTCAATTGTCATTTGCTGTCATCCATTACCAGATTTTCATTCCAACCAGCCAGATCTGTCAGATGCCCAGCATAACCCTAATATTCAATCCCGTTTACTTAACTGGGCTAATTGAATTCCCCCCTAAAGCTTTATTTATATATTTTTTTCTATGAAACTGTATAAATTAGGAAACAAAAATGTTTGCAATCCATTGCAGTTACAGTATGATGTAGACTTTGTTGAAAACGCAAAATGTTGACTTTACGACAAATCTGTTTTAACAAACTTATTTCATAGTGTTAGAAATATTATTAATTTTATTATTATTATTATTATTATTATTATTATTATTATATTAATTGCCATTTATATCACAAACCAGGCTTCCAGCTCCATATAAGTAGAGGACTGTCACAAATCCTCAGGGGATGAGTACAGTGACTGATAATTAAGATATTGCTGTGGACTGTTTTCACTGTGACAGCTGAATATCGCTCAGCTGCCATGGTAATAAAATAATATTATTACTGGTGTTCATCACACAAAAAATGGTGTGATGAGTACCCATGAAAAAAATACTGCATAATAAGCGCAATTTTAATAAGTATGTCCCTATGTCACCAATTCTGCAACACTGCAATTATTAGTATGACAGGGTGTTACCAGATTTCAGCATCACAGCAGGTAACAACCTAAACTGAGGTTACAGAACTGTGTAAATTTGACCGTATATTTGTTATATATGCAGTCAATGTAGAATACAGTGCCTCATTCATGGTTATGATATAAGGAAAACCTTATCCAATATAACATTAAATTAGTATTTTTTTTATTTATGTTTTCATAGTAAAAATATTTAATTTTAAATATTTTCAGATTACAGATTGCTCAAATCCAGTGGTTCTCAAACTCGGTCCTCAGTCAGGACCCCACACAGTGCATGTTTTGCAGGTAACCTAGCAAGTGCACAGGTGTATTAATTACTCACTGACACAGTTTACAAGGTCCACAGGTGGAGCTAATTATCTCACTTGTGATTCTGTGAGGAGACCTGCAAAACATGTACCGTCTGGGGTCCTGAGGACCGAGTTTGAGAACGTGTGCTCTAATCCATAGGTTCTCAAACTCGGTCCTCAGGACCCCACACAGTGCATGTTTTGCAGGTCTCCTTACAGAATCGCAAGTGAAATAATTAGCTGCACCTGTGGGCCTTTTAAAATGTGTCAGTGAGTAATTAATACACCTGTGCACCTGCTGGGTTACCTGCAAAACATGCACTGTGTGGGGTCCTGAGGACCGAGTTTGAGAACCTCTGCTCTAACCTTATTGGTTTTGCAGTGTGGTGAATGGTCCAATTTTTCTAAGAGTAGCTAACATTGAAATTCTGTTAAACATCCAGATTTGCAGAAACGATACAGTCGGGCAAAATCCATCATTTGATACTATTAGGAGGTGGCACTGGACGCAGATAAAACGGACGAGATTAACAGCACCAGATGGATGGTAGTTTAGAAACACAAAAAGGATAAATACAGTAATGCTGTTTTTTCTCTCTTGGGAATAAAAAGTGAAATGTTACCAGTAATCACAGAAGTTGAGTTTAATACAGTATTTTCACATAAATCTGATTGTAATATGCACATTGCCATTCGTTATAATGAGAAATCATTTTGACTAAGATACTGTATTTTTTTTCATATGTTTCTTTTACATTTTTACATTGCTGACTTCAAATCAATGGTAACTCCACCAAACAAAAGCCCAAGACAATTACTATAATCATTTTGTACTGTTAGAAGTGAATAATAGATAATTATCTTGCAGTTTTGCAGTACTTATTTTACAGATGAGAGATGAGTCAACTTTAGGACTTAATCCATAATTCACATGATTTGATTGGTAATTGTGCATGATTTGATGAAATTGTTAGATTCTGCAATTCCACTTTCATTAGCATGGTTGTGAAGTCTGGAATCTTTTAGTTTGCAGATCACACAAACAAGACAATAGGAAAGATACAATGGTACCTTTATTATGCATGAACCACTTAACTGACAATTTCCCCCCCAAAAAAACGCTTAGAAATTGTTGAGGGGTTTTTTATGAGTGAATTAGGTGAAGAACATGAATTTAACCATATCCAAAATGATTTTGGTTAAAAAAAATATTCTTTTTAAATAATTCCCCCCCCCCAAACAACGGAACATCGTTCGGTAAGATCGGTGACATTGGTAACATCGCGACCATCATGACGTTACTTTTTACACCCCAGACAGCTGCCAGCTACACAGGAGGGTGCCGTGGGTGGCTTGGGGGGGGGCTGGATTTCACTTTTCCAGCGGGTGCTATTGTCTGAAGCCACTGGGTAGGGGGGTCCTGCCATGCTGACCGATCAGCAGTGATCGGCAGCACGGCAAACACCGGGGAAGGGTGCGGGGAGGCAGAGTGACCTTCCAGTCCCTCTGACAGCAGCAGCGGAGGGAAGTTTCCCTTCCCTGCCGCTGCTAACACTGTTTATATGACTGGTCGCATCCTGTGCGACCAGGTCAGATAAAACACTTGCTGGTGTGGTCATATCTGATGCGACCATGCCAGGCAAGTGTATAAAAGGATATATGGGTTGATTTTATCAAAATTTGGAGAGGATAAAGTTATAACCATTCAGCTTCTGTCATTTTACAGGCTGTGTTTGAAAAATGACAGTTAGGAGCTGATTGGGCGGTCTTTTATCTCTCTCCATTTTATAAAAATATTCCTCATAGTACGTATAATACAGTACACTTCTATGAGGCCGATTTATCACCATTTACATCTGATCAACCCAATCCGCAATGCGACAATTGATTATATTGCACGCATGTAACAATTATTGCATGCAGGGACGGACCTTGTGAGAAAGCTCTGTCCCTGCGATGCCACTCATCAACCAAATTGGGGTATTTTTCCTTTAATACCCCGATTATGGATGCGCATACGCCACCTGGGGTACAGGATTCACAGTGAGCCCTGTGATTACGCCAGCTGAAGGTTATTATTACAGGGCTCACTGCGGTATTTATTTACAATCTTTTTTAGTAAATTCGTCCAGATTGCATTTCCCATTGTACATATGGGAAATGCGATCTGGTTACTAAAAAAAAATAAAAATGAGAATTAAAGGGTTTGGAGCGGTTTTTCATGAAAACCGCTCTAAAAGCCCTTTAATACATTCAGGTGATACTAAAATAATGTGAAAAGGGTGTGAAAACATTGAATTCACATTATTTTAGTAAAACATGTTTAATGAATACGCCTGTAAATTTCACAAATTACTGTAGCTACTAAATGTCAATCGGATCAACAACTTTAGTTCAACATCTTCCATGAACTCACCTGATAACACTCCTAATGAATATCTGTTTAAGGGGCCCTACACATTTCACGATGCGCCGCCGAGGTGCCGACGGCCGATACGGCCGACGAGCGACCCGGCGGCGGGGGGGCAGTGACGGGGGGAGTGAAGTTTCTTCACTCCCCCCGTCACGCGGCTGCATTGAAGTGCAGGCAAATATGGACGAGATCGTCCATATTGGCCTGCATGCACAGCCGACGGGAGACCAGCGATGAACGAGCGCGGGGACGCGCATCGTTCATCGCTGGAGTCTCCACACTGAAAGATATGAACGAGTTCTCGTTCATTTATGAACGAGATCGTTCATATCTTTCAGAAAATCGGCCAGTGTGTAGGGCCTATAACACTGACCAAATTCCGATGTTCTCATGTAATTTCCCTCCTCCAGGAGTTATAGTAATGTATACCGTAATTAAGTATTGGGAACACCTGAAAAGGGACTGAGCTGAGGATGTTTTTCTAGCTCTTACTACTTTACCTCTTACTCCCTATGGTGTAAATTCCTGGTTGTCTGCAGCATATTGTAGTATATGTGTAATGAAAGTTCCCTCCCTGAATTTTCCCCTTCCATGAGGTTCTTATGGTAGTCCCTAGACTTGGTGTACTGTATATAGGCATTGGATTCTGCACCTGTATTAAGACTTGGAGAGAGAGAAAGTGGAGAAAGGCAAAGTACCAGCCAATTAGCTCCTAAATGCCATGTTACAGGCTGTGTTTGAAAAATGACAGGTGCTGGTTGGTTGGTAGAGTTTATCACTTGCCACTTTATCACTTTCCATGACTTAGTACATCTGGCCCAAAGTACCAACCGATCAGCTCTGTAATGTCATGGTATAGGCTGTGTTTGCAAAATTATAGGAGCTGATTCGCTGGTACTTTATCTCTCTCCACTTTTTCTGTCTCCAAGGCTTAGTACATCTGTCCCATACTGTGTTATATACTCACTGGTCCTCAGTGCCCTTCAGGACTCAGCACATGGTTGGAGCTTCTGTCATGATTAATGATTAATGACAGAGAGGCGTGGTAGGGATCTAGGTAGCAAGACCAAGTCTCACCACATATTTACCAAGACAAATATGGATGACCAGCTCAGACAACATGTTGAGGCAAAGGTTAATATATAAACAGTGGTCAATATAAAGCAGGGTTCAGATTCTAAGAAACAGACAGACAAGTATGCAGCCTTAGTAACACACAGCACAGGCTACATCTTTCACTGGCATTGAGAGACCGGGCATCCTGCACTATAAGGAGCAGGGAGCCAATAAGAAGGCACCAGTCCAGCCCTCTTTTAGTGATTCACTGCAGTGAGATCATGTGATCAAAATGCACTGCTTCATCACTAACAATAGTTCAAAAAACATAAATACAATAGAGATGAGTGGGTTCGGTTCTCCGAGAACCAAACCCTCCCGCACATCACTTTCTGAGCCAGTTTCCAAGTACGGTTCGGGACTTTCCACCAGACTCGTAAACCAGAACGAGGCAAAACGTCATCATCCCGTTGTCGGATTCTCACGGGTTTTGAATTCCATATAAACAGCCGTGCGTCGCCGCCATTTTCACTCCGGACTTGGAGAGTGAGGGAGACAGACCTCTGTCTCTCTCTGTGGGTGGTTGCGTTCGGTGCGGTCAGTGTGTCCTCTGTAGGGGTGCTGTTCCTGTCTTTGTGGTGTACCTGTGCTATTAGAGGTGCTGTCCTGGCTGTCACTGGTGTTTCATGGCTGTTAGGGGTGCTGCAGCTGTACATGGGTGTTGCTGTTCTGGCTGTCATTGTGTTGTACAGGGGGCAGGGGCACTGTCCTCCTGTATGCTGTGAAAATACAGGGGTTCTGGGTGTAAAAAATCTGCTTTGCAGTTAAAATAAATGTACACTGGCCCTGTCTTATATGCTGTAAAAATTCATGGGTGCTGCTGTTACAATAAATGTGCATTGGCCCTGTCTTATATGCTGTAAAAAGTCTGTGATGAAGTGAAAATAAATGTATACTGGCCCTGTCTTATATGTTGCAAAAAATCTGGGTGCAGTGAAGATAAATGAACACTGGTCCTGTCTTGTATGCTATAAAAAAATCTGGGGTGCAGTGAAAAGAAATGTACATTGGCCCTGTCTTTTATGCTGTCAAAATTCAGGGGTGCTGCTGTTAAAATAAATGTACACTGGCCCTGTCTTGTATGCTGTAAAAAATCTGGGGTGCAGTGAAAATAAATGTACACTGGCCCTGTCTTGTATGCTGTAAAAAATCTGGGGTGCAGTGAAAATAAAAGTACACTGGCCCTGTATGTTGTAAAAATACAGAGGTGCTGCTGTTAAAATAAAAGTACACTGGCCCCGTATGTTGTAAAAATACAGGGGTGCTGTGAAAATAAAGGGGTACTGTTCTGTGTGCTGTAATAATAAAGGGGTGCTATCCTGTGAAATGGAGAACAACAATTTGGAGGGTAAAATAGTGGAAGATCAGGAACCACTTCCAGTTCCTAGTACTAGTGCTGAAGCTGCTGCTGCCACCAGTCATGACATTGACTATGCAATTCCATCAACGTCGTCTGCTAAGGCCGATGCCCAATGTCATAAAGGGGATGTAAAATCCAAGACGCAAAAAATCAATAATCAGAAAAAAAAAGAAATTATCTGATGAGAAACATAAAACTGGCAATATGCCATCCACGACAAGAAGTGGCAATGAAAGGCAAAGGCCTTGGCCTATGTTTATGACTGGTGGCTCAGCTTCTCGTGAGGATGGAAGCCATCCTCCCTCTCAAAAAAATTAAGCTTGTTCAAGCACAGGAAAAAACAACTGTGCGTTCAGAGATATCACAAATCCCCAAGGAGACGTTGACGATGACGATTGTGATGGTGATGTGGTTTGTTTGAATAAGGCACCAGTGGAGACAGTTGTTGTCCATGGGATGAGAAAACCCATTGTCATGCCTGGGCAAAATACCAAAAAAGCCACCTTTTCAGTGTGGAATTATTTCTCCACAAATCAGGACAACAGGTGTCAAGCCGTGTGCTGCCTTTGTCAATCCATAATAAGTAGGGGTAAGGACATTAACCACATAGGAACATCCTCCCTTATACGTCACCTGCAATGCATTTATCAGAAGTCATTGTCAAATGTCTTAAATGTCCACTTAACCATGGACATGTGGACAAGTGGAGCAGGGCAAACTAAAGACTAAATGACTGTGACAGCCCACTGGGTAGATGTATTGCCTCCCGTAACAACAACAGCAGCGGCACCAGCAGCAGGATCTCACAAACGCCAACTCATTCCTAGGCAGGCTACGCTGTGTATCACTGGTTTCTGTAAGAGGCACACCCCCTGACAACCTGTTACGGAAACTGCGGCACATTATCGCACAATGGCTTACCCCACTAAGAATCTCCCGGGGATTTGTGATATCTGACAATGCCACCAATATTGTGCATGCATTACATATGGGCAAATTCCAGCACGTCCCAAGTTTTGCACATACAAATAATTTGGTGATGCAGAATTTTTTGAAAAATGACGGACGTGCAGGAGATGCTGTCGGTGGCCCGAAAAATTGCGGCCCACTTTTGACATTCAGTGACTGCATGCCGAAGACTGGAGCACCAGCAAACACCCCTGAACCTGCCCTACCATCAGCTGAAGCAAAAGGTGGCAACGAGGTGGAATTTAACACTCTATATGCTTCAGAGGATGGAGGAGCAGCAAAAGGCCATTCAAGCATATACATCCACTGACTCAAGTGCAGTGGAGAATGATTTCCGTCTTGTGCAAGGTTCTCCAACCCTTCGAACTTGCCACACATGAACATGAAGTCAGTTCAGACACTGCCAGTTTGGGTCAGGTCATTCCCCTCATCAGGCTTTTGCAGAAGCAGCCGGAGAAATTGAAGGAGGAGCTAAGACAGAGCAAATTCGCTAAGAATGTGGGAACTGTGGATGGAGCCCTTCATTCGCTTTGCCAGGATTCAAGAGTGGTCAGTCTGTTGAACTCAGAGCACTACATTTTGGCCACCGTGCTCGATCCTAGGTTTAAAGCCTACGCTATATCTCTCTTTCCACCAGACACAAGTCTGCAGAGGTTCAAAGATCTGCTGGTGAGAAAATTGTCAACTCAAGCAAAATGTGACCCGTCAACAGCTCCTCCTTCATTTTCTCCCGCAACTGGGGCTGCCAGGAAAAGGTTAACATTTCCTAGCCCACCCACTGGTGGTTATGCAGGGCAGTCAGGAGCAAGTGTTGACATCTGGTCCAGACTGAAGGAGCTGCCAACAATTACTGACATGTCTACTGTCACTGCATATGATGCTGTCACCATTGAAAGAATGGAGTGGTTGACAGCATCCAAGAAGGCATATCAGACAGTCCGTATGTATACTGGCAGGAAAAATGTGGAGGCCCTTGCACAAACTGGCTTTATTTTACCTAAGTTGCCCCCCCTCCAGTGTGTACTCTGAAAGAGTGTTTAGTGCAGTCGGTAACCTTGTCAGCGATCGGTGTAAGAGGTTACTTCCACAAAATGTGGAGAAGATGATGTTCATCAAAATGAATTATAAATTCCCTCAGGAAGACCTTTACCAGCAGTTGCCTCCAGAAAGTACACAGGAACCTGTGTTGGTGGATTCCAGTGGGGACGAATTAATACACTGTGAGGATGAGGATGGATGTACACACTGAAAGGGTTGAGGAATCGGAGGATGAGGACGACATCTTGCCTCTGTAGAGACAGTTTGTGCAAGGAGAGATTAATTGATTCTTTTTTGGTGGGGGGATTATTTGCTTCTTTTTTTGTGGGGGCCCAAACAAACCAATAATTTCAACCACAGTCATGTGTCAGACCCTGTCGCTGAAATGATTGGTTTGTTAAAGTGTGCATGTCTTGTTTATACAACATAAGGGTGGGAGGACCCAAGGACAATTCTATCTTGCACCTCTTTTTTTATTTGCATTATGCGCTGTTTGGGGCCTAGTGGGTCATTCCGAGTTGATCGCTAGCTGCCGTTGTTCGCAGCGCAGCAATCAGGCTAAGAATTGGCAATTCTGTGCATGCGTATGGGGCGCAGTGCTCACGTGCGACGTACTTTCACAAAAGCCGATGCAGTTTTACACAAGGTCTAGCGACGCTTTTCAGTCGCACTGCTGATCGTTGAGTGATTGACAGGAAGTGGGTGTTTCAGGGTGGTAACTGTCCGTTTTCGGGGAGTGTGTGAAAAAACGCAGGCGTGCCAGATAAAAACGCAGGAGTGGCTGGAGAAACGGGGGAGTGGCTACCCGAACGCAGGGTGTGTTTGTGACGTCAAAACAGAAACTAAATAGTCTGAAGTGATCGCAAGGTAGGAGTAGGTCTGCAGCTACTCTGAAACTGCACAATTTTTTTTTGTAGCAGCGCTGCAATCCTTTTGTTCGCACTTCTGCTAAGCTAAGATACACTCCCAGAGGGCGGCGGCTTAGTGCTTGCACTGCTGCTAAAAGCAGCTAGAAAGCGAACAACTCGGAATGAGGGCCTTAGTGTTTAAAACTGCCATCCTGGCAGGGACGTGCAGTCAGGGGAGGCAGGGGAGGCAGTGCCTCCCCTGTCATTAATGATTAAAAAATACAAAGAAGATATTTTTAACACATATTCTGTGTCATTAATATCTGTTTTGTATTATTCTAATCATTTTGCTGTGCAAGTGCAGACAAATATGTTTGGGAGGCAGAAAGAGCACTGCCTCCCACTGACAATATTGAAGGAACTGAAGTGGGGGCGGGGCCAAGCTCCGGGCTGTAAAAGCCCATTGAAAAAAGTATTAGAAGCGGCACTAGTATTAGTGCCTCAGTCAGGGCCGACCACTAGAGGGCGCTGTATGCTGCCAATACTGGCCTTGCATTCAGCATGGGTGAAGATATCTTGCATAGTAAAATCCTGAGGATCGCCTTCCAGTGCCCGCTGCTCTTCCTCCTAAAAAGGGCCGGCGCAGATGTCCCCTGCAATGTTCTCCACAGTCCAGGCAGCTCTGCATCCGGCCCCTGGCAGATGATGAAGCGAGGATGCCTCAGAGGAGCCGAGACAGCAGAAAGAAGACAGCCATGTTTGTAAGTACACTATAGTACTGGGGAAGCACAGTACGAGTTGTGGGTGTTGCTGCTTTTTCCCTCTCTCAGTTGACTGCAGTGTGAGGATGTACTCTGGCTCCCTTCTGTCCCAAAACCTTTCCCCTTCCTTCTCCTCTAACACCTGCCTACTGACCTGAGATCTCATTTAAAGGTTAAGTATCCGTGGAGGCAGTGTATTAATGTTAACTAGAGGGGATGTTGTGTTGTAGTGTGGGGTGTACTGAAGTGTCTCTAGGATGGGGTATTATGCTGTGGGGGTGTATTTATGTTTGCTAGGAGAGAGTAGTGTGATGTGGGGAGTACTATTAATGTTCTCTAGAAGAGTTACTGTGGTACAGTATGTAGATGTGTTAATGCTATGTGTCGTGGTGATATACAGTATTATTGTGGGTAGCAGGGTGTCTACTAATGTTATCTTTGAATGGGGGTGTATTAATGTTATTTATATGTGTGTGTGTGTGTGTGTGTGTGTGTGTGTGTGTGTGTGTGTGTGTGTAAAGCGCTGCAGAATATGTGTGCGCTATATAAAATAACTGGTAATAAAAATAATATAGTGAGTGTGTGTTATCTAGGGGGCTGTGTGAAAGAATCACTGCACTTTCCAGCATAATGTATTTACTGATACAATGTTTCTCCTATAGTATCTGGCTTCAAGTGAAACATTGTGATTTATTATGTTCTATGTATTAAAGGTTATATCTGTTTTGTTTTTGTCTGGTCTTTTTAACACTGCTGGAACTATCGGAGTGCAGCTTTTCTTCAAGCACAGCCTTTTCTTAAGTTTATTTAATTGTTGTTTTATAAACCAGTTATTTTTTTTTCTGAGACGGCTGCTGGATTATACATAACATCATTGAGCAAATAGTTTGTTTTCTCTGTCTGCCTGTATCTTAACTTTCCAGCATGCGGCTGATAGTATTGTCATATTAAAGTGAAGGGTCTCTCCCCGCAGCTCAGTGCTCGGATCCAAACAGGCATGTCAGCTAATGCACTGCTGCAGACCACTCTTGTACCACGAGCCTCAGGGGAGTGACCAGATGTCAGCTACATTAGGGGTTGTCCTGCACTTACCAATCTGTACTAGGAGATGCGAGTTACTGGCCATTCTCAGATGGGAATTATACCTGTCCCACTTTATGTCACACTGCAGCTGGCTGTGGAACTAGAAGTCCCAGCACACTTTGACTCTGGTTGGATACACTATACCAGGGCTGGCCAAACCGGTCCTCAAGATCTACCAACAGTTCATGTTTTCCAGGCCTCCTGGAGACCTGTAGAATTGTCAGTTAGGAATGAATGCAGCACATCTTAATTAGTAATGACTACACCTGTGCCCCGGCTAGGTGGTCTGGAAAATGTGAACTGTTGGTAGATCTCGAGGACTGGTTTGGCCAGCTCTGCACTATACACTATATAACGATACAAACCCAGCACACCAATGGGGCAGCCTTCACCCCAATCTGTAACCTGGCTTGTCTGCCCTCCTGAGGTGTAGCGACCCCCTTCACATATGCAAAAAACGAGGTGGCACTCCAAGGCATGTAATACGGTGAGATACTTTAGTGCACACACATCAGTGCAAACACATCAACGTTTCGGGGAATGATACCCCATCATCAGGATAACAAGTGCAAGTGCAGAAAAACAAATTCATACTTACAATCACCTCCATTCCCACCGGAGTCCCGGGATGGCGTCCGGCGGCGAGCAGGAATGGAGGTGATAGATGGGGTGGGGGTTCCCACTTTCAGAGAAATTCCATCCCTGGGCCGACTGGTTTGGTGGGTGTTTAATGTGATCGCAGGGGAACACCACACCGAGGACCGAGGTGGCGGGGGGGGGGGGGGGGGGGTTGGGGGTTGGCGTGAATCAGGCAGTGCCTCCCCGGCCACTGACTTCACTGCACGTCACTGCCGTGGAGGCAGTGTATTAATGTTAACTAGAGGGGATGTTGTGTTGTAGTGTGGGGTGTACTGAAGTGTCTCTAGGATGGGGTATTATGCTGTGGGGGTGTATTTATGTTTGCTAGGAGAGAGTAGTGTGATGTGGGGAGTACTATTAATGTTCTCTAGAAGAGTTACTGTGGTACAGTATGTAGATGTGTTAATGCTATGTGTCGTGGTGATATACAGTATTATTGTGGGTAGCAGGGTGTCTACTAATGTTATCTTTGAATGGGGGTGTATTAATGTTATTTATATGTGTGTGTGTGTGTGTGTGTGTGTGTGTGTGTGTGTGTGTGTGTGTGTGTGTGTAAAGCGCTGCAGAATATGTGTGCGCTATATAAAATAACTGGTAATAAAAATAATATAGTGAGTGTGTGTTATCTAGGGGGCTGTGTGAAAGAATCACTGCACTTTCCAGCATAATGTATTTACTGATACAATGTTTCTCCTATAGTGTCTGGCTTCAAGTGAAACATTGTGATTTATTATGTTCTATGTATTAAAGGTTATATCTGTTTTGTTTTTGTCTGGTCTTTTTAACACTGCTGGAACTATCGGAGTGCAGCTTTTCTTCAAGCACAGCCTTTTCTTAAGTTTATTTAATTGTTGTTTTATAAACCAGTTATTTTTTTTCTGAGACGGCTGCTGGATTATACATAACATCATTGAGCAAATAGTTTGTTTTCTCTGTCTGCCTGTATCTTAACTTTCCAGCATGCGGCTGATAGTATTGTCATATTAAAGTGAAGGGTCTCTCCCCGCAGCTCAGTGCTCGGATCCAAACAGGCATGTCAGCTAATGCACTGCTGCAGACCACTCTTGTACCACGAGCCTCAGGGGAGTGACCAGATGTCAGCTACATTAGGGGTTGTCCTGCACTTACCAATCTGTACTAGGAGATGCGAGTTACTGGCCATTCTCAGATGGGAATTATACCTGTCCCACTTTATGTCACACTGCAGCTGGCTGTGGAACTAGAAGTCCCAGCACACTTTGACTCTGGTTGGATACACTATACCAGGGCTGGCCAAACCGGTCCTCAAGATCTACCAACAGTTCATGTTTTCCAGGCCTCCTGGAGACCTGTAGAATTGTCAGTTAGGAATGAATGCAGCACATCTTAATTAGTAATGACTACACCTGTGCCCCGGCTAGGTGGTCTGGAAAATGTGAACTGTTGGTAGATCTCGAGGACTGGTTTGGCCAGCTCTGCACTATACACTATATAACGATACAAACCCAGCACACCAATGGGGCAGCCTTCACCCCAATCTGTAACCTGGCTTGTCTGCCCTCCTGAGGTGTAGCGACCCCCTTCACATATGCAAAAAACGAGGTGGCACTCCAAGGCATGTAATACGGTGAGATACTTTAGTGCACACACATCAGTGCAAACACATCAACGTTTCGGGGAATGATACCCCATCATCAGGATAACAAGTGCAAGTGCAGAAAAACAAATTCATACTTACAATCACCTCCATTCCCACCGGAGTCCCGGGATGGCGTCCGGCGGCGAGCAGGAATGGAGGTGATAGATGGGGTGGGAGTTCCCACTTTCAGAGAAATTCCATCCCTGGGCCGACTGGTTTGGTGGGTGTTTAATGTGATCGCAGGGGAACACCACACAGAGGACCGAGGTGGCGGGGGGGGGGGGGGGGGGGGGGGTTGGGGGTTGGCGTGAATCAGGCAGTGCCTCCCCGGCCACTGACTTCACTGCACGTCACTGCATCCTGTCTACCACTGCAGTGCCACTCCTAGACGTGCCAGGTGTTTGTGCCGCCCACTTGTGTCGCTTAGCTTAGTCATCCAGCTACCTCGGTGCAACCTTTTTGCCGAAAAACAATATTGTGAGATGTGAGGTGTTCAGAATAGACTGGAAATGAGTGGAAATTAATGTTATTGAGGTTAATAATTCTTTGATTCTAGCTGTTTATATGTTTTTTTCAAAAAACATCCAGATCCAAAACCATAACCCGAAAGGGTGGTTTTGGCAAAACCAATCCAGATCCAAAACACAAAACCCGAAAAGTGTCCGCCGCACATCTCTGAAATACAATATAAAACTCAAGTACTCTCAAAGTACGGTTACTATTCAATAAATACATGAGAATGTTAGTATGATCTGTTTTGTAAAGATTCCAATTCCCCATAAATCCAAAAAAGTGTTTCATCTATTTCCAGTAACTAATCTCATCATCAGTCATAGTAGAGACATAAACAAATAAAGCTATTTTACTGCCACTGCTGTGCCTAATGATAAACAATTATGTCAAGTCAAATGAAGTCTGTTCTCTATGTGGGCTGATGAGATTGCTTAAGCAAACAAAATCCGGATACTAATTCAGTAATTCCTTCTCCCATTCCATTCAGGAGTGGCATTATCTGTGCCCGGCCATGCAATTAATATGAAAATGAGCAAATCACAGCGTACAGGCATGAAGGGTCAGAGAGGAGGAGCCCATCCACAGCAACACTGATGCTTTCGAGTGGCAATTACTGGAGTTTGCGCAGGTTGATGTAAATTTAATGCATTTAGCACACATATAAATTCTTCTTTTGCAGGCATGCTTTTCCATTAACCTCTCATTAAGATGACTGGTGTTTAACACATGCTAGATTTTATTACAGCCTAAGAATAGAATGCTAAATGATACTGTATTAAATTGCATGTTAGCAGGTTTCTTCTATGGTTTAATTACATACATCATCTAGGCAGATGCAATAATTGAATCTATATTATGTCCATGGATTAAATAAAAAATACGCTGTTATAGCAAATATTATAATAATATATAATATATATAATATTATAATAATATCTGTGCATGGCCAAATGGTTTATTTAAAGTGCACCGGTCACTTTAAAAATGTTAGCCTATGGGAATAGCCATAGAAATTGCCATCCTGCAGGGCAGGTGCGAACCCATCATCAAGTAACTTCTGTTCCGTACATTATTATAATGAGTCATACTATCGGAAAAGATTCTATCATTAGTACAAGGTTTTACCGGGCAGCACCAAGGAGTGAAGGCTAACATACCGCCAGTCTACTTGTGAACCACTACATGGTGGTATGGGCTCCACCATAGGCAATGGAACAAGGGGTGCAAGGGGGCGGTTTGCCCACTCAAAATATTTGAAAGGCCCCAGTCGAAGTAGTGGGTCACGGGGCACAGTGCAGCGCCATCTACAGTTAATATGGGCAGTGTCAGGATAGAGATACAACCCATTCTGTCTGCTCCATACCCTCCCTTCCCACAGCCCTTCTCTGCCTGTATCCCCGGGCCCTACACCCCTCTGCACCCAGCTCCAACCCCTACAGTGTGTGGCTAGTTCCTGTGAGCTAGTCCTGTGCCCTTCTCACCTTCCACTTCATGTGTTCCACCTCTTCCCCCTCAGCGCCCCTTTGTCATGCCACCCCCTCCCATTTCCAACTGAGTTTAGCTGAAAATGTACCATGTAAAGTCTAAGCCAGGGTGTGAGCTATGAGTGGATCCTGTCTCTTCATCTCTCGTCTTCTACATAAAGTGACTCACATGTTACAGTTATGTTTTGGGGGGATATTTATTATACACACATATAATATCTGCATTGTTGTAGAGAGTATTAAAAAGGGAGTAGAGGCCATTTGATTAAGCAGCATGTAGGTCATTGGTTATTTAAATTACACCAGTTTGTGTATAGTATTGAGAACAAAAAACAGAATATACAGCACCTGGTAGCATAAGAGTTACAACTTACATCCATTGCTTTTTTCTTTAGATTGTAAGCTTGCGAGCAGGGCCTTCCTACCTCTATGTCTGTCTGTTTTTACCCAGTTTTGTTCTATTACTGTTGTTCTAATTGTAAAGCGCAACGGAATATGCTGCGCTATATAAGAAACTGTTAATAAATAAATAAATAATACTTTCAATATTCTTTTTTGGCAACAACAACAGACTGAGTACTGCTTGAGAAACTATACTGATTTGACAGTAGGTGGTGCTATATCATGTTATCACTGTTTAGTTTGTTATTGTTTGTGTGAGTGAACTTTCTAGTAACTTTTTACTGATCTTCCATGCTGTAGAGCAGGCTTTTTCAACCAGTGTGCCGTGGCACACTAGTGTGCCGCGACCAGTTGCAAGGTGTGCCGCGGAGCCAGAGCAGCTTCCTGCACCTTCAGAGTGAACTGTTGGCCCAGGCTCTTCTTAGAGGATCAGTCATGCTCTGGCCCTGACCTATGCCTTGAAAACGATGTGATATCATAGGTCACAGCCGCAGCGTCTCACCACCCAGCCAGCCCACCCGCCTGTATACACATCTTCCTGTTCCTGCCTGCATACACAGCTTTCCTTGCCCACCCACATCCACAACTGCCCGACCGCCCGCTGCTCAGTATTCGCAGAACTCCACTATGAACAATCCCCGCCACTGAGGGACAGGGAGGAGGACAGCTGATAATATTTTTTATATTATTTCTCCTGTGGGGAATAATGGGATTTCAATAGGATTTATGTGGGGAGAATAAGAATTTATGGATTTATGAGGGGAACAATATGAATAATTCATGTGGGGAGCAATAGGATTTATCTGGGGAGAAATTTGATTGATTTATGTTTGGAGCAACATGATTTATGTGGGGAGCAATGTGATTGTTTTTTCTGTGTAGGCCAATGTATGTGTGGATTTTTTAAATATTTTTTTTACTGTGGGGTCCAATGTGTGTGTTTTGTTTTTTTTCTGTGGGGAACTGGTGGTGTGTGCCTTAGCAATTTTTAAATATTGTTCGGTGTGCCGCAAGTAAAAAAAGGTTGAAAATCACTGCTGTAGAGCTTTACATTTTCTGGTCACAGATCTGTCCTTGCATGTTTGATGCTTGAAAGAAGAATGCTCTGTAACACTTTTAGCTCATGCTCTAGGCCAGTGATGGGGAACCTTTGGCACTCCAGCTCTTGTTGAAGTGCACAACCCAGCATGCCCTGCTACAGTTTTGCTATTTGGCCATGCTAAAACTGTAGCAGGGCATGCTGGAATGTGTAGTTCAACAACAGCTGGAGTGCCAAAGGTTCCCCATCACTGCTCTAGGCTTATGTGGGAGAGGATTTGTGTGTGTATGTATGTGGTACAAACACGGTTCCCTCCTCCTAGTAAGTTGTACCTAGCTGCAATATTTGTATCCATGTAGCACTTTATGCATGCATGGCGACAGGGAAGGACTAAGGGGGCATTTCTAATTAGTCCCGACTTTCATAGGGGCCCTGAGGTTTGGGTGGTACCCAATCACTCAGGGTTAGGCCAGGATTAAAGTGGTCTGGATCTGGGAAGAGCACTGCTGGGTGAGCACTCGCAAGGAAGAAGTTACTTGACTGGCACGCAACGGTCAGCAAGAAGTTGTATTTAGAGGGGGAATGAGTTCCACCTCCACTGTGGCCCTGCAAATAGAACTTCTTGCTGACCAGTGCCTGACAATCACAGAGTGGCTATGTGCTGCCCAGTTCAAGATGTTGTGGATGGCGCCAGTGTTATATTCAGTTGGCTGGCCCACCATCTCCTCATGAGGTGTGTCATAAATTAGTAGAGATGAGCAGGTCCAGTTCTCGGAAAACCGGACCCACCCAAACTTTGGGATACAAGTCCGGATACAAGTCCGGCTCTGGGTTTTCCGCCAGAATCGGATCCCAAAATGAGGCAAAACGTCATCATCCCACTGTCTGATTCTCGCGGGGTTTTGGATTCTATAAAGGTCCCGGTGTTTGGCGCCATTTTCACTTCGGCTGTGGAGAGTGCATTGAACGGACGTGGTGCGTGTAGCTGCATCCAATGACAACAAGGGGTGAGCTTTAATTATTATTAGTCCAGGAGTGCTGGCGCATACATCCAGAGGCTATGCCTGCCCCAGTGTTAATAAAGCCCAGTATTCTGTGTGTGTACATCCAGGTGCTGGTGTGTCGTATATATCAGTATCAGCCCAGGGGTGCTGTTGTCTGGTGTATCTGACAGCAAGAGGTGATCTCATCTGTCCATATACATATCTTGTATACAGAACTTAGCTAAAAAGCCTAAAATACAATTATAAAAAATATACATTTTTTTTTTTTGTGCTGTACTCCAGCACAAACAAAAAAAAATATTTTATTTTTATAAGTACTGTGACACTGCCGGTCAGACCACAGTATATTTATATTTCGTACTCAAACTCGTATTGTGCGAATCTGTTGGTGAAATTAAACCACAGTGTTTGATTATTATTTCGTACTCATACGCATATTTGTGACACTGTTGGTGAAATTAAACCACAGTGTTTGATTACTATTTCATACTCATACTTGTATTGTGCAACACAGAAAGTTGGTAAATTTTTTGTACAAATCGTGGTGTGTGTGCTGTACTCCACTTCATTCATGTTTGTGGATAGATATGGAGGACGAACATCTGAGAGGGGAGCAGGAATCACCTACTAGGTGCTGCCACCAGTCATGATGGTACAAGTCCGTCAACGTAATTTACTAAGGCCGATGCCCAGGGGCATAGAGGGTTTAAGTCAGGGCATGTAAAATCATTTAATTTTACAGTGGTAAAGAAAAAAACATCAAAAGGAAAGTTAGCTGCAGAAGCAGTAAGACAAACTGTGCATTCAGAATAAGAACCATCATACATTCTTGAGGAACGTTTAGGGGTGTCCACGTCAGCTATGTGTGAGTCTGACATTTCTCTGACTATCCTTATAAAGAAGCCTCTTTCACCTCCTTCCACCATTTCTGCACCATCTGCACATGTGGGGAGCAGTACAAGTAAAGATGGTGATGATGAGGAGGACATAATAGAAATTGAGGATTTATGTGTGGAACTGGAACAGGATGATGGGCATATGGATGTACTACTACTATTTGACACTGAGGATGTTAATGATGTTGTTTGTGTAAGTCAGCCACTGGTTGCTGCAATTGTTGACCGTGATAAAAAGAAAGCCATTGCGATGCCTGAGCAGAAGACCAAAAAAGCCACCTCTTGGGTGTGGGATTATTTTTACCCCAATCCTGACAATGTTTGTTAAAGCATCTCCTCGATTTGTGAGTCCAAAGTTAGTAGAGGTATGTCACGCCTAGCAAGGTTTGAGGATCCGGCAGCTGAGACTTGCCCAAGGAAGTAGTTGTCTGCGGATGAATAAGACGAGGGGGTTGGATATAGTTCCTTCTCATTGGACAAGGGCAATGCAGAAGGCAGGTGGAGCTAAGAGTCAGTGAGCTGTAGTTCTGAGAATGAGGCTGAGGTAGAGAACTGTGGCTTGTGAACGATGACTTAAAGACGTAGTTGTAGACAAAGAACTGTGGGTTGTGGCTTGAAAGACAAGGCTGTAGATAATGAACTGCGGAACTGTGAATGGTGGTTAAAGACATGGCTGGAGACAAAGAACTGTGGACTGTGACTTGAAAGACGAGGCCGTAGATAATGAACTGCGGACTGTGGACGGTGGTTCAGAGACGTGGCTGGAGACAAAGATCTGCGGACTGTGGCTTGAAAGACGAGGCAGAAAGCCCGGGGCCGTCCGTGCCCAAAGGGTCTTACTGGACCGGGGTTTCCAGGAGCGCTTCCACAGGCAGCAGTAGGTTAGGAACGGCAGGGCTGCAGCAGCAACTAAGAACCGGCGCAGCAGGGTTAGGAGTAACCAGAATACGGCAAGAATCCTGGGAGCACAGGGCTAAAGCACCTACAACAGGGTTGTAACTTGAAGCACTGGCCTCCCTGTCATAAACAAGTCCCCTTTTATAAGGAGAACTCTCCCTTGATTGGCTGGAAGGGACAGGAAGCCAAAACTATGCCTAAAACTTTGGTCTCCAACATGGCGGCACCCAGTAATGCAGACCTCCCTGTAAGGCCACACAGTGCACTGCCCCTGGTCTCTTAGTGTTATGCACACCAGTGCCTGCAGGAATGTACTGGTATCTGAACTGTTATGCACACCAGTGCCTGCAGGAATGTACTGGTGTCTGAACTGTTATGCACACCAGTGCCTGCAGGAATGTACTGGTGTCTGAACAGATAGGGATGCAAAACAAATGAACTCACAGACAGACTGGGGAATATGACATTACGTACACAGAAGGTGATAGGGTAACAAAATAAACACAAAGTGAACAGAGAAGCCCAGAGGCTAAGAAACTGGGTGTCTCCCTAGTATTAAGAATGCTCAGATGGAAAAAGCAAGATGTTGTGTTTTAATACGTAGAGAACCCGAAATGCTGTTGCTAAGGGCAACAGCAAAACCCTAAAGGGTTACCAACGGGTGTCGCAGTAAACTCCTTGGTCAGAGAGGGAATGATAGACACAAGGAGAGTCTCCACAATCCTAATCCTCACTTGCAGTGCACAGGTTCAGCTTACTGCCACTAAACTGACACCTGAACACCTTGCACAGTGATACAGGATTAAGGCAGGCAAGTCTGAGAATACAGCCGCAAACTTGCTAAGTTCACAGAATAGCAAAAGAACCCCAGCAAGTTAAACGACTGACTCCAGTCTTACTGCTAGGTCTGGATTGGCAGAGTGTAGTACCAAATCCCAAGGCCTATATGCAGTAAGCAACAACAAATACAAAGTTACACAGTACTGGCTAACTTTCAGGAACTAACTAACCAACAAAGATTCAGCAGCATCTGCTTAACCTGAGAAGAGGCCTTATATAGCAGGTGCTGTCCACGCCCCACTCAGACCTCACAGACTGTGAGCACAAAAACCAGCACCGGATCCCCTGCCGTGCACAGAGCCTGTAACCACTGCACAGCAAAAGACCCGAACCGGAGTATCAGCTGCGCTCAGGTTACTCCGCTAGCACTTGTCTCCCGGTTGCCATGACGACGTGGCAGCACAGGGCAGGAGACCCTAACAGTACCCCCCCTCTGACGAGGGGTCAAAGAACCCCTACCACCGGGTTTATAGGGGAACTGCGAGAAGAAAGAGTGTATCAGTCTGGGGGCATGAAGATCACAACTGCGCACCCACGACCGCTCCTCCGGGCCATACCCCTTCCAGTGCACCAAAAATGACAGCCGACCCGGAACCATCTTGGAGTCAAGAATCCTTTCAACAACAAACTCCCTCTGGCCACGTATCAGAAGAGGGGAAGGTCTTCCACTGGAAGAAGGATTACTAATCGCCCGTTTTAAAAGGGAACAATGAAATGTTTTATTGATACCCAAAGAACGGGGCAGATCTAACTGAAATGCCACCGGATTGATAACCCTGGTGATCTTATAAGGGCCGATGAACCGGGGGCCTAACTTATGAGATGGCTGTCTCAACTTCAAATTCTTGGTAGACAACCAGACGAAGTCTCCTAATTTGAAGCTGCAGGGTCTTTTCCGCTTATCAAAAACCCTTTTGGTCACTAATGACACAGACACAAGGGCTTTCTTCACTTTCCTCCAAATACCTCTAAGGACCGAAACCACAGAGGAACCACCAGGCGTGGAGTCCAGGGGGTCAAAAGAATTGGCCTTAGGATGATGCCCATACACACAAAGGAAGGGAGAGATCCCTGTAGCAGAGTGAGCCGCGTTGTTATAGGCAAACTCCGCCATGGACAGATGAGCAACCCAGTCAGTCTGACACTTGGAGACATAACACCTGAGGAACTGTTCCAAGGACTGGTTCACCCTTTCAGTCTGCCCATTAGACTGCGGATGGTAGCCTGACGACAAGCTGACAGAAATCTGGAGATCGGAACAAAATGCCCTCCAGAATTTGGCCACAAACTGGGATCCGCGGTCAGAGACCACATCAAGTGGCAACCCGTGGAGACGCACAACATGCAGCATAAATAATTCAGACAGGCGTCTGGCCGATGGCAGCCCAAACAGTGGAACGAAGTGCGCCATCTTCGAAAACCTGTCAACGACAACCCAGATGGCTGTCATCCCCGAGGATTTGGGCAAGTCCACCACAAAATCCATTGAAATGTGGGTCCATGGCTTAGATGGGATAGAGAGTGGATGTAATGGGCCAACAGGAACCCCTCTAGGAGTCTTATTTCGGGCACAGATGTCACATGCCCGAACCCACTGATCCACATCCTTAGCCACCGAGGGCCACCACACCGCCCTAGATAGCAACTCCCGAGTTCTGGCAATACCCGGGTGACCTGCCGACTTCTTGGCATGGAATTCCAGGAACACTCGCTGTCTTAACCTAGGAGGCACAAACAAAAGACCTATCGGAAGGTCTGGAGGAGCCTGCTCCTGTGCTCTAAGGACTAATGATAAGAGGTCCTGGGTAATGCCCACTTTAATACATGATGGGGACACAATGGGCAACGGCTCCTCGGTGGTCTCCTGGATTGGAGCAAAACTCCGCGAGAGCGCATCAGCCTTGATGTTTTTTGACCCAGGGCGATATGTTATCAAAAAATTAAAGCGAGCAAAAAACAAAGCCCATCGTGCCTGCCTGGCATTGAGACGCTTCGCTGACTCTAAATATGCCAGATTCTTATGGTCGGTGAGAATTGAGACCACAAACTTAGCCCCCTCAAGCCAGTGTCTCCACTCCTCGAGTGCATCCTTAATAGCCAACAATTCCCGGTTACCCACGTCATAATTCATCTCGGCAGGCGAAAATTTACGGGAAAAGTAAGCACAGGGATGAAGGCGATTATCAGACACTCCCATCTGAGAGAGCACTGCCCCAATACCCATCTCAGAGGCATCCACCTCCACCACAAAAGGACGCTCTGGATCTGGGTGTCGCAGCACCTTGGCCGATACAAATGCCCTTTTGAGACGGGCAAAAGCCGCTTTAGCCTCACAAGACCAGTGAGCAACATCCGCCCCTTTCTTAGTGAGTTCCACCAAGGGCGCCACTATAGACGAAAATCCAGCGATAAATCGTCTATAAAAATTCGCAAAGCCCAGGAAACGCTGAAGCGCCTTCAAACTAGTGGGCTGCACCCAATCCAGGACTGCCTGTACCTTGGAACCTTCCATTTGGAAACCTTCTGGGGAGATAATATATCCTAGAAATGCGATTTGTTGAACTTCAAATTCGCACTTCTCCAGCTTCGCCCCAAGCCGGTGGTCTCTGAGTTTCTGGAGGACTAAGCGTACATGCCTCCGATGTTCCTCCAGGGAATGGGAGAAGATTAGGATGTCATCTAAGTATACAACTAAGAATCTATCCAAATATTCCCTGAGTACATCGTTCATGAAATCCTGGAAGACTGCCGGGGCATTACAGAGCCCAAAAGGCATCACCAAATATTCATAATGCCCTGAGTGGGTATTAAAGGCAGTCTTCCATTCATCCCCCTCTCTTATTCGGATTAGATTGTACGCCCCGCGTAGGTCAATCTTAGAAAAAATGGTGGCAGTACGAAGCTGGTCAAACAAGACCGAAATGAGAGGCAGTGGGTATGAGTTTTTAATCGTGATACGGTTCAATTCCCTGAAGTCGATGCAGGGTCGCAATGAACCGTCCTTTTTACCCACGAAGAAGAACCCCGACCCAACTGGAGACTGTGAAGGTCTGATAAATCCCTTAGCCAAGTTCTCCTGAATGTACTCTGCCATAGCCTAAGTCTCAGGACGTGACAGGGAGTACAACCTGCTCTTGGGAAGCTTAGCATTTGGCAACAAATCAATGGCACAGTCATAGGGGCGATGGGGAGGTAGTACCTCTGCAACTTTTTTGGAGAACACGTCCGCAAAATCTGCATAACACCCTGGCAATCCTGGCAAACTTAGCTGCGAGAGCCTGACTGGAAGGCTCAAGCAACTCCTGAAACAATCAGTACCCCAACTAAGAATCTCCCCAGAGACCCAGTCAAATTGAGGATTGTGGGCCCTTAACCAGGGTAACCCCAACACCAATGGGGCAAAAGTACAGACAGTCACATAAAAGGACAATTTTTCAGAGTGTGTGGCTCCAATAAACAAAGAAATCTGGCTAGTGCAAGAGGTAATTTTACCTTGGGATAATGGTTCCCCGTTTAACCCACAAATCTCAATTTCCGATGCCAAGGGTACTAAGGGAACAGAGTGTTTCAGGGCGAATTGGCGGTCCATAAAAACCCCGTCGGCCCCACTGTCCACAAAGGCCTCAGTCTTGACAGTTTGACCGAGGATCTTCAAGGTCACCGGAATGATAAAAGTCTTCTTGGGAAATTCTGACTTCTGGCCTGACAGGATATTTCCCATCACCCTCAGGCCCTGAAGTTTTCCGGCTTTTCTGGGCATGATACTACCACATGACCTTTATTCCCACAGTACAAACACAACCCCTGCTGTCTCCTCCGCGTCTTCTCACGCGAGGAGAGGCGGGTAGCCCCAATCTGCATAGGCTCCTCGGAAAATTCCTCAGAGTCTGAGGTTCCCTTGGGAAAGAAGGAAACCTCGGTCTCCCTTTCAAGCCTACGCTCTCTCAGCCGTCTATCCACCCGGATGGATAACTGCATGAGCTGATCCAAGCTATCAGGCAAGGGATATTGTACCAGTTGGTCTTTTATCTGGTTAGAAAGACCTCTTCGGTACTGGTGTCTCAGGGCTGGGTCATTCCACTGGGTATCATGGGCCAACCTCCGAAACTCCGTACAGTAAACCTCAACTGGCCTTCACCCTTGCTTAAGGATCGAAATCTGAGCCTCGGCTGAGGCCGTCTTGTCAGGGTCATCATACAACATGCCCAGTGCCGTAAAAAAAGCATCAACACTTTTAAGCGACGGACAGTCAGGCTGCAACCCATATGCCCAGACCTGTGGGTCTCCTTGTAGCAAGGAAATCACTATGCCCACCCGCTGAATCTCTGACCCAGAAGACTGAGGCCTAAGCCGGAAGTATAGCTTGCAGCTCTCCTTGAAACAAAAGAACTGCGAGCGATCTCCAGAAAAACGATCCGGGAGATTTACTTTCGGCTCCTTAACCCCTGAAGGTGCTGCTGCTGCGGGAGCTCCGCCAGCGGCCTGGGAGGTGTGCATTTTAATGGACAAATCATTAAATTGTCGAGTCAGGACCTGCACCTGATCGACCACCTGTTGCAACGTATTTTGAGGGGTATGCTCCATATTCCCACAAAATTTCAACAGGAGTATTAGGCTGCTGAATATGTTATGCACACCAGTGCCTGCAGGAATGTACTGGTGTCTGAACTGTTGTGCACACCAGTGCCTGCAGGAATGTACTGGTGTCTGAACTGTTATGCACACCAGTGCCTGCAGGAATGTACTGGTGTCTGAACAGATAGGGATGCAAAACAAATGAACTCACAGACAGACTGGGGAATATGACATTACGTACACAGAAGGTGATAGGGTAACAAAATAAACACAAAGTGAACAGAGAAGCCCAGAGGCTAAGAAACTGGGTGTCTCCCTAGTATTAAGAATGCTCAGATGGAAAAAGCAAGATGTTGTGTTTTAATACGTAGAGAACCCGAAATGCTGTTGCTAAGGGCAACAGCAAAACCCTAAAGGGTTACCAACGGGTGTGGCAGTAAACTCCTTGGTCAGAGATGGAATGATAGACACAAGGAGAGTCTCCACAATCCTAATCCTCACTTGCAGTGCACAGGTTCACAGTGGCGTAACTACTGCCCCCGCAGTCCTCGCGGTGGCTTGGGGGCGAGGGCTGCGGGGGTGCCACTGATTTACAGCAGACTGACATGCGGACGAGCGTCCGCATGTCAGTCTGCTTTCTCCTTCCCTCCGCCGCTTGTTGGAGGGACACGGAGGGCACAGTCTCTCCTGTGTCCCTCCTGCTGCATCATCTCCGGCGGCCGCGGGTCTGATAGGGAGAAGTGCCGTCCGTGAGCTCTAATTGGCTCACGGACGGCACTTCCCCCTATTAGACCCGCGGCCGCCGGAGATGATGCAACAGGAGGGACACAGGAGAGGCTGTACCCTCCGTGTCCCTCCAAAAAGCGGCGGCGGCGGCGGGGGGGGGGGATGATATCTGGCACTGGGGGGAATAACTGGCAGGGGAGGGATATCTGGCACTGGGGCATTGTCTGGCACTGGGGGCATATATGGCACTGGGGGGGATATCTGGCACTGGGGCATTATCTGGCACTGGGGGGGAATATCTGGCCGGGGGGGGGTGGATGTCTGGCACTGGGGGGAATAACTGGCAGGGGGGGGATATCTGGCACTGGGGCAGTATCTGGCACTGGGGGGGAATAACTGGCAGGGGGGGGATATCTGGCACTGGGGCATTATCTAGCACTGGGGGCATATATGGCAATGAGGGGGAATATCTGGCAGGGGGGGGATATCTGGCACTGGGGCATTATCTGGCACTGGGGGCATATATGACACTGGGGGGGAATAACTGGCAGGGGGGGGATACCTGGCATTGGGGCATTATCTGGCACTGGGGGCATATATGACACTGGGGGGGAATAACTGGCAGGGGGGGATATCTGGCACTGGGGCATTATCTGGCACTGGGGGCATATATGGCACTGGGGGGAATATCTGGCAGGGGGGGGATATCTGGCACGGGCATTATCTGGCACTGGGGGCATATATGGCACTGGGGGGGTATATCTGGCACTAGGGGCATATATGGCACTAGAGGGGGGGAATATCTGGCACCGGGGGCATATATGGCACTGGGGGGGGGGGATATCTGGCACTGGGGGCATATATGGCACTGGGGGGGGGCATATCTGTCACTGGGGGCATATTTGGCACTGGGGGGGAATATATGGCACTGGGGGCATATGTGGCACTGGGGGGGAATATCTGGCACTGGGGGCATATGTGGCACTGGGGGGGTATATGTGTACCTGGCACATGGGGGGGGGCTATATTTGGCACTGGGGCATGTGAGTACCTGGCACCGTGGGGGAATATCTGGCACTGGGGACATATGTGGCACTGGGAGCACAGCCCTAGCAACGAGCATGACACACAGTGCATGAAACACCTGGCAACGAGCATGACACACAGTGCATGAAACACCTGGCAACGAGCATGACACCCAGTGCATGAAACCCCTGGCAACGAGCATGACACCCTGAGCATGAAAACCCCTGGCACCGTGCATGGAACCAAGAGCATGAAACCCCTGGCAACGAGCATGACACCCAGTGCATGAAACCCCTGACAACGAGCAGGTAATTGAAAAGTAATTAGAAGCCTTACTGTAGGACTTAATGTGTAATGGGCATTACGGTGTGTGGCATAATGTATCACGGACATTGCGGTGTGTGTCATAATGTGTCACAGGCATTACGGTGTATGGTATACTATATCGCGGGCATTGTGATATGTGGTATAATGTCTCAGGGTCATTGCAGTGTGTGGCATAATGTATCACAGACATTGCGGTGTGTGTCATAATGTGTCAGGCATTACGGTGTGTGGTATACTATATCACGGGCATTGTGGTATGTGGTATAATGTCTCAGGGTCATTGCAGTGTGGCATAATACATAACGGGCATTGCGGTGTGTGGCATAGGGTGTAACGGGCAGGGCATTGTGGTATGTGTCACAGGCATTACGGTGTATGGTATACTATATCACGGGCATTGTGGTATAATGTATCACGGACATTGCGGTGTGTGTCATAATGTGTCACAGACATTGTATGTGCTATAATGTATCAGGGGCATTGCAGTGTGTAGCATAATGTATAACGGGCATTGCGATTCCTGTCATAATGTGTCACAGGCATTATGGTGTGTGGCATAATGTGTCACGGGCATTACGGTGTGTGGCATAATGTGTCGGGGGCATTACAGTGTGTGCATATTGTGTCGTGCATTATTGTGTGTGGAATAATGTCTAACGGCATTGCAGTATGTGGCATAATGTATACTGGGCATTACTATAATGAGGAAAAATGACAAATAATGTAAGGGGCATGAATCAGGATTATTTTTCTTTCCTGTGGTGGCCAACGTATGGGCGTGCAGGTTGCAGAACTGGGGTATAAGGTGGTCTTTTCCTGCAATGCCACGCCCCTTTATGCGAAACCACGCCCATTCCAACGAAACCACACCCCCAATTTTGCCACGCGCGCCTTCGGCGCGCGCATATTTATCCCTTTCTTGCTCCCAATTATGTAGCATGAAGGAGGGGGGGGGGGGCGCCGAAGAATTTTTTGGCTTGGGGGAGAAAAATTTCTAGTTACGCCACTGCAGGTTCAGCTTACTGCCACTAAACTGACACCTGAACACCTTGCACAGTGATACAGGATTAAGGCAGGCAAGTCTGAGAATACAGCCGCAAACTTGCTAAGTTCACAGAGTAGCAAAAGAACCCCAGCAAGTTAAACGACTGACTCCAGTCTTACTGCTAGGTCTGGATTGGCAGAGTGTAGTACCAAATCCCAAGGCCTATATGCAGTAAGCAACAACAAATACAAAGCTACACAGTACTGGCTAACTTTCAGGAACTAACTAACCAACAAAGATTCAGCAGCATCTGCTTAACCTGAGAAGAGGCCTTATATAGCAGGTGCTGTCCACGCCCCACTCAGACCTCACAGACTGTGAGCACAAAAACCAGCACCGGATCCCCTGCCGTGCACAGAGCCTGTAACCACTGCACAGCAAAAGACCCGAACCGGAGTATCAGCTGCGCTCAGGTTACTCCGCTAGCACTTGTCTCCCGGTTGCCATGACGACGTGGCAGCACAGGGCAGGAGACCTTAACACTTAGCAACCGCCCTGGCAAGGAGAAACCCGCTGCAGCGGCGTCCCGCCGCCACGAGCGGACCCCCTCACCGCCGCTGCCGCTGCCCACGGACCCGGCGCGGCAGCCCTCCGCCGCCTCTGCCCACAAGCTGCCTGCAAAGCCAGCCCCACGGCCACAGCGTACCGGTAAGACCCCGAACGCTGACAAGGGAGGAACATTAGCCATTTAGGCACCTCCTCCATGTTAGTAATTTGCGGCAAAGACATGAAATTTATTGTACAAGATTATAATGTAATTAACACCCTCATCATCAACATCCTCAGAGTCATTAATGATCAAAGGTAGTCGTTCTAAAAAAAATGTTGTGGGGCCCAAACAAACAAATCATTTCAGCCTCAAGTGACAGTCCCTGTCGCTGAATTGTTTTGTTAAACTGTGCATGTATTGTTTAATATATACAACATAAGGGAGGATGGGAGGGCCCAAGAACAATTCCATCTTGCACCTCTTTTCTTGGCATTATTTGCTGTTTTGAGCATTGCTGACTGTGACGACAAACATTTGTATAGTTTATTAAACTGCCACCCTGTCTGCCACTGCAGTGCCATTGTGTTTCCTAGATGTGTCATGTTGGAAGTTTAAGTGTCACATGTTTGTGACGCCCACTGCTGTCGCTGAGCTTAGTCATCCAGCTACCTCGGTGCAACTTTGTGGCCTAAACGGGATGAAAACAATATTGTGAGCTGTGAGGTGGTCAAAATTGACTGCAAATGAGTGGAAATGAATGTTATTGTGGTTAATAACACTGTAGGAACAAAAACACCCCAAATTCAGTGCTTTTAACTGTTTTTATGATTTAAAAAAAAGTACAGATCTAAAACAAATACAGATCCAAAACTTGCAAGGGAGTTAGAGGCAAAACAAATACAGATTAAAAACACGAAAGAAATACAAATCCAAAACAAGAACCCCAAACCCGCGATTTGGGCCGGCACACATCTCTATAAATGAGATGTGGTCATAACATGAGGCGATCTGCCTCATTTCTGCAGTGGCACTAAGAGGAAAAGTATGGATCTGAGCGGACACAACAAGAAAGCATCAACTGTAAGTTCATGTTCAAGTTAAAAAAATAAAAAAAAACAGTAGAAATGAGCAGTCTCCACACTTCCGGGATCTGAGGCAGTCGAGCCAGGGCTCGGATCTGCCCCGGCTGCCTCGGATCCCAACCCGATGCAAAACTACGAGATCCCGCTGTCAGATCTTGCGGTTTTGTCTCAAGTGCCAATTTCAAAAGTCCAATTAATGGGCTGACCGCTGACTGGCAGAGAGAGACGTCTGTCATGGCTCTCAGACAATCAGTGTTTCCTCATAGACTTTAATGGCGGTGCACAGCCTCCCCAGCTCCCTTTGTGACTTGACCGGCCCACCAGACCATCTGCCCTTCTGGCATATATCAGAAGAGCCAGATGGGCAGTCCAGCCCTGCCTGGCTCTATGGAATTACTAGCAGTTCTAGATATGTCCAAATTGGCATGAAACAGATTTAAGGAGTGACAGTGAGTGAGCGAAGGGAACAGGATTTTTTTCTTAGATGAACGATGCCAACTGTTAAGAAATATGAAGACATCAGTTGAAGATGACTGTGCTTTAGGTCACCTCTGTGCCCATCTCCCACTTAATTATCTTCTCACAAATACAAAAGTAAAAAATCTGCAAAGGGTTTGGAAGATAACATGTTAGTGCCAAGGAATACCATCTCACCAAGGACAGGGTTATTTAGAAAATCTGCTGAATACCATCTCAGGACCTGATTTGGATTTGTACGCAAATCCAATGGTGTAAGAATAAATCCAATGTTTGTGGTTCTGAGCAGACACAAGATATGTTCTGTGCATGTTCAGAACGCGCCATGCAATATTGCTTGCAGCCCACACACACTGACCAATGTCTGCTAACATTGCAAGTCACAACCGATGGTCGCCATGTTGATCTGATGAATGCACAAGGCGCCTATCTCCTACAGATGCATTTGCATTTTATTTCTATGGACTTGCACAGCTGCTTCCGTGTAGCTGTGCAATTCTATACAGATCGGAATCGGAGCCACAGTTCACCTTATGGACCTCGTAAATGTTTACTTTTTTGTGGACTTCATGAGTAATGGGTTCTCAGATAAAACATCCCTCATCTAGATAGAAGTCGCAGTCATGTACAGCATAGAGGCGGAGGGATGGAACTGCATTTTTTAGGACCATTCATATAATTTCTCTTAAACTGGCTATTACTGAAATTTTATATTTAATACCAGGGTTTAGGTGGTCATTCTGAGTTGATCGCAGCCAGCAACTTTTTGCTGCTGCTGCGATCAACTAGTCCACGCCTATGGGGGAGTGTATTTTAGCTTAGCAGGGCTGCGATCGCTTGTGCAGCCCTGCTAAGCTAAAAAAATTTCAAGCAAAACTAGACTAGGCCTGGACATACTTACCCTGTGCGATGGATGAAATGAAAACGGCTCCAAACGGTCCGGCTCTGCCCTGGCACGCCTCCGTCCTGTCAATCTTCTTTGCGATCCGTCCTGCGACCGCTTTCTTCTTTAGACGCGCCATAACCCAGCGACCTCTGTCGCCGGGCAACATCGCGCACGCGCACAGCGGCCGCCGCGCATGCGCATTCCGCACCCGTTCGCACCGCAACGATAAACCGCTGCGTGAGAATGGGTCTATATAATACAATAATCTTTCTATTATTCAAATAATTTTTATAGTCATAGTTGTATTAGTCTATGTGTGTAAATCTGCCTGTGTCATTGACCTCACCATACGTCACTGCTTTCAGCATATGTCACATTGGATAATACTTCTTTTTTATTTAGAAATTTAGGCAATGCTTCATACCCACATGCTGTTTAAATATTCTTAATCAATGCGGGGCTTTGAATAAGGAGGTGGATAATATTCTTTGGGGGTGGGATTTGGAAAAATTGGGAGTGGCCTATGCAGGTTATTGATGTTTCTAAAAAGTCACGATTTTTCAAATCGTGAATGCTAGTGTTTATTTATTTAAGAATCTATAAATCCTTCTGACATGGTAACTTTTTAATAGCTGCAAAGCATTACTAAATCCGAAGCTCTCTCCCTCTATGGATGGCAGTAAAACTTAAGCTATGTTCTGTACCTTAGCTTATTCTGAGCAATATCCAACATCCACCAAGCACAAAGCTCTGATTTCCCACGAGTAATAAAATAACTGATAGAAACAAGCGCAATTAATTTACAGGAAGAATTTGCATTGAGCGAAGTTTCCAACTTACCAATTTCCTGGGACTTTTATGGTTCTGTATGATGTAAACTGTGGATATTCCTCTATATGACTGTACATCATCAATTCCAATTTGCGTTTATTGCTTTGAAAGTTCCTAAGCGTCCTGGTTATATGTCAGCGGAACTCCTAAAGATTGTTTTACTAGAGAACAAATGACTGGATGCAGTTTCTAGCTATGCCTCAGGAACCTCGCTGAGTATACATGGCAAAATAATGTGCATCTGCACAACGATTAAGCATTTCTTGTGTTGAAATTGAGTTTTCTTGGAATTGCATTGGAACACAATATAAAGAAGAGCGCTACTGTATTTCCCATTATGTGAGAAGATTGAGTTTATTAAGTTTACTGACTTGTTTAATATTTTCCTATTTTTCAGCTTTCACAATAGTTTATGGTCCTGAAGCATGATGAAAGATAATCAGCGCGTTCCTAGGAAAAAGGCAAAGACTTAATTGATTACTTGCTTCCTTCTGAATTTTACACGAGATACTTAAAGTGGTTTGAACAGATCGATGACGAGCGAGGCATACTAATTAACTATTGTCGTGAACCCTAACCAGTCAGTATGTTTAACTACTTCATGACCAAACAGTTTACTAAATAACCAAACCAATTTGGCAAATGATAACTATTCATTTATCTCTTTGTCCATCCATTCTTTTTATTTTTCCAGGAAAGAAAAGGTTTTGATTTGCAGCATACTGGAATTCTATGTATAAGGTACAACTGGTAAAAAGGTTGTGCTGTATTTTGTCGACAAACAGAATCCTGCCATAGGGGGATGTATCAAACCTTAAGGTTTGCGGATAATTTTTTTATGCATTGACAGGATATAGGGGGAGATTTATCAAAGCATGGAGACAGATAAAGAGGTCTATTTACAAAGCATTGGAGAGAGATAAAGTACCAGACAATCAGCTCCTGTCATTTTTTAAACCCAGCCTGTAACATGGCAGTAAAGAGCTGATTGTCTGGTACTTTATCTCTGTCCACTTTATCTCTCTCCAAGGCTTAGTACATAGACCCCAAAGGGGTGTGGATCATTGGGTCGACCAGAAAAAGGATGATAGTGTCTAGGTCATCCCCAAAGGTCGACATGCACAAGGTCGACATGTTAAAAAGGTCAACATGGAAAAGGTTGACACAGGAAAAGATCGACGTTAGTTTTTTTAAAAACATTTTGTGTTGTTTATTCCGTAAAAAAATTACCGGGAACCCCAGTTAGTGAACCGCGTTCCCTTGCATGGTGAGCAAACTGTGGGCAATGTTACTATTCCCAACCGTAGTCCACGTGGATGGTAAAATATGAAAACGTTGAAAATGTATTTCTTTAAAAAAAAAACTCATGTCGACCTTTTCCTGTTGATCTTCTTCGTATCGACATGTTGACAATGTCCACATTTTGCCCATGTAGATCTAATGAATGTTGACCAATAGTGGTTGACCTATTAACTGTTAACCATATTACTGTTGTTAAGTTCAGATTACTTTCTAATAAATATTTAAAATGCCAGCGTTAATATATGCTGTGGACGTAAGGTGGATCTTATTACCATATACGATAAAAGTGCGCTGTACATCAACCCCAACAAACAGAAACTACCAGCAGCAGAAAAACAGCAAACAGAGCTTCTTTTGTGACTGAAATCACCTATATACTGTGTATTTTGTGGGAGTACATGTCTGGGACTGAGTCTTCTGTTATTGGTCCAGGGGAGGGAACTTTCTCATTCATGATGTGTTATTGGTCAGTTCATATGCAAGCAACGTCCAGCCTTGAAGAAGACATCATAGGGGTTGGCCACTGGTTTCCTGTCCACGTGCTTTCTTTCAGGAATGTCCTTTTGTTCTAATAAGAGTGACTTTAGCTTTCATACATTTCATCATAACTACGCATTGCAGTGTGCTACAATCTAACCACAGGTATCAAATCAACACCCTCATTCTCCTGATTATTTTGACACCAAGCATGACATGTTTATCTTGTTCCGTTCCATTAATACATATACATGATGTTATACTCTATTATATAATTTAATACATTATAATGTCTGGTGCTTGACATGTTTAATTTATGTGTGGTATGAAATATGTGTTGAATATATCCTTGTGGCTTGTCTGTGTGAATGCGTATGCTACCATATATCGCTGTGCACGCTGCGTGTATTAGCACGCACAGCGACTCATCAGTGTGTTTACATGTGCTGTGTATGTAATATTTTTGACTTTGACACTGTCGTCCTATTATCCGGATACCACCCCAAGTACCAGCTAATCAGCTTCTGTCATGTTACAGGCTGTGTTTGAAAAATGGCAGTTAGGAGCTTTTTCTTTCACCAAGATTTGATACATCTCCCCAGAATGTCAACATTGCGAATGTCAATATGATTTCCTGTTTAATTTTAGCATGAGCCTAACCCTAACTCTAACCCTATTTGCAGCCAAACACTAACCCTAATCTAACCCTATCCCTAAATTGGGCTTCAACATTCTCTACATGTGTATATTTTCATTGAGACCCTGTTGACATTCTGATGTCAACATTCTGAATGTCGACAAACTGACTACACACTAGTTAAAATATCAGTATCCTTTTATTTAATTAAGTTAGTGTAAGTACCCAGTTATACTGCAGGTCCCATGGAATAAGACACATTCATGTTTTCATTAGTATATGTTGTTTGAAAACATAGCAACTGTGTGCAGATACACAAATCCAAAGGGCTGTATTGTATTAGCAGCTATGTGCTGCTGCATACATCAATGCTTAATACAGCAGCTCAGCATTGCTGGGGTTCTCAGAGTGTTGTTAATTCCTTTCAGTAAAAGAGATAGATGTCAGTTACGCAGTCACACTTACCCATCTGGGCTGTGGCAAGTACAGCTGAGAGGGTGACTGCAAAGCAGTGTCCCATTGAGAGAGATGCCGCTGGCAACTTCACGCTTTACAGGATGCGGCTTCTCTGAATCCCGTCCACTTTGGCCTGAAGTGTCCCTTGGACAGGAACCAAGATTCCACACTTCTTGGAGGTATAACGTCAGGAACTGAACTCAACTAGTTAGTACAGTCTTTGTATCTCTTTGTCTCTCCCAGTTAGGCACAGGCAGGGCTGGATTAAGGTCTGTGGGGACCCCATGGCAACAAATTTGTTGTACCCCCACACGCTGTCCTCACAACTGTAAAAAAAAAATCAGAGTACAGCATTTACCTGTCTCCTCTCCGTCCTCCTCGGCAGCTGAGCTGTTCCTTTACTGCTGCGGCCACCGAGGAGCTTCACTCACAGCAGTGTGAAGTCTTGCGAGATAATGTAAAATCTTGCAAAACTTCACACTACAGTGAGTGAAGATCCTCGGCGGCCACAGCTGTAATGGAACGTCTCAGCTGTGAGAGGAGACAGGTAAATGCTGTACTCCCACTCTGATGTTTTTTGCAGTTGTGTGGATGGTGTGTGGGGGCCCCCGAGACGACAACCCCTTCCGTCCCGCCGTTAATCCGGCTCTGGGCACAGGAATTGGGGGGCTTCTGCAATCCAGCATATAACAGGAGCTTGTATTCCCTGCTAAATTAGTGTGCTGTGAAGAATGACAGCTCAGAGTAGGGTGGCTGACAGTATGAGACTTCCTGTGGTGGATCTTAGCATCACACACAGTCACCTGGCTACCTGGACACACTTGATGAATTGATACTGCTCTGTACTGGCTATCCTACTCCCTCTCTGACCGTTCCTTCTCTTTCTCCTTTCATAACTCCACTCTCCACTCCCTGCCCCCCCCCCCCCCCCCCACACACACACACAGACACACTTCCACTAGTTGGTGTTCCCCCCAAGGTTATATACCATCTCTAAGCTGATGATACTATGATCTATGTCCCCCCCCCCCCTGACCTCTCTCTCTCTCTCCTCACTCATATCTCCAACAGTAATTATCTTTCCTCCATTCTGCATAACCTCACTTCTCACAATTAATTATCTATTGACATCACAATTATCTCCACTAGCCCCAAGTATGCAGTCTTGGAGTTATCCTTGACACCTCACCCCTTAAAGACCACACATTCAGTACCTGCTGTAGTCCTGCCATTTCATCTCAAAAATATCTCCAGGATCAGACACTTTCTCACCCTAGATGCTACTAAGACCCACATCCACTTACTGGTCATCTCCAGATTGGACTACTGTAATGTCTTCCTATCCGTCCCCTTGACATCCGCCTCTCTCCACTCTAATCTGTCCTCCATGCTGCTGACCAGTTCATCTTCCTCTCCAAATGTACTATGTCTGCATCCCATCTCCTATAAGCCTTACATTGGGTCCCCTTCCTCTTCAGAACCCAATTCAAACTTCTCAAACTCACCTACAAAGCCCTCACCCATTCCTATCCCATTTATAGTACATCTCTGACATCATCTCTATTCACATTCCTGCCCTCGCTCTTCACTCAAGTGAATGTTGTCTCTCCTGCCAACTGATTTCTTCCTCTCTTTTCTGCCTCCAAGATTTTGGCCATGGTGCTCCCTTCCCTTTGGAATTCTCTTCCGCTCTCTATCAGATTGTCTAATTCTCTAGAAAACCTCAAACGGGCTATCAATCTAACCCTCTGTCCCTTGCTCACTGTCTACTCCATCTGTGGCACATCTGCCCACACACTTTACAATGTAGGCTCTCATGTACTTTGGCTTCTCTACTAATACTATCAACTACTCCATGATCCCTTCAATGGCACCTGACTATTGGTTTCTGCTACCTTGCTGTTTATGTGAGTGCTATGACCACTGATGTAGCAATGTTTATAACCATGGAGGTCATTCGAGTTGTTCGCTCGCAAGGCGATTTTAGCAGAGTTGCTCACGCTAAGCCGCCGCCTACTGGGAGTGAATCTTAGCATCTTAAAATTGCGAACGACGTATTCGCAATATTGCGATTACACACCTCGTAGCAGTTTCTGAGTAGCTTCAGACTTACTCGGCATCTGCGATCATTTCACTGCTTGTCGTTCCTGGTTTGACGTCACAAACACACCCAGCGTTCGCCCAGACACTCCTCCGTTTCTCCAGCCACTCCTGCGTTTTTTCCAGGAACGGTAGCGTTTTTTCCCACACGCCCATAAAACGGCCTGTTTCCGCCCAGTAACACCCATTTCCTGTCAATCACATTACGATCGCCAGAACGATGAAAATGCCGTGAGTAAAATTCCTAAGTGCATAGCAAAATTACTTGGCGCAGTCGCAGTGCGGACATTGCGCATGCGCATTAAGCGGAAAATCGCTGCGATGCGAAGATTTTTACCGAGCGAACAACTCGGAATGACCTCCCATGTACTTGTTTTTGCTTTGTCTTGTTTTGTGATTCACTGTTTTTCTCTTACGTCCTAGAGGATACTGAGAACCCATTTAGTACCATGAGGTATAGACGGGTCCACCTCTTCTCACTCATATCTCCAACTGTCTTTCTGCTATCTCTTTCTGGATGTCCCACTGCTTTCTTAAGCTAAACATGTCTAAGACTGAGCTACAGTAATTATCTTCCCAACCTTCTGCATAACCTCACTTCCCACAATTAATTATCTATTGACAGCACAACTATCTCCTCTAGCCCCAAGTATGCAGTCTTGGAGTTATCCTTGAATCCTCCCTCTCGTTTAAACTACACATTCAGTACCTGCTGTAGTCGTGCCAGTTCCATCTCAAAAATATCTCCAGGATCAGACCCTTTCTCAGACTAGGAGCCTTGGGCACTTTAAGAATTTGAAAGTGTGCGCTGGCTCAGACCCTCTATGCCCCTCCTACCGGATTCAGTATAGAAAATGTGCCCGGAGGAGTCGGTCACGTCGCTGGAAGCTCCTGAAGAGTTTTCTGTATTTATTTTCTCTTTTTGTTATTTTCAGGCAGGACTGGATGGCACCAGCCTGCCTGCTGCGTGGGACTTAGGGGGGGAGAACAGTCCAACCTCTTGAAGGGTTAATGGTCCTGTTCCCCGCTGAAATGACACTAGCTCCTGAGGGAACTATTTGCACGCCCCACCATGGCAAACGTACATTCCCACAGCACGCCGCCACCCCTAACAGAGTCAGAAGAAAGAAGAGTGGTGAGTACTAAGCTGGCGTTATGGTGGCATGAGGGTACAGAGACGCACGGCTTCTATGGGGGCAGCGGAGTCTCAGGACTCAGTACACAGTGTGGACGCACTGCTTCTGAGGGAGCAAACTGAGTCTAAGTACACTACGGGTGTACCCAGTACTCAGACCGGCATTACAGACTTAAAGGTGACTGACTCCATTTTAAGCACTAAAAATTACCTCAGCCAGTAGCAGGGAAGGAGCGCTTACTAGAGTACTAAGTCCCCAATCTGGGTACTTAGTCTGCGACCCGTCTAAGCTTGGCATTAGCAGTAGGGGCGCTGTGTGCTGGCTCCAGGCTATCTCTGTGTCTCTCTTGAAGGGCTCTTTGTGGGTTAATTGTGATTTTAACCTGTTCCTGTGTGTGTGTGTGTGTGTGTGTGTGTGTGTGTGTGTGTGTTTGTGTGTGTGTGTGTGTTGTCACTGTCACAGTATGTCAGACAAAGAGTGTGTTTCATGTAAGGCACAGTGTTCCTCTTTTCCAGGGGGTTCACTACAAGTGTACTCAGTGCAGTGCACCCTCCCAGGCTAGCGGGGCAAAACCAGCTTAGCTGGATTCCATTAGGGGAATGATCTCCAATATTTCCACTAAATTGTCCCACAATGAGAAAGAGACGCAATACTTGAGACAATTGATGATTTAGGTTATGAACAGGGACTCAGTAACCAAACCAGCGTCTCAGTCCCCTGCCATTTTTCTGCAAAAACATCCTTTGGCCCATATACTGCAGTCTGACTCTGATGATGAGGGGTCAGACATGGAGGAGGGGGAGGTGGATGCAGAGGTGAGGGAGGCCACTCTGTCACAGGGAATAGAGGCTCTCATAAAAGCTATTAGAGAGGTTCTGCATATCCCTGATAAGGTAACAGAGGAGACTGAGGTATATTATTTTAATGTAAAAAAGAAATCCTCAGCCACTTTTCATGTGTCAAAGGATCTAAATACCCTGTTTGAAGAACCGTGGGTTAAGCCTGATAGCAAATTTCAAATCCCTAAAAGGTTGATATCATCTTTTCCCTTTTCTCCTGAGGACAGAAAAAAATGGGAAAATCCACCGATAGTGGATGCATCCTTATCCAGGCTGTCATGGAAAATTGTATTGCCTGTCCCTGGTGCAGCCTCCCTAAAAGACATGGCTGATAGTAGAATTTGGTCTCTCCACGGCACCGAGAGTGTTCACCAAGGTGATGGTGGAGATGATGTTTCTACTCCGCAAACAGGGAGTGAATATAGGCCCTCATTCCGAGTTGATCGGTCGCAAGGCGATTTTAGCAGAGTTACACACGCTAAGTCGCCGCCTACTGGGAGTGAATCTTAGCTTCTTAAAATTGCGACCGATGTATTCGCAATATTGCGATTACTAACTACTTAGCAGTTTCAGAGTAGCTCCAGACTTACTCTGCCTGTGCGATCATTTCAGTGCTTGTCGTTTCTGGTTGACGTCACAAACACACCCAGCGTTCGCCCAGGCACTCCCACCGTTTCCCCGGCCACTCCTGCGTTTTTTCCGGAAACGGTAGCGTTTTCAGCCACACGCCCCTGAAACGCCGTGTTTCCGCCCAGTAACACCCATTTCCTGTCAATCACATTACGATCGCCGGAGCGAAGAAAAAGCCGTGAGTAAAAATACTATCTTCATAGTAAAGTTACTTGGCGCAGTCGCAGTGCGAACATTGCGCATGCGTACTAAGCGGATTTTCACTGCGATGCGATGAAAAATACCGAGCGAACAACTCGGAATGAGGGCCATAATTCCATATCTGGACGATCTTCTGATAAAGGCACCATCCAGGGAGTGGTTGATGGACAGTATTCGCCTCTCAACCAGGCTACTCCTGGATCACGGGTGGATTCTGAACTTACCAAAATCTCACCTGGAACCGATGCAGAGACTTTCCTTTCTGGGAATGATACTGAACATGGAATCTCAGAGAGTGTTCCTTCCTGTGGAGAAGGCTATGGAAATCCAGTCGATGGTTCGGGCTGTCCTGAAGCCAACCCAGGTCTTGGTGCCTTCTGGGGAAAATGGTGGCCTCTTACGAGGCGCTTCAGTACAGAAGGTTTCATGCGAGGCCCTTCCAGCTAGATCTATTGGACAAATGGTCCTGATCACATCTTCACATGCACCAGAGGATCCGTCTGTCGCCAAGAGCAAGGATCTCCCTTCTGTGGTGGCTACAGACTTCTCACCTTGTTGAGGGTCAGAGGTTCGGGATTCAGAATTGGATTCTGCTAACTGCGGATGCAAGCCTCAAAGTTTGGGGAGCACTAACCCAGGGGGTGCAGTTTCAAGGAAGATGGTCAAGTCAGGAAGTCATCCTTCCAATAAACATCCTGGAACTCAAGGCTATCTACAATGCCCTTCTGCAGGCCTCATCCCTACTTTGGAATCAGGCCATTCAAGTCCAGTCGGACAATGTAACAGCGGTAACATACATAAACCGACAGGGCAGAACGAAAAGCAGAGCAGCAATGTCAGAGGTGTAAAAAATTCTCCTCTGGGTGGAAAAACATGCAGTGGCATTGTCGACGGTCTTCATTCTGGGAGTAGACAACTGGGAAGCAGACTTCCTCAGCAGACACGACCTGCACCCAGGGGAGTAAAGCCTTCACCTGGAAGTGTTCAGGTGCTTGACACATTGGTAGGGATATCCACAGATCAACATGATGGCCTCTCATCTCAACAAGAAGCTCAAGCGGTATTGTTCAAGGTCGAGAGACCCACAAAAAGTGGCGGTAGACGCTCTGATAGCTCCGTGGGTCTACCACTTCCTCTGATCCCAAGAATTCTAAAAAAAATAAGAAGGGAAAAGGTTCAAGCAATACTCATTGCTCCGGACTGGCCAAGAAGTGCTTGTTACATGGACCTTCTGGAGATGCTCCTTGAAGATCTGTGGCCTCTGCCTCTTCGTGAGGATCTTCTGCAACAGGGCCCGTTCATCTATCAAGACTTACCGCGGCTACGTTTAACGGCATGGAGGTTGAACAGCTGATTCTAGCCAGGAGAGGGATTCCTGTCAAGGTCATCCTGACTATGATCCAAGCCAGGAAAGGGGTAGCGTCTAAACATTACCACCGTATATGGAAGAAGTATGTCTCTTGGTGTGAGAGCAGCCAATATTCTGCGGTGGAATTTCATCTGGGACGTCTCCTGCTTTTTCTGCAGTCGAGGGTGGATGTGGGCCTACGACTAGGTTCCATTAAATTCCAGATTTTGGCTTCATCTATTTTCTTTCAGAAACAATTTTCTTCTCTCCCTGAGGTCCAGACGTTCTTGAAAGGTGTTCTGCACATCCAGCCTCTCTTTGTGCCTCCCACGGCACCTTGGGATCTCAATTTGGTGCTGCAGTTCCTCCAATCTGACTGGTTTGAACCGTTACAGGTTGACGTAAAGTACCTTACATGGAAGACCGTCACACTATTGGCCTTGGCCTCAGCAAGACGTGTGTCGGAATTAGGGGTGTTGTCTCACAAGAGTCCCTACTTAATTTTCTATGAGGACAGAGCTGAACTCAGGACTCGTCAGCAATTTCTTCCTAAGGTGGTGTCTGCTTTTCACATCAACCAACCTATTGTGGTTCCGGCTGTGACGGACACCTCTGATACTTCAAAGTCTTTGGATGTTGTGAGGGCTTTGAAGGTGTATGTAAAGAGAACAGCTCGTCACAGAAAATACCACTTGCTGTTCATTCTCTATGATCCCAATAAAATTGTGTGTCCTGCTTCAAAGCAGTCTATTACACGCTGGATCAAGCTCACGATCCAGCATGCTTATTCCACGGCAGGATTGCCGGTTCCAAAATCTGTACAGGCCCACTCTACTAGTCGTGGGTTTGTCTTGGGTGGCTGCTCGGGATGTCTCAGCCTTACAGCTCTGCCGAGCAGCTACTTGGTCAGGTTAGAACACATTTGCAAAGTTCTGCAAGTTCAATACTTTGGCCTCTGAGGACCTTCAGTTTGGTCATTCAGTTCTGCAGGAACCTCCGCACTCTCCCAGCCAGTTTGGGAGCTTTGGTACTTCCCGCTGGTACTAAATGGGTTCCCAGTATCCTCTAGGACGTAAGAGAAAATAGGATTTTAATTACCTACCGGTAAATCCTTTTCTCGTAGTCCGTAGAGGATACTGGGCGCCTGCCCCGTGCTTCGTTCTTCCTGCACTGTTACTTGGTTAAGTATTCTGGTTTGTTCAGCTGTTGCTGTTCATGTTTCAAGTTTGGTTAGCATGGATATACTATTGTTCTGTGTGTGCTGGTTCATAATCTCACCACTTTTATTATCTATCCTTCTCTCAAAGTATGTCCGTCTCCTTGGGCACAGTTTCCTAGACTGAGTCTGTTCGGAGGGGCATAGAGGGAGGAGCCAGTGCACATTATCAAATTCTTAAAGTGCCCAAGGCTCCTAGTGGATCCATCTATACAACATGGTACTAAATGGGTTCCCAGTATCCTCTACGGACTACGAGAAAAGGATTTACCGGTAGGTAATTAAAATCCTATTTTTGTGTGCTCATGTGTTTATGTACTTTGTTAAGTGCTGCGGAATCCTGGTGGCACCATACAAATAATAGTAATAATAATAATAATAATAATATTTATCTGTTCTTACCGCAGTTGTATACTGAGAAGCAGAAACAGGCTGTAAAAAGTACGCTCTCTGGGTTACTAATCAGGGATGAGCCAAGCTGCAGGGTTAGTAATGAGCTTGGGGGTTTGCTATCACACTGTGGTTGTACACCCCAGAATTATGTCTTTGCTTTAGGAGTACTGCTGGTAATGGGCCAAGTGTGGAGTAAGGATTGGTGGGTATAACACAATTAAAGCTGGTGGATGGATTACAGTTTTAGCAGTTATCTAGAGTTGTGCAAGTATGTAAGACCCACAGAGGCTCTGTGCTGCATAGCCTGTACCAGCCGTTTTGCCACTGTAGCTGCCTGTGCCGTCTCTCTTCCCTATACTCATGTTTCTGGCTATATATTTTTTTCGGAAAGATGTCCCTGAACCCCCAGACCTTCAAATGTCTCTGCTTATCTAGATGTACTCCCTTTAAAATGATATAAAAGAGAAGACAGCTATCACTATCAATCAATAATACATACAGTACAATTAGCAGTACTGGCTTAGCAATATAAATCAGATTTGTTTTAAACAACAACAACAAAAAAAACCTAACTAAAATATACTAAATAAAAGTTAATAGCTGAGACTAAAATCTTTGTTACTTATTCAACATAAATTACAATTATCTACTCAGAAACTGAACAGCAATAATCACATGAAAAAACGTTATAATATATACACTGCAAAAGATGCTAAATCTATCTAAAGGCTGGTGATTGATTAAAGAGCAGTGTGCGCTCAGATCCCGAGCAGAAATCAAATCCACAGGCCGGCTCTAGCGGTAAGTATCTGCAGATTGGAGAAGGGTGCAGGTCATTGCATCAAATGATTAAACACTAATCGCCCCACTTTAATAGAAATAGCATTCTATGCAGACGAGCACAATAGCAAAATGTGCAGATAATTATATCCCGTTTCTCAAAAAAGGTTCTGGTATCACAGAGGAAAATTAACTTAATTAGCTGAGCTGCATATGCATATTACAGTTTTGACTCATGTTGGCTTAGCAAATAACCTTTATCTCCTAAGCAGTATAGTTCTATTGCTATACTGCAGTATTGTATTGTGAACCGCAATATCCACAGAGCTTATAAATTATTATTGCTCCACACCAATCAAGAGCTATTTTAGCATATACTGTATTTCTGGAAAGACACAGTATCCTGCAAAAAGAGCTGGTATCCGGTCATGGTTGACAGTAACCATGTCAACATTAATAATGTTGACACCGCAACGTCGACATCAGAGTGGTTCGGACATGGTTCAAATTGTTGATAGGGTAGGCGGCAGGTTGACATCCTCAAACTGTCGCCGGGTTCACAATGTCAACACCTGAAATGTAACCTTGTGAAATGTGAATATTTTGAGGACAGTGGTTAGAAAACATCCTTTACAAGGTCCATGGAGACGTGATAGCAGCATGCAGTTGCTGTGAATCTCCCATTCCGCCTTATCCCGAATATGCTCTATTGGATTGAGATCTGCTAAATGTAGAGGCCATTAAAGTACACTGAATGCGTGGACATGTTCGTGGAATCAGTGACATGGAGCATAATCCTGCTGGAAGTAGCCATTAGAAGATGAATAGACTGTAGTCATCAGAAAGGTAAAGACTTAGGGGGGAATGTAATATTGTGCGAGAATCAAGAAGTGAGAGATTTTGTGAGAGTTCGCCTGAATTTTTAAAGTGGCAATCATTTACATGGCAAAACCAGGTTGATTTGCCGTGTAAATGATTGCCACTTAAAAAAATTAGGAGAACTCTCACAAAATCTGTCACTTTCTGATTCTCACAGCCTATTACATTCCTCCCTTACTTGGTAACAAAGGCCTAATGCAGGCCTGGGCAACCTGTGGCTCTCCAGCTGTTGTAAAACTGCAAGTCCCATCATGCTTTGTCACAGTTTTGCTATTAGGCAACACTAAAACTGTGGCAGGGCATGCTGGGATGTGTAGTTACAAAACATCTGGAGAGCCACAGGTTGGCCAGGCCTGGCCTAATGTGTGGTAAGAAAATATTCCCCATCCCCATCACACCATCACCAACTTGAACTGGCATAAAGTAGGTTGGTTCCATGTTTTTCGCACCAATTTAGGACACCATCTTGTGCATGTCGCAACAGAAATTGAGATTCATCACAACAGGCAACATTTTTTTTGTAGCCTCAGTCCGTGTTCTTAACTGACAGTGGCGCCTGCCGTAGTCTTCTGTTGCAGTAGCCCATCCACCTCAAACTTCTACATGCTGTGCAGTATGAGATGCTCTCCTGCTGACCACTGCTGTTGTTGTTATTATTAGTGATGAGCGGGTTCGGTTCCTCGGAATCCGAACCCGCCCGAACTTCACCTTTTTTTTACACGGGTCCGAGCGACTCGGATCCTCCCACCTTGCTCGGTTAACCCGAGCGCGCCCGAACGTCATCATCCCGCTGTCGGATTCTCGCGAGACTCGGATTCTATATAAGGAGCCGCGCGTCGCCGCCATTTTCACACGTGCATTGAGATTGATAGGGAGAGGACGTGGCTGGCATCCTCTCCGTAATAGAAAAGACTAAGAGTGACATTGTTATAATTGTGGGGAGGATTGGGGACGGGGAGCAGCTGTTAGGGAGTACAGTGCAGGGTTTTGATTATACCACCAGTGATTTTAATCCTTTGTTTCTCTGCCTGAAAAAAACGCTACACCATATCTGTGGCTGTGCTCACTCAGTGTGCTGCACTGCTGCATGATATATCTGTGCTGAGTGCACTGCTCTGCTCACACTGCCTAATTGTGGGGACTGGGGAGCAGTTATAGCAGGAGTACAGTGCACAGTTTTGCTGACAGTGACCACCAGTCTAGTATACGTTTGTCTGCCTGAAAAACACTGTGGTGTTTTTTTTTTCTTTCTTCATGCTGGTTTGTTTAGCAGTCTGCTGACAGTGTCCACCAGGTCCATTATACAGTATATTATATATATAAGCACTAAGCAGCAGTACGGTAGGCCACGGCGTACCTACCTCTGTGTCGTCAGTGCACTCGTCGTCCATAAGTAATATAATACTATACTATCCATCCATCTACATTGTATACCTGTGGTGTTTTTTTTTTCTTTCTTCATACTAGTTTAGCAGTCTGCTGACAGTGTCCACCAGGTCAGTTATACAGTATATTATATATATATAAGCAGCAGTACGGTAGGCCATGGCTGTATCTACCTCTGTGTCGTCACTCGTCGTCCATAAGTAATATAATACTATACTATGCATCCATCTACATTGTATACCTGTGGTGTTTTTTTTTTTCTTTCTTCATACTAGTTTAGCAGTCTGCTGACAGTGTCCACCAGGTCCATTACACAGTATATTATATATATAAGCACTAAGCAGCAGTACGATAGGCCACGGCTGTACCTACCTCTGTGTCGTCAGTGCACTCGTAGTCCATAAGTATAAGTAATACTATACTATCCATCCATCTACATTGTATACCTGTGGTGTTTTTTTTTTTTCTTTCTTCATACTAGTTTAGCAGTCTGCTGACAGTGTCCACCAGGTCCGTTATACAGTATATTATATATAAGCACTAAGCAGCAGTACGGTAGGCCACGGCTGTACCTACCTCTATGTCGTCAGTGTACTCGTCGTCCATAAGTAATATAATACTATACTATCCATCCATCTACATTGTATACCTGTGGTGTTTTTTTTTTCTTTCTTCATACTAGTTTAGCAGTCTGCTGACAGTGCCCACAAGGTCCGTTATACAGTATATTATATATATAAGCACTAAGCAGCAGTACGGTAGGCCACGGCTGTACCTACCTCTGTGTCGTCAGTGCACTCGTCGTCCATAAGTATAAGTTATACTATACTATCCATCCATCTACATTGTATACCTGTGGTGTTTTTTTTTTCTTTCTTCATACTAGTTTAGCAGTCTGCTGACAGTGTCCACCAGGTCCGTTATACAGTATATTATATATATAAGCACTAAGCAGCAGTACGGTAGGCCACGGCTGTACCTACCTCTGTGTCGTCACTCGTCGTCCATAAGTATAAGTAATAATAGTATACTATCCACCCATCTACATTGTATACCTGTGGTGGCTTTTAGTTGTGCGCAAAATATGGAGAACAAAAATGTGGAGGTTAAAAAAATAGGGAAAGATCAAGATCCACTTCCACCTCGTGCTGAAGCTGCTGCCACTAGTCATGGCCGAGACAATGAAATGCCATCAATGTCGTCTGCCAAGGCCGATGCCCAATGTCATAGTAGAGAGCATGTAAAATCCAAAACACAAAAGATCAGTAAAAAAATGACCCAAAAATCAAAATTAAAAGCGTCTGAGGAGAAGCGTAAACTTGCCAATATGCCATTTACGACACGGAGTGGCAAGGAACGGCTGAGGCCCATGCCTATGTTCATGGCTAGTGGTTCAGCTTCACATGAGGATGGAAGCACTCATCCTCTCGCTAGAAAAAAGAAAAGACTTGCGGCAAAAGCACAGCAAAGAACTGTGCGTTCTTCGAAATCACAAATCCCAAAGGAGAGTCCAATTGTGTCGTTGCGATGCCTGACCTTCTCAACACTGGACGGGAAGAGCTTGCGCCTTCCACCATTTGCACGCCCCCTGCAAGTGTTGAAAGGAGCACCCGCAGTCCAGTTCCTGATAGTGAAATTGAAGATGTCAGTGTTGAAGTACACCAGGATGAGGATATGGGTGTTGCTTGGGCTGGGGAGGAAATTGACCAGGAGGATTCTGATGGTGAGGTGGTTTTGTTTAAGTCAGGCACCCGGGGAGACACCTGTTGTCCGTGGGAGGAATAGGGCCCTTGACATGCCTGGTGAAAATACAAAAAAAATCAGCTCTTCAGTGTGGAAGTATTTCAACAGAAATGCGGACAACAGGTGTCAAGCCGTGTGTTGCCTTTGTCAAGCTGTAATAAGTAGGGGTAAGGACGTTAACCACCTCGGAACATCCTCCCTTATACGTCACCTGCAGCGCATTCATAATAAGTCAGTGACAAGTTCAAAAACTTTGGGCGACAGCGGAAGCAGTCCACTGACCAGTAAATCCCTTCCTCTTGTAACCAAGCTCGCGCAAACCACACCACCAACTCCCTCAGTGTCAATTTCCTCCTTACCCAGGAAAGCCAATAGTCCTGCAGGCTATGTCACTGGCAAGTCTGACGAGTTCTCTCCTGCCTGGTATTACTCCGATGCATCCTTGAGTGTAACACCTACTGCTGCTGGCGCTGCTGTTGTTGCTGCTGGGAGTCGATCGTCATCCCAGAGGGGAAGTCGGAAGACCACTTGTACTACTTCCAGTAAGCAATTGACTGTCCAACAGTCCTTTGCGAGGAAGATGAAATATCACAGCAGTCATCCTGTTGCAAAGCGGATAACTGAGGCCTTGACAACTATGTTGGTGTTAGACGTGCGTCCGGTATCCGCCGTTAGTTCACAGGGAACTAGACAATTTCTTGAGGTAGTGTGCCCCCGTTACCAAATACCATCTAGGTTCCACTTCTCTAGGCAGGCGATACCGAGAATGTACACGGACGTCAGAAAAAGACTCACCAGTGTCCTAAAAAATGCAGTTGTACCCAATGTCCACTTAACCACGGACATGTGGACAAGTGGAGCAGGGCAGACTCAGGACTACATGACTGTGACAGCCCACTGGGTAGATGTATTGCCTCCCGCCGCAAGAACAGCAGCGGTGGCACCAGTTGCAGCATCTCGCAAACGCCAACTCGTTCCTAGGCAGGCTACGCTTTATATCACTGCTTTCCAGAATACGCACACAGCTGAAAACCTCTTACGGCAACTGAGGAAGATCATCGCAGAATGGATTACCCCAATTGGACTCTCCTGGGGATTTGTGGCATCGGACAACGCCAGCAATATTGTGCGTGCATTACATCTGGGCAAATTCCAGCACGTCCCATGTTTTGCACATACCTTGAATTTGGTGGTGCAGAATTATTTAAAAAACGACAGGGGCGTGCAAGAGATGCTGTCGGTGGCCAGAAGAATTGCGGGCCACTTTCGGCGTGCAGGCACCGCGTACAGAAGACTGGAGCACCACCAAAAAAACCTGAACCTGCCCTGCCATCATCTGAAGCAAGAGGTGGTAACGAGGTGGAATTCAACCCTCTATATGCTTCAGAGGATGGAGGAGCAGCAAAAGGCCATTCAAGCCTATACATCTGCCCACGATATAGGCAAAGGAGGTGGAATGCACCTGTCTCAAGCGCAGTGGAGAATGATTTCAACGTTGTGCAAGGTTCTGCTGCCCTTTGAACTTGCCACACGTGAAGTCAGTTCAGACACTGCCAGCCTGAGTCAGGTCATTCCCCTCATCAGGCTTTTGCAGTAGAAGCTGGAGGCATTGAAGGAGGAGCTAAAACAGAGCGATTCCGCTAGGCATGTGGGACTTGTGGATGGAGCCCTTCATTCGCTTAACCAGGATTCACGTGTGGTCAATCTGTTGAAATCAGAGCACTACATTTTGGCCACCGTGCTCGATCCTAGATTTAAAACCTACGTTGGATCTCTCTTTCCGGCAGACACAAGTCTGCAGGGGTTCAAAGAACTGCTGGTGAGAAAATTGTCAAGTCAAGCGGAACACGACCCGTCAGTATCTCCTCCTTCACATTCTCCTGCAACTGGGGGTGCGAGGAAAAGGCTACGAATTCCGAGCCCACCCGCTGGCGGTGATGCAGCGCAGTCTGGAGCGACTGCTGATGCTGACATCTGGTCCGGACTGAAGGACCTGCCAACGATTACTGACATGTCGTCTACTGTCACTGCATATGATTCTCTCACCATTGAAAGAATGGTGGAGGATTATATGAGTGACCGCATCCAAGTAGGCACGTCAGACAGTCCGTACGTATACCAGTAGGGAAAAGAGGCAATTTGGAGGCCCTTGCACAAACTGGCTTTATTCTACCTAAGTTGCCCTCCCTCCAGTGTGTACTCCGAAAGAGTGTTTAGTGCCGCCGCTCACCTTGTCAGCAATCGGCGTACGAGGTTACTTCCAGAAAATGTGGAGAAGATGATGTTCATTAAAATGAATTATAATTAATTCCTCCATGGAGACATTCACCAGCAGCAATTGCCTCCAGAAAGTACACGGGGATCTGAGATGGTGGATTCCAGTGGGGACGAATTAATAATCTGTGAGGAAGGGGATGTACACAGTGAAAGGGGTGATGAATCGGACGATGATGATGAGGTGGACATCTTGCCTCTGTAGAGCCAGTTTGTGCAAGGAGAGATTGATTGCTTCTTTTTTGGTGGGGGCCCAAACCAACCAGTCATTTCAGTCACAGTCATGTGGCAGACCCTGTCGCTGAAATGATGGGTTGGTTAAAGTGTGCATGTCCTGTTTATACAACATAAGGGTGGGTGGGAGGGCCCAAGGACAATTCCATCTTGCACCTCTTTTTTCTTTCATTTTTCTTTGCGTCATGTGCTGTTTGGGGAGTATTTTTTGGAAGGGCTATCCTGCGTGACACTGCAGTGCCACTCCTAGATGGGCCAGGTGTTTGTGTCGGCCACTAGGGTCGCTTAGCTTACTCACACAGCTACCTCATTGCGCCTCTTTTTCTTCTTCTTTGCGTCATGTGCTGTTTGGGGAGTATTTTTTGGAAGGGCCATCCTGCGTGACACTGCAGTGCCACTCCTAGATGGGCCAGGTGTTTGTGTCGGCCACTAGGGTCGCTTAGCTTACTCACACAGCTACCTCATTGCGCCTCTTTTTTTCTTTGCGTCATGTGCTGTTTGGGGAGTATTTTTTGGAAGGGCCATCCTGCCTGACACTGCAGTGCCACTCCTAGATGGGCCAAGTGTTTGTGTCGGCCACTTGTGTCGCTTAGCTTAGTCATCCAGCGACCTCGGTGCAAATTTTAGGACTAAAAATAATATTGTGAGGTGTGAGGTGTTCAGAATAGACTGAAAATTAGTGTAAATTATGGTTATTGAGGTTAATAATACTATGGGATCAAAATGACCCCCAAATTCAATGATTTAAGCTGTTTTTTAGGGTTTTTTGAAAAAAACACCCGAATCCAAAACACACCCGAATCCGACAAAAAAAATTCGGTGAGGTTTTGCCAAAATGCGTTCGAACCCAAAACACGGCGGCAGAACCGAACCCAAAACCAAAACACAAAACCCGAAAAATGTCCGGTGCACATCACTAGTTATTATTATTATTATTATTATCCTTTATTTATTTGGTGCCATAAGGGGTCCACAGCATGTTACAAAGTACAGCAACATAAACAGAATGAACAAAACATAAATAAGTAGTAGGGCAGTAGAACCCAAGGGCTAGGTGCCACTGTAGGCGGGAGTAGATGATGGTATAAGTAAGGGAAGGAAAAGTACATGAGGGCATAAGGTCAGAGATGTAAATAGGAGAGGATTCAGTAAGGGCTTTGTAAGTGAGTGTGAGAAGTTTGAATTAGGTTCTAAAGGGGAAGTAGTGTACTGCTTGTAAGAGAGGGGATGCAGATATGTGTTGACACCTTCAAGTCAACTTGAACCAGTCTAGTAATTCTCCTAGGACATCTTGCATTAACAAGTTCTTTTTACATAACTTGTTCTCACTGATTTTTCCTTTGCGCCATGCTCAATAAATTCTACAGACTATTTTGGATGAAAATTCCCACAAAGTTAGCAGTTTATGAGATACTGAAACCACTCTATCTGGCACAAAAAAAAAATCCACATTCAAAGTTACTTAGTTCACATTTCTTCACCATCCTGGCATTTGGTCTGAACAACAACTGAACCTCTTGACCTTGACGGTATGTTTTGGCATTAATTTGCTGCCACATGATTGGCAGATTAGATATTTGTATTAATGAGCTTCCCCTTATGGGGTATGTCTCTGTCACTGCCAGTACATTAAATATATGAATTAGTCATTGGCGCAAACCCATATGGCAGTCTTACCTGGGCTCCACTGTAAATACATGTATCCATACTTCCATTATGTATTGATTGGTAATCCAATAGCCTTTTACCACAAGAGATTGAGAATTATAATATTTGCCTAAGGAAAATAAAAAAGCATTTTGTGTAACAGTAAATATACATTAGTATTATCCATCAGGATACTCTTGCTAATTTTTGCCTCTCCTAGGCTTCACACATAAGCCCTGTATCTCTTTAATTCTGAAACATATTCAAAAATAAAGAAAAAAGAAGCATAGTATTCACTAAAGCTCATTAAAAAGAAATAAATGCAGTTTCACCTGTCTGAAACCAGATATTTCCCTTGGTTCGGATAGATACAAGGATTTGTAACCTCCTTGTCAGAAATGACCTTTTCCCTAGCCATGAGGTAAGGCTGCATTATAAATGGCTTTCTTTACATATCTGCAATGTCACACATATTATACTACAATCCCCTGTAGAGTGTAACATCAATTCTCATTCTAAATTACATTTTCACAAAAATTGATTCCAACACATTTGCTAATGCGTATACAGCACAGAAAATGTCAAACAGCAACAAAGAAAAAACGTGATGGCACATTCCTTGCAATAAAAACTGATCCTGAAATTGAATAGTGGCTCAGATTACTTATTTAGCTTCACTTTATATTAACCCTTTAAAAGGTACACATTTATTATTATTATTATTATTATTATTATTATTATTATCCTTTATTTACATGGCGCCAAATGGGAGCCGCAGCACCCAATTGCAGAGTAAACAAATAAGCAAAACATGAAGACAGTGACTTACATTTCAATACAATATAGGACAAGTACAGGGTATATAAACATAGTTGCATCAATAAACAGCACTGAAATAAGTATCAGGGCGGCAAAAAAATGGGGGATTTGGTGCCGTCAAAGGGAGTATTGAAAAGAAAATAGGTTAAGTAAGAGACGTATAAGCACATGAGGGAAGAGGGCCCTGCTTGTGAAAGCTTACATTCTAAAGGGGAGGGGCACACAAACAGGGGTGACAGAGATGGGGTAGAAAGTGAGCGTGGGCCACAGAGGGCTTAGGATGGAGATATGCCTATGTTTGGTGAAGTGTCAAAAGCAGCAGAGAGGTCAAGGAGAATAATTAAAGCGTATTGACCCTTGGATTTAGCAGAAAGGAGGTCATTGCAGACTTTTGTGAGGGCAGTTTCAGTGGAGTGGAGAGGATGGAAGCCAGACTGGAATGGGTCAAGCAGTGAGTAGGAGGAAAAAAGGCAGTAAGGCGGTTATAGACAATACGCTAAAGGAGTTTGCAGGCAAAAGGGAGGAGAGAAATGTGTCAATAGTTGGAGAGAGAGTGTGGATCAAGGGTAGGTTTTTTTTAAGAATAGGGGAGACAAGTGCATGCTTGAAGGCAGAGGGGAGAGTGCCCAATGAGATGAAGGGATTGAGAGGGTGGGCAAGATGGAAGCAGGCGGGCATTTAAACCTGCAAGATGGTACAGCTTCCTTAATAATAAGTAATATTATATTAATTATACATTGCTAGCACCTTTTAGAATGTTCATTTGCAATAGTTCCTTCCCCAAATTCCCTAAAACACGCATTCAAACATATTTAGGACAATTTAACCAGAAGCTGATTTAACCACAATGAGAGATTATACAACCAGTTTTTGACTGGTTAGAAATTTTAATTGTTACCGTGGTACAATTGCAGTTTTTTGGTATTTTAGCTATGAGTTTAAACTGAAGACTAAAACTGAGCCCTATGGGTATGTTTACTAAACTGCAGGTGTTTAGAAGTGGTGATGTTGCCCATAGCAATCAATCAGATTCTATTATATTCTAGAAGGTGCTAGATAAATAAGTAGAATCTGATTGGTTGCTATGGGCAACATCTCCACTTCTAAAAACTAGAGATGAGCGGGTTTGGTTCTCAGAAAACCGAACCCTACCGGACTTCACGCTTCGAGCCCGGATCCGAGTCAGGCTCAGGTTTTCCCACCTGACTCGGAAACCAGAACGAGGCAAAACGTCATCATCCCGCTGTCGGATTCTCACGGGGTTTGGATTCCATATAAGGAGCCACGCGTCGCCGTCATTTTCACTCCGGCATTGGAGAGTGTAGAGAGAGGACGTGTCTCCGTTCTCTCAGTGTCCGTGTCTTGTGCTGCATCTGTCCAGTCACAGTGTTGTGTAACCTGCTGCCATATGTCCAGTGCTGTCCAGTGGTGCTGTGTTGTGCTGCATCAGTTCAGTGGTGGTGTGTTGTGCTGCATCAATCCAGTCACAGTGGTGGTGTCCTCTGCTGCCATATGTCCAGTGCTGCTGTATAATAAGTCCCTTACAGTATTGCTGTGTTGTCCTGCATCAGACCAGTGGTAGTGTCCTGTGCATCAGTCAGTCCAGTGACCAGTCACAGTGGTGTCCTCTGCTGCCATATGTCCAGTGCTGCTGTATAGGGTGCTGTGTTGTTTTGCATCAGTTCAGTGGTGGCGTCCCTGTGCTGCCTTATATGTCCAGTGTTACTGCTGTATATGTCCAGTGATCCTGCCGTATAATTCCAGTAATCCTGCTGTATAATTCCAGTAATCCTGCCGTATAATTACAGTGGTACTGGCATATAATTCCAGTAATCCTGCCGTATAATTCCAGTAATCCTGCCGTATAATTCCAGTAATCCTGATGTATAATTCCAGTGGTACTGGCGTATAAATCCAGTAATCCTGCCATATAATTACAGTAATCCTGCCGTATAATTCCAGTGGTACTGGCATATAATTACAGTAATCCTGCAGTATAATTCCAGTAATCCTGTCGCAAATTACAATGGTACTGACGTATAATTCCAGTAATCCTGCTGTATAATTCCAGTAATCCTGCCGTATAATTACAGTGGTACTGACATATAATTCCAGTAATCCTGCCGTATAATTCCAGTAATCCTGCCGTATAATTCCAGTAATCCTGATGTATAATTCCAGTGGTACTGGCGTATAAATCCAGTAATCCTGCCATATAATTACAGTAATCCTGCCGTATAATTCCAGTGGTACTGGCATATAATTACAGTAATCCTGCAGTATAATTCCAGTAATCCTGTCGCAAATTACAATGGTACTGACGTATAATTCCAGTAATCCTGCCATATAATTCCAGTAGTACTGTCGTATAATTCCAGTAATCCTGCCATATAATTCCAGTAATCCTGCCGTATAATTCCAGTAATCCTGCCGTATAATTCCAGTGGTACTGGCATATAATTCCAGTAATCCTGCCGTATAATTCCAGTAATCCTGCCGTATAATTCCAGTGGTATTGGCGTATAATTCCAGAAATCCTGCTGTATAATTACAGTAATTCTGACGTATAATTACTAGAGATGGCCGGGTTCAGTTCTTCGAGATCCGAACCCCCCGAACTTCACCCATTTTACACGGTTCCGAGGCAGCCTCGGATCTTCCCGCATTGCTCGATTAACCCGAACGCGCCCGAACGTCATCATCCCGCTGTCGGATTCTCGCGAGATATTCTATATAAAGAGCCGCGCGTCGCCTCCATTTTCACTTGTGCATTGAAGATTGAACGGAGAGGACGTGGCTGCATTCTCTCCCTGAAAAGCTCAGTAATCTGTGCTCAGTGTGCTGCAAATATCTGTGCTCAGTGTGCTGCAAATATCTACGTTCTCTGCCTGAAAACGCTCCATATCTGTGCTCAGTGTGCTGCAAATATCTGTGCTCAGTGTGCTTTATTGTGGGGCCTGGGGACCACCAGTATATAATTATACTTATAGTAGTACAGTACAGTAGGCCATTGCTGTATCTTGCAGCTCTGTGTCACTGCAAGTATCCATTCCATATCTGTGCTGCATTTTTGTGAGCAGTATATATAGTATTACAGTGCAGCATTTTGGTGACCCAACAGTATATAGTTGTGTACAGTAGGCCATTGCTGTATCTTGCAGCTCTGTGTCACTGCAAGTATCCATTCCATATCTGTGCTGCATTTTTGTGAGCAGTATATATAGTATTACAGTGCAGCATTTTGGTGACCCAACAGTATATAGTTGTATACAGTAGGCCATTGCTGTATCTTGCAGCTCTGTGTTACTGCAAGTATCCTTTCCATATCTGTGCTGCATTTTTGTGAGCAGTATGTATAGTATTACAGTGCAGCATTTTGGTGACCCAACAGTATATAGTTGTGTACAGTAGGCCATTGCTGTATCTTGCAGCTCTGTGTCACTGCAAGTATCCATTCCATATCTGTGCTGCATTTTTGTGAGCAGTATATATAGTATTACAGTGCAGCATTTTGGTGACCCAACAGTATATAGTTGTGTACAGTAGGCCATTGCTGTATCTTGCAGCTCTGTGTCACTGCAAGTATCCAATCCATATCTGTGCTGCATTTTTGTGAGCAGTATATATAGTATTACAGTGCAGCATTTTGGTGACCCAACAGTATATAGTTGTGTTGTTATGCACACCAGTGCCTGCAGGAAAGTACTGGTGTCAGGACTGTTATGCACTCCAGTGCCTGCAGGAATGTACTGGTGTTTGAACTGTTATGCAAAACAAATGGACTTACAGACAGACTGGGGAATATGACATAACGTACACAGAAGGTGATAGGGTAACAAAATACACACAAAGTGAACAGAGAAGCCCAGAGGCTAAGGAACTGGGTATCTCCCTTGTATTAGAACTGCTCAGATGAGAAAAGCAAGATGTTGTGTTTTAATACGTAGAGAACCCGAAATGCTGTTGCTAAGGGCAACAGCAAAACCCTAAAGGGTTACCAACGGGTGTGGCAGTAAACTCCTTGGTCAGAGATGGAATGATAGACACAAGGAGAGTCTCCACAATCCTAATTCTCACTTGCAGTGCACAGGTTCAGCTTACTGCCACTAAACTGACCCCTGACACCTAGCAAAGTGAGACAGGATTAGACAGGCAAGTCTTAGAATACAGCCGCAAACTTGCTAAGTTCACAGAGTAGTAACAGAACCCCAGCAAGCTAAACGACTGACTCCAGTCTTACTGCTAGGTCTGGATTGGCAGAGTGTAATACCAAATCCCCAGGCCTATTTGCAGTAAGCAACAAACAAATACAAAGCTACACAGTACTGGCTAACTTTCAGAAACTGACTAACCAACAAAGATTCAGCAGCATCTGCTTACCCTGAGAAGAGGCCTTATAAAGCAGGTGCTGTCCACGCCCCACTCAGACCTCACAGACTGTGAGCACAAAAACCAGCACCGGATCCCCTGCCATGCACAGAGCCTATAACCACTGCACAGCAAAAGACCCGAACCGGAGTATCAGCTGCGCTCAGGTCACTCCACTAGCACTTGTCTCCCGGTTGCCATGACGACGTGGCAGCACAGGGCAGGAGACCCTAACAGTACCCCCCCTCTGACGAGGGGTCAAAGAACCCCTACCACCGGGTTTATCGGGGAACTGCGAGAACAAAGAGTGTATCAGTCTGGGGGCATGAAGATCACAACTGCGCACCCACGACCGCTCCTCCGGGCCATACCCCTTCCAGTGCACCAAAAATGACAGCCGACCCCGAACCACCTTGGAGTCAAGAATCCTTTCAACAACAAACTCCCTCTGGCCACGTATCAGAAGAGGGGAAGGTCTTCCACTGGAAGAAGGATTACTAATCGCCCGTTTTAAAAGGGAACAATGAAATGTTTTATTGATACCCAAAGAACGGGGCAGATCTAACTGAAATGCCACCGGATTGATAACCCTGGTGATCTTATAAGGGCCGATGAACCGGGGGCCTAACTTATGAGATGGCTGTCTCAACTTCAAATTCTTGGTAGACAACCAGACGAAGTCTCCTAATTTGAAGCTGCAGGGTCTTTTCCGCTTATCAAAAACCCTTTTGGTCACTAATGACACAGACACAAGGGCTTTCTTCACTTTCCGCCAAATACCTCTAAGGACCGAAACCACAGAGGAACCACCAGGCGTGGAGTCCAGGGGGTCAAAAGAATTGGCCTTAGGATGATGCCCATACACACAAAGGAAGGGAGAGATCCCTGTAGCAGAGTGAGCCGCGTTGTTATAGGCAAACTCCGCCATGGACAGATGAGCAACCCAGTCAGTCTGACACTTGGAGACATAACACCTGAGGAACTGCTTCAAGGACTGGTTCACCCTTTCAGTCTGCCCATTAGACTGCGGATGGTAGCCCGACGACAAGCTGACAGAAATCTGGAGATCGGAACAAAATGCCCTCCAGAATTTGGCCACAAACTGGGATCCACGGTCAGAGACCACATCAAGTGGCAACCCGTGGAGACGCACAACATGCAGCATAAATAATTCAGACAGGCGTCTGGCCGATGGCAGCCCAACCAGTGGAACGAAGTGCGCCATCTTCGAAAACCTGTCAACGACAACCCAGATGGCTGTCATCCCCGAGGATTTGGGCAAGTCCACCACAAAATCCATTGAAATGTGGGTCCATGGCTTAGATGGGATAGAGAGTGGATGTAATGGGCCAACAGGAACCCCTCTAGGAGTCTTATTTCGGGCACAGATGTCACATGCCCGAACCCACTGATCCACATCCTTAGCCACCGAGGGCCACCACACCGCCCTAGATAGCAACTCCTGAGTTCTGGCAATACCCGGGTGACCTGCAGACTTCTTGGCATGGAATTCCAGGAACACTCGCTGTCTTAACCTAGGAGGCACAAACAAAAGACCTACCGGAAGGTCTGGAGGAGCCTGCTCCTGTGCTCTAAGGACTAATGATAAGAGGTCCTGGGTAATGCCCACTTTAATACATGATGGGGAAACAATGGGCAACGGCTCCTCGGTGGTCTCCTGGATTGGAGCAAAACTCCGCGAGAGCGCATCAGCCTTGATGTTTTTTGACCCAGGGCGATATGTTATCAAAAAATTAAAGCGATCAAAAAACAAAGCCCATCGTGCCTGCCTGGCATTGAGACGCTTCGCTGACTCTAAATATGCCAGATTCTTATGGTCAGTGAGAATTGAGACCACAAACTTAGCCCCCTCAAGCCAGTGTCTCCACTCCTCGAGTGCATCCTTAATAGCCAACAATTCCCGGTTACCCACGTCATAATTCATCTCGGCAGGCGAAAATTTACGGGAAAAGTAAGCACAGGGATGAAGGCGATTATCAGACACTCCCATCTGAGAAAGCACTGCCCCAATACCCATCTCAGAGGCATCCACCTCCACCACAAAAGGACGCTCTGGATCTGGGTGTCGCAGCACCTTGGCCGAAACAAATGCCCTTTTGAGACGGGCAAAAGCCGCTTTAGCCTCACAAGACCAGTGAGCAACATCCGCCCCTTTCTTAGTGAGTGCCACCAAGGGCGCCACTATAGACGAAAATCCAGCGATAAATCGTCTATAAAAATTCGCAAAGCCCAGGAAACGCTGAAGCGCCTTCAAACTAGTGGGCTGCACCCAATCCAGGACTGCCTGTACCTTGGAACCCTCCATTTGGAAACCTTCTGGGGAGATAATATATCCTAGAAATGCGATTTGCTGAACTTCAAATTCGCACTTCTCCAGCTTCGCCCCAAGCCGGTGGTCTCTGAGTTTCTGGAGGACTAAGCGTACATGCTTCCGATGTTCCTCCAGGGAATGGGAGAAGATTAGGATGTCATCTAAGTATACAACTAAGAATCTATCCAAATATTCCCTGAGCACATCATTCATGAAATCCTGGAAGACTGCCGGGGCATTACAGAGCCCAAAAGGCATCACCAAATATTCATAATGCCCTGAGTGGGTATTAAAGGCAGTCTTCCATTCATCCCCCTCTCTTATTCGGATTAGATTGTACGCACCGCGTAGGTCAATCTTAGAAAAAATGGTGGCAGTACGAAGCTGGTCAAACAAGACCGAAATGAGAGGCAGTGGGTATGAGTTTTTAATCGTGATATGGTTCAATTCCCTGAAGTCGATGCAGGGTCGCAACGAACCGTCCTTTTTACCCACGAAGAAGAACCCCGACCCAACTGGAGACTGTGAAGGTCTGATAAATCCCTTAGCCAAGTTCTCCTGAATGTACTCTGCCATAGCCTGAGTCTCAGGACGTGACAGGGAGTACAACCTGCTCTTGGGAAGCTTAGCATTTGGCAACAAATCAATGGCACAGTCATAGGGGCGATGGGGAGGTAGTACCTCTGCAACTTTTTTGGAGAACACGTCCGCAAAATCTGCATAACACCCTGGCAATCCTGGCAAACTTAGCTGCGAGAGCCTGACTGGAAGGCTCAAGCAACTCCTGAAACAATCAGTACCCCAACTAAGAATCTCCCCAGAGACCCAGTCAAATTGAGGATTGTGGGCCCTTAACCAGGGTAACCCCAACACCAATGGGGCAAAAGTACAGACAGTCACATAAAAGGACAATTTTTCAGGGTGTGTGGCTCCAATAAACAAAGAAATCTGGCTAGTGCAAGAGGTAATTTTACCTTGGGATAATGGTTCCCCGTTTAACCCACAAATCTCAATTTCCGATGCCAAGGGTACTAAGGGAACAGAGTGTTTCAGGGCGAATTGGCGGTCCATAAAAACCCCGTCGGCCCCACTGTCCACAAAGGCCTCAGTCTTGACAGTTTGACCGAGGATCTTCAAGGTCACCGGAATGATAAAAGTCTTCTTGGGAAATTCTGACTTCTGGCCTGACAGGATATTTCCCATCACCCTCAGGCCCTGAAGTTTTCCGGCTTTTCTGGGCATGATACTACCACATGACCTTTATTCCCACAGTACAAACACAACCCCTGCTGTCTCCTCCGCGTCTTCTCACGCGAGGAGAGGCGGGTAGCCCCAATCTGCATAGGCTCCTCGGAAAATTCCTCAGAGTCTGAGGATCCCTTGGGAAGGAAGGAAATCTCAGTCTCCCTTTCAAGCCTACGCTCTCTCAGCCGTCTATCCACCCGGATGGATAACTGCATGAGCTGATCCAAGCTATCAGGCAAGGGATATTGTACCAGTTGGTCCTTTATCTGGTTAGAAAGACCTCTTCGGTACTGGTGTCTCAGGGCTGGGTCATTCCACTGGGTATCATGGGCCAACCTCCGAAACTCCGTACAGTAAACCTCAACTGGCCTTCGCCCTTGCTTAAGGATCGAAATCTGAGCCTCGGCTGAGGCCGTCTTGTCAAGGTCATCATACAACATGCCCAGTGCCGTAAAAAAAGCATCAACACTTTTAAGCGACGGACAGTCAGGCTGCAACCCATATGCCCAGACCTGTGGGTCTCCTTGTAGCAAGGAAATCACTATGCCCACCCGCTGAATCTCCGACCCAGAAGACTGAGGCCTAAGCCGGAAGTATAGCTTGCAGCTCTCCTTGAAACAAAAGAACTGCGAGCGATCTCTAGAAAAACGATCCGTGAGATTTACTTTCGGCTCCTTAACCCCTGCAGGTGCTGCTGCTGCGGGAGCTCCGCCAGCAGCCTGGGAGGTGTGCATTTTAATGGACAAATCATTAAATTGTCGAGTCAGGACCTGCACCTGATCGACCACCTGTTGCAACGTATTTTGAGGGGTATGCTCCATATTCCCACAAAATTTCAACAGGAGTATTAGGCTGCTGAATATGTTATGCACACCAGTGCCTGCAGGAAAGTACTGGTGTCAGGACTGTTATGCACTCCAGTGCCTGCAGGAATGTACTGGTGTTTGAACTGTTATGCAAAACAAATGGACTTACAGACAGACTGGGGAATATGACATAACGTACACAGAAGGTGATAGGGTAACAAAATACACACAAAGTGAACAGAGAAGCCCAGAGGCTAAGGAACTGGGTATCTCCCTTGTATTAGAACTGCTCAGATGAGAAAAGCAAGATGTTGTGTTTTAATACGTAGAGAACCCGAAATGCTGTTGCTAAGGGCAACAGCAAAACCCTAAAGGGTTACCAACGGGTGTGGCAGTAAACTCCTTGGTCAGAGATGGAATGATAGACACAAGGAGAGTCTCCACAATCCTAATTCTCACTTGCAGTGCACAGGTTCAGCTTACTGCCACTAAACTGACCCCTGACACCTAGCAAAGTGAGACAGGATTAGACAGGCAAGTCTTAGAATACAGCCGCAAACTTGCTAAGTTCACAGAGTAGTAACAGAACCCCAGCAAGCTAAACGACTGACTCCAGTCTTACTGCTAGGTCTGGATTGGCAGAGTGTAATGCCAAATCCCCAGGCCTATTTGCAGTAAGCAACAAACAAATACAAAGCTACACAGTACTGGCTAACTTTCAGAAACTGACTAACCAACAAAGATTCAGCAGCATCTGCTTACCCTGAGAAGAGGCCTTATAAAGCAGGTGCTGTCCACGCCCCACTCAGACCTCACAGACTGTGAGCACAAAAACCAGCACCGGATCCCCTGCCATGCACAGAGCCTATAACCACTGCACAGCAAAAGACCCGAACCGGAGTATCAGCTGCGCTCAGGTCACTCCGCTAGCACTTGTCTCCCGGTTGCCATGACGACGTGGCAGCACAGGGCAGGAGACCCTAACATGTGTACAGTAGGCCATTGCTGTATCTTGCAGCTCTGTGTCACTGCAAGTATCCATTCCATATCTGTGCTGCATTTTTGTGAGCAGTATATATAGTATTACAGTGCAGCATTTTGGTGACCCAACAGTATATAGTTGTGTACAGTAGGCCATTGCTGTATCTTGCAGCTCTGTGTCACTGCAAGTATCCATTCCATATCTGTGCTGCATTTTTGTGAGCAGTATATATAGTATTACAGTGCATCATTTTGGTGACCCAACAGTATATAGTTGTGTACAGTAGGCCATTGCTGTATCTTGCAGCTCTGTGTCACTTCTAGTATCCTGATCAGTGCTCAATATCTGCTGCATTGTTGTGACCAGTATGTATTAGTGATGTGCACCGGACATTTTTCGGGTTTTGTGTTTTGGTTTTGGATTCGGTTCCGCGGCCGTGTTTTGGATTTGGACGCGTTTTGGCAAAACCTCCCTGAAAATGTTTTGTCGGATTCGGGTGTGTTTTGGATTCGGGTGTTTTTTACAAAAAAAAAATCAAAAACAGCTTAAATCATAGAATTTGGGGGTCATTTTGATCCCATAGTATTATTAACCTCAATAACCATAATTTCCACTCATTTTCAGTCTATTCTGAACACCTCACACCTCACAATATTATTTTTAGTCTTAAAATTTGCACCGAGGTCGCTGTGTGACTAAGCTAAGCGACCCAAGTGGCCGACACAAACACCTGGCCATCTAGGAGTAGCACTGCAGTGTCAGGCAGGATGGCACTTCAAAAAAATTGTCCCCAAACAGCACATGATGCAAAGAAAAAAAGAGGCGCACCAAGGTCGCTGTGTGACTAAGCTAAGCGACCCAAGTGGCCGACACAAACACCTGGCCCATCTAGGAGTGGCACTGCAGTGTCAGACAGGATGGCACTTCAAAAAAATAGTCCCTAAACAGCACATGATGCAAAGAAAAAAAGAGGAGCAATGAGGTAGCTGTGTGACTAAGCTAAGCGACCCAAGTGGCCGACACAAACACCTTCCCATCTAGGAGTGGCACTGCAGTGTCAGACAGGATGGCACTTCAAAAAAATAGTCCCCAAACAGCACATGATGCAAAGAAAAAAAGAGGCGCAATGAGGTAGCTGTGTGACTAAGCTAAGCGACCCAAGTGGCCGACACAAACACCTGGCCCATCTAGGAGTGGCACTGCAGTGTCAGACAGGATGGCACTTCAAAAAAATAGTCCCCAAACAGCACATGATGCAAAGAAAAAAAGAGGCGCAATGAAGTAGCTGTGTGACTAAGCTAAGCGACCCAAGTGGTTGACACAAACACCTGGCCCATCTAGGAGTGGCACTGCAGTTTTCTAGCGAGAGGATGAGTGCTTCCATCCTCATGTGAAGCTGAACCACTAGCCATGAACATAGGCCAGGGCCTCAGCCGTTCCTTGCCACTCCGTGTCGTAAATGGCATATTGGCAAGTTTACGCTTCTCCTCAGACGCTTTTAATTTTGATTTTTGGGTCATTTTACTGAACTTTTGTTTTTTGGATTTTACATGCTCTCTACTATGACATTGGGCATCGGCCTTGGCAGACGACCTTGATGGCATTTCATCGTCTCGGCCATGACTAGTGGCAGCAGCTTCAGCACGAGGTGGAAGTGAATCTTGATCTTTCCCTATTTTACCCTCCACATTTTTGTTCTCCATTTTTTAACGTGTGGAATTATATGCCAGTATCAATAGCAATGGCCTACTACTATATATACTGCGCACAACTGAAATGCACCACAGGTATGGATGGATAGTATACTTGACGACATAGAGGTAGGTAGAGCAGTGGCCTACTGTACTGTACTGCTATATATTATATAATGGTGGTCAGCAAACTGTGCAAAACTGAAATGCACCACAGGTATGGATGGATAGTATACTTGACGACACAGAGGTAGATAGAGCAGTGGCCTTCTGTACCGTACTGCTATATATTATATACTGGTGGTCAGCAAACTGTGCAAAACTGAAATGCACCACAGGTATGGATGGATAGTATACTTGACGACACAGAGGTAGGTAGAGCAGTGGCCTACTGTACCGTACTGCTTTATATTATATACTGGTGGTCAGCAAACTGTGCAAAACTGAAATGCACCATAGGTATGGATGGATAGTATACTTGACGACACAGAGGTAGGTAGAGCAGTGGCCTTCTGTACCGTACTGCTATATATTATATACTGGTGGTCAGCAAACTGTGCAAAACTGAAATGCACCACAGGTATGGATGGATAGTATACTTGATGACACAGAGGTAGGCAGAGCAGTGGCCTTCTGTACCGTACTGCTATATATTATATACTGGTGGTCAGCAAACTGTGCAAAACTGAAATGCACCACAGGTATGGATGGATAGTATACTTGACGACACAGAGGTAGGTAGAGCAGTGGCCTACTGTACCGTACTGCTATATATTATATACTGGTGGTCAGCAAACTGTGCAAAACTGAAATGCACCACAGGTATGGATGGATAGTATACTTGACGACACAGAGGTAGGTAGAGCAGTGGCCTACTGTACCGTACTGCTATATATTATATACTGGTGGTCAGCAAAATTATGCACTGTACTCCTACTATATACTACAATGCAGCACAGATATGGAGCGTTTTTCAGGCAGAGAACGTATAATACTGGTGGTCACTGGTCAGCAAAACTCTGCACTGTACTCCTCCTATATAATACTGCTGGTCCCCAGTCCCCACAATAAAGCAGTGTGAGCACAGATATATGCAGCACACTGAGCACAGATATGGAGCGTTTTTCAGGCAGACAACGTATACTGGTGGTCACTGGTCAGCAAAACTCTGCACTGTACTCCTCCTATATAATACTGCTGGTCCCCAGTCCCCACAATAAAGCAGTGTGAGCACAGATATATGCAGCACACTGAGCACAGATATGGAGCGTTTTTCAGGCAGACAACGTATACCGGTGGTCACTGGTCAGCAAAACTCTGCACTGTACTCCTCTTATATAATACTGCTGGTCCCCAGTCCCCACAATAAAGCAGTGTGAGCACAGATATATGCAGCACACTGAGCACAGATATGGAGCGTTTTTCAGGCAGACAACATATAATACTGGTGGTCACTGGTCAGCAAAACTCTGCACTATACTCCTCCTATAATACTGCTGGTCCCCAGAATAAAAATATTTGCACTTTTGCAGCCCCCTGAAACAAAGTGAGAGGACGCCAGCCACGTCCTCTCACTATCATTTCCAATGCACGAGTGAAAAATGGCGGCGACGCGCGGCTCCTTATATAGAATCCGAATCTCGCGAGAATCCGACAGCGGGATGATGACGTTAGGGCGCGCTCGGGTTAACCGAGCCATACGGGAGAATCTGAGTATGCTTCGGACCCGTGTAAAATGGGTGAAGTTCGGGGGGGTTCGGATTCCGAGGAACCGAACCCGCTCATCACTAGTATGTATACTGTACTGTGCGACTTGTGTTATACACCTGGTGATTATACATCCTGTAATCTGTACTGAGCGATGTGTGAGATACATCGGGGGATTATACAACCTATATACTGTACTGTGTGATGTGTGAGATACACCTGGGGATTATACACCCTATATTATTATTATCCTTTATTTATATGGCGCCACAAGGGTTCTGCAGCGCCCAATTACAGAGTACATAAATAGTCAAACAGGAAAACAGCAACTTACAGTTGATGACAGTATAGGACAAGTACAGGGTAAATACACATAGTTACATCAGCAGATGACACTGGAATAAGTATCAGGTGGCAGAAGACTGCTGGATGTGGTACAGTTGAAGATTATTTAAGTAAGACAAAGGATAAGCACATGAGGGAAGAGGGCCCTGCTCGTGAGAGCTTACAATCTAAAGGGGAGGGGTAGACAGACATGGGTGACACAGATGGGGTACATAGAGAACGTGGAACAGAGGGTTAGGATGAGATTTGGCCTGGGTTTGGTGAAGAAGTGGACCCCCAGAAGGCACTAGTCAATACTTAACATTGCAACATTTTACTGGGCTATGCAGGAGAAAATTAAAAATAGGGGAAAATAAAAATAAAATAAAAAGAATCGATAACTTCTACTGCTTTCAAAAAGGTCAATGGAAGCTGAAATAATGGACAACTACCTCATGGAAGCCAGATACAGTATATCAAACAATACTTAGCAGAGTTAGGAATGAGTGCTTATGAAATACAGTAACATTTTGTCATAATATTTCAGAAACTGCATGGCTGGTCTCTTGCACTCTTTTGCTCTAATACACCACCTGCTTTAGGATTTATATTCAAAAACATTATGTCTCCATAATCCCAAAAAGTCAGTCTTCTTGGAAAGTGGTTTGTTCCTTTGTAAGGGAAAGAGAACAAACGTTTTCAAACAACGGTTTCTCAATTTCTTTTTCCTCTGGGAAGGGATTGTGGATTCGCAGGAATATCTGAGCATTTCTGTAATCAGAAAGCAGCGACTTTCTACAAATGTTTACGAATGATTCCATTGATTTTGTCATTTTCTTCCAGTGATTTGGACCAATAATACCATTGATTAGAACGAATAATTCCATTGATTTTGTCATTTTCTTCTAGTGATTTGGACCAATAATACCATTGATTAGAACGAATAATTCCAGTGATTTTGTCATTTTCTTCCAGTGATTTGGACCAATAATACCACTGATTAGAACGAATAATTCCAGTGATTTTGAGGTGTTTGTGTCGCTTAGCTTAGCCGTCCAGTGACCACAGTGCACCTCTTTGTCTCTTTTCTTTGCATCATGTGCTGTTTGGGGCCAATTTTTTGAAGTGCCATCCTGTCTGACACTGCAGTGCCACTCCTAGATGGGCCAGGTGTTTGTGCCGCCCTCTTGGGTCGCTTAGCTTAGTCATCCAGCGACCTCTGTGAAAATTTTAGGACTAAAAATAGTATTGTGAGGTGTGAGGTGTTCAGAATAGACTGGAAATGAGTGGAAATTGTGGTTATTGAGGTTAATAATACTATGGGATCAAAATTACCCCAAAATTCTATGATTTAAGCTGTTTTTGAGGGTTTTTTGAAAAAAAACACCCGAATCCAAAACACACCCGAATCCGTCAAAAAATTTCATGGAGGTTTTGCCAAAACGCGTCCGAATCCAAAACACAGCCGCGGAACCGAATCCAAAACACAAAACCCGAAAAATTTCCGGTGCACATCTCTAATAATTACAGTGGTACTGGCATATAATTCCAGTAATCCTGCCGTATAATTCCAGTGATCCTGTCATATAATTTCAGTCATACTGTCGTATAATTCCAGTGATCCTGCTGTATAATTCCATATAAATCCATATAATTCCGTATAAATCCAGTCCAGTGGTGCTGCCATATAAATTCAGTGGTGCTGTCCTGTGCTGTATATTATTTACTCCAAATAAAAGGGTTATTAATATTTAATCCAAATAATTTTACAGAGTTTGCCCTGTGAGGTGTAGGGGTATGCATACACCTCACTGTGCTGCATATTGTGTTATATAACTCCTGAAAAATAATGGAAAACAAAAATTTGGAGGATAAAATAGGGAAAGATCAAGAACCACTTCCTCCTAGTGCTGAAGCTGCAGCCACTGGTCATGACATAGACGATGAAATGCCATCAACGTCGTCTGCCAAGGCCGATGCCCAATGAGATAGTAGAGGGCATGTAAAATCCAAAAAGCCAAAGTTCAGTAAAAAGACACAAAAAAAGAAATTTAACTGGTCTGAGGAGAAACGTAAACTTGCCAATATGCCATTCACGACACGGAGTGGCAAGGAACGGCTAAGGCCCTGGCCTGAGTTCATGACTAGTGGTTCAGCTTCACATGACGATGGAAGCCCTCATCCTCCCGCTAGAAAAATTATAAGAGTTATGCTGGAAAAAGCACAGCAAAGAACTGTGTGTTCTAAGATGGTATCACAAATCCCCAAGGAGAGTTCAAGTGTGTCGGCGGTTGCGATGCCTGACCTTCCCACCCACAGTCCAGTTTCTGATATTCAAATTGAAGATGTCACTGTTGAAGTACATCAGGATGAGGATATGGGTGTTGCTGGCGCTGAGGAGGAAGTTGACGATGAGGATCCTGATAGTGATGTGGTTTGTTTAAATGAGGCATCGCGGGAGACACTTGTTGTCCATGATGCTTGGTCAAAATACCAAAAAAGCCACCTCTACAGTGTGGAATTATTTCTCAAAAAATCCGGACAACAGGTGTCGAGCCGTATGTTGCCTCTGTCAGTCTGTAATAAGTAGGGGTAAGGATGTTAACCACCTAGGAACATCCTCCCTTATACGTCACCTGCTGCGCATTCATCAGAAGTCAGTGTTAAGTTGTGAAACTTTGGGTAAGAGCGTAAGCAGTCCACTGACACATAAATCCCTTCTTCCTCTTGTTCCCAAGCTCCTGCAAGCCACACCACCAACTCCATCAACGTCAACTTCCTCCTCAGTCAGGAACGTCAGTAGTCCTGCAGGCCATGCCACTGGCAAGACTGAGGAGTCCTCTCCTAACCGGGAATCCTCTGGAGGATCCTTGAGTGGTACGCCTGCTGTTACTGCCACTGCTGTTGTTGCTGCTGGGAGTCGATCGTCATCCCAGAGGTGAAGTCAGAAGACCACTTCCAGTAAACAATTGACTGACCAACAGTCCTTTGTGAGGAAGATGAAATTTGACAGCAGGCTTCCTGTTGCAAAGCAGATAACTGAGGACTTGACACTTATGTTGGTGTTAGACGTGAGTCCGGTATCCGACATTAGTGCAGTGGGATTTAGACAATTGATGGAGATATTGTGTCCCCGGTACCAAATCCCATCTAGATTCCCCTTCACTAGGCAGGTGATACCAAGAATGTACAGAGACGTCACAAAAAGTGTCACCAGTATCCTAAAAAATGCGGTTGTATCCAGTGTCAACTTAACCACGGACATGTGGACAAGTGGAACAGGGCAGACTAAGGACTATATCACTGTGAGAGCCCACTGGGTAGATGTATTGCCTCCCGCAGCAACAATAGCAGCAGCGGCACCAGTAGCAGCATCTCGTAAATCCAAACATCGTTTCTAGGCAGGCCACGCTGTGTATCACCGCTTTCCATAAGAGGCACATCATTGACAACCTCTAACGGAAACTGAGGGACATCATCGCACATTGGCTTACCCCACTAAGACTCTCCTGGGGATTTGTGATATCGGCCAACGCCACCAATATTGTGCGTGCATTACAACTGGGCAAATTCCAGCACGTTCCATGTTTTGCACATACAATTAATTTGGTGGTGCAGAATTTTTTGAAAAATGACAGGAGTGTACAGGACATGCTGTCGGTTGCCCGAAAAATTGCGGGCCACTTTTTACATTCTGCCACTGCATGCCAAAGACTGGAGCACCAGCAAACACTCCTGAACCTGCCCTGCCATCAACTGAAGCAAGAGGTGGTAACAAGGTGGAATTCAACACTCTATATGCTTCAGAGGATGGAGGAGCAGCAAAAGGCCATTAAAGCCTATAAATCCACTGGCAATATAGGCAAAGGAGGGGGAATTGCACCTGACTCAAGTGCAGGGGAGAATGATTTCCGTCTTATGCAAGGTTCCCCAACCCTTTGAACTTGCCACACGTGAAGTCAGTTTAGACACTGCCAGCTTGGGTCAGGTTATTCCCTGCATCAGGCTTTTGTAGAAGCAGCTGGAGAAATTGAAGGAGGAGCTAAGATGGAGCGATTCCGCTAAGTATGTGGGACTTGTGGATGGAGCCCTTCATGCGCTTTGCCAGGATTCAAGGGTGGTCAATCTGTTGAAATCAGAGCACTACATTTTGGCCACCATGCTCGATCCTAGGTTTAAAGCCTATGTTGTATCTCTCTTTCCGGCAGACATAGGTGTGCAGAGGTGCAAAGACCTGCTGGTGAATAAATTGTCAACTCAAGCGGTATGTGACCCATCAACAGCTCCTCCTTCAATTTCTCCCGCCACTGGGGCTGCAAGGAAAAGGATAAGATTCCTAGCCCACCCGCTGGTCAGGAGCGAAAGCTGACATCTGAAGGACCTGCCAATGATTACTGACATGTTTACTGTCACTGCATATGATTCTGTCACCATTGAAAGAATGTTGGAGGATTATATGAGTGACAGCATCCAAGTAGGAATGTCAGACAGTCCGTATGTATACTGCCAGGAAAAAGAGGCAATTTGGATGCCCTTGCACAAACTGGCTTTATTTTACCTAAGTTGCCCTTCCCCTCCAGTGTGTACTCCAAAAGAGTGTTTAGTGCAGCCGGTAACCTTGTCAGCGATCGGCGTAGGAGGGTACTTCCACAAAATGTGGAGAAGATGATGTTCATCAAAATGAATTAGAAATTCCTCCGGGAAGACCTTGACCAGCAATTGTCTCCGGAAAGTACACAGGGACCTGTGATGGTGGATTCCAGTGGGGACGAATTAATACTCTGTGAGGAGGGGGATGTACACAGTGAAAGGGGTGAGGAATCGGAGGATGAGGATGAGGTCGACATCTTGCCTCTGTAGAGCCATTTTGTGCAAGGAGAGATTGATTGCTTCTTTTTTGGTGGGGGCCCAAAGAAACCAGTCATTTCAGCAACAGTCGTGTGGCAGACCCTGTCGCTGAAATGATTGGTTTGGTAAAGTGTACAACATAAGGGTGGGTGGGAGGGCCCAAGGACAATTCCATCTTGCACCTCTTTTTTTCATGTGCTGTTTGGGGACTATTTTTTTAAAGTGCCATCCTGTCTGACACTTCCGTATATGTCCAGTGGTACTGCCATATAATTCCAGTGATACTGCCGTATATGTCCAGTGGTACTGCCATATAATTCCAGTGTTATTGCGGTATAATTCCAGTGATATTGCTGTATAATTCCAGTGGGAATTGTTTGTGTCGCTTGGCTTAGTTATACAGCTACCTCATTGCACCTCTTCTACATCTTTGCATGAGGTGCTGTTTGGGGCCTACTTTTTGAAAAGTGCCATCCTGTCTGCCACTGCAGTGCCACTCCTAGATGGGCCAGGTGTTTGTGCCGCACACTTGTGTTGCTTAGCTTAGTCATACAGCGACCTTGGTGCAATTTTTAGGCCTAAAAACAATATAGGGGGTCATTCCGAGTTGTTCGCTCGTTGTCGATTTTCGCAATGGAGCGATTAAGGCAAAAATGCAATCACACTACGATCACTTCAACAATGAAAAATCTTTGTTCGGGCATGAGTAAATCTACTAAGTTTTGTGGTAAAATACTAACCGCATGCGCACTGCGAACCATGCGCATGCGGTTAGTATTTTACCACAAAACTTAGTAGATTTACTCACGCCCGAACGAAGATTTTTCATTGTTGAAGTGATCGTAGTGTGATTGACAGGAAGTGGGTGTTTCTGGGCGGAAACTGGGCGTTTTCTGGCAGTGTGCGGAAAAACGCAGGCGTGCCAGGGAAAAACGCAGGAGTGTCTGGAAAAACGGGGGAGTGGCTGGCTGAACGCTGGGCGTGTGTGTGACATCAAACCAGGAACGAAACTGACTGAACTGATTGCTATTTGTGAGTAAGTCTCGAGCAACTCAGAAACTGCTAAGAAATTTTTATTCGCAATTCTGCTAATCTTTCGTTCACAATTCTGCTAAGCTAAGATACACTCCCAGAGGGCGGCGGCTTAGCGTGTGCAATGCTGCTAAAAGCAGCTAGCGAGCGAACAACTCGGAATCACCCCCATTGTGAGGTGTGAGGTGTTCAGAATAGACTGGAAATGAGTGGAAATGAATGTTATTGAGGTTAATAATACAGTAGGATCAAAATTACGACCAAATTATGTAATTTTAGCTGTTTTTATGTTTTTTTTTAAAAATCATCCAGATCCAAAACCAAAATCAAAACCAAAACACAAAAGGATGGTTTTGGCAAAACCAAGCCAAAACCAAAACACGAAAATGGAATTAGAACTAAACCAAAAACACAAAACACGAAAAGTGCCAGTCGCGCATCTCTACTAAAAACATGCACTTTAGTAAATATACCCCTTAGACCAGTGGTTTCCAAACTTTTTTGAATCACGGCGCCCTAGAATATCAGAATTGTTTTCACGGCACCCCTAGGCCAAAAATTTCTTAATGAGAAATTTAGAAAGAAATATTACATTAAGTAGATCGCGTTTATATGTCATCCTTAGGGTCAGTTGTGTGGTGAGGAACAAGATTTGCTTCTGTTTGGCCACATATTTTATGACTGGCAGCCACCAGCACTGGTTTTGTCTATTATATTGACCATGAATAATTTTAATTGGTCCTGGACCACCAACCCAGGGCACCCCTGCAAGTGTCCCGAGGCACCCCAGGGAGCCACGGCACACAGTTTGGGAACCTCTGCCTTAGACTTAATAAGAAACTAGCTGAATACCCGTGCTACGCTACGGAATTTCAAGTATAATGCCAATCTTTGTCAGGCCGCACCTGCGGGTGGGCCTTCCCTGGATTGATGCTGTCAAAAGGCTAGCACTGAGGAGACTAATCCGCCTCCTTCTCTGTCCCGTCCCGCCTCTGATGCTGCTCTGCTCAATGCTGTAAATGCTTGGACGATAGTCCAAGCTCGGCCCGCTATATATTAAGATGGCAAATCATCTTCAAGATTGGCTTACTGAGTTTCAAAGCACTACATGACCAGGGCCCAAGGTACCTGAAGCAGCTTCTGACCCCATACTGCCCCACTCGTTTACTACGATCTGTAGATGAAGGACTTTTAGCTTGACCCCCCGTAATTCATCTGGGGGTCATGCTTTTAGTCATGCGGCTCCGACTCTATGGAACTCACTCCCCCGCACAGTGCAAGAGGCCCCAACTATAGAATCCTTCAAAAGTAGACTCAAGACTTTCCTGTTTACTCAAGCATTCCCATAATGTCCCTATAGTATCTACATGCTTCTGTATTTTATGAAAAGCTTTTCTGTACTTCATTATTTTCTGTACTATATTATGCTATGTATCTGTTAAGTGCCTTGAGTCCTATTGGAGAAAGAGCGCCGCTATATAAATAAAATTATTATTATTAAATATGTAAGGCTTGCAGGGATAGGCTAACTCTATTCCAAAGGGCCTTAAGTCTCCTTGCTAAGCTTCTCGCTCTCCTTAGGGCTCCTCCTTTGGGCTCCTCCTTTAAGGTTACAAGGTTAATATTTTTGCACAACACTTAAGGTCACTGGGAGAGTTGTTGGTACCCGTTACACAGCAGATAAGCAGTTGCTGACTATCAATCTTTTCTTTTAATGCATTTAAGAGTAAAAATATCTCTCTCTCCTTACCTCCTATTGTTCTCTGAAAGAGTCCTAAAATTTGCACCGAGGTCGCTGGATGGCTAAGCTAAGCGACCCAAGTGGCCGACACAAAAAACTGGCCCATCTAGGAGTGGCACTGCAGTGTCAGACAGGATGGCAGATTTAAAAAATAGTCCCCAAATAGCACACGATGCAAAGAAAAAAAGAGGTGCACCAAGGTCGCTGGATGGCTAAGCTAAGCGACCCAAGTGGGCAACACAAACACCTGGCCCATCTAGGAGTGGCACTGCAGTGTCAGACAGGATGGAAGATTTAAAAAATAGTCCCCAAACAGCACATGATGCAAAGAAAAAAAGAGGTGCAATGAGGTAGCTGTGTGACTAAGCTAAGCGACCCAAGTGGCCGACACAAACACCTGGCCTATCTAGGAGTGGCACTTCAGTGTCAGACAGTATGGCAGATTTATAAAATAGTCCCCAAACAGCACATGATGCAAAGAAAAAAAGAGGTGCCCCAAGGTCGCTGGATGGCTAAGCTAAGCGACCCAAGTGGCCGACACAAACACCTGGCCCATCTAGGAGTGGCACTGCAGTGTCAGACAGGATGGCAGATTTAAAAAATAGTCCCCAAACAGCACATGATGCAAAGAAAAAAAGAGGTGCAATGAGGTAGCTGTGTGACTAAGCTAAGCGACCCAAGTGGCCGACACAAACACCTGGCCCATCTAGGAGTGGCACTGCAGTGTCAGACAGGATGGCAGATTTAAAAAATAGTCCCCAAACAGCACATGATGCAAAGAAAAAAAGAGGTGCAATGAGGTAGCTGTGTGACTAAGCTAAGCGACCCAAGTGGCCGACACAAACACCTGGCCCATCTAGGAGTGGCACTGCAGTGTCAGACAGGATGGCAGATTTAAAAAATAGTCCCCAAACAGCACATGATGCAAAGAAAAAAAGAGGTGCAATGAGGTAGCTATGTGACTAAGCTAAGCGACACAAGTGGCCGACACAAACACCTGGCCCATCTAGGAGTGGCACTGCAGTTTTCTAGCGAGAGGCTGAGTGCTTCCATCCTCATGTGAATCTGAACCACTAGCCATGAACATAGGCCAGGGCCTCAGCCGTTCCTTGCCACTCCGTGTCGTAAATGGCATATTGGCAAGTTTATGCTTCTCATCAGACGCTTTTAATTTTGATTTTTGGGTCATTTTACTGAACTTTTGTAGTATACTTGATGACACAGAGGTAGAGCAGTGGACTACTGTACCGTACTGCTATATATATACTGGTGGTCACAGCAACATTCTGCACTGTCCCCTCCTACTATATACTGCGCACAACTAAAATGCAGCACAGGTATGGATGCATAGTATACTTGACGACACAGAGGTAGAGCAGTGGACTACTGTACCGTACTGCTATATATATACTGGTGGTCACAGCAACATTCTACACTGTCCCCTCCTACTATATACTGCGCACAACTAAAATGCAGCACAGGTATGGATGCATAGTATACTTGACGACACAGAGGTAGAGCAGTGGACTACTGTACCGTACTGCTATATATATACTGGTGGTCACATCAACATTCTTTACTGTCCCCTCTTACTATATACTGTCACAACTAAAATGCAGCACAGTTATGGATGCATAGTAAGTATACTTGATGACACAGAGGTAGAGCAGTGGACTACTGTACCATACTGCTATATATATACTGGTGGTCAGCAAAATTCTGCACTGTCCTCCTACTATATACTACAATGCAGCACAGATATGAAGCGTTTTTCAGGCAGAGAACGTAGATATTTGCAGCACACTGAGCATAGATATTTGCAAGCACACTGAGCACAGATATTTGCAGCACACTGAGCACAGATATTTGCAGCACACTGAACACAGAAACTGAGAGAACGCTGCACGTCCTCTCGCTATCATCTCCAATGCATGAGTGAAAATGGTGGTGACACGCGGCTCCTAATATAGAATACGAATCTCGCGAGAATCCGACAGCGGGATGATGACGTTCGGGCGCGATCGGGTTAACCGAGCAAGGCGGGAAGATCCGAGTCTGCCTCGGAACCGTGTAAAATGGGTGAAGTTCGGGGGGGGGGGGGATTCGGATCCCGAGGAACCGAACCCGCTCATCACTAAATAAAATACATAATCGGATGGAAACAGATAGCGACCATCAGAACCACCAAAACCATAGGTCCAAATATAGATACCAAAGAGAATTCAATAGGGATAGATCAAGAAGTGAACATTATTATCAAGGAAGAAACAATGGAGATAGATCGAGAAACAATTTTGTTTATCAAAAAAGTAGAAAAAGATCAGTAAGTGATCATCAGAGTAAGGAAATATGGCACGAGGTGAATAGAAACAAAAAAGGGACTGCAAGATTTGCTCTACAACAGAGCCACATGGAATATTACAATCCTGTCCCAACTAGAAGTCATTATGAACCCCTCTCAGCTTCCCCTCCACTCACTAGGAGACATTTTTTAGATGGGAAAAGGAGCACACAGCTTTACAGAATAGACTCTCCGCAGGGTTTAAAAATAAGGTTAAACATTGGAGAAGAGGAAAGAGGGGCAGTGGGAGGATCGCCAAAAAAAAAGGAAAAACCCGCCCAATCCCTTAGAGGAAAATCGACAGGAGTCATCAACCTATCCAATAAGCAATTATCCGAACCACAAAGCAGGATACTAGAAAAAGGCTTAAAATTTGCCCCAGATTTACATACAAATCGGTTCAATTTGTTCATAGATCTAAACAAATATGTCCGTAGTTTGACCCTACAAAGACACTTTTTTAAAAACCCTGTACCTAAATTGGCATATGAACCTCCAAAAAAATCATTAGTTTCACTTCCATCTAAATATTATCCAGTCAAGTCTAAAGGGAGTCATATAGATATTTTTTATGACTGTGTTAAGGAAGAGTTCAAAAAATTAAAGATAGATTCAAAAAAATATAAAGATTGTAAAATTAAACCCGTAGAGAAACAAGCAATAAAACAATTAAAAACTGACAATGCAATCGTGATAAAGCAAGCTGATAAAAGAGGGCAGTTGTAATTCAGAACCGATATCAATACCTCACTGAGGCATACAAAATTCTTAAGGATAATAACACCTACAAAAAATTAGAGATAGATCCTACAATGGAATATCAGAAAGGATTATTTCAAATACTAAATACAGCAAAAACAGATGGTCTAATTAATGAAAAAGAGTTTGAGTATTTATATATGAAACATCCACGAATAGCCACTCTATACCACATACCTAAAGTACATACAGATAAAAACTGTCCCCCTGGAAGGCCTATTATATCAGGAATGGATTCCTTGACTGCAAATCTATCACATTATATTGATTTAAAACTGCAAAAATATGTTAAGAATTTTAAATCTTATATTAAGGACTCCATGAATATCCTTAACATTTTAAATGAAACCACATGGAACTCAAATTACAAATGGTTAACAATAGATGCCCAATCATTATATTCGTCAATCCCACATCAGAAGGGTTTGGAAGCAGTGGAAAGAAAACAATTAGATGATAGGGAAATATCAACTAAAGAACGTCAATTTATACTTGATAGTATTTCATTTATACTAAATCATAATCATTTCAAATTTGAAGGTGAATTTTATTTACAATGCCAAGGTACAGCCATGGGAACTAAATTTGCACCTGCATATGCAAATATACTCATGGGAGACTGGGAACATAACTTTATTTACGATATGGATTGAGAATTAAATCATATTGCACTATACAAAAGATATATTAATGATTTGATTATCATTTGGATGGGAGACCAGATCAGTATTGATAGATTTATTTATTATATCAACACCAATAATTATAATTTAAAGTTTATTTATAAAACAGATATTGAAAAGATTGATTATCTAGATTTGGTATTGAAGGGTTTAACTTCAGGAAAAATAGAATCTTCCACTTTTTTAAAGGATACAGATATGAATAGTTTTATTCCCGCTGATAGCTGTCATCTCCCCATCTGGAAACATAGTGTTCCATTTGGACAATTCCTAAGAATTAGAAGGAATTGCAGTGAGGATAAGAGCTACTGGGAACAATCAGAGAAGTTAGCAGAAAGATTCCTTGAAAGAGGTTATTGTAAAGAAAAACTAGAAGAGGCCAGGATCAAAGCATTTAGAAGAAATAGAATAGAATTATTGAAACCAAACACCAACAAAGATCAAGGGACTACAAATAACCGGCCGTTCATTACTCAATTCAATAAGGAACATATACAGATCAAAATAATTATTGGAAATAATTGGCCTATCCTGCAAAGAGATCCAATTTTGGGTCCCCACCTTGCTCAGAAACCTACCCTTATATTTTGAAAAGCAACAAACCTGAAGGATATGATAGCTCCAAGTAACTTAAGACCGGTAGATAGAACAAATAAGAAACCAGGGAATTTTTTAAAACAATCAGGTTGTTACCCGTGCACTAGATGCATTTGTTGTAAGTTTATAGAAAAATCACCAGTAATTTATGATGAACTAAACCAAAAATCATTTAGTCTGAAAGGGGTCCATACCTGCAATTCCACTTTCGTTATCTATAGAATTACCTGTGGTTGTGGGAAGGCCTATATAGGTAAGACCAAACGGATGATTGAGATACGGATTCAAGAGCATTTGAGAAACATTAAAAACAAAGTGAGTACACATAGTGTACCCAGACATTTTTCAGAAGCCCACAATTCTGATACCAAAAGTTTAAAGTTTACTATAATGGAACATATCACAGAAAATGAAAGAGGTGGTAACAGAGAGTTACAGTTATCCAAAAGAGAGTCTTATTGGATTTTTACTTTAAATACCCTTATCCCCTTTGGAATGAATGAGGGAATTAATATTGTTTCATTTTTGTGATACTGTTAGATATTTGTTTCTGATTAGTTCTATATGTATCCGGTTAGTTCAAGTATAAAAAGGGTATTAACTGAAGAATTCCAGTAGAAATGGCTTAATTTCTATGATAAAGATAAATTGTGGGTTTTATATATATATCATGATGGTTTAAGTGTAAAATGTTTGTCATTTGAAGGACTCCAGTGGGAGGGGAAAAAAAAGAAAAAAAAATCTATTGCGGCTCTAAGGGGGTAATAATAGTTACTTAATATACATTTAATCATATTACAAATTATGAGGGATAAGATAATATAAGATAATAAGCACTATAATATAATTGATACCGAATTGAACACATTAAGAATTTTAAACGTTATACTAAACATTATAATAATATTATAACACATTAACACATAAAGCACTAATTAGATATATTATTGAAAAATTAAGCAAAAAAAAAAAAAAAATTGGACAATTATGAGTAAGCACCTATTAGAAGAATTTAAGTAATAAACACTTATGAGAATATAATTAAAATCACTAAACACTATAATAGTATTTGTAATATGATTAAATTGATCACTACGAGCAGAAATATAATAATAATGGAAAAATTAGCTATTTACTAATTATATTTATCTTTTCTTAATAAGATCATCAGTTTAATTTAGACCTTATAAGGTTTATGTTATTACCTCAATATAATAAGGTGCTATTAACTTAATACTTTATAGTGCTATTATAAGCTATTTATTAACTACATTTAGTCTTTTCTAATAAGATCATCAGTCTAATTTAGACCTTATAGGGTTTTTACCTCAATATAATGAGGTGCTATTAACTTAATACATTATGGTACTATTATTACGTTATTGAGGAGTAAAAAAATGATGCTCTTGAGTTCTAGTACAATAAGGTATAGCCTTTGTTTATCAAGCACCATTAAGTACTATCACGATCCTCTATTATATTTAACTTAGCTAATATTAACTATTATGTAACCCTGAGAAGCCCCTTGCGACTGGGATTACTTATTATACTTATTAAACTTGAGATATAATCAGGAAGTAGAAGCGCTCCGTGGAGCGCATATTGACAGTGAGGGCTGTAACGCAGGAAATACAGCCGCTCACAGTGACGATCGAAGCGTGCGCAATGACGTCACGCACACTACAGGGAGGTGGGGAATGTGTATAGGAAGTGCTCTGAGTAGCGCTGACTATACATAACAAGGCCGCACTCCAAGTGTTGCTAGGTGACGGGACGTGCGTGATGACGTCACGCCCGCCACTAGGAGGCTTGGAACACATACAGGAAGCGGTTCTCCGCTCCTGAAATGCCAATTAAACCTTATCTAGGTTTTAGGAATCATTTTCTCAGTTATCTCTGTTTGTTAATATTTTTTTTACAATGGAAATAGTATATAAAAGGATATTATAAAGCAATGGAAACCTGATATGAGTTGAAAATTAGGAAATAAATATACTTATTAATCATATCAATTAAGTAATTAATAAAATGAGACAGGAAGTGAGGTAATCAGCTGGGGAGCTTAAATAGGGAGTTTGAGAGCTCAGCACTCATTCTACTCTTGGATCCCTATGCATACAGACATATAGCGCTGCTGCTGGTAAGCTATGATGGCTATTTGACCCTATTCTCCCATTATGGTTAAAATTAAGATATTTAGTAATATATTGTCTTTATTAAGAAAACTAAAAGAAGCTTGATAACATTTTGTCCACATTTGGATCCCTATGTATACAGACATATAGGACAGCTGTGGGTAAGCTAAGATATAAATTTGGCCTTATTTTATTGTGGTCTAAATCAGGATATGTAGTAATACATTGTTTCCATTAGGGAAAATTTAAAAAAGGCTTGATAAGCAACTTAGAATTGCGGTGGATGGTGGGGACTTGGTTCAGGTCATCCAATCTCCGAAAAGTAGATGTCCAGGGAGTAAACTAAATCCCCACCATCCTCCGCAATTCTAGAGACCCTTACTGGAGGTATACCAATTGAACTGTGGACACTGCTCAACTGTTCACCTACCAAGGAACTGCAATACTGCGGATCGCTGAGCCGCTTAAATTACCCTTGGATACATCTGTGGTAACTATTAATGTCGACCTTCGACTACTAATTGGGTCTATGGACTTTTGAAGGGGACTATATTATAGGAACAGGTCCTATCATCTCCATTATTGTTTGATCAATGCATATAGGAGTTTTTATTCCATAATCCCTATATTAGGGTTTTTCTTAACACTTTTATACATAATTTATTGTTATTCCATATGGATGTTTTATTGATTTTTATTATGAATTAAAACATGTCATTTGACCTACCTATCTCATCTATGACCAATTAGCGCTATTATTCTATTTGTTTGCCTATTGTGTGTGAGGTCTGACCAACCTCCTTAATTAGCTGCTGTGTTGAACCTCCCCAATTAGCGCCTGGAGAGAATTACCATTTGGTAGTTTCTCCTTTCTTTGCATCTTTGATTTAAAGAATTAATAAAAAAGAAAAGAGAAAAATAGTTTTATTATAATTATTTCAATTTGGTCTTTTTCCTAAATAGGCACATTTATTGGTTCTTTTAAGAGCCTCACTCTTTATGAAAGATACATCTTTACAAAATAAACAAAGAGTTGTTATTCAGAAGTAAGTACTATTATATCAACTGATCATTCTATTATGGAGTCATCCAGTAGACAACCATTATTCTAAGTGTTACGAGCTGTTATTGATGTTATAATTCAGCACTAAATTAATAATTGCTTAACGAAGTTAATGAGAAAGAAGTTAATTGTAATACATTTTTCAAAGGTACAGACTATACTACTTTGTTTAAATATAGACACTATGATTGTTTCCAATGTGCATATTCCTCTCTATATTATTGTTCCTTTCTACTTATATATATTTCTTTCTTTCTTTATTTTTCTTGATTACACCCTAAAGAACACCCCCGAAGAAGTCGCTATAAGACGAAACGCGTGGGATGAAAGCTTTTTATTGTCATTTTAAAAAGTTGAAACATACAATTGTATTTTCTCTAACGTCCTAGTGGATGCTGGGGACTCCGTCAGGACCATGCTGGGGACTCCGTCAGGACCATGGGGATTAGCGGCTCCGCAGGAGACAGGGCACAAAAATAAAGCTTTAGGATCAGGTGGTGTGCACTGGCTCCTCCCCCTATGACCCTCCTCCAAGCCTCAGTTAGGTTTTTGTGCCCGTCCGAGCAGGGTGCAATCTAGGTGGCTCTCCTAAAGAGCTGCTTAGAAAAAGTTTTTAGGTTTTTTATTTTCAGTGAGTCCTGCTGGCAACAGGCTCACTGCATCGAGGGACTTAGGGGAGAGAAGTCAACTCACCTGCGTGCAGGATGGATTGGCTTCTTAGGCTACTGGACACCATTAGCTCCAGAGGGATCGAACACAGGCCCAGCCATGGAGTCCGGTCCCGGAGCCGCGCCGCCGACCCCCCTTGCAGATGCCGAAGATGGAAGAGGTCCAGAAGCAGGCGGCAGAAGACTTTTCAGTCTTCCTGAGGTAGCGCACAGCACTGCAGCTGTGCGCCATTGTTGTCAGCACACTTCACACAGCGGTCACGGAGGGTGCAGGGCGCTGGGGGGGCGCCCTGGGCAGCAATGTATAATACCTTTTTATGGCTAAAAAATACATCACATATAGCCCTTGAGGCTATATGGATGTATTTAACCCCTGCCAGATCTCACAAATTCCGGAGAAGAGCCCGCCGAAATAGGGGGCGGGGCTTATTCTCCTCAGCACACAGCGCCATTTTCCTGCTCAGCTCCGCTGTGAGGAAGGCTCCCAGGACTCTCCCCTGCACTGCACTACAGAAACAGGGTAAAACAGAGAGGGGGGGCACTTTTTTTGGCGATATTACTATATTTAAGCTGCTATAAGGATACAACACTTATATAGGGTTGTTCCCATATATATTATAGCGCTTGGGTGTGTGCTGGCAAACTCTCCCTCTGTCTCCCCAAAGGGCTAGTGGGGTCCTGTCTTCAATAGAGCATTCCCTGTGTGTCTGCTGTGTGTCGGTACGTGTGTGTCGACATGTATGAGGACGATGTTGGTGTGGAGGCAGAGCAATTGCCGGTAATGGTGATGTCACCCCCCAGGGAGTCGACACCGGAATGGATGGCTTTGTTTATGGAATTACGTGATAATGTCAGCACATTACAAAAATCAGTTGACGACATGAGACGGCTGGAAAACCAGTTAGTACCTGCTGAAGGAGGCTTTGCATATCTCTGATACTACAAGTACCACAAAAAGGGGTATTATGTGGGGGGTGAAAAAACTACCTGTAGTTTTTCCTGAATCAGAGGAATTGAATGATGTATGTGATGAAGCGTGGGTTAACCCAGATAGAAAAGTGCTAATTTCAAAAAAGTTATTGGCATTATACCCTTTCCTGCCAGAGGTTAGGGCGCGCTGGGAAACACCCCCTAAGGTGGATAAGGCGCTCACACGCTTATCAAAACAAGTGGCGTTACCGTCTCCTGATACGGCCACCCTCAAGGATCCAGCTGATAGGAGGCTGGAAACTACCCTAAAAAGTATATACACACATACTGGTGTTATACTGCGACCAGCCATCGCCTCAGCCTGGATGTGCAGTGCTGGGGTGGTCTGGTCGGATTCCCTGACTGAAAATATTGATACCCTGGATAGGGACAGTATTTTACAGACTTTAGAGCAATTAAAGGATGCTTTTCTTTATATGCGAGATGCTCAGAGGGATATTTGCACTCTGGCATCGAGAGTAAGTGCGATGTCCATATCTGCCAGAAGAAGTTTATGGACACGACAGTGGTCAGGTGATGCGGATTCCAAACGGCATATGGAAGTATTGCCGTATAAAGGGGAGGAATTATTTGGCGTCGGTCTATCGGATTTGGTGGCCACGGCAACTGCCGGGAAATCCACCTTTTTACCTCAGACCCCCTCCCAACAGAAAAAGACACCGTCTTTTCAGCCGCAATCCTTTCGGTCCTATAAGAAGCGGGCAAAAGGACAGTCATATCTGCCCCGAGGCAGAGGAAAGGTAAGAGAGGGCAGCAAGCAGCTCCTTCCCAGGAACAGAAGCCCTCCGCGGGTTCTGCAAAGCCCTCAGCATGACGCTGGGGCTTTACAAGCGGACTCAGGAACGGTGGGGGGTCGACTCAAGAATTTCAGCGCGCAGTGGGCTTGCTCACAGGTGGACCCCTGGATCCTGCAGGTAGTATCTCAGGGTTACAGGTTGGAATTCGAGAAGTCTCCCCCTCGCCGGTTCCTAAAGTCTGCTTTGCCAACGTCTCCCTCAGACAGGGCGACGGTATTGGAAGCCATTCACAAGCTGTTTTCTCAGCAGGTGATAGTCAAGGTACCCCTCCTACAACAGGAAAAGGGGTATTACTCCACGCTATTTGTGGTACCGAAGCCGGACGGCTCGGTAAGACCTATTCTAAATCTGAAATCTTTGAACCTGTACATACAAAAATTCAAGTTCAAGATGGAATCACTCAGAGCAGTGATAGCGAATCTGGAAGAAGGGGACTTTATGGTGTCCCTGGACATAAAAGATGCTTACCTGCATGTCCCAATTTGCCCTTCACATCAAGGGTACCTCAGGTTCGTGGTGCAAAACTGTCATTATCAGTTTCAGACGCTGCCGTTTGGATTGTCCACGGCACCTCGGGTCTTTACCAAGGTAATGGCCGAAATGATGATTCTTCTGCGAAGAGGCGTATTAATTATCCCTTACTTGGACGATCTCCTGATAAGGGCAAGGTCCAGAGAACAGCTGGAGGACGGAGTAGCACTAACCCAAGTAGTGCTGCAACAACACGGGTGGATTCTGAATTTTCCAAAATCTCAGTTGACCCCGACAACACGTCTGCTGTTCCTGGGAATGATTCTGGACACGGTTCAGGAAAAGGTGTTTCTTCCGGAGGAGAAAGCCAAGGAGTTATCCGAACTTGTCAGGAACCTCCTAAAACCAGGAAAAGTGTCTGTGCATCAATGCACAAGAGTCCTGGGAAAGATGGTGGCTTCTTACGAAGCAATCCCATTCGGCAGATTCCACGCACGAACTTTTCAGTGGGATCTGCTGGACAAATGGTCCGGATCGCATCTGCAGATGCATCAGCGGATAACCTTATCGCCACGGACAAGGGTGTCTCTTCTGTGGTGGTTGCAGAGTGCTCATCTGTTAGAAGGCCGCAGATTCGGCATACAGGACTGGGTCCTGGTGACCACGGATGCCAGTCTGAGAGGCTGGGGAGCGGTCACACAGGGAAGAAACTTCCAGGGAGTATGGTCAAGCCTGGAGATGTCTCTTCACATAAATATACTGGAGCTAAGAGCGATTTACAATGCTCTAAGCTTGGCAAAACCCCTGCTTCAGGGTCAGCCGGTGTTGATCCAGTCGGACAACATCACGGCAGTCGCCCACGTAAACAGACAGGGCGGCACAAGAAGCAGGAGAGCAATGGCAGAAGCTGCAAGGATTCTTCGCTGGGCGGAAGATCATGTGATAGCACTGTCAGCAGTGTTCATTCCGGGAGTGGACAACTGGGAAGCAGACTTCCTCAGCAGACACGATCTACACCCGGGAGAGTGGGGACTTCATCCAGAAGTCTTCCACATGATTGTGAACCGTTGGGAAAAACCAAAGGTGGATATGATGGCGTCTCGCCTCAACAAAAAACTGGACAGGTATTGCGCCAGGTCAAGAGACCCTCAGGCAATAGCTGTGGACGCTCTGGTAACACCGTGGGTGTTCCAGTCAGTGTATGTGTTTCCTCCTCTGCCTCTCATACCCAAAGTACTGAGAATTATACGGCAAAGGGGAGTAAGAACGATACTCGTGGCTCCGGATTGGCCAAGAAGAACTTGGTACCCGGAACTTCAGGAGATGCTCACGGAAAATCCGTGGACTCTACCTCTAAGACGGGACCTGATTCAGCAGGGACCGTGTCTATTCCAAGACTTACCGCGGCTGCGTTTGACGGCGTGGCGGTTGAACGCCGAATTCTAAGGGAAAAAGGCATTCCAGAAGAGGTCATTCCTACACTGGTTAAAGCCAGGAAGGAGGTGACTGCACAACATTATCACCGCATTTGGAGAAAATATGTTGCGTGGTGTGAGGCCAGGAAGGCCCCCACGGAGGAATTTCAATTGGGTCGATTCCTACATTTCCTGCAAACAGGATTGTCTATGGGCCTCAAGTTGGGGTCCATTAAGGTTCAAATTTCGGCCCTGTCGATTTTCTTCCAGAAAGAATTGGCTTCAGTTCCTGAAGTCCAGACTTTTGTAAAAGGAGTACTACATATACAGCCCCCGGTTGTGCCCCCAGTGGCTCCGTGGGACCTTAATGTAGTTTTGGATTTTCTCAAATCCCATTGGTTTGAGCCACTCAAATCGGCGGATTTGAAATATCTTACATGGAAAGTAACCATGCTACTGGCCCTGGCTTCAGCCAGGAGAGTGTCAGAATTGGCGGCTTTATCGTATAAAAGCCCATATCTGATTTTCCATTCGGACAGGGCAGAACTGCGGACGCGTCCTCATTTTCTGCCTAAGGTGGTGTCAGCGTTTCACCTGAACCAGCCTATTGTGGTGCCTGCGGCTACTAGCGATTTGGAGGATTCCAAGTTGCTGGACGTTGTCAGGGCATTGAAAATATATATTTCAAGGACGGCTGGAGTCAGAAAATCTGACTCGCTGTTTATACTGTATGCACCCAACAAGCTGGGTGCTCCTGCTTCTAAGCAGACGATTGCTCGTTGGATTTGTAGCACAATTCAACTTGCACATTCTGTGGCAGGCCGGCCACAGCCTAAATCTGTCAAGGCCCATTCCACAAGGAAGGTGGGCTCATCCTGGGCGGCTGCCCGAGGGGTCTCGGCATTACAACTCTGCCGAGCAGCTACGTGGTCGGGGGAGAACACGTTTGTAAAATTCTACAAATTTGATACCCTGGCTAAAGAGGACCTGGAGTTCTCTCATTCGGTGCTGCAGAGTCATCCGCACTCTCCCGCCCGTTTGGGAGCTTTGGTATAATCCCCATGGTCCTGACGGAGTCCCCAGCATCCACTAGGACGTTAGAGAAAATAAGATTTTACTTACCGATAAATCTATTTCTCGTAGTCCGTAGTGGATGCTGGGCGCCCATCCCAAGTGCGGATTGTCTGCAATACTTGTACATAGTTATTGTTACAAAAAAATCGGGTTGTTCTTGTTGTGAGCCGTCTGTTCAGAGGCTCCTACGTTGTCATACTGTTAACTGGGTTCAGATCACAAGTTGTACGGTGTGATTGGTGTGGCTGGTATGAGTCTTACCCGGGATTCAAAATCCTTCCTTATTGTGTACGCTCGTCCGGGCACAGTATCCTAACTGAGGCTTGGAGGAGGGTCATAGGGGGAGGAGCCAGTGCACACCACCTGATCCTAAAGCTTTATTTTTGTGCCCTGTCTCCTGCGGAGCCGCTAATCCCCATGGTCCTGACGGAGTCCCCAGCATGGTCCTGACGGAGTCCCCAGCATCCACTACGGACTACGAGAAATAGATTTATCGGTAAGTAAAATCTTATTTTTAATGTAAAAGAAATGTTCATTATCATTTCATTTTTATGCATACGTGAATTTGAATTACACTGTCTTAATAATAAAAAGATGTATGTGTTTTAAATATGGGTGTCTATATGTGTAAGGTCATCCTCTCTTATAAATATTTGGTAAAAATATTTCAATCAGATAATTTAAATCATTAAGAAAGAGCGCTCCACAGAGATATATTTATTTGTTTCTAGTTTGTTGCTATCTATCGACAAGGGATCTTCTCTGTGTTGAAGCTTGCCCATTAAAAAGAAGTAGTATTAAATAAATTGGTTTAGAACATACTAACTGATATAGAGTAAATAAAACAACAGTAGTTTTAGATTGAGAGCGCATTAAGGAACTTTGCTATTATATATATATATATATATATATATATGCAAATTGGTGGCACTCAGAGACTTGAATAGAGCTGCAAACGCGTGTATGTGTGACTATTAGGGATGTGCACTTGAAATTTTTCGGGTTTTGTGTTTTGGTTTTGGGTTCGGTTCCGCGGCCGTGTTTTGGGTTCGACCGCGTTTTGGCAAAACCTCACCGAATTTTTTTTGTTGGATTCGGGTGTGTTTTGGATTCGGGTGTTTTTTTCAAAAAACCCTAAAAAACAGCTTAAATCATAGAATTTGGGGGTCATTTTGATCCCAAAGTATTATTAACCTCAAAAACCATAATTTCCACTCATTTTCAGTCTATTCTGAATACCTCACACCTCACAATATTATTTTTAGTCCTAAAATTTGCACCGAGGTCGCTGGATGACTAAGCTAAGCGACCCTAGTGGCTGACACAAACACCTGGCCCATCTAGGAGTGGCACTGCAGTGTCACGCAGGATGGCCCTTCCAAAAAACACTCCCCAAACAGCACATGACGCAAAGAAAAAAAGAGGCGCAATGAGGTAGCTGTGTGAGTAAGCTAAGCGACCCTAGTGGCCGACACAAACACCTGGCCCATCTAGGAGTGGCACTGCAGTGTCACGCAGGATGGCCCTTCCAAAAAACACTCCCCAAACAGCACATGACGCAAAGAAGAAAAAAAGAGGCGCAATGAGGTAGCTGTGTGAGTAAGCTAAGCGACCCTAGTGGCCGATACAAACACCTGGCCCATCTAGGAGTGGCACTGCAGTGTCACGCAGGATGGCCCTTCCAAAAAACACTCCCCAAACAGCACATGACGCAAAGAAGAAAAAAAGAGGCGCAATGAGGTAGCTGTGTGAGTAAGCTAAGCGACCCTAGTGGCCGACACAAACACCTGGCCCATCTAGGAGTGGCACTGCAGTGTCACGCAGGATGGCCCTTCCAAAAAACACTCCCCAAACAGCACATGACGCAAAGAAGAAAAAAAGAGGCGCAATGAGGTAGCTGTGTGAGTAAGATAAGCGACCCTAGTGGCCGACACAAACACCTGGCCCATCTAGGAGTGGCACTGCAGTGTCACGCAGGATGGCCCTTCCAAAAAACACTCCCCAAACAGCACATGACGCAAAGAAAAAAAGAGGCGCAATGAGGTAGCTGTGTGAGTAAGCTAAGCGACACTAGTGGCCGACACAAACACCTGGCCCATCTAGGAGTGGCACTGCAGTGTCACGCAGGATGGCCCTTCCAAAAAACACTCCCCAAACAGCACATGACGCAAAGAAGAAAAAAAGAGGCGCAATGAGGTAGCTGTGTGAGTAAGATAAGCGACCCTAGTGGCCGACACAAACACCTGGCCCATCTAGGAGTGGCACTGCAGTGCCACGCAGGATGGCCCTTCCAAAAAACACTCCCCAAACAGCACATGACGCAAAGAAGAAAAAAAGAGGCGCAATGAGGTAGCTGTGTGAGTAAGCTAAGCGACCCTAGTGGCCGACACAAACACCTGGCCCATCTAGGAGTGGCACTGCAGTATCACGCAGGATTGCCCTTCCAAAAAACACTCCCCAAACAGCACATGACGCAAAGAAAAATGAAAGAAAAAAGAGGTGCAAGATGGAATTGTCCTTGGGCCCTCCCACCCACCCTTATGTTGTATAAACAGGACATGCACACTTTAACCAACCCATCATTTCAGTGACAGGGTCTGCCACACGACTGTGACTGAAATGACGGGTTGGTTTGGACCCCCACCGAAAAAGAAGCAATTAATCTCTCCTTGCACAAACTGGCTCTACAGAGGCAAGATGTCCACCTCATCATCATCCTCCGATATATCACCGTGTACATCCCGCTCCTCACAGATTATCAATTCGTCCCCACTGGAATCCACCATCTCAGCTCCCTGTGTACTTTGTGGAGGCAATTGCTGCTGGTCAATGTCTCCACGGAGGAATTGATTATAATTCATTTTAATGAACATCATCTTCTCCACATTTTCTGGAAGTAACCTCGTACGCAGATTGCTGACAAGGTGAGCGGCGGCACTAAACACTCTTTCGGAGTACACACTTGTGGGAGGGCAACTTAGATAGAATAAAGCCAGTTTGTGCAAGGGCCTCCAAATTGCCTCTTTTTCCTGCCAGTATAAGTACGGACTGTCTGACGTGCCTACTTGGATGCGGTCACTCATATAATCCTCCACCATTCTTTCAATGGTGAGAGAATCATATGCAGTGACAGTAGACGACATGTCCGTAATCGTTGTCAGGTCCTTCAGTCCGGACCAGATGTCAGCATCAGCAGTCACTCCAGACTGCCCTGCATCACCGCCAGTGGGTGGGCTCGGAATTCTGAGCCTTTTCCTCGCACCCCCAGTTGCGGGAGAATGTGAAGGAGGAGATGTTGACAGGTCGAGTTCCGCTTGACTTGACAATTTTCTCACCAGCAGGTCTTTGAACCCCAGCAGACTTGTGTCTGCCAGAAAGAGAGATCCAAGGTAGGTTTTAAATCTAGGATCGAGCACGGTGGCCAAAATGTGGTGCTCTGATTTCAACAGATTGACCACCCGTGAATCCTTGTTAAGCGAATTAAGGGCTCCATCCACAAGTCCCACATGCCTAGCGGAATCGCTCCCTTTTAGCTCCCCCTTCAATGCCTTCAGCTTCTTCTGCAAAAGCCTGATGAGGGAAATGACCTGACTCAGGCTGGCAGTGTCTGAACTGACTTCACGTGTGGCAAGTTCAAAAGGTTGCAGAACCTTGCACAACGTTGAAATCATTCTCCACTGCGCTTGAGACAGGTACATTCCACCTCCTATATCGTGCTCAATTGTATAGGCTTGAATGGCCTTTTGCTGCTCCTCCAACCTCTGAAGCATATAGAGGGTTGAATTCCACCTCGTTACCACTTCTTGCTTCAGATGATGGCAGGGCAGGTTCAGGCGTTTTTGGTGGTGCTCCAGTCTTCTGTACGTGGTGCCTGTATGCCGAAAGTGTCCCGCAATTCTTCTGGCCACCGACAGCATCTCTTGCACGCCCCTGTCGTTTTTTTAAAAATTCTGCACCACCAAATTCAAGGTATGTGCAAAACATGGGACGTGCTGGAATTTGCCCATATTTAATGCACACACAATATTGCTGGCGTTGTCCGATGCCACAAATCCACAGGAGAGTCCAATTGGGGTAAGCCATTCCGCAATGATCTTCCTCAGTTGCCGTAAGAGGTTTTCAGCTGTGTGCGTATTCTGGAAACCGGTGATACAAAGCGTAGCCTGCCTAGGAAAGAGTTGGCGTTTGCGAGATGCTGCTACTGGTGCCGCCGCTGCTGTTCTTGCGGCGGGAGTCCATACATCTACCCAGTGGGCTGTCACAGTCATATAGTCCTGACCCTGCCCTGCTCCACTTGTCCACATGTCCGTGGTTAAGTGGACATTGGGTACAACTGCATTTTTTAGGACACTGGTGAGTCTTTTTCTGACGTCCGTGTACATTCTCGGTATCGCCTGCCTAGAGAAGTGGAACCTAGATGGTATTTGGTAACGGGGGCACACTACCTCAAGAAATTGTCTAGTTCCCTGTGAACTAACGGCGGATACCGGACGCACGTCTAACACCAACATAGTTGTCAAGGCCTCAGTTATCCGCTTTGCAACAGGATGACTGCTGTGATATTTCATCTTCCTCGCAAAGGACTGTTGGACAGTCAATTGCTTGGTGGAAGTAGTAAAAGTGGTCTTACGACTTCCCCTCTGGGATGACCATCGACTCCCAGCAGCAACAACAGCAGCGCCAGCAGCAGTAGGCGTTACACGCAAGGATGCATCGGAGGAATCCCAGGCAGGAGAGGACTCGTCAGAATTGCCAGTGACATGGCCTGCAGGACTATTGGCATTCCTGGGAAAGGAGGAAATTGACACTGAGGGAGTTGGTGGTGTGGTTTGCGCGAGCTTGGTTACAAGAGGAAGGGATTTACTGGTCAGTGGACTGCTTCCGCTGTCGCCCAAAGTTTTTGAACTTGTCACTGACTTATTATGAATGCGCTGCAGGTGACGTATAAGGGAGGATGTTCCGAGGTGGTTAACGTCCTTACCCCTACTTATTACAGCTTGACAAAGGCAACACACGGCTTGACAAATGTTGTCCGCATTTCTGGTGAAATACTTCCACACCGAAGAGCTGATTTTTTTTGTATTTTCACCAGGCATGTCAACGGCCCTATTCCTCCCACGGACAACAGGTGTCTCCCCGGGTGCCTGACTTAAACAAACCACCTCACCATCAGAATCCTCCTTGTCAATTTCCTCCCCAGCGCCAGCAACACCCATATCCTCCTCATCCTGGTGTACTTCAACACTGACATCTTCAATCTGACTATCAGGAACTGGACTGCGGGTGCTCCTTCCAGCACTTGCAGGGGGCGTGCAAATGGTGGAAGGCGCATGCTCTTCACGTCCAGTGTTGGGAAGGTCAGGCATCGCAACCGACACAATTGGACTCTCCTTGTGGATTTGGGATTTCGAAGAACGCACAGTTCTTTGCGGTGCTTTTGCCAGCTTGAGTCTTTTCATTTTTCTAGCGAGAGGCTGAGTGCTTCCATCCTCATGTGAAGCTGAACCACTAGCCATGAACATAGGCCAGGGCCTCAGCCGTTCCTTGCCACTCCGTGTGGTAAATGGCATATTGGCAAGTTTACGCTTCTCCTCCGACAATTTTATTTTAGATTTTGGAGTCCTTTTTTTACTGATATTTGGTGTTTTGGATTTTACATGCTCTGTACTATGACATTGGGCATCGGCCTTGGCAGACGACGTTGCTGGCATTTCATCGTCTCGGCCATGACTAGTGGCAGCAGCTTCAGCACGAGGTGGAAGTGGATCTTGATCTTTCCCTAATTTTGGAACCTCAACATTTTTGTTCTCCATATTTTAATAGGCACAACTAAAAGACACAGAGGTAGCTACAGCCGTGGACTACCGTACTGTGTCTGCTGCTAATATAGACTGGATGATAATGAGATGAAATCAATATATATTATATCACACTAGTACTGCAGCCGGACAGGTAGATATATTTATTATGTAATGACTGATGACGGACCTGCTGGACACTGTCAGCTCAGCAGCACCGCAGACTGCTACAGTAAGCTACTATAGTAGTATGTATAAAGAAGAAAGAAAAAAAAAACATGGGTAGGTGGTATACAATTATGGATGGACGAGCGACTGCCGACACAGAGGTAGCTACAGCCGTGGACTACCGTACTGTGTCTGCTGCTAATATAGACTGGATGATAATGAGATGAAATCAATATATATATATATATAATATCACTAGTACTGCAGCCGGACAGGTAGATATATTTATTATGTAATGACTGATGACGGACCTGCTGGACACTGTCAGCTCAGCAGCACCGCAGACTGCTACAGTAAGCTACTATAGTAGTATGTATAAAGAAGAAAGAAAAAAAAAACACCACGGGTAGGTGGTATACAATTATGGATGGACGAGCGACTGCCGACACAGAGGTAGCTACAGCCGTGGACTACCGTACTGTGTCTTCTGCTAATATAGACTGGATGATAATGAGATGAAATCAATATATATATATATATAATATCACTAGTACTGCAGCCGGACAGGTAGATATATTTATTATGTAATGACTGATGACGGAACTGCTGGACACTGTCAGCTCAGCAGCACCGCAGACTGCTACAGTAAGCTACTATAGTAGTATGTATAAAGAAGAAAGAAAAAAAAAAACCACGGGTAGGTGGTATACAATTATGGATGGACGAGCGACTGCCGACACAGAGGTAGCTACAGCCGTGGACTACCGTACTGTGTCTGCTGCTAATATAGACTGGATGATAATGAGATGAAATCAATATATATATATATAATATCACTAGTACTGCAGCCGGACAGGTAGATATATTTATTATTTAATGACTGATGACGGACCTGCTGGACACTGTCAGCTCAGCAGCACCGCAGACTGCTACAGTAAGCTACTATAGTAGTATGTATAAAGAAGAAAGAAAAAAAAAAAACCACGGGTAGGTGGTATACAATTATGGATGGACGAGCGACTGCCGACACAGAGGTAGCTACAGCCGTGGACTACCGTACTGTGTCTGCTGCTAATATAGACTGGATGATAATGAGATGAAATCAATATATATATAAACAGACAATGTGACCCGGCACTCACAGCTCCTTGATAAGGCTTCCTTGGCTCACGGTGCCCTCCCTCGGGTGACGACCCGACAATACAGCGAAACAGACGGGCGGCACTCAGAGCATGTAATCAGGTGAAAGCGTGCAGTGAATTTATTATCATAAAGACATCAACGTTTCGGGGTCGCAGCCCCGTCGTCAGGATTAGTGTACATAAGCAAATAAAGTGTTTAAATACCTTAACTTCAGGAGGCACTCCTCCCACTCGTGGAATCCACGCCGCCCGGATCCCGGTCGAGACGTCCCTCACTTCCGGAAGTGACGTAATGCCGGTCCGTCCAGCTGACGTGTTGCCAGTGAGGGGGAGATCGCCATGGTTACTGAGCACACAAATGAGAAAACAGCGTGAACTGAATTTACATAAGTAAATAAAGTCAAAAAAAGTAAAAAAAGTGGTTACTTATACATTGCTTTTGGTAGTACTAATAATCGTGTAGTGTGTAAGTAAAAAATCATAAGAATACAAACAGCGTGTTACAAAACAGTGAAAACAAACAAATATATACACATAGCAATGTATCGTGTGTAAATATGAATAAATAAAGCATATCAGTAGATCTGTGACATTACTATGAGAACATGTTGAAAAGTTAATCTATAAAAATTCGTTAAAAAATAAGAGAGCACATATAAACTCTCTTCGTAATTAACCATGGTGCTATAATCATGCAAACTTGCTGTCTGGAACTTATGAATCAATCTGATCCATAGAGATGCTTATCAACAGTAAAAAATGTGAACAATGCGACTAAACAGAAACCTACTGTCTAGTGGAAATACATAAATAGAACAGAGTGTGAAGAACTCTGTGTTAATAAATCTACAGGAAACATCTCAAGTTCATATATTCATTTAAACCTTTCGGATAGATGGTGTTTAATCTATGTATCCATCTGGATTCTAGTTGCAGTAGTTTCTTAGAACGATCACCTCCTCGTAGTGATTGGGGTACATGATCTATTATTTTGTACCTCAGCGTAGCCATGCCATGTTTGGCTTGGGCAAAGTGCCTGGCTACAGGTTGTTCACTGTCGCCTGTTTTAATGGCCTCCCGGATTGCATACCTATGTTGCGCCATACGTGTTTTAAACGTGCAATCCGTTTTGCCCACGTATGTTAGTCCACATGGGCAAATAATGAGGTATATGACAAATTTAGACTCGCAGGTAAGTGGATATTGTATGGTGAATGTCTTACCTGTATGTGGATGTCTAAATTTGTCACCCGGAGTAAGATAGCTGCAGGTTGTGCAGCCACTACAACGGTCCGTTGTAGTGGCTGCACAACCTGCAGCTATCTTACTCCGGGTGACAAATTTAGACATCCACAGGTCACTGGTCACACTATCAGCAACTTGCAAGTAGTACTCCTAAGCAGACAATCACAATATATATTATACTGGTGGTCAGTGTGGTCACAATGGCAGTGTGGCACTCTGGCAGCAAAAGTGTGCACTGTACGTTATATGTACTCCTGAGTCCTGCTCTCAGACTCTAACTGCTCCCCACTGTCAGTGTCTCCCCCCACAAGTCAGATAATACAGTCACACTATCTCTCTCTATCACTTCAGCAAGTAACTACTAGTACTCCTCCTAATGCTCCCCAAAATTACTACTGTGTCTCTCTCTACTGTCTCACTCTCTTCTCTATAAACGGAGAGGACGCCAGCCACGTCCTCTCCCTATGAATCTCAATGCACGTGTGAAAATGGCGGCGACGCGCGGCTCCTTATATAGAATCCGAGTCTCGCGATAGAATCCGAGCCTCGCGAGAATCCGACAGCGGGATGATGACGTTCGGGCGCGCTCGGGTTAACCGAGCAAGGCGGGAAGATCCGAGTCGCTCGGCCCCGTGTAAAAAAAACTGAAGTTCGGGCGGGTTCGGATTCCGAGGAACCGAACCCGCTTATCCCTAGTGACTATAACAGTGCTTTTATACCCACACCAACAACCACATAATTACCTGATCGGCTGCATCTGGGCGTCCTCTCCCCGGCGTCAGCTTCCGCGTGTCCGAGCCTCAGAAACCCCTAGTCGTCCCCGTGGTAGCATCATGAGTGGGCATTTGCCTTCAGCCGCCAATCAGGGTGCCCGGCGTCGCGTTGCCTCGGCAACCAGAGCGGCTGCTATTGGGCGTCCAACTCCCTACTCCGGCATCCACGAGTCCCATCTCGAGATCCCCATCTCGTCCCCGCTGGTGTCGTCATCAGGGAGAGTCCATCCTTCGCTACCAATCAGGTTACATAGCATCGTGTTGCCCCCGTAACCTGGGAACAAATAAACAATAATAACAAACATTTAAAAAACATTAAAAAAACAATTATAAAAAATGGATCCTTGCTGAGCTAGTGCCGGATTTTTGCATACAATATATATATATATATATATATATATATATATATATATATATATGATGCATGTTATACAGCTGGTATCAATCTACCACCAATGTACTCCATATATCTAATTTTTCTGTATATTCTATCTACTGTACAAGAATGTTGAGGATGGGGGTACTAATTACCTGGGCCGGGGCTTGATGGAGGTTTAGCTGCTGAGAGGGACATGTCCCCCTTTGCACTGCCACACATAAATGTATATTTTATTGTTTTTTTGGAGGAGGGGGGCATGCCACGCCTTTCAGATTCAGCCACACACACCCAAGTACCCAGGCTCCATTCCGATCTCAATGGCCCTGCTACTATATACAGCATTACAGAACTCTTGTGATGCCTTGTTAAAAAGTAAATAAGAATCCTCCTGCTAGTAATTTAGGAGAGTAAAGGCCAATACATGGAACAATATAGCTGACGATCCGACACATTGGAAATATAACCACTATCATTCACTGCGCACTCCTATGGGATCAACCGTCACTTTGTCTGTTCTTTCTGCATGTTCAAAAGATCAGGCGATGCTGCTGACGATCCCATGTGGCGGACAGCATAGCGGGCGGTCGGGCACCGGATCGCCCTGTGTGTAGGGACAGCCCAATGTCGTCTCTCGGATCGTCGGTCTCATTGCCGCTACATACCGTACCATGTGTGGGGCCTTAACAGCATTAGCAATAATACAATACCAGACAGTAGACATTTCTAAAGTCACTGGCTTCCTTATAATGTCAAACTTATATCTTACTTCTAGCTTAAAATAACAGCACCATGTTACATCATCCCTCAATTTAGGTTACATCCCTACTGTGGGGTGCAATAGGTAAACTCATCTTGCCTAGCCAATTACACCCATAATGTTGTCAGTTATATGTTACTATAAATGTCATAGCCCAAAAATATCGGCATGTTTATTTATGGTTCTTGCATGATTTGGAAATAGGATATTCTACTCTTCACTATACCCTCATCACCATCGCTGCATAGTTCACACTAGGTGGAACCACAATAAGAACAAATTACATGTTTCAGTTTTCCACTTTCTCCCCATATACTCATGAGGAAAAGAAGTGGAAACATTGATGATAAGAAAGAATATTCAAGGCCCAACACCCAACTGAGGTTTATTGTGGCATCTTTATGATTACAGTAATAGTTGATTTTCTTCATGTATATTGAAGTCTATTTGTTGCTTTACTGCTATCCATATTTGGCAATACATTATTGTTTCAGTGCCTTTTCATTGTTTTACCTATTTCATTGTTCTTTATTAGCTTTACAGAATGTGATGATCACCGGCGGTTCCTACCTTTTTTAGGTAGGGGGCTGCCAGTACCCATGCCAGAGAGGAGAGTCCTATGTCCCTGCATCCGCGCAATGAAGCTGATAGTCTTTGGAGTATGAGCACAAGCGGCGACTTGAGTGCGCATGTACAAACCCCCTGTCAGGTCTCTAGGTTTGTCTATCCCCGGCGGGGGCGCTAGTGGGTCAGTGTTGGTATGATGGATAAAACGTGGAGGCAATATAATAGGCGCTGATGTTTTATTATAACTGAGCAGATGGGATAACACAGAGTGAACAGAAAACCGGTAATGGAATGACAATGATTGATAACGGAATTTGAATAACTGAGGTCTCTTGCAAAGGAAATATGAAACAACAAATACTGAAGGCAGATGGTATAAACTAAAGTCCAGTAGTACTTGATAGCACACAGTCTCGGTATAACATAAGATAAGGTAACTTGAAAAGCAGAACTCCGATATGCATAAGAAACACACAGTCTCTATAAAGCACAAGTCCAGGTAGCCTTACTAGGCTCAAGCAGGAGACAGTCTCTAAGCAACTAGTTGTTATACTGCTGGAATGCACAGATGGAATACTGATAGCAAGTGCACAGGTAAGATGGTAATACGAACACCTGAGGAGAGTCTCTGCTGCTGGTGGATTGTGGCTGGTTGTAATTGAAGTCCGGAGTAACAGGAGAGCTGTGAAGGTGAAAACTGGAACAATGGAAATAACCACGGGGAACGCTGGAAACAGGAACACAGGAACCAGGAGAACTTAGGCACACGGTATGTGACTCGTTGTCCGAGGCAATGTGAGAGAGCCACGGAGGGAAGTTAAACCCCCTGCTCAGCAGTGATTGGACACAGAGCTGCAGGCGGAGACACAGTGCTGGATTGAGCACCAGGATCAGCTGAGTGCAGGTGTCATGGCAACGTCCACACAGGCCAGACACCGGCACGCAGCAAAACCCACACAGGACCAGACTCAGGGGTACTCAGCAATGTGGAAGATGACGCTCGCGACCACTGAACTCACGCAGCCGCAACTGGGGCCACGACCTCCAGAGGCTTGCACACCAGCGTGCTGGTAAGTGAGACGCAGCAGCGCGCCGATTCCTGACACCCCCCAAGTTCTATGCACTGCATCGCCTGCAGCCCATAGAAGCCAGACTGGTCTGGCGACAGGGCAGGGAGTGGCTTCCTACAGGAAGCCAGCTCTCTGCTAATCGCAGTACGGTCTGGCAGTCCTAAAGGGAGTAAACACCTCCCAATGGGACTGCTTTGTGTTTCTGTGACCGACACATAGGAATTCCAATAGGAAGTCACTGCCAGTCACAGTGAAGCCAGTGCGGACTGCATCTGGCTTCACTGACACTAATAGGGGTGGCGGATTTTACCTGGGCGGACTGCAGTCCTGCAGCCCATAGGTAAAATCCGTCACTGGTGGTGATGGACTGGGTTTTAGGACCCTATTCTGATTTGGAAGTAAAGCAAAATGCAAATAACTGTACATCTGGGCAAAACCAAGTCTCACTGTAGGTGGGGCAGATGTAAGATGTGTAAATATTAAGCAGTCTAACATTCGCGGGCTACAAGCAACAGCAGCTAGTATTTACCCTGCACAGAAAAATATGAATGTATTTGCCCCCCTTACATTGCAGCATGGTTTGTTCCAGATGCAAAGTTGCTTGCTTTTTTTTGTTTTTCTTCCCAATTAGAATCAGGTGCGTATTGTAGAAATGCCTGCTTATTCTTTTGGTGCCAAAGTTAGACATCTACATTAAAGATGAGCGGGTTCGGTTCCTCTGAATCCGAACCCGCCCGAACTTCATGTTTTTTTTCACGGGTCCGAGCGACTCGGATCTTCCCGCCTTGCTCGGTTAACCCGAGCGCGCCCGAACGTCATCATCCCGCTGTCGGATTCTCGCGAGGCTCGGATTCTATCGCGAGACTCGGATTCTATATAAGGAGCCGCGCGTCGCCGCCATTTTCACACGTGCATTGAGAGTCATAGGGAGAGGACGTGGCTGGCGTCCTCTCCGTTTAGAGAAGAGAGAGACACAGTAGAGACGAGAGAGACACAGTAGTAGTAATTTTGGGGAGCATTATTAGGAGGAGTACTACTATACTACTATACTACTTGCTGAAGTGATATAGATTAGATAGTGTGACTGTAAGTGTATTGTATTATCTGACTTGTGGGGGAGACACTGACAGTGGGGAGCAGTTAGAGTCTGAGAGCAGGACTCAGGAGTACATATAACGTACAGTGCACACTTTTGCTGCCAGAGTCAGTGCCACACTGCCATTGTTGTGACCACACTGACCACCAGTATAATAATATATTTTGTGATTGTCTGCTTAGGACTCGGAGTACTAGTTGCAAGTTGCAACGTGAGTGACCTGACCACCAGTTTAATAATCAATCACCACCAGTTTAATATATATATATATATATATATAATTGTATATAATATATATATATATATATATATATATAATATTGTATACCACCTACCCGTGGTTTTTTTTTTTCATTCTTCTTTATACATACTACTATAGTAGCTTACTGTAGCAGTCTGCGGTGCTGCTGACCTGACAGTGTCCAGCAGGTCCGTCATCAGTCATTACATAATAAATATATATAGTACCTGTCCGGCTGCAGTACTAGTGATATTATATTGATTTCATCTCATTATCAATAATTTATCATCCAGTCTAGACTCTATATTAGCAGCAGACACAGTACGTTAGTCCACGGCTGTAGCTACCTCTGTGTCGGCACTCGGCAGTCCATCCATAATTGTATACCACCTACCCGTGGTTTTTTTTTTTCTTTCTTCTTTGTACATACTACTATAGTATAGTAGCTTACTGTAGCAGTCTGCGGTGCTGCTGAGCTGACAGTGTCCAGCAGGTCCGTCATCAGTCATCATTACCTAATAAATATATTATCTACCTGTCCGGCTGCAGTACTAGTGATATTATATATACATACATATATATATTGATTTCATATCATTATCATCCAATCTATATTAGCAGCAGACACAGTACGTTAGTCCACGGCTGTAGCTACCTCTGTGTCGGCACTCGGCAGTCCATCCATAATTGTATACCACCTACCCGTGGTTTTTTTTTTCTTCTTTGTACATACTACTATAGTATAGTAGCTTACTTTAGCAGTCTGCGGTGCTGCTGAGCTGACAGTGTCCAGCAGGTCCGTCATCAGTCATCATTACCTAATAAATATATTATCTACCTGTCCGGCTGCAGTACTAGTGATATTATATATACATACATATATATATTGATTTCATATCATTATCATCCAGTCTATATTAGCAGCAGACACAGTACGTTAGTCCACGGCTGTAGCTACCTCTGTGTCGGCACTCGGCAGTCCATCCATAATTGTATACCACCTACCCGTGGTTTTTTTTTTTCTTTCTTCTTTGTACATACTACTATAGTATAGTAGCTTACTGTAGCAGTCTGCGGTGCTGCTGAGCTGACAGTGTCCAGCAGGTCCGTCATCAGTCATCATTACCTAATAAATATATTATCTACCTGTCCGACTGCAGTACTAGTGATATTATATATACATACATATATATATTGATTTCATATCATTATCATCCAGTCTATATTAGCAGCAGACACAGTACGGTAGTCCACGGCTGTAGCTACCTCTGTGTCGGCACTCGGCAGTCCATCCATAATTGTATACCACCTACCCGTGGTTTTTTTTTTTTTTCTTTCTTCTTTGTACATACTACTATAGTATAGTAGCTTACTGTAGCAGTCTGCGGTGCTGCTGAGCTGACAGTGTCCAGCAGGTCCGTCATCAGTCATCATTACCTAATAAATATATTATCTACCTGTCCGGCTGCAGTACTAGTGATATTATATATACATACATATATATATTGATTTCATATCATTATCATCCAGTCTATATTAGCAGCAGACACAGTACGTTAGTCCACGGCTGTAGCTACCTCTGTGTCGGCACTCGGCAGTCCATCCATAAGTATACTAGTATCCATCCATCTCCATTGTTTACCTGAGGTGCCTTTTAGTTGTGCCTATTAAAATATGGAGAACAAAAATGTTGAGGTTCCAAAATTAGGGAAAGATCAAGATCCACTTCCACCTCGTGCTGAAGCTGCTGCCACTAGTCATGGCCGAGACGATGAAATGCCAGCAACGTCGTCTGCCAAGGCCGATGCCCAATGTCATAGTACAGAGCATGTCAAATCCAAAACACCAAATATCAGTAAAAAAAGGACTCCAAAACCTAAAATAAAATTGTCGTCGGAGAAGCGTAAACTTGCCAATATGCCATTTACCACACGGAGTGGCAAGGAACGGCTGAGGCCCTGGCCTATGTTCATGGCTAGTGATTCAGCTTCACATGAGGATGGAAGCACTCAGCCTCTCGCTAGAAAAATGAAAAGACTCAAGCTGGCAAAAGCAGTAGCACCGCAAAGAACTGTGCGTTCTTCGAAATCCCAAATCCACAAGGAGAGTCCGACTCCAATTGTGTCGGTTGCGATGCCTGACCTTCCCAACACTGGACGTGAAGAGCATGCGCCTTCCACCATTTGCACGCCCCCTGCAAGTGCTGGAAGGAGCACCCGCAGTCCAGTTCCTGATAGTCAGATTGAAGATGTCAGTGTTGAAGTACACCAGGATGAGGAGGATATGGGTGTTGCTGGCGCTGGGGAGGAAATTGACCAGGAGGATTCTGATGGTGAGGTGGTTTGTTTAAGTCAGGCACCCGGGGAGACACCTGTTGTCCGTGGGAGGAATATGGCCACTGACATGCCTGGTGAAAATACCAAAAAAATCAGCTCTTCGGTGTGGAAGTATTTCAACAGAAATGCGGACAACAGGTGTCAAGCTGTGTGTTGCCTTTGTCAAGCTGTAATAAGTAGGGGTAAGGACGTTAACCACCTCGGAACATCCTCCCTTATACGTCACCTGCAGCGCATTCATAATAAGTCAGTGACAAGTTCAAAAACTTTGGGTGACAGCGGAAGCAGTCCACTGACCAGTAAATACCTTCCTGTTGTAACCAAGCTCACGCAAACCACCCCACCAACTCCCTCAGTGTCAATTTCCTCCTTCCCCAGGAATGCCAATAGTCCTGCAGGCCATGTCACTGGCAATTCTGACGATTCCTCTCCTGCCTGGGATTCCTCCGATGCATCCTTGCGTGTAACGCCTACTGCTGCTGGCGCTGCTGTTGTTGCTGCTGGGAGTCGATGGTCATCCCAGAGGGGAAGTCGTAAGACCACTTTTACTACTTCCACCAAGCAATTGACTGTCCAACAGTCCTTTGCGAGGAAGATGAAATATCACAGCAGTCATCCTACTGCAAAGCGGATAACTGAGGCCTTGGCATCCTGGGTGGTGAGAAACGTGGTTCCGGTATCCATCATTACTGCAGAGCCAACTAGAGACTTGTTGGAGGTACTGTGTCCCCGGTACCAAATACCATCTAGGTTCCATTTCTCTAGGCAGGCGATACCGAAAATGTACACAGACCTCAGAAAAAGAGTCACCAGTGTCCTAAAAAATGCAGCTGTACCCAATGTCCACTTAACCACGGACATGTGGACAAGTGGAGCAGGGCAGGGTCAGGACTATATGACTGTGACAGCCCACTGGGTAGATGTATGGACTCCCGCCGCAAGAACAGCAGCGGCGGCACCAGTAGCAGCATCTCGCAAACGCCAACTCTTTCCTAGGCAGGCTACGCTTTGTATCACCGGTTTCCAGAATACGCACACAGCTGAAAACCTCTTACGGCAACTGAGGAAGATCATCGCGGAATGGCTTACCCCAATTGGACTCTCCTGTGGATTTGTGGCATCGGACAATGCCAGCAATATTGTGTGTGCATTAAATATGGGCAAATTCCAGCACGTCCCATGTTTTGCACATACCTTGAATTTGGTGGTGCAGAATTATTTAAAAAAACGACAGGGGCATGCAAGAGATGCTGTCGGTGGCCAGAAGAATTGCGGGACACTTTCGGCGTACAGGCACCACGTACAGAAGACTGGAGCACCACCAAAAACTACTGAACCTGCCCTGCCATCATCTGAAGCAAGAAGTGGTAACGAGGTGGAATTCAACCCTCTATATGCTTCAGAGGTTGGAGGAGCAGCAAAAGGCCATTCAAGCCTATACAATTGAGCACGATATAGGAGGTGGAATGCACCTGTCTCAAGCGCAGTGGAGAATGATTTCAACGTTGTGCAAGGTTCTGATGCCCTTTGAACTTGCCACACGTGAAGTCAGTTCAGACACTGCCAGCCTGAGTCAGGTCATTCCCCTCATCAGGCTTTTGCAGAAGAAGCTGGAGACATTGAAGGAGGAGCTAACACGGAGCGATTCCGCTAGGCATGTGGGACTTGTGGATGGAGCCCTTAATTCGCTTAACAAGGATTCACGGGTGGTCAATCTGTTGAAATCAGAGCACTACATTTTGGCCACCGTGCTCGATCCTAGATTTAAAGCCTACCTTGGATCTCTCTTTCCGGCAGACACAAGTCTGCTGGGGTTGAAAGACCTGCTGGTGAGAAAATTGTCAAGTCAAGCGGAACGCGACCTGTCAACATCTCCTCCTTCACATTCTCCCGCAACTGGGGGTGCGAGGAAAAGGCTCAGAATTCCGAGCCCACCCGCTGGCGGTGATGCAGGGCAGTCTGGAGCGACTGCTGATGCTGACATCTGGTCCGGACTGAAGGACCTGACAACGATTACGGACATGTCGTCTACTGTCACTGCATATGATTCTCTCAACATTGAAAGAATGGTGGAGGATTATATGAGTGACCGCATCCAAGTAGGCACGTCACACAGTCCGTACTTATACTGGCAGGAAAAAGAGGCAATTTGGAGGCCCTTGCACAAACTGGCTTTATTCTACCTAAGTTGTCCTCCCACAAGTGTGTACTCCGAAAGAGTGTTTAGTGCCGCCGCTCACCTTGTCAGCAATCGGCGTACGAGGTTACATCCAGAAAATGTGGAGAAGATGATGTTCATTAAAATGAATTATAATCAATTCCTCCGTGGAGACATTGACCAGCAGCAATTGCCTCCACAAAGTACACAGGGAGCTGAGATGGTGGATTCCAGTGGGGACGAATTGATAATCTGTGAGGAGGGGGATGTACACGGTGATATATCGGAGGATGATGATGAGGTGGACATCTTGCCTCTGTAGAGCCAGTTTGTGCAAGGAGAGATTAATTGCTTCTTTTTTGGTGGGGGTCCAAACCAACCCGTCATTTCAGTCACAGTCGTGTGGCAGACCCTGTCACTGAAATGATGGGTTGGTTAAAGTGTGCATGTCCTGTTTATACAACATAAGGGTGGGTGGGAGGGCCCAAGGACAATTCCATCTTGCACCTCTTTTTTCTTTAATTTTTCTTTGCGTCATGTGCTGTTTGTGGAATGTTTTTTGGAAGGGCCATCCTGCGTGACACTGCAGTGCCACTCCTAGATGGGCCCGGTGTTTGTGTCGGCCACTAGGGTCGCTTATCTTACTCACACAGCTACCTCATTGCGCCTCTTTTTTTCTTTGCGTCATGTGCTGTTTGGGGAGGGTTTTTTGGAAGGGACATCCTGCGTGACACTGCAGTGCCACTCCTAGATGGGCCCGGTGTTTGTGTCGGCCACTAGGGTCGCTTATCTTACTCACACAGCTACCTCATTGCGCCTTTTTTTTTCTTTGCGTCATGTGCTGTTTGGGGAGGGTTTTTTGGAAGGGCCATCCTGCGTGACACTGCAGTGCCACTCCTAGATGGGCCCGGTGTTTGTGTCGGCCACTAGGGTCGCTTATCTTACTCACACAGCTACCTCATTGCGCCTCTTTTTTTCTTTGCGTCATGTGCTGTTTGGGGAGGGTTTTTTGGAAGGGACATCCTGCGTGACACTGCAGTGCAACTCCTAGATGGGCCCGGTGTTTGTGTCGGCCACTAGGGTCGCTTATCTTACTCACACAGCTACCTCATTGCGCCTCTTTTTTTCTTTGCGTCATGTGCTGTTTGGGGAGGGTTTTTTGGAAGGGACATCCTGCGTGACACTGCAGTGCCACTCCTAGATGGGCCCGGTGTTTGTGTCGGCCACTAGGGTCGCTTAGCTTAGTCATCCAGCGACCTAGGTGCAAATTTTAGGACTAAAAATAATATTGTGAGGTGTGAGGTATTCAGAATAGACTGAAAATGAGTGTAAATTATGGTTTTTGAGGTTAATAATACTTTGGGATCAAAATGACCCCCAAATTCTATGTTTTAAGCTGTTTTTTAGGGTTTTTTGAAAAAAACACCCGAATCCAAAACACACCCGAATCCGACAAAAAAAATTTGGTGAGGTTTTGCCAAAACGCGGTCGAACCCAAAACACGGCCGCGGAACCGAACCCAAAACCAAAACACAAAACCCGAAAAATTTCCGGCGCTCATCTCTAATCTACATACCTCCCAACTGTCCCGCTTTCAGCTGTACAGTCCCTGGGACTATCCTGCTGTCCCACCCGTGGCCGGCAGTGTCCCCATGGTGGTGGTGGGGGGCAATTGGGGGAAACGCAGGAGATGAGAATAGAAGCCGTGCATCTATTCACAGTGCTGGGGGGGAGCATGAGGGCAGCCCAGCACGCTACCACAGTGACGCGATGGGGGAGAACCCTGCCCCTTTTACTAAGCTCTACCACTTTTTCGAAGCTCCACCGATTTCTTCCCGAAGGGTCCCGCTTAGCTGAGCCGCCAAGTTGGGAAGAATGCATATATCATTATTTTACACCATTTATGGCTCCATTTATTGCCCAAAACACTCACAGGAAAACAGTGCTGTTCTCAGGATACACTAAGTAAATAAAGATTCTGTAAGCCGAGGATAGGGAAGTTCTAACCATAATCATTGATGGCTTTATCACTGTGGCATCTGATGATTAACAATGTAGGACATAGGTGATAGCATTTATATGCAAGTGGACCATTGCCTTAGGACCTAGGGGTTTAGCACACAACCTTAGAAAAACTTTGAACTACAGCCAGATGTGTGCTTGATTGCATCATACAGTAGCTTACAGGCAGACCCATTCCACAAAACTGACCTTGGCACTGTTAATGATGGACACCAGCACTCAAAGACTTCATTTTGCAGTGGCACATGGATTGAAGGGGATGGACGGAGGGGATATATCTATAATATATCAATATGTAAATGAATTGATCTGTTGTTTTGTTTTAACATAGCACTTGGGAAAGATAATATCACCTCGCCTTAGTGGACGGGATGTAGTTATGTGACCGGCGGTCACAACACCTCCCCCTACATCCCGACCGCTGAGAATCCCGAAAGTCGGCATGCTGACTAGCAGGGACTATTCCCACTCCTGGGTGTCGGTTGCCACCAAGCCGCAAGGGTCTTGTGCTCGCGCTCCCTGCCAGCATTCCACTGTCCGGATACCTCCGCAGGTATACTGACTGTTCACGCATACCCAACCCTAGTGGATGCATAGACATACATTTATTAAAGACATATATCATTATGAATCCCTTTTAGACCACATTTCATGGTTTTCTGATGTACCAATGTAGAAGTAATATTAATATATGGGGCTTTATTTACAGCCTGGCGTATTACCTCTAGCATCTGTCTCCTGCATCTGCTCCTGGCGGACATTTTTGTAGGACCTTTCTACACAGGCTACAGGCAGGCGCCCCCTGCAGTCCCTGATGCCCAAGACACTGCAGGCGAAGAGGGGGTTAGGAACACACTGTGTTCCTCCGTCACTCCCGCACCCGACCACCCAAAAAAAAAAAAAAAAAATTTGCTGGCACTGGCGGGAGGTTACAGAACGCTGTCCTTTATTATGTCATTTTTCAAAAGAACTTCAGGAACGGCGTTCCAGTCTGTTCTGCCACAAAAATAGCCCTAGATATTTCGCTGGATTTTAATTAATAAGGCCCAGATTTATCAAGCCTTGGATAGTGATAAATAGCACGGTGATAAAGAACCAACCAATCAGCCCCTAACTGTCAGTTTTCAAACCCAGCCTGTGACATGGCATTAAGGAGCTGGTTGGTTGGTACTTTATCACTGTGCAATTTATCACTGTCCAAGGCTTGATAAATGGGGGCCTAACTTTGCTAGTTCTCACAGCTAATAAATACTTAATAAATACTTAAATTTTTTGGAGACAGGGGTTTAAATAATTCCCCCAGTCGAATGAATCTGTTTTGTTTGTTAGGAAACCACAATATATATATGTGGAGTAAATTAACATCAGGCATTAATATAACTCTCAAAATAACTGTAATACCTGGATAAGAAAAGTGGTCTCGTATAATTAACACTTACAGCAGTATGATTCTGGCAATACCGCATATGCACCAAGAGTTAAGTTATACCCCTTTTCCATCAAAATGCAGGATCCGACACGGCTTTTCGAACATGGGTCCAACTCATGTACAGTCTTTTTGTTCTGCTGGCGATTGGAGATATAGACATAGGGGGACAATCCGAGTGATCGTAGCTGTGCTAAATTTAGCAAGCACTCAGACATGCGGGGGGATGCTCAGCACCGGGCTAGTCCGCCCCGCATGTCAGTGCCGCCCCTCCCCCCCCCCCCGCAGAAATGCAAAAGCATCGCGCAGCTCCTGCGGCTGGCCGGCAGAACCTCTTTGCTACCCGGGGTCGCAGCGGCTGCGTGTGACGTCATGCGTTGGCCGGACTGCACCCCCATAATCTCCAAGCACGGGTGATCAGGCTCTCTATACACATTTAACGTGAACCAGGTCTTATGACCCAGAATGCACAGTTTACACCACAGGCCACCCAGGTCCATCCCGGGTCTGACCCTGGTCGGATTTCCGGGTCACTGAACCTGGGTTATTTTTCAAGGACCCTTTTCCACCAAGCAGTGACCCGACCAAACCCGACAATAATCCGGGTTATTACGGTAGGGGAAAAGGGGTATTAGACCATGGAAACACAAATGCTTTTGGAGCCACACTGAACCTATGGAACACATGAATGCAGGAATAAAGTAACCAATACTTTATATTAATCAGGTTCCTCATCTATTGACAGTTACTTAGGAGGTGTATTACTGATACAGGTTGAGTATCCCATATTCAAATATTCCGAAATACAGAATATTCCGTAATACGGCATTTTTGGAGAGTGAGAGAGTGAAACCTTTGGTTTCTGATGGCTCAGTGTACACAAACTTTGTTTAATACACAAAGTTATTAAAAATATTGTATTATAAGACCTTCCGGCTGTGTGTACAAGGTGTATATGAAACATACTTGAATTGTGTGAATGTGTACACACTTTTTTTTAATGCAAAAAGTTATTAAAAATATTGCCTAAAATGACCGTCAGGCTGTGACTATAAGGTGTATTTGAAACATAAATGCATTCTGTGCTTAGACTTAGATCCCATCACCATGATATCTCATTATGGTATGCAATTATTCCAAAATACGGAAAAATCCGATATCCAAAATACTTCTGGTCCCAAGCATTTTGGATAAGGGATACTCAACCTGTAAGTGTTGCCAATTAGGTTTTTTTTTGTTTGTTTTTTAATCATTAAAATCAGACCAAAGATTTGACACACCCCTTCTCCCTATTCAAAAATCATAACCCAGAAAGTTCTTAGTGGGCTGTACTACCTAGTCATACATAAATATGTTGATATAGCTTATTGAGATGCTAGACACAACAGGGGTATAGTACTGTAGTTGTGAAAGTGACTGTTAGGACACACAGAGAGTATTCTACCTGGATGCTGGGTTTATCGGTAAACAGCAGGTACAGGCTTAATGCAAGAACACAGTGGTAATGCAGTGAACTGCAATGGTATCAAAGACATGGTAAAAGTAGGTATCTGGGTGTCTCATCAACACTTTACTACTCTATACAGTAAATAGGGAATAATTTAGACCTGATCGCAGTAGCAAAGTTTTCTCTAATGGGCAAAACTATGTGCACTGCAGGTGGGGTAGATATAACATGTGCAGAGTTAGATTTGGGTGGGTTATATTGTTTCTGTGCAGGGTAAACACTAGCTGCTTTATTTTTACACTGCAATTTAGATTTCAGATTGAACACACCACACCCAAATCTCTCTCTGCACGTGTTATATCTGCCCCACCTGCACTGCACAATGGTTTTGCCCATTAGAGAAAAAATTTACTGCTGTGATCAGGTCTCAATTAGGCCCTAAGACTGCAGCCTGCACATGTGCAGTAGAACATCACACTTCCCTGCAGACTCTGCGTCCTAGTCCCATAGTGTATGCAGCATAGGAGACAGCGCAGAGTGCTGTTCTCCCAACAAAATATTGGCAGCGATTTTGGCCCAGGGTCAGAGGGCTGAGTATGGAAAGATCACATATAAATTGCCTGAGCTGTATAAAAGGGATGCAATTGAGTAGGATACTGTAGCTTCTGAAGGTTACATGGCTGGCTCTGGAATCTGAAAGGTTTGTCTAAAAAGATGAATTATTAGGGAAGGTTTGGAGATCTTGAGTTCAAGAAAGGGCATTCCAGAGAGTGGGTACAGCCTGCAAAAAAAGATATGTGACCATGAAAGGGACCAGGTAATGTTTGTGGATGAGTGACGTAGATCTTATGCAGAGTGGAGGGGTCAAGGTGGAAGATTTTTAGGAGTATTGTCTACTTTGTTAGTTTTAATGTTGCCATGGTTGAAAGTCTTTCTCTCCTCTCCCTCTTGTTCTTTGGATTCACAATAAATAAGTACAAAATGTCATTTTTGTCTAACAAATCCATTTTAAAGCAATTATTATTATTATTATTATTATCATTAGTAGTAGTAGTAGAAGTATTATTATTATTATTATTATTATTATTAATAATAATAATAATAATAATAATAGTATTATTATCTTTTACTTATATGGCACCACAAGACTTCCATAATACCATACATTCAACAAACTTAAATAAAATACATTAAACAGTTACAGACAAGTTTAAAATCTACATGTATACAATGTTACATAAAGTCTACAAGTGACTTATTACATAGAGGTGACAAGAGGAGAAAGGGCCCTACTCACAAGAGCTTACATTCTAGAGAGAATGTGAGAGGACAAAAAGAGTCAGATGGGAGTAGAGCTGTGGGATGCAGAGGCCAAGATTTAGGAGTTGGTGTGATAGGCTTGAATAAAGAGATTAGCCTAGCCTTAAGGGCATGTTTGAGGCTTGGTGATAGTCTAATTGAGCAAGGGATGTCATTATGGTTTGGTGCATCATGGGATAAATCTTCAAGGCGACAGTGTGCAGAGGGGATCACTGAGGAGGTGAGGTGGCAGTTACTGGCAGACCGAAGCTGTGGGAGAGGATATGTGTGGAAAGATGGCTGGAGATTTAGAAAAATGAGTGCTCTATAGGATAGGATAAAAGAGAGGGACTGGAAGAGGTAGCAACAAAGGTGGGGCAATGAGAGAAGACATTAGGTGGGCAACAATGTTGATTTTAGACTGAAGAAGGGCGAGGCGGTAGTTCAGAAAGTCAGTGAGTAGAAGGTGCCAGTAACTGATTAGAAATTAAAAAGGTCATGGATGAGAATTGTAATTTTCAGGGGGAGACAGGGCCTGATCCTATAGGAGTTACTTAGGTAGATGTACCTAGATTGGGAATTGACTGAATGTCAGGGGTGAAAGGGCAAAGTCTAGGATGACATTGCAGCGATTTTGAATACTTAAAGTTTTATTATTTAATCAGGAGCTACTTATGAAAACTCAATGAATACCCTATACCTAACATGCAAGTGAGGACTTACTGAGATATGCACATGCGTGCCCATAGGTTAAAATGGTTAACAACATCTCAAGATGACGTTAGTTTGGGGAATCAAGCTCTGAAAAGCTTACCTATTTTATGATACGAAAACAATGTAGGTAGTTTATTCATTTCCAATAGACACTTCTCAGTACAGGTTAAGTATCCCATATCCAAATATTCCGAAATACAGAATATTCCGAAATACGGAATTTTGTGAGTGAGAGTGAGATAGTGAAACCTTTGTTTTCTGATGGCTCAATATACACAAACTTTGTTTAATACACAAAGTTATTAAAAATATTGTATTAAATGACCTTCAGGCTGTGTGTATATGGTGTATATGAAACATAAATGATTTGTGTCTATGTACACACACTTTGTTTAATGCACAAACTTATTAAAAATATTGGCTAAAATGACCATCAGGCTGTGTGTATAAGGTGTATATAAAACATAAATGCATTCTCTGCTTAGACTTAGGTCCCTTCGCCATGATATCTCATTATGGTGTGCAACTATTCCAAATTAGGGAAAAATCCGATATCCATAATATTTCTGGTCACAAGCATTTTGGATAAGGGATACTCATCCTGTAATTACAAGTTGACATAGACATTTTAGCATCTTTTACAGTAGCCATGCTTCTTCCCTGGTGTACAGCCATGTATGTGAACGTGCAAGAACTGAGAAGTCCACATTGAGCATCTCTAGATGCTGAAATCCTGCTTGGTGTGTCTGCAGATGCAGTCATGGGTCGCACCATCACAACTTACACCAACTCATTCTAGGTGCAGAATCTCTATCAGAGTATGGTCTCCAATGTAAGCGACACTGGCGTATCTATACTGGATAGAAGGTGTGTGGTGCAGGTGGGCTCCTGGGTCCATGGTGGTCCACACACCACACATCCATATAATTATACTTACCAGTATGTTGGCCCAGCACTGGTTGCAGAGCTGCAGAAATCACTGGGAAAATGGCAGCTGTAGCCATTTTCCCGGTGATTCATGCATGTGCAATAGAGATGTCCCTGGGAACAAGGCGCAGCCATGTTCCCGGAGATCTGTGCATACGCAGTAGACTCTGGCACAATGAGAGTAAAGGGCTCGATCGGAGCCTGTACATGAACCCTTTCCTCTCTTAATCTGCCTCTGGTGATCGATTTAGCATCTGAGTTCATAACCCTTTCAGCGAGACACCAGCGACACTCCCGTACCACGCCTAGCACATTTCCAATACTTTTCTTTTACCGTGCATGAGGGACATAGGGGATAATTCCAAGTTGATCGCAGCAGGAAATTTTTTAGCAGTTGGGCAAAACCATGTGCACTGCAGGGGGGCAGATATAACATTTGCAGAGAGAGTTAGATTTGGGTGGGTTATTTTGTTTCTGTGCAGAGTAAATAATGTCTGTTTTATTTTTACACTGCAATTTGGATTGCAGATTGAACTCACCCCACCCAAATCTATCTCTCTCTGCACATGTTATATCTGCCTCCCCTGCAGTGCACATGGTTTTGCCCAACTGCTAACAAAGTTCCTGCTGCGATCAACTCAGAATTACCCCCATAAGTTCATACTAGGATCCCAGAGGCGATATAGTTGTTAGTGCCCCCTATTCAGGGAGGGGGGTAAATGTGGAGGAGTACCATGGCAAATGCCCCCTGGGCTTCCTGCTTATTCCTACTCTGGGGTGAATAAAGCAGAACCTGGAGCAATGGAGAAGATCAGTGTGCCCAGAGGCGACTCCCTTTCATTGTCTCCTGTATTTAAGTCCCTGCCGTGCATCTTACACACGGGCTGTACAAGTTTTTAAGGATTTTTTCGCACATGCAGGAGAACAAAAAATTGCTCAAGACCGTGAATATTTGGCATTGCATGTGACTTGGGAGCACCTTATCAGAAGATGTATATGCAAGGGAATACATACCTTTTACTCATGATCCTGACAGCGGGATCCCGGCCACCAGTATGCCGGTAGCATCTTGAGCACTAGAAAGCCCTTTGCGGGCTTGCTTTGCTCGCCACTCTGTGGGCACAGTGGTTAGCTGCGCTCGCAACAGAATCTATGCTCCCTCTATGTGTGTTGTGGACACCCACAGAGGGAGAAAAGCCGTTGGCGCCGGTATTCCGGCAGTGGAATTTCCCTACCTGTCAGGATTCCAGCGTCGGCATTGTGACCCTCCGGGATCCCGACAGGCGGTCTCGTGATCGCCTCCCATATGCAAGTGTGGTCAGATTTGTCAGCATTGAATATCTGATTCTGCCCTCATTGGGAGTACATATTGTACATTTATAGTTCTTTGTATATTTTCTAATAATTAAATATCCAATCTCCATTAAAAAAGACCTATGACAGAAATGTTCTCTTTAGCCTGTTTATAAATAAACATAATGGTCTTGTGAAAATTACCAAGGTTACTTCTGTGTTTACAGAATTGTTTATTAAATATCCTAATTACATAAAGTGTCAGCAAATTGATTCATAGCAGCTATGACCTTCATGGGATGTCAGCAATAATTTATGATCTGTCAAAGCTCTGACTTTTTAAGCAAAAACATAATTAAATTGGCATAATAAAAAAGAAAGAATGTAAATGCAGCACGGAGGATTATTTCATATTGAAATTAAGGTGATCACGCATAGCAAGAGCGCAAAATATGATATATTCACTATAGGTCATGTTGTAAGGATTAGTGTATTGTGAATTGCTCCCCAGTAATATTGAATCTGAGTCACTATCAGAAAACAATGTCAACCAAATAAAAAAGGAAAAAAAGTCATACTATACACATTTTAACAGATTTAGTTTGTAGGGAAAAAAACTGTGTGTATTAAAATGAAGGGGCACATTGATCAAAAACTATCTGTGGCATATCCCCCAAAAACACCTGTCTGCAAATATTACGCATCACTTTGATTTATGTACATGGGATCACAACAGATCTCCATTTTTTAAGGCAAAAACGGCCTCCACAGGTTTGTATGGGGGCTGTAAGAATGCAGCATTAACAAAGCTCAGGAATGCAAAGCATTCCCGAGATTGTCCACCTCCAGCTAATGCCATCTTCATCTTCATCTGGCATTAGACATTGTAGTTCTTGGACGGGGTTGGATTAAGGCACATGCACAGCTGCACGTCTATGTACACATAACTGTGCAGTAATATAGCTATGCAGCATTTTACTTAGCAGTGTGTGGGAACCCCTTATGTGTGAGGGCCCCAGGTCTATCGCCCCTGTCGCCTCTCCTATATTCCGGCCCTGGCCTTGGGCTACCCATTGCAGATTTTTTAAGGGCCATGGTAGGAGTGGCTGGAACCTGAACCCAGAAGTAGAGGTAGTTTATATTTAGGGCTACAGGCCCTCATTCCGAGTTGTTCGCTCGTTCTTTTTCATCGCATCGCAGCGATTTTCCGCAAACTGCGCATGCGCAATGTTCACACTGCGACTGCGCCAAGTAAATTTGCTAAGAAGTTTGGTATTTTACTCACGGCATTACGAGGTTTTTTCTTCGTTCTGGTGATCGTAGTGTGATTGACAGGAAGTGGGTGTTTCTGGGCGGAAACTGGCCGTTTTATGGGTGTGTGAGAAAAAACGCTGCCGTTTCTGGGAAAAACACGGGAGTGGCTGGAGAAATGGGGGAGTGTCTGGGCGAACGCTGGGTGTGTTTGTGACGTCAAACCAGGAACGAAACTGACTGAACTGAACGCAGTGGCAGAGTAAGTGTCGAGCTACTCAGAAACTGCAAAGAAATTTCTATTCACAATTTTGAGAATCTTTCGTTCGCAATTTTGCTAAGCTAAGATTCACTCCCAGTAGGCGGCGGCTTAGCGTGTGCAATGCTGCTAAAAGCAGCTTGCGAGCGAACAACTCGGAATGAGGGCCACAGATAGTTGATTTAAACATATACACAGGAGAGGGGCAGGTTACTACCAGATATTACACACACACGTTGGGCCTTATTCTAAATCACACGCAAAATCGCATACAGCAGCATCTATTGGCGGTTGCCCGCTTGCAATTTTATTCAAATGGCCTATAAACGCTTTCCCTTGTGCTGCCGAATTTGCAAGGACTGAGATGCCCACTTTTTGCACTTGTGCACACTGTAATACTGAATAGTGCATCCTTTTAACCACCATCTGTTGCACTATGGCGGGTGCAGTTTCTCCAGTTGACCACACCTATTAGGGATGAGCGGGTTTGGTTCAAGGAAAACTGAACCCACCCGAACATTGCGATCCGAGCCAGGATCCGAGTTCGGCTCAGGACTTTCCACCTTATTCGGATCCTAAAGCGAGGCAGAACGTCATCTTCCCGCTGTCGGATTCTCGCGGGTTTTGGATTCTATATGTCTCATCTTCACTCCGGCTGTGGAGAGTGTACTGGACGGATGTGTGTATATTCTGTTGTCTGGCATGGCGCTCTGTCTGCTGTATCTGAAAGGGGTGCGCACTCTGCCTGCTGTCTCTGAAAGGGGTGCTGTCTCTGCAGTATCTGAAAAAGGGGTGCTGTCTCTGCCTGCTGTATCTGAAAAAGGGGTGCCCTCTCTGTCTGCTGTATCTGAAAAAAGGGTGCTCTCCCCAGAGCCGGCCCTAGCCAATATGATGCCCTAGGCAAGATTTTGGCTGGTGCCCCCCAAGCACCACCGCTGGTTCTGCCTCCGACCTTGCACCTCTTTCCCAGCACCAGCACCCCTCATCCATAGCAGTCCATATTTTGGGGTTTGTACCCCCTATATTTTAAATAGGAACAGTTCGCACATTTGGCGCACAGCCCAAAAAGGGTGTGTTTTTGCTGGCAAGGGGCATGGCCACACAATAGTAACCCCAATTCCAAGTACGCCACACAGTACTGCAACTTTATTCACATTTGATCATGCGATAGTGTCCATTATTCATATTACATCCTACAGTAGTGTCACTTTACCTTATAAACGTTGGTCCTCACAGTAGAGCCCCTTATTCACATGACATCACACTGAATTGCTCCTTATTCACATTACACCACACCCTATTGCTCTTTATTCACATTAGACAACACAGTAGTGCCCTTTCTATACGTAACGCTACATAGTAGAGCATCTTATACACATAATGCCACACAGTAATGCCCCTTACACATATGAGACACATTATTAATGTCCTTATAAACATAATGCGCCTTACACATTATGACAACCTTTATTAATGCCCTTTTACACATAATGTCCCTTACACATATGCCGCACATTATTAATACCCTTATACACATAATGACACACATAGTGCCCCCTACACGTTTGCTGCACATTATTAGTGCCCCTATACACATAATGACACACATACAGTAGTACCCTGTTACACATATGCCGCACATTATTAATGCCCTTATACACATAATCACACACATAGTGCCCCTTACACATATGTTGCACATTATTAATGCATTTTTACATGACACACATAATGCTCCTTACACATATTCCGAACACTACTGCACAACCATCCTACTCACATACACACAACACTCACACTGCCACTAACACTGTTACCTCCTCCTCTGCTTGAATACAGATGTGTCCTCGTAAATCTTGCCTCAATGCTAATGTCGGGCATATATTTTTTAGTGATGTGCACCGGACATTTTTCGGGTTTTGTGTTTTGGTTTTGGATTCGGTTCCGCGGCCGTGTTTTGGATTCGGACGCGTTTTGGCAAAACCTCACCAAAATTTTTTTGTCGGATTCGGGTGTGTTTTGGATTCGGGTGTTTTTTTCAAAAAACCCTAAAAAACAGCTTAAATCATAGAATTTGGGGGTCATTTTGATCCCATAGTATTATTAACCTCAATTACCATAATTTCCACTCATTTCCAGTCTATTCTGAACACCTCACACCTCACAATATTATTTTTAGTCCTACAATTTGCACCAAGGTCGCTGGATGGCTAAGCTAAGCGACACAAGTGGCCGACACAAACACCTGGCCCATCTAGGAGTGGCACTTCAGTGTCAATCAAGACAGGATGGCACTTTCAAAAAATTGTCCCCAAACAGCACATGATGCAAAGAAAAAAAGAGGCGCACCAAGGTCGCTGTGTGACTAAGCTAAGCGACACAAGTGGCCGACACAAACACCTGGCCCATCTAGGAGTGGCACTGCAGTGTCAGGCAGGATGGCACTTCCAAAAAATTGTCCCCAAACAGCACATGATGCAAAGAAAAAAAGAGGCGCACCAAGGTCGCTGTGTGACTAAGCTAAGCGACACAAGTGGCCGACACAAACACCTGGCCCATCTAGGAGTGGCACTGCAGTGTCAATCAAAACAGGATGGCACTTCCCAAAAATTGTCCCCAAACAGCACATGATGCAAAGAAAAAAAGAGGCGCACCAAGGTGGCTGTGTGACTAAGCTAAGCGACACAAGTGGCCGACACAAACACCTGGCCCATCTAGGAGTGGCACTGAAGTGTCAATCAAGACAGGATGGCACTTCCAAAAAATTGTCCCCAAACAGCACATGATGCAAAGAAAAAAAGAGGCGCACCAAGGTGGCTGTTTGACTAAGCTAAGCGACACAAGTGGCCGACACAAACACCTGGCCCATCTAGGAGTGGCACTGCAGTGTCAATCAGGACAGGATGGCACTTCCAAAAAATTGTCCCCAAACAGCATATGATGCAAAGAAAAAAAAGAGGTGCACCAAGGTCGCGGTGTGACTAAGCTAAGCGACACAAGTGGCCGACACAAACAACGGGCCCATCTAGGAGTGGCACTGCAGTGTCAGGCAGGATGGCACTTCCAAAAAATTGTCCCCAAACAGCACATGATGCAAAGAAAAAAAGAGGCGCACCAAGGTGGCTGTGTGACTAAGCTAAGCGACACAAGTGGCCGACACAAACACCTGGCCCATCTAGGAGTGGCACTGCAGTGTCAATCAAGACAGGATGGCACTTCAAAAAAATTGTCCCCAAACAGCACATGATGCAAAGAAAAAAAGAGGCGCACCAAGGTGGCTGTTTGACTAAGCTAAGCGACACAAGTGGCCGACACAAACACCTGGCCCATCTAGGAGTGGCACTGCAGTGTCAATCAAGACAGGATGGCACTTCCAAAAAATTGTCCCCAAACAGCACATGATGCAAAGAAAAAAAGAGGCGCACCAAGGTGGCTGTTTGACTAAGCTAAGCGACACAAGTGGCCGACACAAACACCTGGCCCATCTAGGAGTGGCACTGCAGTGTCAATCAGGACAGGATGGCACTTCCAAAAAATTGTCCCCAAACAGCACATGATGAAAAGAAAAAAAAAAGGCGCACCAAGGTCGCTGTGTGACTAAGCTAAGCGACACAAGTGGCCGACACAAACACCTGGCCCATCTAGGAGTGGCACTGCAGTGTCAGGCAGGATGGCACTTCCAAAAAATTGTCCCCAAACAGCACATGATGCAAAGAAAAAAAGAGGCGCACCAAGGTGGCTGTGTGACTAAGCTAAGCGACACAAGTGGCCGACACAAACACCTGGCCCATCTAGGAGTGGCACTGCAGTGTCAATCAAGACAGGATGGCACTTCAAAAAAATTGTCCCCAAACAGCACATGATGCAAAGAAAAAAAGAGGCGCACCAAGGTGGCTGTTTGACTAAGCTAAGCGACACAAGTGGCCGACACAAACACCTGGCCCATCTAGGAGTGGCACTGCAGTGTCAATCAAGACAGGATGGCACTTCCAAAAAATTGTCCCCAAACAGCACATGATGCAAAGAAAAAAAGAGGCGCACCAAGGTGGCTGGATGGCTAAGCTAAGCGACACAAGTGGCCGACACAAACACCTGGCCCATCTAGGAGTGGCACTGCAGTGTCAGGCAGGATGGCACTTCCAAAAAATTGTCCCCAAACAGCACATGATGCAAAGAAAAATGAAAGAAAAAAGAGGTGCAAGATGGAATTGTCCTTGGGCCCTCCCACCCACCCTTATGTTGTATAAACAGGACATGCACACTTTAACGAACCCATCATTTCAGCGACAGGGTCTGCCACATGACTGTGACTGAAATGACTGGTTGGTTTGTGCCCCCACCAAAAAAGAAGCAATTAATCTCTCCTTGCACAAACTGGCTCTACAGAGGCAAGATGTCCACCTCATCATCATCCTCCGATTCCTTACCCCTTTCACTGTGTACATCCCCCTCCTCACAGATTATTAATTCGTCCCCACTGGAATCCACCATCTCAAATCCCCGTGTACTTTCTGCAGGCAATTGCTGCTGGTGAATGTCTCCACGGAGGAATTGATTATAATTCATTTTGATGAAGATCATCTTCTCCACATTTTCTGGAAGTAACCTCGTACGCCGATTGCTGACAAGGTGAGCGGCTGCACTAAACACTCTTTCGGAGTACACACTGGAGGGAGCGCAACTTAGGTAGAATAAAGCCAGTTTGTGCAAGGGCCTCCAAATTGCCTCTTTTTCCTGCCAGTATACGTACGGACTGTCTGACGTGCCTACTTGGATGCGGTCACTCATATAATCCTCCACCATTCTTTCCATGGTGAGAGAATCATATGCAGTGACAGTAGACGACATGTCAGTAATCATTGGCAGGTCCTTCAGTCCGGACCAGATGTCAGCACTCGCTCCAGACTGCCCTGCATCACCGCCAGTGGGTGGGCTCGGAATTCTTAGCCTTTTCCTCGCACCCCCAGTTGCGGGAGAATGTGAAGGAGGAGATGTTGGCGGGTCGCGTTCCGCTTGACTTGACAATTTTCTCACCAGCAGGTCTTTGAACCTCTGCAGACTTGTGTCTTCTGGAAAGAGAGATACAACGTAGGTTTTAAATCTAGGATCGAGCACGGTGGCCAAAATGTAGTGCTCTGATTTCAACAGATTGACCACCCGTGAATCCTGGTTAAGCGAATTAAGGGCTCCATCCACAAGTCCCACATGCCTAGCGGAATCGCTCTGTTTTAGCTCCTCCTTCAATGTCTCCAGCTTCTTCTGCAAAAGCCTGATGAGGGGAATGACCTGACCCAGGCTGGCAGTGTCTGAACTGACTTCACGTGTGGCAAGTTCAAAGGGTTGCAGAACCTTGCACAACGTTGAAATCATTCTCCACTGCGCTTGAGTCAGGTGCATTCCCCCTCCTTTGCCTATATCGTGGGCAGATGTATAGGCTTGAATGGCCTTTTGCTGCTCCTCCATCCTCTGAAGCATATAGAGGGTTGAAATCCACCTCGTTACCACCTCTTGCTTCAGATGATGGCAGGGCAGGTTCAGGAATGTTTGGTGGTGCTCCAGTCTTCTGTACGCGGTGCCTGTATGCCGAAAGTGGCCCGCAATTCTTCGGGCCACCGACAGCATCTCTTGCACGCCCCTGTCGTTTTTTAAATAATTCTGCACCACCAAATTCAATGTATGTGCAAAACATGGGACGTGCTGGAATTTGCCCAGATGTAATGCACGCACAATATTGCTGGCGTTGTTCGATGTCACAAATCCCCAGGAGAGTCCAATTGGGGTAAGCCATTCTGCGATGATCTTCCTCAGTTCCCGTAAGAGGTTGTCAGCTGTGTGCCTCTTATGGAAAGCGGTGATACAAAGCGTAGCCTGCCTAGGAACGAGTTGGCGTTTGCGAGATGCTGCTACTGGTGCCGCCGCTGCTGTTCTTGCTGCGGGAGGCAATACATCTACCCAGTGGGCTGTCACAGTCATATAGTCCTGAGTCTGCCCTGCTCCACTTGTCCACATGTCCGTGGTTAAGTGGACATTGGGTACAACTGCATTTTTTAGGACACTGGTGAGTCTTTTTCTGAGGTCTGTGTACATTTTCGGTATCGCCTGCCTAGAGAAATGGAACCTAGATGGTATTTGGTACCGGGGACACAGTACCTCAATCAAGTCTATAGTTGCCTCTGAATTAACGATGGATACCGGAACCACGTTTCTCACCACCCAGGCTGCCAAGACCTGAGTTATCTGCTTTGCAGCAGGATGACTGCTGTGATATTTCATCTTCCTCGCAAAGGACTGTTGGACAGTCAATTGCTTACTGGAAGTAGTACAAGTGGTCTTCCGACTTCCCCTCTTGGATGACGATCGACTCCCAGCAGCAACAACAGCAGCGCCAGCAGCAGTAGGCGTTACACGCAAGGATGCATCGGAGGAATCCCAGGCAAGAGAGAACTCGTCAGACTTGCCAGTGACATGGCCTGCAGGACTATTGGCTTTCCTGGGTAAGGAGGAAATTGACACTGAGGGAGTTGGTGGTGTGGTTTGCAGGAGCTTGGTTACAAGAGGAAGGGATTTAGTGGTCAGTGGACTGCTTCCACTGTCACCCAAAGTTTTTGAACTTGTCACTGACTTATGATGAATGCGCTCCAGGTGACGTATAAGGGAGGATGTTCCGAGGTGGTTAACGTCCTTACCCCTACTTATTACAGCTTGACAAAGGCAACACACGGCTTGACACCTGTTGTCCGCATTTGTGTTGAAATAATTCCACACCGAAGAGCTGATTTTTTTTGTATTTTGACCAGGCATGTCAATGGCCATATTCGTCCCACGGACAACAGGTGTCTCCAAGGGTGCCTGACTTAAACAAACCACCTCACCATCAGAATCCTCCTTGTCAATTTCCTCCCCAGCGCCAGCAACACCCATATCCTCATCCTGGTGTACTTCAACAGTGACATCTTCAATTTGACTATCAGGAACTGGACTGCGGGTGCTCCTTCCAGCACTTGCAGGGGGCGTGCAAATGGTGGAAGGCGCAAGCTCTTCCCGTCCAGTGTTGGGAAGGTCAGGCATCGCAACTGACACAATTGGACTCTCCTTGGGGATTTGTGATTTAGAAGAACGCACAGTTCTTTGCTGTGCTTTTGCCAGCTTAAGTCTTTTCATTTTTCTAGCGAGAGGATGAGTGCTTCCATCCTCATGTGAAGCTGAACCACTAGCCATGAACATAGGCCAGGGCCTCAGCCGTTCCTTGCCACTCCGTGTCGTAAATGGCATATTGGCAAGTTTACGCTTCTCCTCAGACGCTTTTAATTTTGATTTTTGGGTCATTTTACTGAACTTTTGTGTTTTGGATTTTACATGCTCTCTACTATGACATTGGGCATCGGCCTTGGCAGACGACGTTGATGGCATTTCATCGTCTCGGCCATGACTAGTGGCAGCAGCTTCAGCACGAGGTGGAAGTGGATCTTGATCTTTCCATATTTTAACCTCCACATTTTTGTTCTCCATTTTTTAATGTGTGGAATTATATGCCAGTATCAATAGCAATGGCCTACTACTATATTTACTGTGCACAACTGAAATGCACCACAGGTATGGATGGATAGTATACTTGACGACACAGAGGTAGGTACAGCAGTGGCCTACCGTACTGCTATATATAGTATACTGGTGGTCACTGTGTTAGCAAACTGCTAAACTAAAATGCACCACAGGTATAGAATGTAGATGGATAGTATACTTAATGGATGACGACACAGAGGTAGGTACAGCAGTGGCCTACCGTACTGCTATATATAGTATACTGGTGGTCACTGTGTCAGCAAACTGCAAAACTACAATGCACCACAGGTATAGAATGTAGATGGATAGTATACTTAATGGATGACGACACAGAGGTAGGTACAGCAGTGGCCTACCGTACTGCTATATATAGTATACTGGTGGTCACTGTGTCAGCAAACTGCTAAACTAAAATGCACCACAGGTATAGAATGTAGATGGATAGTATACTTAATGGATGACGACACAGAGGTAGGTACAGCAGTGGCCTACCGTACTGCTATATATAGTATACTGGTGGTCACTGTGTCAGCAAACTGCAAAACTAAAATGCACCACAGGTATAGAATGTAGATGGATAGTATACTTAATGGATGACGACACAGAGGTAGGTACAGCAGTGGCCTACCGTACTGCTATATATAGTATACTGGTGGTTACTGTGTCAGCAAACTGCTAAACTAAAATGCACCACAGGTATAGAATGTAGATGGATAGTATACTTAATGGATGACGACACAGAGGTAGGTACAGCAATGGTCTACCGTACTGCTATATATAGTATACTGGTGGTCACTGTGTCAGCAAACTGCAAAACTAAAATGCACCACAGGTATAGAATGTAGATGGATAGTATACTTAATGGATGACGACACAGAGGTAGGTACAGCAGTGGCCTACCGTACTGCTATATATAGTATACTGGTGGTCACTGTGTCAGCAAACTGCTAAACTAAAATGCACCACAGGTATAGAATGTAGATGGATAGTATACTTAATGGATGACGACACAGAGGTAGGTACAGCAGTGCACTCTGCACTGTACTCCTCCTATATAATATTAATTATACTGGTGGTCCCCAGTCCCCACAATAAAGCAGCACACTGAGCACAGATATGGAGTGTTTTTCAGGCAGACAACGTATACTGGTGGTCACTGTCAGCAAAACTCTGCACTGTACTCCTGCTATATAATACAGCTGCTCCCCAGTCCCCACAATTAAGCAGTGTGAGCACTCAGCACAGATATATTATGCAGCACACTGAGCACAGATATGGTATGGAGCGTTTTTTTCAGGCAGAGAACGAATAAAAACTAGTGGTCACTTATCAGCAAAACTCTGCACTGTACTCCTCCTAACAGCTGCTCCCCAGTCCTCCCCACAATTAAGCAATAAAGCAATCAACTTCAACAATAAACGGAGAGGACGCCAGCCACGTCCTCTCCCTATCATCTCCAATGCACGAGTGAAAATGGCGGCGACGCGCGGCTGCTTATATAGAATCCGAATCTCGCGAGAATCCGACAGCGGGATGATGACGTTCGGGCGCGCTCGGGTTAGCCGAGCAAGACGGGAAGGTTAGAACCTGCCTCGGACCCGTGTAAAAAGGGTGAAGTTCGGGGGGGTTCGGTTTCCGAGAAACCGAACCCGCTCATCTCTAATATTTTTTTAATGAAAATGCATCTTATTTGCATTGCCATGTGGCTAGGATGCACAAGCAGCTTCTGCTGATTAAACTGATATGCAGCATGCCTATATACTGTGGGAGACTGTGGCTGTATCTGCATATGAAATGCTACACACAGAATATAGGCATGCCACATATCATTTTAATCAGCAAAAGCTGCTGATGCCCCTAGGCATATCAAATGCCCTAGGCAATTGCTTAGTTTGCCTATGCCTATGGCCGGCTCTGGCTCTCCCTGCCTGCTGTATCTGAAAAAGGGGTGCTCTCTCTGCCTGCTGTATCTGAAAAAGGGGTGCTCTATCTGTCTGCTGTATCTGAAAAAGGGGTGCTCTCTCTGCCTGCTGTATCTGAAAAAGGAGTGCTTTCTCTGCTGTATCTGAAAGGGATGAACTGTCCGTACATCCAGGGGCCCCGCTCCAGTGTAAAATTAAAATAATAAAAGCTAAAAACAAAAAGCCTAAAATTTCAATTATAAATATATATATATATTTTTTTGTTTATGCTGTACCCCAGTGTATTATGCATTTTTAATTTTATTTTCATAAGTACTGTGACACTGCCGGTCAGTCCGCTATATATTATTTTCTTCTCATGCACGTATTGTGCGACGCTGTTGGTGAAGGTAAACCACAGTGTGTAATTATATATATTTCGGACTCATTTGTGCGACACTGTAATGCTGGATACACACTAGACGATATACAGTATCGGCCTTTCCACTGAACGGCCGATATATCGGCTACTGAATGAAGGGGCACATTGATCAAAAACTATCTGTGGCATATCCCCCCAAAACACCTGTTTGCAAATATTAAGCATCACTTTGATTTATGTACATGGGATCACAACAGATCTCCATTTTTTAAGGCAAAAACGGCCTCCACAGGTTTGTATGGGGGCTGTAAGAATGCAGCATTAACAAAGCTCAGATAAGTCTGTGAACACCGTCATTCACAGACATATTGCATCAGCCCTGCAGTACAGATGATCACCAATATATCTGCAGATATATTGGTGCATCGTTCTGTGTGTATGCCCGACCCGCGATAGGTCATCCTGCTCCTCCGTCATGTAAAGGGCTGGATTATGCAAATGTCCCACATTATGGAGAACGGCTGCAGGAGCTCTGATCTTTGCTCAGGGAGTGGAGGTTGTCAGCAGGAGGCTCTGAGCTGTGGCTTGTGCGGGGGAGGGCCTGCGGTGTCTGCCTGAGCTGTGCGGGCGGGGGGGGGGGGGGGGGGGGTCCTGCCATAGCTGTGCGGGGGTGGGGGGGTGGGGGGTTTCAGCCGGAGATGTGCGGGGGTGCGAGTTTCAGCCGGAGCAGTGCGGGACTGGGTTTCAGCCAGAGCTGTGGGGAAGGGCGGCGGCGGGTTTCTGCCGAAGCTGTGAGCCATACAGGGGGGTATGAGCTAATCATGTAACCTTTGCGGAGAGTGGGGTGTAACCCGGAGCTCTGACCATGTGTGTGGTGTGGGGGTGGGGGGGTTTTGTTACGTTGTCAGTCTCAGCTGTACCCTGGGTGAAGGGGTGCGTGCGCCAGCTGGAGCTGTGACCAAGAGTGCGCTGGGGGTTGCAGATTCCATCTGCAGTGCATGTGCCAGCCCAGAGCTGTGTACTGTGCTGGGGAGGGGTGCTATGTGCGAGTATATGATTGCGGGGGGGCGTACAGGTATGTGATTGTGGGGGGGAGGCGGTACCGTTAAGTGGTTGCAGGGGGGAGGCGGTGAAGGTATGTGAATGCGGGGGGGGGGTACAGGTATGTGATTGCAGGGGAGAGGCAGTACAGGTATGTGATTGCAGGGGGGGTGGCTTTCAGGGCACCGCTAGGACCTACACCATGCAGGGTCAGTGTACCATTGTACAAGTTAGGACCACCGTAGAGCAAGGACAGTACGTCCAGGACCCTGCTAGGACTGCCACTGTGCAAGGATAGTGTATCCATTGTACGGTAGAAATGCCGCCGACGAAATCACGACAAGATACACAACACCAGCAGCGGGATCCCCACCGATCATCTGCAGGGCTGCCCGTGAGGTAAGCTGTGTCGGGGGGAGGGGTTACGTTTAGGCTGCCGGGGTAGGGGGTAGGTTTAGGCTGTGGGAAGGGAGAGTTAGGGTCAGGGGGCCATGGGGGGGAAGGTAAGAATATGTACCTTCCCCCTGTTGGGATGCCGCAGCCGGTATTCTGACCACCCGCATTTCGACCCCCAACCCCATGATACTGCTATGATGCCTATCATGTAAGGACAATACCAGATGCTGGGACACTTGCCCTGCAGTGATGATAGCTACAGTAATGTTGGGTTACATTATCAGAATGAGAAAGACAGAGGGAGAAGGAAGGCGTGATACAGAGAGACAGGCAGAAGGAAGGTGCGAGGGAGAGAGACAGTGGGAAAAAGAGGAAATTAGACAGTGGGAGATGGAGGATGAGAGAGACAGGGAGAAGGAAGAAGTGAGGGAGAGAGACATTGGGAGAAAGAGGAAATTAGACAGTGGGAGATGGAGGGAGAGAGAGACAGGGAGAAGGAAGGAGCGAAAGAGAGAGATGGTGGGAGACGAAGGGAGCGACAGACAGTGGGAGAAAAAAAAACAGGGAAAAAAACCTATTTCCCTTTCCTGTGTGCTCTTTAGAAGGCCAGCCCAATATGTCAATTTCAGGAATATTTGGCACTTTTCATGACAACGATCTGCCAGTGTGTACGGAGGAAAGATTTATTTTCCATCGTCCTCAACAACAGATATATCTGCAGATGGCAGTGGTGGTTGGTCAGTGTGGCTGGCCAGTGTGTATCGTCAGCAGATATATCTGCAGATAAATTGATCTGCAGATATATTTGCCAGGGTGTACCCAGCTTGACCACCGGTGTGTGATAAAAAGAACATATTTCTGAGTTTGTGCGACGCTGTCGGTGAAGGTCAACCGCCATGTGTAATTAGATAGATTTCTGACTCATTTGTGTGACACTGTAACCACCGGTGTGTGATATAAAAAAATATACATATTTTTTACTCATTTGTGCAACACGGTAACCGCAGTGTGTGATATTATTTATTTATTTACTAACAGTTTCTTATATAGTGCAGCAAATTCCGTTGCGCTTTACAATTGGAAATAACAATGATATAACAAAACTGGGTAATAACAAACAGTCATAGAGGTAGGAAGGCCCTGTTCGCAAGCTTACAATCTATAGGGAAATAGGCATGTATACACAAGGAAAGGTGCTATATATTGCATAGTTGTCCGCCAGATTGCAAAGGTTCTTGGTGGGCTGTATGATATGGTCATACCGCAATGATGAACCGGGGTCGAGAGGAAGGGAATGTGAAGACTGTGTGGACTGTGCAGAGTGGTTGCAATTTGATAGGAAGGTTTATGAAAGTTATGTGGGCGGTTCTGGAATTTAATATGCTTGCCTAAAGAGGTGAGTTTTCAGGGAACGCTTGAAGGTTTGTAGGCTAGAGGAGAGTCTTGAAAATATGTGAGCGGAACAGAAAATAGCGCTTGGTGGAAACAAAAGCAGCCCAGATGTATTCTGGTGACTCCCAATCACCCAAATAGCTAATAGACAACAACTGGTGTTGAATACACCGTTGGCGCTACCACCCATTAAACAAAAAGTCACGTCGTAGTCTTGGTGAATAGTCCCAAAGTGAATCCTGTGTCTCACTTGCAGTGTTCCTCCTTCTAGATGTTAATTCTTCTCCAATTTAAAAATATTTCAAGATTTTCCTCGATTTGCCTCTTTCACCGGTGATGGGATTGGAGTATCTGCCTCTGGCGTGTCAAAATTGCCCTCTGAGTCTGATTGATTCTCGCAGTTCTTCAGCCGCTCTCTGATTTTCCAGTCTGTCTAGCAAGACAGACTGGAAAGAGGCAAATCGAGGAAAATCTTGAAATATTTTGAAATTGGAGAAGAATTAACATCTAGAAGGAGGAACACTGCAAGTGAGACACAGGATTCACTTTGGGGCTATTCACCAAGACTACGACGTGACTTTTTTTTTAAAGGGTGGTAGCGCCAACGGTGTATTCAACACCAGTTGTTGTCTAGAGGAGAGTCTTATTGTGCATGGTAGGGCATTCCACAGAGTGGGTGCAGCCCGATGAAAGTCCTGCAATCGTGAGTGGGAGCAAGTAATGAGTGTAGATGATAGATGGAGGTCGTGAAGAGCGAAGAGGACGGGTTGGGAGATATTTTGAGATAAGCGAAGTGATGTACGTTGGTGTAGTTTGGTTAATGGCCTTGTGTGTGAGTAAAAACGAGTTTTATTGTAAGAACTTACCCTTGTTAAAACTCTTTCTGCGAGGTACACTGGGCTCCACAAGTCTGGACAATAGGGTGCAGAGTAGGATCTTGATCCGAGGCACCAACAGGCTCAAAGCTTTGACCTTCTTCCCAAGATGCATAGCGCCGCCTCCTATATCACCCCGCCTCCCAGCACAGGAGCTCAGTTTAGTTAACCAGCCCAATGCAGTAGCAGGAAAAGAGACAACAACGGTTAGTAGCCACATACACCACACTCTCACGACAAGAGAAGTGTCAGCGGCTAATGCCATATCAACCCAAAGAAGCTAAGTGCGTCAGGGTGGGCGCCCTGTGGAGCCCAGTGTACCTCGCAGAAAGAGTTTTAACAAGGGTAAGTTCTTACCATAAAACTCGATTTCTGCTGCGGGGTACACTGGGCTCCACAAGTCTGGACAATGGGGATGTCCTAAAGCAGTTCCTTATGGAAGGGGACTGTAGCGGGCACAAGAAGCCGGCGTCCAAGGGAAGCATCCTAGGAAGCGGCAGTATCGAAGGCATAGAACCTTATGAACATGTTCCCTGAGGACCACGTAGCCGCCTAGTACAATTGATCAAGGGTCACACCACATTGGGCCGCCCAAGAAGGTCCAACAGACCGAGTAGAATGGGCCATAATGTGAACAGGAGCTGACAGACCAGCCTTCACATAAGCATGCGCAATCACCATTCTGATCCACCTAGCCAGGGTCTGCTTGTGTGCAGGCCAGCCACGTTTGTGAAATCCAAACAAAACAAAGAGAGAATCAGACTTTCGAATAGAAGCAGTTCTCTTCACATAGATACGGAGAGCCCGTACCACATCCAAAGACCGCTCTTTGGGAGACAAATCAGGAGAGACAAAAGCTGGAACCACAATCTCCTGATTAAGGTGGAACGAAGAAACCACCTTAGGTAAATATCCGGGACGAGTCCTAAGAACCGCCCGGTCACGGTGAAAAATCAGATATGGGGAACTACAAGACAAGGCACCCAAATCCGACACTCTTCTAGCAGAGGCAATAACGAACAGAAACACCACCTTAAGGGAAAGCCACTTACGGTCAGCTGAACCAAGAGGTTCAAATGGAGACTCTTGTAACGCCTCCAAAACCACCGACAAGTCCCAAGGAGCCACAGGCGGGACATAGGGAGGTTGGATACGCAACACACCCTGAGTGAAAGTATGAACATCAGGTAAAGTCGCAATTTTTCTCTGAAACCACACTGACAAGGCAGAAATATGAACCTTGAGGGAGGCCAGACGCAGGCCTAAATCTAGGCCCTGCTGTAGAAAAGCCAAAAGTATGGCTGTACTAAACTTGGAAGCGTCATAATGGTTAGACGCGCACCAAACAAAGTAGCAGTGCCAGACCCGATGGTAAATCCGAGCAGAGGCCGGTTTCCGGGCCCTCAACATAGTTTTAATGACCTCTTCAGAAAAACCCTTAGCTCTTAAGACGGAAGCTTCAAGAGCCACGCCGTCAAAGACAGCCGGACTAGGTCCTGGTAGACCCATGGGCCCTGAATGAGGAGGTCTGGGCGTTGTGGAAGTAGAAGTGGACGCTCTGACGATAGGCCTTGCAGGTCTGAGAACCAGTGCCGTCTGGGCCACACCGGAGCTATGAGAAGCAGATTTCCTTTTTCTTGCTTGAACTTCCGAATTACCCTGGGCAGGAGAGACACCGGAGGGAACACGTACGGCAGCCGAAACCTCCACGGCACCACCAGCGCATTCACAAATGCTGCTTGAGGATCCCTTGTCCTTGCTCCGAAGACCGGAACCTTGTGATTGTGTCGAGATGCCATCAGATCCACATCTGGAAGACCCCACCTTTCCACGAGGAGTTGAAACACTTTTGGATGGAGGCCCCACTCGCCGGCATGCATGTCCTGACGACTGAGAAAGTCCGCGTCCCAATTCAGGACTCCCGGAATGAATATTGCCGATATTGCCGGTAGATGGCGTTCTGCCCAACGTAGAATCCGTGAGGCTTCCTTCATTGCCAAACGGCTTCGAGTGCCGGCTTGATGATTTATGTAAGCCACTGTGGTGGCGTTGTCCGACTGTACTTGAACAGGACGGTTCTGAATCAAATGCTGGGCTAGGTTCAACGCATTGAAGACCGCCCGCAATTCCAGAATGTTGATCGAGAGGAGAGATTCCTCCTTGGTCCACCGACCCTGCAAGGAGTGCTGCTCCAGCACCGCGCCCCAACCTCTTAGACTGGCATCTGTCGTCAACAGGACCCAGTTGGATATCCAGAAGGGACGGCCTCTGCACAATTGTCGGTCCTGGAGCCACCAGAGCAGCGACAGACAGGCCTCCGGAGTCAAAGAGATCATTTGAGACCTGATCCAGTGAGGCAGGCTGTCCCACTTGGCTAGAATCTGCTTCTGGAGGGGGCGAGAATGGAATTGAGTATACTCCACCATGTCAAATGCTGATACCATGAGGCCCAGCACCTGCTGCACTGCCGAATGTATTGACACTTGCGGACGAGAAAGGAAGCAACGAATCCTGTCCTGAAGTTTCAGGACTTTCTCCTGAGACAAGAACAACCTCTGGTTGTGAGTGTCCAACAGCGCTCCCAGATGCACCATGCTCTGAGCAGGGACCAGGGAGGATTTCTTCCAGTTGATGAGCCACCTGTGGGCTTGTAGAAACCGGACCGTCATATCCAGATGACGCAGGAGAAGATCTGGGGATTTTGCCAGGATTAACAAGTCGTCCAGATACGGCAGTATCCTGACCCCTTGACGGCGGAGTACCACTGTCACCACCGCCATAACTTTGGTGAAGACTTGCGGAGCCGTTGTTAAACCAAAAGGTAATGCCCGAAATTGGTAATGGAGGTTGCCAATAGCGAACCTCAGGTATTGTTGATGTGACACTGCTATAGGAATATGCAGGAAAGCATCCTGTATGTCCAGGGAGACCATGTAGTCCCCAGGTTCCAAGGCCAGAACTATAGAGCAAAGGGCTTCCATACGGAACTTGGAAACCTTCACAAACTTGTTCAGTGCCTTGAGGTTGAGAATGGGCCGGGAGGACCCATTCGGTTTCGGGGCTAGAAACAGCGAAGAATAGTACCCCCGGCCCCTCTGAGCAAGAGGCACCTGTACTACGACTCCTGTATCCAGGAGGGTCTGTACCACCGAATGCAGAGTGTTTGCCTTTGTCTGGTCCGATGGGAGGTCTGTCTGGCAAAATCGATGAGGGGGCGGTTTTTGAAGGCTATGGCGTAACCTCGAGTGACGACTTCCCGTACCCAGGCATCTGAAGTGGTCTTCAACCATTCCTGGGTATACCCTAGAAGCCGGCCCCCCACCCTGGGATCCCCCAGGGGGAGGCCCGCCCCGTCATGTGTCAGGCTTATCGGTCTTGGCTGCTGGCTGACGGGCAGCCCAGGCTCTTTTGGGCTTCGGCTTACCAGGTTTGGAAGTGTGGGCCTGCTTATGGTACGCCTGACCTTTTGCTTTACCTGAAGGACGAAAGGGGAGAAAGGACGTGCCTTTGGCCTTCGACACAGAAGGAGCTGTATTAGGCTGACAGGCAGTTTTGGCAGTAGCCAAGTCAGCCACTATCTTATTTAAGTCCTCCCCAAACAGAATATCCCCCTTGAAAGGGAGTACCTCCAGGGTTTTTCTAGAGTCCAGATCCACAGACCAGGATCTCAGCTACAATATCCTGCGAGCCAGGACTGACGTAGTAGAGGCCTTGGCTGCTAGGATACCGGCATCAAAAGCCGCCTCTTTAATATAGAGAGAAGCTGTGACAATATATGACAAGCATTGTCTAGCATGGTCAGAGGAGATTTCAGCTTCTAACTCCAAGGCCATGCTTCAATAGCCTCTGCCACCCATGTAGCTGCAATAGTGGGCCTTTGTGCAGCACCCGTGAGGGTGTAAATCGCTTTTAGACATCCCTCGACACGTTTATACGTAGGCTCTTTTAGAGACGTGACGGTAGTGACAGGTTGAGCTGAGGAAACCACCATCCTAGCCACATGTGAGTCTACTGGAAGAGGCGTTTCCCAATTCTTAGACAGCTCTGGCGCGAGGGGATAGTGAGCCAGCATCTTCTTTTGAGGCACAAACTTCGTACCCGGGCTTTGCCAGGGTTCCTGACGTATATCCACTAGGTGGTCAGAGTGAGGTAAAACTTGTTTAATTACCTTCTGACGCTTGAACCTATCTGGTTTCTTAGGAGGAACGGATGGCTCGGGATCATCCGTAATCTGCAGAATTAACTTAATAGCCTCCAAAAGATCAGGAACATCCACATGCGAACTACCCTCCCCATCAGCCGTATCTGAGTCAGAACCTGTGGGGTCAGTGTATGTGCTGTCTTCATCAGACGAGATGTCAGTGACAGCAGTGGATTGTGAGGAGACGAGCGCTCGCTTAAAGGACCTCTTGGACTTAGGCGAGCGTTGGTCACACTTTTTAGTAGTCAGGGACTGGTTCAACTTCTTTAATTGAGCAGATAAATCGTCCGCCCACGGCGGGTTAGCTGCAGGGACCACATACGGTTGTACCGGCATTGGGGGTCCCATAGGGGGTGTTAGTTTATGAACTAGCGTATGCAGAAGCGTGGAAAAAGCGGCCCACGGAGGGTCAGTATGTGCCTCCGTTGCCACAGTCCCAAATACGTAGTACAGTACATATTTGTGAAAATCCTATATTAAATAACACCTGACGCACCAAGCCCCCTCAGGTTATAGAATATAGGGATAGCAAGTTGAATGAAAGACACGAGATGGACACCACTCAGCTATCAATGCACACACAAATAGTCACAGTTTGTACAATGCAGAGGTTATTACAGACAATAATACTGCACTGGACTAGCTTACACAGCTATATAGTCAATAGATATAACACTACACAGTAAGAAACTGGATGTATATCACAGGGTAATTGTACTATAAACCCCTGACTAAATGCACTCTTTCTTACTAACACTGACTAAAAAGGCAGGTAGAATACTTAAGTGTCATGTAAAGGCACAGCGCTGACAACCAGGCGGCTTTACATAGGAGGATTTGCCCAAGCAGTCCCAGGAACAGTGAGCTGAGGAGTAAAGGCGCCGCAGACACTGACAGGGAGTGAGGAAAAGACAGAGATGCAGCTCAAGGGTGGGAACACTTGCTGGAAATGGCGCCCTGGGGCTGGGGGGAGGGGCTTCAGGTCTAATCCTTATCCCCCTTGCTGGCAAAACCACCGGGTACTGTGGGCGATATTAAAATCGGTTTTAAGAGAAAACCTGACCTGCGCCCATGCCCTGGTGATCTAGTGGGATCGCCTGTATCCACAGCGTCCACCGCCAGCGTGCGCGGCCCACCTCCCACTGACCGCGCCGGATTGCGATAAAGACCGGGTCCCACAAGCGGGACCCACTTACCACCTCCCGAAGCGCGGCCACGCGATCCTGGAGAGCCCTAGCCGTGTGTGTCTAACCTGAAGAAAACCGGAGCCTCCGCTGTAGGTACCCGGCAACCAGGGCTCGGGAGTGTACAGCGCCGCTGGGGAGAGCTGGAGCTGCAGCAGTGAATGTCACAAGACATTTACCACCGCTGCTGCCCTTGAAGTCTTCACTTTTTACCTCATAAAAAGCTTTTCTCAGGGCTGCTTGGAGCAGCCCCTCTGTTAAGTGCCTGCTTACTGCAGCACCAACTGACAAACTGAGCTCCTGTGCTGGGAGGCGGGGTGATATAGGAGGCGGCGCTATGCATCTTGGGAAGAAGGTCAAAGCTATGAGCCTGTTGGTGCCTCGGATCAAGATCCTACTCTACACCCCATTGTCCAGACTTGTGGAGCCCAGTGTACCCCGCAGCAGAAAGTATTTTATATTGAATACGGTAGAATACAGGTAACCAATGGAGGGACTGACAGAGTGGATCTGCAGACGATGAACGTCTAGCGAGGAAGATTAGCCTTGCCGCTGCATTCAGAATGGATTGTAGTGGTGAGAGTCTCATTTTGGGAAGACCAGTTAGGAGACTATTGCAGTAATCAATGCGGGAGATAATGAAAGCATGGATTAGAGTTTTAGCAGTGTCTTGTGTAAGGTATGGTCGTATTTTGGATATGTTTTTTAGGTGCATGTAACATGATCTTGAGACAGATTGAATGTGGGGAACAAAGGACAGATCAGAGTCAAGGATGACACCTAGGCAGCGAGCTTGTGGGGTAGGGTAGATAGTCGAGTTTTCAACAGTGATAGAGATATCAGGTTGGCCCCTACTATTGGCCGGTGGAAATATAATTAACTCTGTCTTTGAAATATTAAGTTTGAGGTGGTGAGATGTCATCCAAGATGAAATGTCAGAAAGGCATTCAGTGACACGGCCCAGTACAGATAGGGACAAGTCAGGGGAGGATAGGTAGATTTGAGTATCATCTGCGTACAGATGATACTGAAAACCAAAAGAGCTGATTAGTTTACCAAGAGATGAGGTAGATAGAGAAAAGCAGAGGACCCAAGACTGAGCCTTGCGGTACTCCAACTGAAAGAGGTAGCGAAGATTCAGAGAAGCGAACACTGAAGGAGCGATTAGATAGGTAGGATAGGAACCAAGAAAGGGGTGTATCCTGAATACCTAGGGATTGTAGTGTTTGTATGAGAAGAGAGTGGTCAACAGTGTCAAATGCAGCAGATAGATCTAGAATAATAAGTAGTGAGAAATTGCCTTTAGACTTTGTAGTGACCAAATCATTAACCACTTTAGTCAGTGCTGTCTCTGTGGAGTGTTTGGAACGAAAGCCTGACTGAAGTGGGTCCAATAAAGTGTGTGAGTTAAGAAAGTGTATGAGTCGAGTGTAGGTAAGTCTCTCAAGTAGCTTAGAGAGACAAGGTAGCTGAGAGATATGGCGGTAGTTTGAGAGAGAGTTAGGGTCAGAATTTTGTTTTTTCGAAATGGGAGTAATCACTGCATGCTTGAAGAGTGAAGGAAAAATACCAGTAGAGAGACAGATTACAGATGTTAGTTAAGGTAGGGATGAGCACCAGAGATAGAGCTTTACTTATTTGTGAGGGTAAAGGATCAAGAGGAGAGGTAGTAGAGAAGCATGATGAGAAGAGTGATGATACTTCATCTTCATTTGTGGGATCAAATGAAGAGAGAGTGCCAGAGGGTTCAGGTAAAGAATGGAGCAGTTCACTGGCTGCCGAAGAGCATACCATTTCATCTCGGATCTTATCAATGTTCTCCTTGAAGTAGGAAGCAAGATCCTGTGCCTTGATAGTGGCTGGTGGGGTAGGTGAGGGAGGATTCAGAAATGAGTTAAATGTATTAAAGAGTCGTTTGGGGTTAGAGGCTTGAGCAGAGATAAGAGTTTGGAAATATGTTTGTTTGTTTGGCAGTGTCCAGGGCATTTCTATAAGAGTGCTAGACAGTCTTATATGTGAGGAAGTCACTTGAAATACGAGACTTACGCCACTGACGTTCAAGTTTACGTGTGAGTTTTTGTAGTTGTCTTGTTAATTTGGAGTGCCATGGTTGACATCTAGGCCTACATGGAGTGTGATGGGTAGATGGAGCCACTTCATCAAGGGCTAGTTCTAGAGTCTCATTCAGGTGTGATACAGCCATCTCAGGAGAGGTGAATGCAGAAATAGGTGAAAGCAGTTGTTGGAGCGAAGTGGACAGTTCTTGAAGATTAATTGTGTTAATATTTCTGCGGGTTTGAGGAGGATTGGAGGACTTCAGCAACACAGAGATTGAATTAACGGAGGAGAGCATGCAGGTGATATGGTTGTGATCTGAGAGGGGGAAAGGAGTGATGTGAAAAAGAATCTATAAATTTTGATTTAAATTAATATTTTGTGCTGTGTCATCCCAGTATACATCCAGGGACTGCAGCTGCTCCGTCCATCTAGGGGTGTACTGTCAGTCCACCCAAAATAAAAGACATCTTTTTTAAAATATTTTGTGCTGTATCCTCCCAGTATACATCCAGGCGTGCTCCGTCCATTTCAGGGTGCTGTGTCCGTAGCTCATATTCTTATGTTATAACATATTGTCCTATTTTAATAATTTTTCTTATCACTACATTGTGATCAATTCAAATTAATATTATTAATAATAATTATAAATTAACTAAATTTAACTGAAATATAACTACACTCTCCACCCTTGTATAGTGAACCTTCTGCATATCAAAGATATTTTTGAGGAACAGAAGAACTTGATCCTATTTGAAAAATATTTTGAACAGATGATTCCAGGATTTAAAAATATATTGTTCACTGCCACGTGTCGCTTAGCTTAGTCATCCAGCTACCACGGTGCAACCTTTTGGCCTAAACTGGATAAAAACAATATTGTGAGCTGTGAGGTGTTCAGAATAGACTGGAAATGAGTGGAAATTAATGTTATTGAGGTTAATAATACTGTAGGAACAAAAACACCCCCAAATTCTGTTATTTTAGCTGTTTTTATGATCTTCATTTTAAAATCCAGATCCAAAACCGCAAGGGCAATTTTGGCAAAACCAATACAGATCCAAAACGTGAAGGAGATCCAGTTTCAAAACCAAAATACAGAAAAATGGCCCGGCGCACATCCTTACTCTCTATATGTGTGACTAGAAATGCAGCCGCTTGCATTGACACGCCCACCACAGTTCCATAATACACCACTGACTAGAGATGAGCGGGTTCGGTTTCTCTGAATCCGAACCCGCACGAACTTCATGTTTTTTTTCACGGGTCCGAGCGACTCGGATCTTCCCGCCTTGCTCGGTTAACCCGAGCGCGCCCGAACATCATCATGACGCTGTCGGATTCTCGCGAGACTCGGATTCTATATAAGGAGCCGCGCGTCGCCGCCATTTTCACACGTGCATTGAGATTGATAGGGAGAGGACGTGGCTGGCGTCCTCTCCATTTAGATTAGAAGAGAGAGAGAGAGAGAGAGAGATTGACCTGATTTACTGGAGCTTAGGAGTACTGTAGAAGTGTAGAGAGTGCAGAGTTTACTAGTGACTGACCACAGTGACCACCAGACAGTGCAGTTTTATTTAATATATCCGTTCTCTGCCTGAAAAAAACGATACACACAGTGACTCAGTCACATACCATATCTGTGTGCACTGCTCAGCCCAGTGTGCTGCATCATCTATGTATATATATCTGACTGTGCTCAGCTCACACAGCTTATAATTGTGGGGGAGACTGGGGAGCACTGCAGTGCCAGTTAATAGTTATAGGTTATAGCAGGAGCCAGGAGTACATATTATATTAAAATTAAACAGTGCACACTTTTGCTGCAGGAGTGCCACTGCCAGTGTGACTGACCAGTGACCTGACCACACTGACCACCAGTATAGTTAGTAGTATACTATATTGTGTGATTGCCTGAAAAAGTTAAACACTCGTCGTGTGACTTCACTTGTGTGGTGTTTTTTTTTTTATTCTATAAAAAACTCATTCTGCTGACAGACAATGTCCAGCAGGTCCGTCATTATATAATATATACCTGTCCGGCTGCAGTAGTGATATATATATATTTTTTATATCATTATTTATCATCCAGTCGCAGCAGACACAGTACGGTAGTTCACGGCTGTAGCTACCTCTGTGTCGGCACTCGGCAGTCCGTCCATAATTGTATACCACCTACCCAAGGTTTTTTTTCTTTCTTCTTTATACATACATACTACTACATCTCTTTATCAACCAGTCTATATTAGCAGCAGACACAGTACGGTAGTTCACGGCTGTAGCTACCTCTGTGTCGGCACTCGGCAGTCCGTCCATAATTGTATACCACCTACCCGTGGGTTTTTTTTCTTTCTTCTTTATACATACATACTACTACATCTCTTTATCAACCAGTCTATATTAGCAGCAGACACAGTACAGTACGGTAGTTCACGGCTGTAGCTACCTCTGTGTCGGCACTCGGCAGTCCGTCCATAATTGTATACCACCTACCCGTGGTTTTTTTTTCTTTCTTCTTTATACATACATACTACTACATCTCTTTATCAACCAGTCTATATTAGCAGCAGACACAGTACAGTACGGTAGTTCACGGCTGTAGCTACCTCTGTGTCGGCACTCGGCAGTCCGTCCATAATTGTATACTAGTATCCATCCATCTCCATTGTTTACCTGAGGTGCCTTTTAGTTGTGCCTATTAAAATATGGAGAACAAAAATGTTGAGGTTCCAAAATTAGGGAAAGATCAAGATCCACTTCCACCTCGTGCTGAAGCTGCTGCCACTAGTCATGGCCGAGACGATGAAATGCCAGCAACGTCGTCTGCCAAGGCCGATGCCCAATGTCATAGTACAGAGCATGTCAAATCCAAAACACCAAATATCAGTAAAAAAAGGACTCCAAAACCTAAAATAAAATTGTCGGAGGAGAAGCGTAAACTTGCCAATATGCCATTTACCACACGGAGTGGCAAGGAACGGCTGAGGCCCTGGCCTATGTTCATGGCTAGTGGTTCAGCTTCACATGAGGATGGAGGCACTCAGCCTCTCGCTAGAAAAATGAAAAGACTCAAGCTGGCAAAAGCAGTAGCACCGCAAAGAACTGTGCGTTCTTCGAAATCCCAAATCCACAAGGAGAGTCCAATTGTGTCGGTTGCGATGCCTGACCTTCCCAACACTGGACGTGAAGAGCATGCGCCTTCCACCATTTGCACGCCCCCTGCAAGTGCTGGAAGGAGCACCCGCAGTCAAGTTCCTGATAGTCAGATTGAAGATGTCAGTGTTGAAGTACACCAGGATGAGGAGGATATGGGTGTTGCTGGCGCTGGGGAGGAAATTGACCAGGAGGATTCTGATGGTGAGGTGGTTTGTTTAAGTCAGGCACCCGGGGAGACACCTGTTGTCCGTGGGAGGAATATGGCCGTTGACATGCCTGGTGAAAATACCAAAAAAATCAGCTCTTCGGTGTGGAGGTATTTCAACAGAAATGCGGACAACAGGTGTCAAGCCGTGTGTTCCCTTTGTCAAGCTGTAATAAGTAGGGGTAAGGACGTTAACCACCTCGGAACATCCTCCCTTATACGTCACCTGCAGCGCATTCATAATAAGTCAGTGACAAGTTCAAAAACTTTGGGTGACAGCGGAAGCAGTCCACTGACCAGTAAATCCCTTCCTCTTGTAACCAAGCTCACGCAAACCACCCCACCAACTCCCTCAGTGTCAATTTCCTCCTTCCCCAGGAATGCCAATAGTCCTGCAGGCCATGTCACTGGCAATTCTGACGATTCCTCTCCTGCCTGGGATTCCTCCGATGCATCCTTGCGTGTAACGCCTACTGCTGCTGGCGCTGCTGTTGTTGCTGCTGGGAGTCGATGGTCATCCCAGAGGGGAAGTCGTAAGACCACTTTTACTACTTCCACCAAGCAATTGACTGTCCAACAGTCCTTTGCGAGGAAGATGAAATATCACAGCAGTCATCCTACTGCAAAGCGGATAACTGAGGCCTTGGCATCCTGGGTGGTGAGAACCGTGGTTCCGGTATCCATCATTACTGCAGAGCCAACTAGAGACTTGTTGGAGGTACTGTGTCCCCGGTACCAAATACCATCTAGGTTCCATTTCTCTAGGCAGGCGATACCGAAAATTTACACAGACCTCAGAAAAAGAGTCACCAGTGTCCTAAAAAATGCAGCTGTACCCAATGTCCACTTAACCACGGACATGTGGACAAGTGGAGCAGGGCAGGGTCAGGACTATATGACTGTGACAGCCCACTGGGTAGATGTATGGACTCCCGCCGCAAGAACAGCAGCGGCGGCACCAGTAGCAGCATCTCGCAAACGCCAACTCTTTCCTAGGCAGGCTACGCTTTGTATCACCGGTTTCCAGAATACGCACACAGCTGAAAACCTCTTACGGCAACTGAGGAAGATTATCGCGGAATGGCTTACCCCAATTGGACTCTCCTGTGGATTTGTGGCATCGGACAACGCCAGCAATATTGTGTGTGCATTAAATATGGGCAAATTCCAGCACGTCCCATGTTTTGCACATACCTTGAATTTGGTGGTGCAGAATTATTTAAAAAACGACAGGGGCGTGCAAAAGATGCTGTCGGTGGCCAGAAGAATTGCGGGACACTTTCGGCGTACAGGCACCACGTACAGAAGACTGGAGCACCACCAAAAACGCCTGAACCTGCCCTGCCATCATCTGAAGCAAGAAGTGGTAACGAGGTGGAATTCAACCCTCTATATGCTTCAGAGGTTGGAGGAGCAGCAAAAGGCCATTCAAGCCTATACAATTGAGCACGATATAGGAGGTGGAATGCACCTGTCTCAAGCGCAGTGGAGAATGATTTCAACGTTGTGCAAGGTTCTGCTGTCCTTTGAACTTGCCACACGTGAAGTCAGTTCAGACACTGCCAGCCTGAGTCAGGTCATTCCCCTCATCAGGCTTTTTGCAGAAGAAGCTGGAGACATTGAAGGAGGAGCTACAGTAACACGGAGCGATTCCGCTAGGCATGTGGGACTTGTGGATGGAGCCCTTAATTCGCTTAACAAGGATTCACGGGTGGTCAATCTGTTGAAATCAGAGCACTACATTTTGGCCACCGTGCTCGATCCTAGATTTAAAGCCTACCTTGGATCTCTCTTTCCGGCAGACACAAGTCTGCTGGGGTTGAAAGACCTGCTGGTGAGAAAATTGTCAAGTCAAGCGGAACGCGACCTGTCAACATCTCCTCCTTCACATTCTCCCGCAACTGGGGGTGCGAGGAAAAGGCTCAGAATTCCGAGCCCACCCGCTGGCGGTGATGCAGGGCAGTCTGGAGCGACTGCTGATGCCGACATCTGGTCCGGACTGAAGGACCTGACAACGATTACGGACATGTCGTCTACTGTCACTGCATATGATTCTCTCACCATTGAAAGAATGGTGGAGGATTATATGAGTGACCACATCCAAGTAGGCACGTCACACAGTCCATACTTATACTGGCAGGAAAAAGAGGCAATTTGGAGGCCATTGCACAAACTGGCTTTATTCTACCTAAGTTGCCCTCCCACAAGTGTGTACTCCGAAAGAGTGTTTAGTGCCGCCGCTCACCTTGTCAGCAATCGGCGTACGAGGTTACATCCAGAAAATGTGGAGAAGATGATGTTCATTAAAATGAATTACAATCAATTCCTCCGCGGAGACATTGACCAGCAGCAATTGCCTCCACAAAGTACACAGGGAGCTGAGATGGTGGATTCCAGTGGGGACGAATTGATAATCTGTGAGGAGGGGGATGTACACGGTGATATATCGGAGGATGATGATGAGGTGGACATCTTGCCTCTGTAGAGCCAGTTTGTGCAAGGAGAGATTAATTGCTTCTTTTTTGGGGGGGGTCCAAACCAACCCGTCATATCAGTCACAGTCGTGTGGCAGACCCTGTCACTGAAATGATGGGTTGGTTAAAGTGTGCATGTCCTGTTTTGTTTATACAACATAAGGGTGGGTGGGAGGGCCCAAGGACAATTCCATCTTGCACTTCTTTTTTCTTTTATTTTTCTTTGCGTCATGTGCTGTTTGGGGAGGGTTTTTTGGAAGGGACATCCTGCGTGACACTGCAGTGCCACTCCTAAATGGGCCCGGTGTTTGTGTCGGCCACTAGGGTCGCTTATCTTACTCACACAGTCAGCTACCTCATTGCGCCTCTTTTTTTCTTTGCGTCATGTGCTGTTTGGGGAGTGTTTTTTGGAAGGGCCATCCTGCGTGACACTGCAGTGCCACTCCTAGATGGGCCCGGTGTTTGTGTCGGCCACTAGGGTCGCTAATCTTACTCACACAGCTACCTCATTGCGCCTCTTTTTTTCTTTGCGTCATGTGCTGTTTGGGGAGTGTTTTTTGGAAGGGCCATCCTGCGTGACACTGCAGTGCCACTCCTAGATGGGCCCGGTGTTTGTGTTGGCCACTAGGGTCGCTAATCTTACTCACACAGCTACCTCATTGCGCCTCTTTTTTTCTTTGCGTCATGTGCTGTTTGGGGAGGGTTTTTTGGAAGGGACATCCTGCGTGACACTGCAGTGCCACTCCTAAATGGGCCCGGTGTTTGTGTCGGCCACTAGGGTCGCTAATCTTACTCACACAGCTACCTCATTGCGCCTCTTATTTTCTTTGCGTCATGTGCTGTTTGGGGAGGGTTTTTTGGAAGGGACATCCTGCGTGACACTGCAGTGCCACTCCTAAATGGGCCCGGTGTTTGTGTCGGCCACTAGGGTCGCTAATCTTACTCACACAGCTACCTCATTGCGCCTCTTATTTTCTTTGCGTCATGTGCTGTTTGGGGAGGGTTTTTTGGAAGGGTCATCCTGCGTGACACTGCAGTGACACTCCTAAATGGGCCCGGTGTTTGTGTCGGCCACTAGGGTCGCTAATCTTACTCACACAGCTACCTCATTGCGCCTCTTATTTTCTTTGCGTCATGTGCTGTTTGGGGAGGGTTTTTTAGAAGGGACATCCTGCGTGACACTGCAGTGACACTCCTAAATGGGCCCGGTGTTTGTGTCGGCCACTAGGGTCGCTAATCTTACTCACACAGCTACCTCATTGCGCCTCTTTTTTTCTTTGCGTCATGTGCTGTTTGGGGAGGGTTTTTTGGAAGGGACATCCTGCGTGACACTGCAGTGCCACTCCTAGATGGGCCCGGTGTTTGTGTCGGCCACTAGGGTCGCTAATCTTACTCACACAGCTACCTCATTGCGCCTCTTATTTTCTTTGCGTCATGTGCTGTTTGGGGAGGGTTTTTTGGAAGGGACATCCTGCGTGACACTGCAGTGACACTCCTAAATGGGCCCGGTGTTTGTGTCGGCCACTAGGGTCGCTTATCTTACTTACACAGTCAGCTACCTCATTGCGCCTCTTTTTTTCTTTGCGTCATGTGCTGTTTGGGGAGGGTTTTTTGGAAGGGCCATCCTGCGTGACACTGCAGTGCCACTCCTAGATGGGCCCGGTGTTTGTGTCGGCCACTAGGGTCGCTTATCTTACTCACACAGTCAGCTACCTCATTGCGCCTCTTTTTTTCTTTGCGTCATGTGCTGTTTGGGGAGGGTTTTTTGGAAGGGACATCCTGCGTGACACTGCAGTGCCACTCCTAGATGGGCCAGGTGTTTGTGTCGGCCACTAGGGTCGCTTAGCTTAGTCATCCAGCGACCTCGGTGCAAATTTTAGGACTAAAAATAATATTGTGAGGTGTGAGGTATTCAGAATAGACTGAAAATGAGTGGAAATTATGGTTTTTGAGGTTAATAATAATATGGGATCAAAATGACCCCCAAATTCTATGATTTAAGCTGTTTTTTAGGGTTTTTTGAAAAAAACACCCGAATCCAAAACACACCCGAATCCGACAAAAAAAATTTGGTGAGGTTTTGCCAAAACGCGGTCGAACCCAAAACACGGCCGCGGAACCGAATCCAAAACCAAAACACAAAACCCGAAAAATTTCAGGCGCTCATCTCTACCACTGACCTGACCATTTTTACATGCACTACTAGCCACCTCCCAGTCACTGCTCAAAAACACTGATCACTTTTCGGCAAACATTCTGACTGTTGGCAGAATGTTGCGGTGTTTGATAGTGATGTTAATCCACACAATTGATAGTTAACCAGAACTCTGGTTTATTAACATACAAAGACAACACTTGTTAATGCGGAAGATGTTCTGCAGCAGCAGTAACTCACTCATATATATAACAGGCTGGTACAGTGAAAGCGTGGTACTTATCGCTATACGTCATGCGGCTGTGGTAAGGTAGTGACTCTGACAGTATGGGATGGAAGGTTGCACATCCGTGCAGACTGTCTCTCGTTGGAAGCAACACACACTGCCCACTGCTTTCCGTCCCGCTCAGGCAGTGCGACACATGCTACAGGAGGAACTGCCTCTCTCTCTCTCCATTGCAGGAGGAACTGGCACTCTCTCTCCACTGCAGGAGGAACTGTCTCTCTTTCTCCACTGCAGGAGGAACTGTGTCATCTCTCTCTCTACTGCAGGAGGAACTGTGTCATCAGTGTCCGCCTCCCTGATGCTCCAGCACTAGAGGATAAACACTAGAGGATGCGCACCCATGTAATGTATACACATGAGCCAAGGTACTGAATGCACTATATTCCAACAGTCCCCCATGCTCAGGACTGTCTCCAGTCATATATAAAAGAACATGACATTTTATAAAAACTTTTCCAAAAAGTCATACCTGTAACCGGAAACATGGTTATGAAGCAAAAAATAGTAAGAACAAATCAACATCAAATATATCCTAGTCCACATTCTTTCAAGAACACATTTAGCAGGTGTGATGACAGTCCCTTTGTTAACATGTCGGCAACATTGTCCTCACTTGCCACATATTCCACATTGCTGGACTTATTCTCCACTAATTCCAGAATAAAGTGATTGATGTCTTATGGCAATATGCTTAGACCGTCCATAATGCTTGGTGCTAGAAGACAAATCTATTGCTCCTTTGTTATCACACGCAATGTTGATGGTCTCACTGTGATAAAGAAGACTTAGGGGTAATTCAGACCTGATCGCTGCTGTGTATGCACCGCAATGCGCAGGCGCGATGGTCCGCAGTGACGGGGAGCGCCGGCCAGCAACTGGTTGGTGCGAGAAATCCGATCGCACCGGCGAACACAAGAAGATTGACAGGAAGAGGGCATTTATGGGTGGCAACTGACCGTTTCTAGGGAGTGTCCGGAAAAACGCAGGAGGGCCCCGGCGTTTTGTGGGAGGATTCATGGCGTTAGCTCCTGGCCTGATCATCGCAGTGGGTGAGTGAACTCCTGGACTGTGCAGAGACTGCATAAACTGCTGTTTGTGTAGTTCTCCAGCACTTGCGATCGCACACCAGCACACACAAAAATTCCTCCCCCTGTAGGCGGTGACTACCTGATCGCAGGACAGCAAAAATCGCTGCCCAGCGATCAGGTCTGAATTAGGCCCTTAATTCACACAGTTTCTTTTATCCATAGTGCTTCCTTTGATGTTTCTGGAAGTGCCTTATACTCCGCTTCAGTAGTAGAAAGGGCAACTGTAGGTTGCTTCCTGCTTGCCCAGCTGACGGCTGTGCCTGACAATACAAACAGATACCCTGTGTAGGAATGACGGTCGTCCTCATCTGACCCCCAGTCGGCATCACAGAAAACTTTTAAGCTGGAATCGTTAGACTTTGTAAATCCCAACTTTAGTGAACTTGTACCTTTAAGGTATCTTAAAATGCTTTAACTGCAATCCAGTGTTGCCTCCCAGGATTGATTTCAAATTGACCTGCCCAACTTACTGCATGTGTGATGTCAGGACGAGTCCCAATACTTGCGTACATTAAGCTACCAACAGCATTCTGATAAGGAATGTCTTTCATTTCCTCTATCTCTTCCTGGATGCTTGGTGACATGGCCTTTACCATTTTTACACCTTTGTCATGAAAACACACAGGTTCAGTGAAAGCTGTGTGTTTTCGTGTGAAACAGCCCCATTTTCGGACGAAAATGGGTCTGTTTCTGGGAATTCTACATCGCCTGCCAGAGGCAGGTGAAACAAAATTCCGGATAAGCCGGCACTAGGGAGGCCAATCCCGGGCCGTTTTTTCAATCCCAGGATTCGGGATTGAAAAACGGTCAATCCTGGGATTCCCGGGATCCTGGGATTACAGTAGGGACCAGTGAAAGATGTAGGGAGCAGCACTGGAGGGAGGGTGTAGGTAGCGGTGCGGGAGGTAGGGAGGGGATAGGCGTGCGCAGACACTGACAGGCGGGTGCCGCTCCGGACTTTCCCCCCCCTCCACGGCATGGCATTGTAGTGTTCTCTCACCTCCCCTGTCCTGGATATAGACATCTCACCTGGGCGGCCCAGGTAAGCAGTCTATGTCCAGGACAGGTGAGAACACTATAATGCCGTGCCGTGGAGGGGGGGGGGGGGGAAGTCCGGAGCGGCACCCGCCTGTCAGTGTCTGCACACACCTATGGGGGTAGGTAGCGGTGCGGGAGAGTGGGTGTAGGTAGTGGTGCGGGAGGGAGGGTGTAGGTAGTGGCGCGGGAGGGTTGGTAGCGGCGCGGGAGGGAGGGAGGGTGGGTGTAAGTAATAACACTTACTATCAGGCGGCAGCCATGGACACACTGAACACGGCGGCATTTCAAATGAAGCGCCGGCCGCCAGCCAACCAGAGCTGGCGGACCGGCAGCCAATCAGGGAAGCTGCCGCAGCAGTCGCTCCTGATTGGCTGCCACTGCTGCGGCAGCTTCCCTGATTGGCTGCCGGTCCGCCAGCTCTTATTGGCTGGTGGCCGGCGCTTCATTTGAAATGCCGCCGCATTCAGAGTGTCCATGGCTGTCGCGGCCGCCTGATAGTAAGTGTTATTACTTACACCCACCCGCCCTCCCGCGCTGCTTCCAACCCTCCCGCGCCGCTTCCAACCCTCCCGCACATGCGCACTGTAATCCCTTGAATCCCGGGATTGGAGGCTCCAATCCCGGGATTCAAATCCCGGCATTTTTGGGCCCAAATCCCGGGATCCTGCCGATCCCGATCCCAGGATTGGCCTCCCTAGCCGGCACGTGCCGCGGCTTATCGGGGCTAATTAGCTAGCCCCCGGCGGTACAATTAGCCCTGGTAAATTACCGTGACTAATTGGATATCCCCCTGTATTTCTTGGCAGGAACACCTTTGTTGCGCCTCATGGAACTCCTGTTTCCTGATTGGTTGTCTACATTGACATTCTCAGTTTCAGACACACTGTCTGCTGCCTGTACATCAAATAATATATGTTGTTTTTCTTCTTGCTCCACTGCCCCAGTTAGTGACGCTATTACATGGAACACCACATCTCTGGATTTAAGAGGACGTTTGTTTGTAATATCCCAAAGTCTGTATCCTTTGCTTTCTTCACAGTATCCAAGCAGAATAAATTCTATGGATTTTGCATCTAACTTTCTCCTTTTCTTCTTAGGTATATGTGCAAAAGCTTTGCTCCCGAAGACACATAGATGACTGACACTTGGCTTTTTATTGGACCATGCCTCCAGTGGCATTTTATCTTTTTACAGCTACTGTAGGTGCATGATTTTTTAGGTATACTGCAGTAGATACTGCTTCTGCCCAAAATATTTTTTCCAGGCCTGCATCACTTAACATAGTCCATGCTCTCCCAACAATTGTGCGGTTTGCCCGTTCACTCACGCCATTTTGTTCCGGTGTGTAGGCAATTATTAGTTGATGCTTTATGCCATATTTTTTAAGGAATGCGGCTAACACCTTGTTGTCATACTCTACACCATTGTCGGATCTCAAGACCTTTAATTTCAGACCCGTCTGAGTCTCTCCCAGGTTTTTATATTCCACAATCTTGTTGACAACTTCACTCTTTTCTTTAATAAAATATACATATGTCATTCTTGTGGCGTCATCAATGAGAGTCGTGAAATATCTGTAGCCCCTGATTGATTCCACCTCCATTGGACCACGTCGGTGTGCACTAGAGCTAGTGGTGTCTCTGCTCTATTAACTGACTTTGGAAATGGGTTGCGAATTTGCTTTCCTTTATACATCTCTCACACATAGGTCTTTCATCGTTACTCATGGTGATCCCTGTTAATAGTCCATCTAGTAGCTTCTGGACTTTGTCATATCCTAGGTGACCCAAACATGTGTTCCACAGCTCCATTGATTGGTTTACATCAGTACCCATCATTGCAGAACACTCCTCAGTGTCCAGGATACGTAGTTGGTTGCACCGGGTTGCTGAAGCAATTACAGTCCCCCTGTTATTTTGCAGCATACACTTGCCCTTCGCAAACTGGACTCTGTAACCCTTTTTCTCTAGGATGCTGATAGCAATGAGATTACATTCAAAATCTGTCATGAATAACACATCTTGGATATATGTAACTGGGGCCTGAGGGGCCCACCAGGGGAATGCTGTTGCAGGGGCCCATGCTTAAGGGTTTCATTCTACATTCTGAATCCTTATGCTCTAACTTATGAAACACAAAACACTTGAACTTGAGCTTTTTGGACTTTGTCCCTTTTCTGAGTAAGGCAGAACCCTCAGCAATGGACTCGACAGGAATATGTTCTTGGAATTCTAGTAGCTTGGCCCTTACAATTTCTGTTGTCAGCTTGGTATCATTAGACTCCAAAGCAACCACCAATAAATCAAATTCTGTCGTCAGATTTTGTAACATCGCCGTTGCAACTACCTCCTCATCCACCTGTGCCCCCACAGCAGGGCCGTTTCTAGACAATTTGGCTCCCAGTGCGAGATTTCAAAATGCGCCCCCCCCCCCCCATTGCTATAAAAAAAAATTGCGTGCCCCCCCCCCATATAGCCAGAAAAAAAGCATGCGCGCGCCGGAGGCGCGCGCGCTCCCGACAAGGCTGTGTGGCCTGATTGAAATGGGCGTGGTCTCATTACAGTGGGCGTGGCCTCGTCTGATATCACGCCCACCACAGGGGGGAAAAATAAAAATAAAAAAGTCCCCTTTTTACACATTACACCAGGCAAGTGTCCCCATATTACACAGCGCGGCAGGCAGGTGTCCCCATTTTACAAAGTGCGGCAGGCAGGTGTCCCCATTTTACAAAGTGCGGCAGGCAGGTGTCCCCATTTTACAAAGTGCGGCAGGTAGGTGTCCCCATTTTACACAGTACGCAGGCAGGTGTCCCCATTTTACACAGTACGCAGGCAGGTGTCCCCATTTTACACAGTACGCTGGCAGGTGTCCCCATTTTACACAGTACGCAGGCACGTGCCCCCATTTTACACAGTACGCAGGCAGGTGTCCCCATTTTACACAGTGCGGCAGGTATCCCCATTTTACACAGTGCGGCAGGTGCCCCCATTTTACACAGTGCGGCAGGTATCCCCATTTTACACAGTGCGGCAGGTGCCCCCATTTTACACAGTGCGGCAGGTGCCCCCATTTTACACAGTGCGGCAGGTGCCCCCATTTTACACAGTGCGGCAGGTATCCCCATTTACACAGTGCGGCAGGTGCCCCCATTTTACACAGTGCGGCAGGTATCCCCATTTTACAGAGTGCGGCAGGTATCCCCATTTTACAGAGTGCGGCAGGTATCCCCATTTTACACAGTGCGGCAGGTGCCCCCATTTTACACAGTGCGGCAGGTATCCCCATTTTACACAGTGCGGCAGGTATCCCCATTTTACAGAGTGCGGCAGGTATCCCCATTTTACACAGTGCGGCAGGTATCCCCATTTTACACAGTGCGGCAGGTGCCCCCATTTTACACAGTGCGGCAGGTGCCCCCATTTTACACAGTGCGGCAGGTGCCCCCATTTTACACAGTGCGGCAGGTATCCCCATTTACACAGTGCGGCAGGTGCCCCCATTTTACACAGTGCGGCAGGTATCCCCATTTTACACAGTGCGGCAGGTATCCCCATTTTACAGAGTGCGGCAGGTATCCCCATTTTACAGAGTGCGGCAGGTATCCCCATTTTACACAGTGCGGCAGGTGCCCCCATTTTACACAGTGCGGCAGGTATCCCCATTTTACACAGTGCGGCAGGTATCCCCATTTTGCAGAGTGCAGCAGGTATCCCCATTTTACACAGTGCGGCAGGTGTCAAGTGGGGGGAGGGAGGGAGAGAGAGAGAGAGAGAGGGAGAGAGAGAGAAAAAAAAAGAATACTTACAACTTGCCGCTCTTCGGGTCCCGCGCGCCGGCCGCCTCCTCTGTAGATGGTTATCTCCAGTCCTCCTCTCCTCCCCCCGAGCGCTCCTGCTCGGGGGCGGGGCTTCGCGGAATGACGCGTTTGCGTCGTGACGTCACGACGCAAACGCGTCATTCCGCGAAGCCCCGCCCCCCGAGCAGGAGCGCTCGGGGGGAGAGAGAGGGAGGAGAGCAGTGGTCACAAAGTGCCGCGGCGGGCGCCCCGTGCGGTTGCACGGCTCGCCCGCCGCTAGAAACGGCACTGCCCCACAGATGCCAACTGCTGAGCTATCTTATCAATGTAATCATTCATGTCCTTGCAGGCACTCAATTTTGTCCCATATAGTATGATGCTCAAACTTATCCTTCTCATCAGACCTCATACACCTTTTGTAGGGCTGTCCACATGTCCTTAGATGACACTTACCCACTGATTATAGAATAAACATGCTGCTCCACAGCTAAACCTGTCGTGCCGATGGCTCTGTCTACATCATCTGGGTTAGGACCTGCTCCTGGGTCTATTGTGACCTTCCACAATTTTTCCCGCTCAAGCTGCATCTTCATGACAAACTCCCGTGTAGTGTAGTTCTCTGAACCTTTCTTGCAAAGTTCATGCTGTGCCCTGTGCATGCATATTCTCAGTGTTTTAATAAAATGTTTCTTTAAATTAATCTGTTGTACTTTTTTTCTGTGTACCTCTATTCTGGGCTATCACTCAAACACGCGGGGTTGGGCCCATAACCTGTTGGCAGAGTGTTGCTGTGTTTGATAGTGATGTAAACCAACACAATTGATAGTTAACTAGAACGCTGGTTTATTAACATACAAAGACAACACTTGTTAATGCGGAAGATGTTCTGCAGCAGCAGTAACTCACTCATATATATAACAGGCTATAACAGGCTGGTACAGTGAAAGCACGGTAGTCATCACTATATGTCATGCAGCTGTGGTAAGGTAGTGACTCTGACATTATAGGATGGAAGACTGTACATCTATGCAGACTGACTCCCATTGGAAGGAACACACACTGCTCTCTGTCCCGCTCAGGCAGTGCAACACACGCTACAGGAGGAACCGTCTCTCTCTCTCTCTCCACTACAGGAGGAACTGTCACTCTCTCTCCACTGCAGGAGGAACTGTGTCATCTCTCTCACCACTGCAGGAGGAACTGTGTCATCTCTCTCACCACTGCAGGAGGAACTGTGTCATCTCTCTCACCACTGCAGGAGGAACTGTGTCATCTCGCTCTCCACTACAGGAGGAACTGTGTAATCAGTCTCCTCCTCCATGAGGCTCCAGCACTAGAGGGTAAACACTAGAGGATGTGCACCCAGTGTAATGTATACACAGGGGACAAGGTACTGAGTGCACTATATTTCAACGGTATCCGGATGATAGACAGTGTCTAGATAGACAGTCAATCTATAGACACCATATGTTACACAGACATTAGGTCGACATGGTCAAAAGGTCGACATGAAAAAGGTAGACAGCACAAAAGGTCGACAGGGTCAAAAGGCCGACATGAAAATGGTCGACATAAAAAAGGTTTATTTTTTTACATGTTTTTAGACTATTTCCATGTCGGCATAGAGTTGGTTATAAACCAACCCTATGCCCGTTGTGTGGTGAGCAAAGCGAGCCCCGAGAGGGGATGCCTTTCTTTGGGTGTACACTTGCGGTGACGCATGCGCTGGGGATTTCTCACGCATGCTTAGTTGCAAACAATCACTCAACTACATGAACATCGACACTGCATGCAGATTGAATCAGGCCCCATATGTGTGTTCCTTGCTGGTACAACTTTTGCACATAATAGGTGTTCTGGCAAGAGCATAATTGGGGGTTATTTTCCTGCGCTTTTACTGCTCATGCTGTTGCCATTACAACTGCACAGGCATACATCAGCTGAACCAGCATGGACATGGGCCCTCATTCTGAGTTGTTCGCTCGCTAGCCACTTTTCGCAGCAGTGCACACGCTAAGCCGCCGCCCTCTGGGAGTGTATCTTAGCTTAGCAGAATTGCGAACGAAGTATTCGCAATATTGCGAAAAGATTTTTCTTTGCAGTTTCTGAGTAGCTCGAGACTTACTCTTCCAGTGCGATCAGTTCAGTGCTTGTCGTTCCTGGTTTGACGTCACAAACACACCCAGCGTTCGCCCAGACACTCCCCCATTTCTCCAGCCACTCCCGCGTTTTTCCCAGAAACGGCAGCGTTTTTTCACACACTCCCATAAAACGGCCAGTTTCCGCCCAGAAACACCCACTTCCTGTCAATCACACTCCGATCACCAGAACGAAGAAAAATCCTTGTAAAGCCGTGAGTAAAATACCTAACTTTTGAGTAAAATAACTAAGCACATGCGCTCTGCGAACATTGCGCATGCGCAGTAAGCGACTAATCGCACTATAGAGAAAATCGGCAACGAGCGAACAACTCGGAATGACCACCATAACTCATACACAAAGTCTGATATGACTAGGAGTAAATACCTTCCTTTGTGGGATCTGCTTGCCCAGATCAAAGCCTATGCTAAATACAGATTGTTCACTTCTAGCAAATGGCTGTCATGATAAAGCCTGTTTCTGGCTCTCATTGTCAAGGAGTGTTGACTATCATAGAGTTGACTCTCCTACAGCCAGGAGTCTAGATAACTCCCTGGAGCAACTTTAAACTCAGAGATGGAAAAATAAGTCCTCTGCGTCTCTACTGCACGGTCATTACAACAATGGAATTAAGATCCTTAGTTGGTCTGTGAAGAGCTTTCTTCATTTAGCTTCCAGTACAAAAAAAAAATATTCTTCAATCCTAATGTTCAGGAGATAGAGTAATGTGCTGGAGTTTCCTTTTGTGAACTGCCTTCCAAGCAATTTACTGTAAATCCTTAATTTTACTGGTGTGGATTAAAAGATTGACAGTTAAAAGGTAGACAATGACTAGGTCATATGGCCAACATTCAATGGTCGAAAGGGTGAAAAGGTCGACACATAATTTGAGTAGACAGGGTTAATAGGTTGGCAGGGTCAAAAGGTTGCCGTTGCAATTGTCCACACACAAATGGTTGACACATGATTTCAATTATTTTAACCAAAATCTAACCATGTTACCCTGGTTGTAGCGATAAAGCCCATTTCATATCGGAATGAACATAATTAAGAATGGTATTGGTAACAGTATGTGTTAAGATCTCCTTTACATTACTGTATGTATGAAAATGTCATTTGTAAAGCTGTAGGCCCAAAGTGCCATTCTGTAATTAACTCCAGGTAATAGACTTATGCTAGGTACACACTGGCAGATTTATTTTGGTTTGCCCAACAATCGGCCGATTTTTCAGGAAATTGTAGGCAAAAACATCTGAGCTACACACTTATAGATTTTTTTTTCTGTTACCAATTTTCTGCCACATCACACTGTATTTGCATATGTCCTCCCACAAGGAGGATGATGTAGTGAGAGGAAAACATAGGAAATTTGGCCAGATTATTGACAATGCACACACACTGCTAGATATCGGGAGATTGTGGCAGATATTTTTTGGTCTGGGCCGATTGAACGGAAAATCGATCGTCCGCGTGTGTGTGCAAGATTTTTCCAAATAATTGTCAAAACGCTGACACGATCATTCGTACACACTATACAATAAATCAGGCCGATGTCCCAATTATTGGCAACTTGGCCCAATAATTCTATAGTTTGTACCTAGCATAAGCCTAGGTACACACTATGCAATTATCTGGCAGATAATTTGACAGATTTAGATGGTTGGAATGAAAATTTGGTAATGGATGAGAGCAACTGGCAATCGACCATTTGCTCCCAAAAACTGCAAAATAGACAAAAACAATCATTCGTCCCAGGGCTGGATTAACAATGGGGTGAATGGAGCTGCAGCTCCAGACCCCCAATTGAAAATAGGCCTGCACGATCCCATGCAGTGCAGCCAGCCAGCGAGCAGTGAGGACAGGAGAAATACTTTTCTCCTGTCATTACTCATCAAGAGCAAACACCTCCCCCCCGGCCAAGGCTCAGCCTATACCCTCCGGGCTGCCCGCAGTGTGCATATCTGCCCCCATCGCCTACCCTCCCTTGTGTTACCTGAAGTTCAGACCCGGACTGCGACAAGCTCCGCCCCGACCGTGATAAGCCCCGCCCTGACCACGATAAGCTCTGCCCCTTGAGTGGCCTGCAGCTGTGCTCCCTCATATTGGCAGAAGTTCCGTTCCCATGTCATCCAAGTCTATCCCCGGATTTTGATAAGCTGCGTCCCCTCCTTCACTCCTTCCACACTAAGCCTGGAGCCACTCCCCCTTCCCCCAAGAAGCCTGCAGCTCCGCGCACTTGTCTGATTAGCTCCACCCCCTCAGCAGCTTTGTTCTATCGTTTCATCTGATTTTCTGTCTATTCAACTGCTGCTGTCAGTGTCACTCAGTCCTGTCCTCCAGAGATTTAAATATGCCGCCAAACAGTGTGCAGAGCCGGATTAAGGCCCAGGAGGACCTGTGGCACTTATACAAAGGGGCCCCTATTGCTAAAAGTATGTGTAAATATATATTTATTTATTACCAGTTATTCATATAGCGCACACATATTCCGCAGCGCTGTACAGGTAGTATTTGCCCATTCACATCAGTCCCTGCCGCAGTGGAGCTTACACTTTATATTCCCTATCACATGTACACACAGACACATTCACGCTACGGTTAATTGGGTTGGGAGCAAATTAACCCACCAGTATATTTTCGGATTGTGGGAGGAAACCAGAGTACCTGGAGGAAACCCACATAAGTACGGGGAGAATATACAAACTCTGCACAGTTAGGGCCATGGTGGGAATCGAACCCATGACCTTAGTGCTGTGAGGCACTAATGCTAACCATTACGCCATCCGTACTGCCACAATATATTATATGTATTTAGAGATGTGCGGCACTTTTCGTGTTTCGTGTTTTGGTTTTGGCTTGGTTTTGCCAAAACCACCCTTTCGTGTTTTGGTTTTGGATCTGGATGATTTTTGAAAAAAACATAAAAACAGCTAAAATCACAGAATTTGGGGGTAATTTTGCTCCTACAGTATTATTAACCTCAATAACATTCATTTCCACTCATTTCCAGTCTATTCTGAACACCTCACAATATTGTTTTTAGGCCTAAAAGTTGCACCGAGGTAGCTGTATGACTAAGCTAAGCGACACAAGTGTGCGGCACAAACACCTGGCTCATCTAGGAATGGCACTGCAGTGTCAGACAGGATGGCACTTAAAAAAACTAGTCCCCAAACAGCACATGATGCAAAGAAGAAAAAGAGGTGCAAGATGGAATTGTCCTTGGGCCCTCCCACCCATCCTTAAGTTGTATAAACAGGACATGCACACTTTAACAAACCCATCATTTCGGCGACAGGGTCTGCCACACGGCAGTGGCTGAAATGACTGGTTTGTTTGGGCCCCCAACAAAAAAGAAGCAATCTCTCCTTGCACAAACTGGCTCTACAGAGGCAAGATGTCGACCTCATCATCATCCTCCGATTCCTCACCCCTTTCACTGTGTACATCCTCCTCACTGAGTATTAATTCGTCCCCACTGAAATCCACCATCATAGGTCAGTGTGTACTTTCTGGAGGCAATTGCTGATAAAGGTCTTCCTGGAGGAATTTATAATTCATTTTGATGAACATCATCTTCTCCACATGTAGTGGAAGTAACCTCCTACGCCAGCGGGTGGGCTAGGAAATCTTATCCTTTTCCTTGCAGCTCCAGTGGCGGGAGAAATTGAAGGAGGAGCTGTTGACGGGTCACGTTCCGCTTGAGTTGACAATTTACTAACCAGCAAGTCTTTGCACCTCTGCACACTTGTGTCTGCTGGAAAGAGAGATACAACGTAGGCTTTAAACCTAGGATCGAGCACGGTGGCCAAAATGTAGTGCTCTGATTTCAACAGATTGACCACCCTTGAATCCTGACAAAGTGAATGAAGGGCTCCATCCACAAGTCCCACATACTTTGTCACAACTGAGGGCCTGAGCTGACGGGAGGCAGCCTCAGTTGTAGGGGCTGAGATGTACCGGAACCTGGGAGGTTGTATCAGACCCCTGGACATGTAAGTAACATGAAGAAGAACCGCCCGAAGGCGTGACCACGACAACTTGAATAAAAGTCAATGATGTTTATTTATGACAAACTCCATGCATCACAGTAGCAGTAAAAGAAACATAAAAGTCAGCAAAGAATAAATACAGTTCCTGGGAACTACAGGGTGGCAGGAGCCACAGGGCACTGGTAGTGTGAGATAGTTCTTATAATCTTCTAGATGGAAAGTCCTTACCAGGCCCGACTGTAGCAATGGAGATAACCCAGGATTGTACCAGCTGGTGTTCCAGGAAAAGCTGGGCTGCTGTAGATAAAACGGCTGCTGTGGATACTGGCTGGAACCAGACTGTTGTTGGCACGGAGTGGATACTGGCTGGAACCAGTTAAATAATAAATGAACTTGGGAGCGATGAAATATGAGCTGAAGTTAGGAGTTTGAGAGCGGTGAAATGATAATACCGGTGGAGAGTGGTAAACTGTAGAAAGGACACCGGCCCTTTAAGAGAAGCTGTACTCTGCTGGAAGCTGGGCTGGAAGCAGGTAATGTTGTAGCTGGAAACAGATGAATCCAAAATGGATCGGAGAGTCAGGCTACACCGCAGGTGGAATGCTGGTGCGGGTCTCTATGGTGGAAGTCTTGAGACAGGAGCTGGAACCTGGAAGACAATCACAGGAGAGAGACAAACAGGAACTAGGTTTGACAACCAAAGCACTGACGCCTTCCTTGCTCAGGCACAGTGTATTTATACCTGCAGCAAGGAAGGGATTGGCTAGGCAATTATGCAGATTAACAATACTGACAACAGATTGGAGGAAATGATCAGCTGACAGAATCCAAGATGGCTGCGCCCATGCAGACACTTGGAGGGAAGTTTGGTTTGTAATCCATGTGGTAATGAAAACAGTAATGGCGGCGCCGGCCACTGGAGACAGGAGACGCCAGGCTGACAAGTGCACATCCAACCACGCGGACACAGCGGAGGCCGCGGCTGACGTAATCGCCACTCTGACACTCTGCATGCAGAAGCTCAGGGACGGCGGCCGCGGGAGACGCCATGCCAGATGTAATATGGCGTTACTGTGACAGCGTCTCAGAGAGACAGGAGAGGATGCAGGAATGTGAACATTAGGATAACAGATGGGATCCGGTCCTGGAGCGCTGAGCCAGCTTTAGGAGGCATCTGATGGGTAAGAAATGGCGTCCAGATACCCGGATCGTGACAGCACCCCCCCCTTTAGGAGTGGCCCCAGGACACTTCTTTGGCTTTTGAGGAAACTTGGAATGGAATCTCCGGACCAAGGCAGGAGCATGGACATCAGAAGCATTGGTCCATGAACGTTCCTCAGGGCCATAACCCTTCCAGTCAATAAGATATTGTAGTTGACCGTAACGGTGACGTGAGTCCAGGATCTTGGCTACTTCATACTCAACGCCTCGTTGAGTTTGGACTTTCGGAGTTGGAGGAAGTGAGGAATGAAACCGATTCAAGATCAGCGGTTTCAACAGGGAAACATGGAATGTCCTGGGTATTTTTAAGAAGGGAGGCAACTGAAGTCTGTAAGCAACAGGATTGATGACTTGTTCAATCTTGAAAGGACCGATATAGCGAGGTGCAAACTTCATACTGGGAACTCTTAACCTCAAATTCTTCGTGGATAACCATACCCGATCACCCACCTTGAGAGCAGGAACTGCTCGACGCTTCTTATCCGCAAACTTCTTGTACCTGAACGATGCCTTGAGCAGAGCTGATCGTACGCTCTTCCAGATATTGGCAAACTGATGCAAGGTGATATCCACTGCGGGAACAGAAGTTGCTGGAAGCGGTTGGAACTCAGGGACTTTAGGGTGGAATCCAAAGTTAGTGAAGAATGGTGTTGAAGCAGATGAAGAATGATACTGGTTATTATGACAGAACTCGGCCCAGGGAAGTAATTGAACCCAGTCATCTTGAGAGGAGGACACATAGATGCGGAGGAAGGCCTCCAAGTCCTGATTCACCCTCTCGGTTTGACCATTGGTCTGAGGATGGTAAGCCGTGGAAAACTTTAGCTTGACTTGGAGGACTTGACATAAACTTCGCCAGAATTTGGCTGTGAATTGAACTCCTCGATCTGAGATAATTTCTTCAGGAAGACCGTGGAGTCGGAAGATCTCTTGTATGAATACTTGAGCCAACTTGGAAGCTGACGGAAGACCGGTGAGAGGAATGAAGTGTGCCATCTTGGTGAACCGGTCAACTACCACCCAGATGGTATTGAACTTGTTGCACATGGGTAAATCTGTAATAAAATCCATCGACAAATGGGTCCAAGGTCGACGGGGAACAGATAGTGGAACCAGTTGCCCCGCAGGCGACTGGCGGGATACCTTATGTTGAGCACACTTTGGGCAAGATGCAATAAACTCCAAGACGTCCTTTTTCAGAGTTGGCCACCAATAGGACCTAGAGATAAACTCCAGGGTTTTTTGGATACCTGTATGTCCGGCAAAACGGGAAGCATGGGCCCAATGCATGAGCTTCTTCCTTAGCATCGGTTTCACAAAACTTTTCCCTGATGGGGGCGTAGAGTCCATCCCTACCGTGGAGAATGCCAACGGATTTATAATAGGATGCTTGTCTGAAGACTCTGACTCATTTTCTTGCTCCCATGAGCGGGAAAGGGCATCGGCCTTGCGATTCTGAGAGCCCGGACAGAACTGGAGTTTAAAGTCGAACCTGGAAAAGAAAAGTGCCCATCTGGCCTGACGAGGGTTGAGACATTGTGCGCCTTTCAGATATAAAAGGTTCTTGTGGTCTGTAAGTATGGTGATTGAATGAGAAGCTCCCTCCAACAGATACCTCCACTCTTCTAGAGCGAGCTTGATGGCTAGCAACTCCTGGTCGCCAATGGCATAGTTGCTCTCAGCTGGGGAGAACTTCCGGGAGAAGAAACTGCAAGGGTGTAAATGGCCATCTATAGCCCTCTGAGATAACACCGCTCCTACTCCAACGGAGGAGGCATCCACCTCTAAGATGAAAGGAGAGTCGATGTCAGGCTGTTTCAGAACAGGCGCAGAGATGAACCTTTGTTTTAAAAGATGAAATGCTTGCATGGCTTCTTCAGACCACTTGGACGGGTTAGCACCCTTCTTAGTGAAAGCAGTAATAGGCGCCACAATGGTGGAAAAGTCTCGTATAAACTTTCGGTAATAGTTGGCGAACCCTAAGAACCTCTGGACCCCTTTGAGGGTTAAGGGTACCGGCCAATTTTGGATTGCTTGTAGTTTCTCAGGATCCATCTCTAGTCCGGAACCGGACACAATGTACCCTAGAAACGGAATGGACTTGACTTCAAAGACGCATTTCTCTAATTTGCAATAGAGATGATTGACACGGAGACGGGACAGAACCTCTTTAACCCAAAAACGATGTTCCTCTAAATCGTTGGCAAAAATGAGGATATCGTCTAGATAGACCACGACATGACGGTATAGAATGTCTCTGAAGATCTCATTGACAAAATGCTGGAAGACAGCTGGAGCATTGCTCAATCCGAAGGGCATGACGAGGTACTCATAATGTCCGTCACGGGTGTTAAAGGCGGTCTTCCACTCGTCACCCTCACGGATCCGGATGAGATTGTATGCACCTCTCAAGTCCAGCTTTGTAAAGATGGTAGCTCCGCTAACTCTGTCAAAGAGCTCAGTAATCAGGGGTAAAGGATAACAGTTCTTGATGGTAATGTCGTTCAAACCTCTGTAGTCGATGCACGGCCGCAGACCACCATCTTTCTTTTTTACAAAAAAGAAGCCTGCGCCGGCTGGGGAAGAAGAAGGTCGAATGAACCCCTTTGCTAGGTTCTCTTTAATGTATTCCTCCATAGAATGCGTCTCAGGCAGAGACAACGGATAAGTTCGGCCTCGAGGTGGAACCTTCCCTGGAACGAGATCAATCGGGCAGTCCCATTCTCTATGAGGAGGAAAGATATCAGCAGAAGCTTTACTGAACACATCCGTGAAATCTTGATATGGAGGAGGTGGAACATCAGACGACCTGGGGGAGGAAGAACAGACAGGCAATACTTTAAACAAACATGTCTCAGCACAGGAGGAACCCCATGCCAGGATTTGCGTAGTCGTCCAATCAATTGTAGGATTGTGAAGACGGAGCCATGGAAGGCCCAGGACCACAGGATGTGTGGCTCTAGGAATCACTAAAAAAGAAATTAGTTCGGAATGAAGAACTCCCACTCTCAGACGAACTGGTAGAGTCCTTAAAGAAATAACTGCATCAAAAATTTTGCTGCCATCCACGGCAGTTAAAGAAATGGACGAAGGAAGTCTCTCGGTGGGTAGGGACCACCGTTTAACATAAGCTTCGGTAATAAAGTTCCCAGCTGCTCCGGAATCAAGGAGGGCAATGACGTTCCGATAATGTTGAGCAACTTGAAGCGAGACTGGGAGATTACAATCTTGAGGAGATGGAGAGGAGATCATTACTCCTAGCCGGCCCTCTCCTTGGCGAGCTAGGATTTTGAGTTTCCCGGACGTTTGGGACAGGCATTAATGGTGTGAGACGGAGCTGCACAATAAAGACAGAGAGACTCGGAGAGACGTCTTCGGCGCTCAGCAGGAGTTAAACGGGAACGGCCAATTTGCATGGGCTCATCTTTAGTTGGTGACAGTTGGCGAGGAGGAGGAGCAGAAGATTTTGGAGCAGATGATCTTCCACGCTCAGTTGCTCTCTCTCTGAAACGTAAATCAACTTTCGTGCAGAGTGAGATTAGCTCATCTAACTTAGAGGGTAAGTCTCTGGTAGCTAACTCATCTTTAATACGCTCAGATAAGCCATGCCAGAATGCAGCATACAGGGCCTCGTCGTTCCATGCCAGTTCGGATGCCAGGATCTGGAACTGTATCAGATATTGTCCTACAGTACATGACCCCTGGCGTAAATGGAGAATCTCGGATGAAGCTGAGGTTACCCGGCCTGGCTCGTCGAAGATGCGCCTGAATGTTGAGACGAATGCAGTGTAAGAAGATAGCAGGGTGTCGGACCTCTCCCATAACGGTGATGCCCAATCAAGGGCTGAGCCACTGAGAAGAGAAATAATGTAGGCAATTTTTGTACGGTCACTGGGAAAATTGCCAGGTTGTAGCTCAAACTGAATCTCACACTGGTTGAGAAATCCCCTGCAGAATCTTGGAGATCCGTCAAATTTTGCTGGCGTTGGAAGATGAAGACGTGGAGCAGAAATGGGTAAGGTAGGTGGGGTTATAGCTGGAGTCACTGTGGTTGACGCACCAGACGCGCCTGATCCACGGAGAGTTGTCTGAATCCCATCCAGCCGAGTAGAGAGATCCTGGAGACAGCGGATGATGTGGCCCTGTGCAGCCTCCTGATGTTCTAGTCGGGCTGCCAGTTCTTGCATCGGCCTGGCCGCTTGATCCTGGTCTCCGGCTGGATTCATTAGGTCAGTGCTTACTGTCACAACTGAGGGCCTGAGCTGACGGGAGGCAGCCTCAGTTGTAGGGGCTGAGATGTACCGGAACCTGGGAGGTTGTATCAGACCCCTGGACATGTAAGTAACATGAAGAAGAACCGCCCGAAGGCGTGACCACGACAACTTGAATAAAAGTCAATGATGTTTATTTATGACAAACTCCATGCATCACAGTAGCAGTAAAAGAAACATAAAAGTCAGCAAAGAATAAATACAGTTCCTGGGAACTACAGGGTGGCAGGAGCCACAGGGCACTGGTAGTGTGAGATAGTTCTTATAATCTTCTAGATGGAAAGTCCTTACCAGGCCCGACTGTAGCAATGGAGATAACCCAGGATTGTACCAGCTGGTGTTCCAGGAAAAGCTGGGCTGCTGTAGATAAAACGGCTGCTGTGGATACTGGCTGGAACCAGACTGTTGTTGGCACGGAGTGGATACTGGCTGGAACCAGTTAAATAATAAATGAACTTGGGAGCGATGAAATATGAGCTGAAGTTAGGAGTTTGAGAGCGGTGAAATGATAATACCGGTGGAGAGTGGTAAACTGTAGAAAGGACACCGGCCCTTTAAGAGAAGCTGTACTCTGCTGGAAGCTGGGCTGGAAGCAGGTAATGTTGTAGCTGGAAACAGATGAATCCAAAATGGATCGGAGAGTCAGGCTACACCGCAGGTGGAATGCTGGTGCGGGTCTCTATGGTGGAAGTCTTGAGACAGGAGCTGGAACCTGGAAGACAATCACAGGAGAGAGACAAACAGGAACTAGGTTTGACAACCAAAGCACTGACGCCTTCCTTGCTCAGGCACAGTGTATTTATACCTGCAGCAAGGAAGGGATTGGCTAGGCAATTATGCAGATTAACAATACTGACAACAGATTGGAGGAAATGATCAGCTGACAGAATCCAAGATGGCTGCGCCCATGCAGACACTTGGAGGGAAGTTTGGTTTGTAATCCATGTGGTAATGAAAACAGTAATGGCGGCGCCGGCCACTGGAGACAGGAGACGCCAGGCTGACAAGTGCACATCCAACCACGCGGACACAGCGGAGGCCGCGGCTGACGTAATCGCCACTCTGACACTCTGCATGCAGAAGCTCAGGGACGGCGGCGGAGGCCGCGGGAGACGCCATGCCAGATGTAATATGGCGTTACTGTGACAGCGTCTCAGAGAGACAGGAGAGGATGCAGGAATGTGAACATTAGGATAACAGATGGGATCCGGTCCTGGAGCGCTGAGCCAGCTTTAGGAGGCATCTGATGGGTAAGAAATGGCGTCCAGATACCCAGATCGTGACATACTTTGCATAATCGCTCCATCTTAGCTCCTCCTTCAATTTATCCAGCTGCTTCTGCAAAAGCCTGATGAGGGGAATGATCTGACTCAAGCTGGCAGCGTCTGAACTGACTTCATGTGTGGCAAGTTCGAAGATGGAAATCATTCTCCACTGCGCATGAGTCAGGTGCATTACCCCTCCTTTGCCTATATCGTAGGTGGATGTATCGGCTTGAATGGCCTTTTGCTACTCCTCCATCCTCTGAAGCATATAGAGTGTTGAATTCCACCTTGTTACCACCTCTTGCTTCAGTTGATGGCGGGGCAGGTTCAGGAGTGTTTGCTGGTGCTCCAGTCTTCGGCACGCAGTGGCAGAATGTCGAAAGTGGGCCGCAATTTTTCAGGCCACCAACAGTATCTTCTGCACACTCCTGTCATTTTTCAAAAAATTCTGCACCACCAAATTAATTGTATGTGCAAAACATGGGACATGCCGGAATTTGCCCAGATGCACGCACAATATTGGTGGCGTTGTCCGATATCACAAATCCCCAGGAGAGTCCAATTTGGGTAAGTTATTCTGTGATAATGTTCCACAGTTTCCGTAAGAGGCTGTCAGCTGTGTGCCTCATGAAAAGCGGTGATACATAGCGTAGCCTGCCTAGGAACGAGTTGGCGCTTGCGAGATGCTGCTACTGGTGCTGCTGCTGTTGTTGATGCGGGAGGCCATACATCTACCCAGTGGGCTGTTACAGTCATATAGTCCTTAGTCTGCCCTGTTCCACTTGTCCACATGTCCGTGGTTAAGTGTACACTGGATACAACCGCATTTTGTAGGACACTGGTGACTCTTTTTCTGACGTCTGTGTACATTCTCGGTATCGCCTGCCTAGAGAAGTGGAACATAGGCCCTCATTCCGAGTTGTTCGCTCGCTAGCTGCTTTTAGCAGCATTGCACACGCTAGGCCGCCGCCCTCTGGGAGTGTATCTTCGCTTAGCAGAATTGCGAATTAAAGAGTAGCAGAATTGCGAATAAATAATTCTTAGCAGTTTCTGAGTAGCTTGAGACTTACTCCTACACTGCGATCAGCTCAGCCCGTTTCGTTCCTGGTTTGACGTCACAAACACGCCCTGCGTTCGGCCAGCCACTCCCCCGTCTCTCCAGACACTCCCGCGTTTTATTCTGGCACACCTGCGTTTTTCCGCACACTCCCAGAAAACGGTCAGTTTCCGCCCAGAAACACCCACTTCCTGTCAATTACACTCCGATCACTTCAACGATGAAAATTCTTCATTCGGACGTGAGTAAATCTACTAAGTTTTGTGCTAAAATACTGCGTACCATGCGCATGCGCATTTTTACCTTAATCGCTCCGTTGCAAAAATCAGCAACGAGCGAACAACTCGGAATGACCCCCCTAGATGGGATTTGATACCGGGGACACACTATCTCCATCAATTCTCTAAGTCCCACTGAACTAATGGTGGACACCAGATGCACCTCTAGCACCAACATAGCTGTCAAGGCCTCAGTTATCCGCTTTGCAAAAGGATGACTGCTGTCATATTTCATCTTCCTCACAAAGGATTGTTGGACAGTCAATTGCTTACTGGAAGTAGTACAAGTGGTCTTCCGACTTCCCCTCTGGGATGACGATCGACTCCCAGCAGCAACAGCAGGCATACCACTCCAGGATCCTCTGGAGGATTCCCGGTTAGGAGAGGACTCCTCAGTCTTGACAGTGACATGGCCTGCAGGACTACGGACGTTCCTGACTGAGGAGGAAGTTGACGTTGAGGGAGTTGGTGGTGTGGCTTGCGGGAGCTTGGGTACAGGAGGAAGAATGGATTTAGGTGTCAGTGGACTGCTTACGCTCTTACCCAAAGTTTCACAACTTGACACTGACTTCTGATGAATGCGCAGCATGTGACGTATAAGGGAGGATGTTCCTAGGTGGTTAACATCCTTACCCTACTTATTACAGATTGACAGAGGCAACAGATGGCTTGACACCTGTTGTCCGGATTTGTGGAGAAATAATTCCACACCGAAGAGGTGGCTTTTTTGGTAGTTTACCCAGGCATCACAATGGGCTTCTTCATCCCAAGGACAACAGGTGTCTCCCCCAGTGCCTGACTTAAACAAACCACATCACCATCAGAATCCTTATCGTCAACTTCCTCCTCAGCGCCAGCAACACTCATATCCTCATCCTGGTGTACTTCAACAGTGACATCTTCAATTTGAATATCAGGAACTGGACTGTGGGTGCTCCTTCCAGCACTTGCAGGGGGCGTGCAAATGGTGGAAGGAGCCACCTCTTACCGTCCAGTGTTGGGAAGGTCAGGCATCGCAACCGCCGACACACTTGGACTCTCCTCGGGGATTTGTGATACCAGCTCAGAACGCACAGTTCTTTTCTGTGCTATTTCCAGCTCAACTCTTTTAATTTTTCTAGCTTGCGGATGAGGGCTTCCATCGTCATGTGAAGCTGAACCACTAGCCATGAACATAGGTCAGGGCCTCAGCTGTTCCTTGCCACTCCGTGTCGTAAATGGCATATTGGCAAGTTTACGTTTCTCGTCAGACGATTTAAATTTAGGTTTTTTTTTGTTCTTTTTACTGAAATTTGGCTTTTTGGATTTTGCATGCCCTCTACTATCACATTGGGCATCGGCCTTGGCAGACGATGTTGATGGCATTTCATCATCTATGTCATGGCTAGTGGCAGCAGCTTCAGCAATAGGAGGAAATGGTTCTTCTTGATCTTTCCCTATTTTATCCTCAAAATTTTTGTTCTCCATTATTTTTTGGGTAGTTATATGAGACAATATGCGGCACAGGAATGACTGATGAGACAGGACACTACCACTGGTCTGATGCAGCACAACACAACAGTACTGTAAGGGACTTGTGGTGGTTGTTATTATTATTATTATTATTATTATACGGCAGCAGTGCACATATTGCAGCAGCGTATATCATCACTGGAATGACTGATGAGAAGGACACTACCACTGGTCTGATGCAGCACAACACATCAATACTGTAAGGCAGAGCCGGCCATAGGCATAGGCAAACTAGGCAATTGCCTAGGGCATTTGATATGCCTAGGGGCATCAGCAGCTTCTGCTGATTAAAATGATATGTGACATGCCTATATTCTGTATGTAGCATTTCATATGCAGATACAGCCACAGTCTCACACAGTATATAGGCATGCTGCATATCAGTTTAATCAGCAGAAGCTGCTTGTGCATCCTAGCCATATAGCAATGCAAATAAGATGCATTTTCATTAAAAAAAAAGTGCCCGACGTTAGTATTGATGCAAGATTTATGAGGGCACATCTGTATCCAAGCAGAGGCAGAGGTCACAGTGTTAGTGGAAGTGTGAGTGCTGTGTGCATGTGAGTGGGTTGGTTGTGCAGTAGTGTTCAGAATATGTGTAAGGAGCATTATGTTTGTCATGTAAAAATGCATTAATAATGTGCAACATATGTGTAAAGGGCCACTATGTGTGTCATTATGTGTATAAGGGCATTAATAATGTGGCATATGTGTAACAGGGTACTACTGTATGTATGTCATTATGTATATAGGGGCACTAATAATGTGCAGCAAATGTGTAGGGGGCACTATGTGTGTCATTATGTGTATAAGGGCATTACTAATGTGCGGCATATGTGTAAGGGACATTATGTGTAAAAGGGCATTAATAAAGGTTGTCATAATGTGTAAGGTGCATTATGTTTATAATGATATTAATGTGTCTCATATGTGTAAGGGGCATTACTGTGTGGAATTGTGTATAAATGCATTACTAATGTGTGGCATTATGTGTATAAGGTGCTCTACTATGTGGCGTTGCATATAGAAAGGGCACTACTGTGTCGTCTAATGTGAATAAAGAGGAATAAGGTGTGGAGTAATGTGAATAAGGAGCAATTCAGTGTGATGTAATGTGAATAAGGGGCTCTACTGTGAGGAGTAACGTTAATAAGGTAAAGTGATACTACTGTGGGATGTAATATGAATTATGGACACTATCGCAAGATAAAATGTGAATAAAGTACTGTGTGGCGTAATTGGAATTGGGGTTACTATTGTGTGGCCATGCCCCTTGCCAGCAAGAAGATGCCCCTGTTTGGGCTGTGCGTCAAATGTGCAAAGTGTTCCTATTTAAAATATAGGGGGTACAAGGACTTCTATGGGAGAAGGGTAATGGTGCTTGGAAAGAGGTGCAAGGTCAGAGGCAGAACAAGCGGTGGTGCTAGGGGGCACCAGCTAAAATCTTGCCTAGGGCATCATATTAGTTAGGGCCGGCTCTGCTGTAAGGCACTTGTGGTTGTTGTTATTATTATTATATGGCAGCGGTGGACATATAGCAGCAGCGTATATCGTCACTAGAATGACTGATGAGACAGGACACTACCACTGGTCTAATGCAGCACCACACAACAATACTGTAAGAGACTTGTGGTTGTTATTATTATTATTATACGGCAGCAGTGGACACATAGCGTAAATCGTCACTGGAATGACTGATGAGACAGGACACTACCACTGGTCTGATGCAGCACAACACAGTCAACAACACTTTATACAGCTACACTGGCAGGAGAGGACACCAACACTGTGACTGCCTGGACTGATGGAGCACAATACACTGTGACTACACTGGACTGGACTGAGCAGCACAACACATCACAAGACTTGCCACCCCACTTTCCCGCCCCCACACAGACACTGGAGAACGGAGACACGTCCTCTCACTACACTCTCCGAGACTGGCGGGGACGCGCGGCTCCTTATATGGAATCCAAATCCCGCGAGAAATTGACTGGGGGATGATGACGTTTTGGAGCGTTCGGGTTTCTGAGTCAGGCGGGAAAATCCGAGCCTGACTCGGATCCGCGCTGAGACGTGAAGTTTGGTAGGGTTCTGTTCTCTGAGAACCGAACCCACTCATCTCTAAAAATTATTCTCTTGTCGGTTTGGAAGGCTGAGTACAACTGTGTCACCTGTGGTTTTACATATTGTACCTTTTGCTTTCCTTTCCTGTGCTCCAGGTTTACCCTAACTCTTATTCTTCAATCTTATTCTTGCTGGCCTTTCCTTGCTGTTTCATTCCTAATTCTGCCTTTATTCCTAATTCTGCCTATTTTCCATTCCCCCCCCCCCCTTTTTTCCGTATACCTGTGCTTCCCAGCCTCTGTGCCTCCTGCCCCTTTGGTCCCTCTTGCCATGCCCAGGCCTAAGCGCATCTCCCGCCGCCCCCCCCCCCTCCCCCGCAGCTTTACTGACACGGCTCCCCTCTAACGTGCTGCTCGCAGCCGTGTGATGGGAGCCGGGTCCAGTTCGCATGTGCCGGGTGCCCTGGCTCCCTCTGTGGCGATGGCTCGGCAGGGAGAGGTGGAGGTAGCGGCCGGGAATCAGGCGCATCTGCGCTCCCTGCTCCGGCCGCCTCCACGTGGGGCATGATGCACTCGGCAGGTCCTGCAGTCAGTGGGGCCCACTGAGGAGCTGCGAGCGTGGGCAGCATTGTAGTGAGTGCCGGGGACTGGGCATCCCCAGCCTTGTCCATAAGGGGTGGGGTCTGCATGCGGGCATGGTCCTCCCGGCCATCCCTGCGGGGGCGGCGGCACCAGCGACTGATGTTGATGGGACCCAGGGGGCCCCTATGGCCACTGGGGCTCATTCCGGTCCCCGGGGGGCCCTTCAGTCGGGGCCAGCATGTTATGGGGGCCCTACTGCTGTGGCCTCAACCCTGTGGTGGGGGCTGATCCTGCGGCCGTCATTTTCAGTAATTCCCTGATCCAGCAGCATGGACAGCAGGTGGCTGGCACCATTTTGGGTGGTGCAAGGGCGTCACCTGCTGTCCATCTTGGGAATATGCAATTACCTACCATCAATGTCTTTGTGTCTGCTGCTTTATCTGTGTCTGTGCAGCCAGCTATTGTACCTGTGCAGCCGGCTATTGTACCTGCTTATGGGCCCCTGGCTAGTGGTAGTTCCTCATTTGTTGGGGCAGGCTTGCACCCAATCACAGCGACCAGCAGCACGCGGCAGCTTTACTTTCCATTGCTAATGTCACACGCCGACACCTTTATGTTGCCTCCGTTAGTCTCCACCCCACAAGTGGTCCAGTCCGTTTGGTCTAATGGGATAGCTCCACATTCTTGCTACCCTCCTAGTGTTTCTGCATCAGCGGGGTCCATTCAGAAAGCTGTGCTGCTAATGGCCAATTATAGTCATCCGCTGTACTGGCAGCACATGTATCCCCCACCGCATTGGTCGCAAGGGCCCTTAGGGTTCCCCTGGCACGGGGGTTATGGTTCAGCAGGGCCTGTTTTTCAGTCCTGCAAGCAGTATGCCTATGTACCCCCCTCCGGTCAGTGTTTTGCCGGCTCCGGTGTCTTCACCTGGTCCGCTTGCAACTCCTGCAGCGGTTTTAGTCGGGGATCGCACGCGAACCCATGCTCCCGCTTCTTCTGTTGTGACGGTGGTTTTGTCTGATATTTTAACCCCTGTTATTTCTGTCCCTGCAGCTATGGCCAGCGCTTCGCCGGTGCAGGACCCTCCTCCGGTGGCGGATGTGGAAGAACGGGATGCTGTTGAGTCGGTTCCTACGGACAGGAGTGGTTTCCATGTCCGCGGTCTCTCAGCCTGCTGTGACATCCAGAAATACTGGCCCTTCTGGATCGGGTGAGCAGGAGGTTTCTCAGACATCATCCGATGGTTCCTCATCCAATTCCTGGGCTAGCAGCGATAGGTCTGATTCTCCCAAACGCCCGCGCAAGCTAGCAAAATTGGTCTCGCGTGCAGTGGCAAAAAAGGTGGCCAAGAGGGAAGTGCCGACTCCCGCGGAGCCGCCTTTGTTTGCAGAGATGGTACATTGCGCCAACACTGCTGTGACCAGGGGTTTGAGGAAATAGATGAGGGAGAGGATTAATAAAGGGAAACACGTTGATTTCTTCAAACTTACGGAGGACATGAAGAAGGACTTCGATAGTGCGAAGAAAAACGGGGGGAATGGGTGAAAATGCGTTTAGGAGTTTTCACCACTGGTTACGGGGCTTTTGTATATTTTCCTCATGTTATTTGGACACCAGGCCAGGTGAGCATAAGAATGTCGGGAAATATTTGTTCCTGATTAATGAGATGTTTTTGAAGTACAAAGGCACTGTCTGGAGAGATTTCGTAAGAATCAGGACGGTAACCCGAAGCTGCCTTCGGGTTTCAAAGACGTCGAAGTCTGGCTCGAGGTCACCACCCAAAGCAAAGCCACAACGGAGGTCGCGGGCAAAAAGGCGTCTGCGGGTGGTAAGAGATCCGTGGGCCCCCCGGGTAAAGGGTTGTGTTTTGCGTTTAACGACGCAAAATGCAGCAGGGGCGCTAAGTGTCATTTTCGTCACTCCTGCAGAGTTTGCGGAGCCAGTCACCTGGCCAAAGGATGCAAGTCTGCGAGCGGGGGCCTCCAGCCAGCACAGGGAGAGAGTAGTGGAGGTGCTACGTAAAGCAGGTGGTCTTCAGTATGCCGGCTGACGGGATCCCGGCGCACCGTATACCGGCGCCGGGATCCCGACAGCCGGCATACCGACACTTATTCTCCCTCGTGGGGGTCCACGACCCCCCTGGAGGGAGAATAAAATTGTGTGGCGCGCATAGCGCGCCACCGTGCCGTAGCGTGGTGAGCGCAGCAAGCCCGCAAGGAGCTCATTTGCGCTTGCCACACTGTCGGTAAGCCGGCGGTCAGGCTCCCGGCGCCGGTATGCTGGTCGCCGGGAGCCCGACCGCCGGCATACCATAGTGAACCCATGTAAAGCCCCTTCTCCCATAATTGTATCAGAATTGGCCAAATGTTTGCTTAGTTATCCTAATAAAGTTGATGTTGAGTTCTTATTGGCTGGTTTTAGTTACGGCTTCCACTTGCCCATTTCCAATACCATTCAGGTTAAGTCCGGAAGGAATTTGAAGTCGGCAAGGAACTTCGCCCATGTGGTGAGACAAAAGGTGGAGGAGGAGGTGCAATTGGGATGCATGTGCGGACCTTTTGACTGCATACCTCTGCCGGATTTATGCATTTTCCCCTTAGGGGTGGTGCCCAAGAAGGTCCCCGGTAAATTCCGCTTGATACAGCACCTGTCTCATCCTCATGGGGGTTCCATTAACGACTCCATTCCTGAGGAATTTTGTAGGGTCCGTTATCAGTTGTTTGATGAGGCCATGGAGTGGATATGGGTCTTTGGCCTTCACGCCCTGTTGACTAAGTTAGACGTTGAGTCGGCTTTCCGACTCCTTCCCCTCCATCCTGACTCATTTCGGTTTATGGGTTTTCAGTTGGGAGGCGGGTACTATATTGACAGGTGTTTGCACATGTAATGTTCTATCTCTTGTGCCTACTTTGAGAGGTTCAGCAGTTTTTTGCATTGGTGCATTCATGCAGGCATTGATCACGAGGGTATCGCTCACTATTTGGACAATTTTCCCTTTATAGGGCCAAGAGATAACAACGTTTGCCAGGAGTTGTTGTTTTATGCAGATACCGTTTGCCAGGCTGGAGGTTCCCATAGCCCATGACAAGACTGAGGGTCCCACTTGCTGGCATCGAAGTGGATACGGCGGCGGGTTGCTGCCGCATTCCATCCGACAAAGTTCGGAAGCTTTTGAGCCGAATACAGGACTGTCTGGGCAAAAGCAGGGTCAGGCTGCGGCAGGTTCAGTCCCTTCTGGGCTCTTTCAATTTTGCTTGCAGGGTTATTCTCATGGGGAGGGTTTTTTGCTGTAAACTGGAGAGGACCACTGCGGGAGTGTCTGGGGGGGCATCACACCATTCGATTGTCTGGAGAGATCAAAGATGACCTGAGAGTTTGGTCCACTTTCTTATTTGACTTTAATTTGAAGTTGCTATGGCCCCTCCGGCCTGTCTCTAATTCCCACTTGCAGTTATTCACGGATGCTGCGGGGGTCCACCGGTTTAGGGGCGTTCTTTTTAGGGCAAGTGGTGTGTTGCTCCCTGGCCTCCTTCCTGGGTCTCTCGAGGATTTACGGCAAATTTATTGTTGGAACTTTTCCCTATAATCGTAGCTGTGGAATTTTCGAATCAGACCATCACGTTCTGGTGCAACAATTTGGGTGCGGTGCAGGCCATTAACAACCAACGTTCCTCTGTAGCCTAAGCATTGCGGTTGTTGAGATTACTGGTGTTGAAAGGCTTGCGTTTCAACAGTAACTTTGTTGCGTGACATGTGCCAGGGGTTGATAATGACATTGCGGACACTTTGTTACGTTTCAATTTCAGTAGATTTCGCAAGCTGGCCCCAGGAGCTGAGTCCTTGGGGTTGACATGTCTGCCTTATGTCTGGCAGATTATAGATCTGGCATAGCGGATTTGGCGCAGAAATCTTTGGCTCCCTCGACTCATCGGGCTTATGCTGCAGCCTGGCAAGGCTGGGAGTCATATCGCACTAGGTTTGCGGGAGAGGGTAAGTCGGAGGAGAAGCTGTTTCTGGCTTTCGTTTGGGCCCATTACCCACAGAGTAGGTACAAGGCAGCCATGAGTTCTGCGTTAGCAGATATTTCGTTCCACGCTCACTTGCGGCATGGTAACTATCAAACTAAGTCTTTTGTCCTGTCCAAAGCTCTGAAGGGCTGGGCAACAGAGAGGCCCCTTCCTGTGGATTCGCGCAGGCCCATAGACTTGCGTTTGTTGCGCGAGTTGTTGGCGATTCTCGCTGCAGTGACTGATTCTGACTTTGAGGCGTCCCTATTCAGATTAGCTTATTCTTGGGTGTTTTTTTGGTGCTTTTAGGGTCAGTGAGTTAGTGGCATCTAATAAATGGTCAAGGCATACCAGTCTGTTGTTCACGGATGTAGTATGCCAACCGGAGGTAGTGTTGTGCAAGATACCTCGTTCCAAGACCGACCAGCTGGGTCGGGGTCGTTGGGTGACTTTAAGGAGTCATGCGGAACCGGAGTTATGCCCGGTTCAGTTAGCGCACATCTATTTGCCTTTACGGCCTCCGAGTGGCTCCCAATTCTTTCTACACGATTTCCTGCCTCTCACCAGGTTTCAGTTCGTTGCAGTGTTGAAACAGGATTAACAGGAGTTTAAGGTCGAATCCAGAATCAACCTATTCAATTATACTCCCGTTTATCCGACAAGTCAGAAAGTTTGACTTGTTGGAAAGCAAGTCGCTGATCCACGTGTTTTGTCAGATTCGCGGCCAAATCCTACAGATTTTAGCCCCGTTTCCGACAGTGTCAATCCGACTTTAAAAAAAGTCGGATTGGCATAGTCGGGAACGGCCAAATCTTGTTGGATTTGGCTGCTAATTGGATACTGAATGTCGGATCCTTTCCATCATAATATGCATATTCATTTTGAATATGCATAAGTAACAAAGTAATATAAACACAATTGCATGCAAACTATTTGCAAGAATTGATTCGATTAACAAAGAGCATGTAAGAAATTATGTATGGCTGGAATTTTGCAATTTAAAAAAAAAATGGATGTTAAACTAGTTAAAATAAAGGCAAAATGATTATCCCCAAGGTAAAATATAGACCATCTATCAATCTCACTGACTCTGTGCAGTGTGCAGGCCACACAAAGCTAATTAAAGCTCTTTAGAAGAGCACCAATACCGCTCTGAGTCATAAACTGCAGAAAAACAAACAAAAAATGTAATGTTTAAAGTAAACATTCTGTCCTTAATCAGATCATTGGAGGCATGAGGAGTTTGAAATCCTGCCTTCATTCTTTCACAAAGGTCATCTTTATCATTAAAGCGGGCACACAACCAAGATAATAAAAGCCAAGTTACCTCCGCAGCCTCAGAGAACTTGGCACAATGAGGTGAAATTAATCGCCATGCATTCAGCACTTTGTAGGTCGCCGCAAGCACAGTACTATTTTAATTAGGAATTTAATCTAACATTATGCAGATTATAAGTATATAAAAGGGAAATAGTGCCATCTGCTGGGAACCTGCAGATGATGGATCTTAAAATTTCAACATGAAATGAATACCGCAAAAGTAAATATCTGAAATGTGCAATTTAATGTGTATCTATCACCTTTACTTGGTTATCTGTTCACTAGGAACTAATCATGCCACTGAGAGCACTAACATTCTGTATGCCTCATTCCTCAGTGTTGTCTCTTGGCCAAGTGAGCTGATAAGATAAAGATCGGTTAGCACTGTAATATTCTGCATAGCAATAAAGTCAGATGTTCCCTTCGAGATTCTGTAGTGGTGTATGAAGTCAGTTTACAACTATAACTACATTTTTTATCACACAAACTTTACAATTTACAGAGGTACAATACGGATGGTGTAATGGTTAGATTTACTGCCTCAAAGCACTGAGGTCATGGGTTCGAATCCCACTATGTCCTTAACTGTGAGATGCTTGTATATTGGTGGTCATTCCGAGCTGATCGCTCGCTGCCAATTTTCACAGCGCAGCGATTAGGTGAAAAAACGGCATTTATGTGCATGCGTATGGCCCGCAATGTGCACGCGCGACGTACGGGTACAAAACTCTGTGTGGTTGTGCTCAGGTTCTAGTGAAGTTTTCCTTCGCACTGATGGCCGCAAGAAGATTGATGGGAAGGGGGTGTTTCTGGGTGTCAACTGACTGTTTTCAGGGAGTGTTTGTAAAAACGCAGGTGTGTCTGAAAAAACGCAGGCGTGGCTGGACGGTGTATGACGTCAAATCCGGACACGAATAGGCTGAAGTGATCGCAAGCGCTGAGTAGGTTCAGAGCTACTCTGAAACTGCACAAACTTTTTTTGCAGAGCTCGCCTGCACATGCGTTCGCACTTCTGCTAAGCTAAAATACACTCCCCAGTGGGCGGCGGCATAGTGTTTGCACGGCTGCTAAAAACTGCTAGCGAGCGATCAACTCGGAATGACCCCCATTATCCCTGTACTTGCGTGGGTTTCCTCTGGGTACTCTGGTTTCCACCTAGAAATATATACTGGTAGGTTAATTGGCTCCCAGCTAAGTTTAACCCTAGCGTGACTGTGTGTGGTAGGGAATATATATTGTAAGCTCCACTGGGCAGGGACTGATGTGAATGGACAAATATTCTCTGTAAAGTGCTGCAGAGTATGTGTGTGCCAGGGCCAGATTAACAATGGGGCAGATGGAGTTACAGCTCCAGGCCCCAGATAAAAATAGGCCCATCAGTATGACAGCATGATGGTGCTGGTCACATGGTTGTCATTAATCATAAGAATTAAACTTGTTTTTCTAATGTCCTCACAAAGAGGAAGATCTGATAAGGGACAGTGGGGCAGATGTGTTAAGCCTGGAGAAGTGATAAGTGGAAGGTGATAACGCACCAGGCAGTCAGCTCCTAACTGTCATTTTTCAAACAGTAATGATTGGCTGGTGCATTATCACCTTGCACTTATCACTGCTTTATCACTTCTCCAGGCTTAATACATCTGTCCCAGAATGTTTAAACATTTACATTTTTAAATAATTAATAGGTACTAAACAGCTCCCGGAGCCATAGGCGTTTCTATAATGGGTGCAGTGTGTGCGGTACACACGGGGGTGCCCCACTTTGCACCCATAGAGGATAGTTATCACTCCGGAGTCCTGGGGCGGCGGCTCTGCAGTGCGGCCACAAATTACTTGGAAAAGAAAGGCCGTTGTCTCAGCTCCATCTGAGTACATAGGGGATGATTCAGACCTGATCGCTGCTGTGCGTTTTCGCACAGTGGGCAGACAGGTAGTCACTGCGCATGCGTATGCACCGCAATGCGCACGCGCGTCGGACAACAACAAAGGGCATCACCAGTCAGTGACAGGATGGTGCACAAAATCCGATCGCAAGGGCGTTCGCAAGGTGATTGGCAGGAAGAAGACGTTTGTGAGTGGTAACTGACCGTTTACTGGGAGTGTCCGGAAAAACGCAGGCGTGTCCAAGCATTTTCAGGGTGGTTGTCTGACGTCAGCTCCGGCCCCCGATCAACCTGTTCTGATCGCACTGTAGGAGTAAGTCCTGGGCTGCGCAGAGACTGCACAATGTGGATTTTTGCAGCTCTGCGTACACATGGGATCGCACACTTGCACTGAGAATTTACACTCCCCCTGGAGGAGGTGACTACCCGAATGCAGGACAGCAAAGTTTGTAGCCCAGCAATCAGGTCTGAATCACCCTCTTAGTTAGAAGTGACATTGATGAAGAAGTGAGTGAGCCATTCCATCCGCCCTGCCTGCTCCACGCCCTTCACCCTATGAGGTAGCAAATACAGCCCTGCGGGACACTGGGTAGAGAGGAGAGTCAGCAAAGGGTGGGGATACACAAGCACTCACCACCCCCTTAAAGGAGTCAAACTTTATCCTCTCACAGGGAGGCAGGTCTCCAGTGGCACACCCTCCAAGGAAGATGATCGAGTATGACATGTGTGCCATGAAAGCCACGGACAGACACCCATATTTAAATTACACAGAACAGGGGGGAAGAACAGCACAGTCACACAATGCAAAGCCCTGGAGAATGACAGGGCAGAGATATCACTGTTACATTCACATTATGATACAACCAGTTGGGTAACCAAAGTAACCAAAGAAAATACAAAGCCATGGGTGGCCGACATTTACTGCAGAATGCAGATTGGGCACTTCCCATGATCCCATGCTGAAGTGATGGTCTCTGAGTTAGAGATAGTGAAAATAGGAAAGAAATTGTGATTAAAAATAAAATGTTCTGCGCACTAGATGTTGCTGGATAAACTTCTTATAAGTATATCTTTAGGTTCAATATAAAGAGTGTCCTATTCACTCATATCCTTGGAGCCCTAGCAATCAGAGATATATAATTTTTACCGTCCTTCCCTGATTGCTAGAGCTCCAAGGATATGAGTGAATAGGACACTCTTTATATTGAACCTAAAGATATACTTATAAGAAGTTTATCCAGCAACATCTAGTGCGCAGAACATTTTATTTTTAATCACGATTTCTTTCCTATTTTCACTATCTTTATTTTCCTTTTAATATTCGCTGGTTTTTATCATATATTGGAATAAAAGTTATATTTTATCATTTATAGTGCACCACCGTAGGGCAATCTCCCTCTCTCTTTTTTTCTATTGTATAGTTACCTTGCCTGTGGTAGCACCCCCCAAAAAAACATTTCTTGATGAATACGAATGTGACTAATTAATGGGGGTTACTCACGAGATATAGACACACCTGTGCGACCAGTTTCTATATAGTAATTCATACTACAGCATGACCAGAAAGAAAGCTGAATTTGTGTGGACAGCTGAACAGGAAAATTATTTTCAAGCTGTAAAACAAGATATCCAGGAGCATAATGCCCCAAACCCAATCCAGCGAGGCCAACCATTCTTCCTGACAGGACAATAACCAAAAAGTGGTAAACCGAAGAATCCTATTAGACTTTGGGCCAAGCAGTTACCACACCTACAGACAAGGTATTCACCTTTGGAGAAGACTTTACTAGCAGCGTCACCAACCTGTCACCATGAGAACAGACTTACCTATGGCAGGGTGGGTAAGACAAGAGGGTCTACGCACACAGCTGTGGCCCAGAAGCAGATGCTGCAGAAGTGGAAGTGGTACCTGTCGGAAAGAGATGGAGTGTCCAGCCAAGAGACTGCCCAAGTGACCAGCTACATTGCTGGAATTGTAAACTTTGAAAGTACAGACTGAATTGTTTTCACTACAAATCAAAGGAGGTCCAGTTCAAATAGCAGAACCAGATGCTCAACTGAAGAAAAGAAGCATTCATGGTTCACAGATGTTTCAGAAACTGTGGTCTCCACAGGAAGTATCCAAGAACTGATATAGTGCATGGGAGTGGTGAAGAAGGAACAAGCCAGTTTGCAGAGCTACATGCTTTAGCTCTCTCATCATCTTCGACAGCTGGGCCGTATTCCAAGGACTGACTACATGGATGCCCACATGGCACCAGAACAATTGGAAAGTATATGACAAAGTCATCTGTGGAGGAACTAAGCTGTGGTCTGAAATATGGAATCAGTGTTATTGACGGCCTGTGTCGTTGGGACATAACAATGCCCACACTGGACTGGAAGGCAATGAAACTGCAGATGCCCTGGCACAAGGCATAACAGCAGAAGTCATCCTACAATAGAAAACAGAACTGTGCCATTTGGGAGAAGAAAGTAAAGGTATCCCCAATGACACATCTGATGGCCAGAGAAATTGTTAAGGTGTGAAACTTGTAATCTGCTGAACTACAGTAAGAAGCTGACTGGTGATATGAGTGGTACCGAAGAACATCCCTCTGCAAGTGCTTACCAACAAGCCACAATAAAAATGTTGAAGATTTACAGCTGCATTATGATACACCAACAGAGATCCAGTCCGATAACAGAACACACTCCACTGGCAAGCAAGTCAAAGACTGGGCAGCTTAGCCGTGAATGTACTGGTTGTACCACATTCCCTATTAGGGTTACCACCTCATCCCTTTAATTCTCTACACATATTAATTACACAGGTTCTGTGGCTGGCTGACTTCAAGACTCCATTTCACCTGGTTTTAATCACCCACAGAACCTGTGTAATATGTGTCCAGAATTAAAGGGATGAGGTAGTATCCCTATTCCCTATTATACCCAAGCTGCCATATTGATTCAACATACTGTATATTTGGGCTCCTGAAGAACCAGGAAAGAACGCCAATGCAAACTTTGAGGGGTTGGGACAAAGTCCTTCAGGAGGTTCTGTGTTGTTTGAATGAGATAGCAGTATAAGGGGACATATCACATGCCAGAGTGGAACTGGCACAAGGGGAAGCTATAGGCTCTATTTTGATTATGCCAAACGCTGTGTACATAGGGGGTAATTCAGAGTTGATCACACCAGCAAATTTGTTTGCAGTTGGGCAAAACCATGTGCACTGCAGGGGGTGGGGGCGCAGATATAACATGTGCAGAGAGAGTTAGATTTGGGAGGGGCGTGTTCAAACTGAAATCTAAATTGCAGTGTAAAAATAAAGCAGCCAGTATTTACCCTGCACAGAAACAATATAACCCACCCAAACTTAACTCTCTCTGCAAATGTTATATCTACCCCACCTGCAGTGCACATGGTTTTGCCCAACTGCTAACAAATTTGCTGCTGCGATCAACTCTGAATTACCCCCATAGTGCAGAAATGAAGGAAGAAATTGTTGCAGCTGGGTTGGAACAGACATACTACTCGACCTATGTTTTTCATCCTACAGGCTATACCCAAGGACTGCACAGATGGCTCTCTTCAGCTTACTGGGACCCAAACCTGAAAGGGGCCTGTGGGCTTTATTCTGATGTCCAGCATCCTTGCAGAAGGAGTGAACCTTACTATTTGGGTAGCTAATGTTACACTGGAAGAGAGGGATGTGGACAGGGCCCACAATATCACAAGACAGAACATTTGATAAAGACACATTTGCCAAAGAATATCATGAAGACAGTTAAAGTGGCTAAATCCTGCAAATTGGTTCTCAGGAATCAAAGGATGTGTAGCAGGCATACTACATATGCTAGGGCAACACAATACAAACAGCATCCCAGTGTCTAATAATAAGCTTTGCCCCCTTTAACAAATAAAAATAATAATTATAATACAGGTTGAGTATCCCTTATCCAAAATGCTTGGGACCAGAGGTATTTTGGATATCGGATTTTTCCGTATTTTGGAATAATTGCATACCATAATGAGATATTATGGTGATGGGACCTAAATCTAAGCACTGAATGCATTTATGTTACATATACACCTTATACACACAGCATGCAGGTAATTTTAGCCAATATTTTTTATAACTTTGTGCATTAAACAAAGTGTGTCTACATTCACACAACTCATTTGTTTCATATACACCTTATACACACAGCCTGAAGGTCATTTAATACAATATTTTTAATAACTTCTTGTATTAAACAAAGTTTGTGTACATTGAGCCATCAAAAAACAAAGGTTTCATTATTTCACTCTCACTCAAAAAAGTCCGTATTTCGGAATATTCCGTATTTCGGAATATTTGGATATGGGATACTCAACCTGTAATGATAATAATAATAATAATAATAATAATAATAAGTGCACCCTTTAAACTCAATAGTATTTGATGTCATCAGCACTGCTCGGAGGCTCCACAGATCTGTCTGCTGGAAGAGGGTGATAGTTGTAATCATTTAAATACCTTCAATTTTAAGATGATTTTTATTTTTCTTCAAACCTATGGATTTTTGTCCCCTCATCCTAAGCTTAATGGTTGACCCTGAACCAGTTCTGTGCAAGTTCTTCATCACATTCTGCCATACAGTATCTCTAGGGCTCCAGAGGCGGATTTAGGGGTCTGGACACCCCCCTCCCCATAGTATAGAATATAATTTGCCTCCCCTTCCCTATAGTATATGATGTACCTCCCCTGACAGAGGAAGAGGGAGGCACTGGCAGAGGCACTAGCATAGAGTGGGGAGGCACTGACGCTGTCACCAGGACTGCTGCACTTACAAATTACTTGGACTGCTGTCCCCTTCATCCTGATTCTACGACTTCTGCTTGTCCTTGGTGCTCTTGTTGGAGGACTTGCTCCATAGCCACCTCTCCCGTCTGGCTGATCCATGCTGCCGACTCATGCTCCTTGGGGAGTTTGCGCAGGCGCTGATAGGGAGCGTTTATCCCTTCCGCTGCAGTGGCGCCATGCTGACTGCTGTACATGAGCTGCTGTTGGTAAAGACTATCCCTGCAACGCTTCCGAGTTCTAACCACCCCGGAGCTGCTACTGCCGCCTGGACAGAGCTGTCCCCTGCAGCACACATTTTGCTGCACTGCGCACAACAGAAAACAAGCATGAGCCACTCGGCAGCTGTCTGATCACTGCACTGACACCTGCCGCAGCCAGGAAGTATAAAGCCAAGCAGCCCGGCAGGTGCTGGGTGGGCGGGCAGTGAGCAGCAGCGGTGGGTTACTGGTGTGTCTCGGGGGGGGGGGGGGGGGTGAGGGGGGAGACAGCTGTGCCACCCCTAGGCATGTGCCTCACGTGCATAGTGGGAAATCCGGCACTGTAGGGCTCTGATATCCTCTATAATAAAAGCCAACTCCGCTCCTCATCTCTGTTATGTGCACTGGCAGCAACTAGAGGCTGCCACATGGACCAAATGATTCCTTTGTGTGCTGGAAGCTGACACAGCTCAAACTGAAAGTGAAACTGCAGGGAGATGTTACAGCCTCCTAACCTACTGTTGTAATATTAATAACACTGATCTGACTGTTTCAAACTTGCTGCAGCCCCAGGGTGGTTGGGGAGAGAGTGGTGGTAGGGGCAGATAGGGACTGGGGGGTGAAGAGTGGGGTATGGGCAAATGGGGACTGGGGGAGAAATAAAGAGGGAAGAATGGTTGGGGCAGATAGGGACTGGGGAGAGTGGATGGGTAGGGGCAGATAGGGCATGGGGGGCAGAGAGAAAGGGGAGGAGTTGGGTTAGATAGGGACTGGTTAGAGTGGAGTGGTAGGGGCAGATAGGAACAGTAGAGATGCAGATTTTTTCAATAGACAACTCTGTGTGACACACACACACTTCCTATATACGCTGCACCCCCCACCATATACTACCCATATATATACACTGCACTCCCATCCTCTTCCATATTCTGCTCCCTCCACCATGTACTGCCCCTATATACACACTGCACCCCTATACCACTCCATATAATGCCCCCTAAATACAGGGCATCCCCTCCTCCATATACTGCATACTCTGCAACCCCTTCTCCATATACTATGCTGCAAGCCCAGGTTGCTTGCCATCCCGGTACTCAGCAACAAGTAGCAACAGTAACCAGGAAACGGATGCAGGAACCACCAGATGGTCCTGCAGCGCAGAGTGGAGGCATCGTGGACACATGTGGCCACTTACCGGCGGGTCAAGAAGGTGAATCAGTCTGGCAGGAAGAGGTGAGACCCTGTGCTGGGTGAGCAGTGCGGTGACCAGGAGGAGAAGGTGTCGGTACTGGGGCTGCAGATGATGTGGGTGAGGAGGCAGATAACCAGCTCAGCTTTATCTATACTGCATGCCAACAGAGGGGCAAGGTCCTGTGCTTACCCCTCCCACAGGCCATGCCCAGACCCCTCCGGACAGCTGCTGGTGGCTACTGTTGTACTCAACCCCTTAGACTGACTGGGAGTTGTGCGGGGACTGGTGAGTTCACATGTGCCAGTACTGGTGTATACAGGGGGTAATTCCAAGTTGATCGCAGCAGGAATTTTTTTTAGCAGTTGGGCAAAACCATGTGCACTGCAGGGGAGGCAGATATAACATGTGCAGAGAGAGTTAGATTTGGGTGGGTTATTTTGTTTCTGTACAGGGTAAATACTGGCTGCTTTATTTTTACACTGCAATTTAGATTGCAGATTGAACTTACCACACCCAAATCTAACTCCCTCTGCACATGTTATATCTGCCTCCCCTGCAGTGCACATGGTATTGCCCAACTGCTAAAAAAAATTCCTGCTGCGATCAACTTGGAATTACCCCCATAGTGCAGCATCATTATAGGCTGCCCATTACAGATATACAGCATCCATATTTATAATAAGAATTTACTCACCGGTAATTCTATTTCTCGTAGTCCGTAGTGGATGCTGGGTACTCCGTAAGGACCATGGGGTATAGACGGGCTCCGCAGGAGACTGGGCACTCTTAAAAGAAAGATTAGGTACTATATCTGGTGTGCACTGGCTCCTCCCTCTATGCCCCTCCTCCAGACCTCAGTTAGGGAAACTGTGCCCGGAAGAGCTGACATTACTAGGAAAGGATTTGGAATCCAGGGTAAGACTCATACCAGCCACACCAATCACACCGTACAACTCGTGATAACTATACCCAGTTAACAGTATGAACAATAACTGAGCCTCTCTCAACAGATGGCTCATACAATAACCCTTTAGTTAAGCAATAACTATATACATGTATTGCAGAGAGTCCGCACTTGGGACGGGCTCCCAGCATCCACTACGGACTACGAGAAATAGAATTACCGGTGAGTAAATTCTTATTTTCTCTGACGTCCTAGTGGATGCTGGGTACTCCGTAAGGACCATGGGGATTATACCAAAGCTCCCAAACGGGCGGGAGAGTGCGGATGAATCTGCAGCACCGAATGAGCAAACTCAAGGTCCTCCTCAGCCAGGGTATCAAACTTGTAGAATTTTGCAAAAGTGTTTGAACCCGACCAAGTAGCAGCTCGGCAAAGTTGTAAAGCCGAGACCCCTCGGGCAGCCGCCCAAGAAGAGCCCACCTTCCTCGTGGAATGGGCTTTTACTAATTTAGGATGCGGTAGTCCAGCCGCAGAATGTGCAAGCTGAATCGTGCTACAGATCCAGCGAGCAATAGTCTGCTTTGAAGCAGGAGCACCCAGCTTGTTGGGTGCATGCAGGATAAATAGCGAGTCAGTTTTTCTGACTCTAGCCGTCCTGGAAACATAAAGTTTCAGGGCCCGGACTACGTCCAGCAACTTGGAATCCTCCAAGTCCCTAGTAGCCGCAGGCACCACAATAGGTTGGTTCAAATGAAACGATGATACCACCTTAGGGAGAAATTGGGGACGAGTCCTCCATTCTGCCCTTTCCATATGGAAGATCAGATATGGGCTTTTACATAACAAAGCCGCCAATTCTGACACACGCCTAGTCCAAGCTAAGGCCAAAAGCATGACCACTTTCCACGTGAGATATTTTAGCTCCACGGTCTTAAGTGGCTCAAACCAGTGAGATTTTAGGAATCCAACACATGTTAAGATCCCAAGGTGCCACTGGAGGCACAAAAGAGGCTGAATATGCAGCACCCCTGTAACAACGTCCGAACTTCAGGCAGTGAAGCCTGTTCTTTTTGAGAGAAAAAAGGGATAGGGCCGAAATCTTGGCCTTTATGGATCCTAATTTTAGGCCCATAGTCACTCCTGACTGTAGGAAGTGCAGGAATCGACCCCCCTGGAATTCCTCTGTAGGGCCTTCCCGGCCACACACCAAGCAACCTATTTTCGCCATATACAGTGAAAAAGTCTTGCTGTCACGTCTTTCCTAGCCTTTATCAGCGTAGGAATAACTGCATCCGGAATGCCCTTTTCCGCTAGGATCCGGCGTTCAACCGCCATGCCATCCAACGCAGCCGCGGTAAGTCTTGGATCAGACAGGGTCCCTGTTGCAACATGTCCTGACTGAGAGGCAGAGGCCATGGGTCCTCTGAGAGCATTTCTTGCAGTTCCAGGTACCGAGTCCTTCTTGGCCAATCCGGAGCAAAGAATATTGTTCACACTCCTCCGTTTATTACAATTCTCAGCCCTTGGGTCTGAGAGGAAGAGGAGAGAATATATAGACCGACTGGAACACCCACGGTGTTACTAGTGCGACCACAGCTATCGCCTGAGAGTCCCTTGACCCAGCGTAAAACCTTTTTTATCTTTTTATTGAGGTGGGACGCCATGTAGTCCACCTGAGGCAGTTTCCATCAATTTGCAAAACTGCGTGAAGACTTCCTGATGAAGTCACCACTTTCCCGGGTGGAGGTCGTGTCCACTCCCGGAATGAACACTGCTGACAGTGCGCTTACTTGATTCTCCGCCCAGCGAAGAATTCTGGTGGCTTCTACCCTCGCCACCCTGCTCCTTGTGCCGCCCTGGTGGTTTACATGAGCCCCTGTGGTCTGACTGGATCAGAACCGGTTGGTCGCGAAGCAGGAACTCCGCTTGACTTAGGGCGTTGTATATGGCCCTTAGTTCCAGGATATTGATGTGAAGGCAAGTCTGTTGGCTTGACCACAAACCTTGGAATTTTCTTCCCTGTGTAACTGCCCCCCACCCTCGGAGGCTTGCATCCGTGGTCACCAGGACCCAGTCCTGAATGCCGAATCTGCGGCCCTCGAGAAGGTGAGCACTCCGCAGCCACCACAGGAGAGACACCCTGGCCCTGGGGGATAGGGTGATTAACCGATGCATCTGAAGATGTGATCCGGACCACTTGTCCAGTAAGTTCCATTGTCCTTGCATGGAACCAGCCGAAGGGGATGGCCTCGTATGATGCCATCATCCTTCCCAGGACTCGAGTGCAGTGATGCACTGACACCGGTTTTGGTTTTCAATGGATTCCTGACCAGTGTCATGAGCTCCTGAGCTCTCTCTATCGGGAGATAAACCCTCTTCTGGTCTGTGTCTAGGATTATGCCTAGGCGAGGCAGATGAGCTGTAGGAACCAACTGCGACTTTGGAATATATAGAATCCAGTCGTGTTGCCGTTTCACTTCCAGAGAAGGTGATACGCTGTCCAGCAACTGCTCTCTTGATCTCGCTTTTATGAGATCATCCAAGTATGTGATAATAGTGACACCTTGCTTCCGCAGGAGCACCATCATATCCGCCATTACCTTGGTGAAATTGGTAATGACAATCCCGTACCGCAATTCTGAGGTACGCCTGATGAGGTGGATAAATGGGGACACGAAGGTATGCATCCCTTATGTCCCGATTCATTTCAGGCTTGCAATGACCGCTCTTAGCGATTCCATCTTGAACCTGAACCTTTTCAGGTATATGTTCAAGAATTTTAATACAATATGGGTCTAACCGAACCGTCTGGTTTCGGGATTATAACATGGTCGAATAATAACACCCTCTTGTTGAAGGAGAGGACCCTTGACCACCACCTGTTGAAGATACAATTTACGAATTGCAGTTAACACTGGCTCCCTCTCTTGGGGGGAAGCCCGCCGGGTCCTCGGTGAGGGGGCATCTTCTCACAGTCCAGCCTGTATCCCTGCGATACAATTTCTATTGCCCAGGGATCTAACAGGGAGTGGACCCACTTGTGGCTGAACTTACGAAGGCGTGTCCCCACCGGGCCTAGCTCCGCCTGTGGAGCTCCAGCGACATGCGGTGGATTTTTGTAGAGGCCGGGGAGGACTTCTGTTCCTGGGGACTAGCTGTGTTGTACAGCTTCTTCCCTCTACCCCCGGCTCTGACAAGAAAGGACGCACCTCAGACTTTCTTGTTTCTTTATTCGAAAAGCTGCATTTAATAATGTCGTGCTTTCCTAGGCTGTGTAGGAATATAAGGCAAAATGTCAGAATTACCAGCTATAGCTGTGGAGACCAGGCCCGAGAACCTTTCTCCACACAATCCTCAGCCTTCCATATGCCTCTTAAGTCGGCATCATCTGTCCAATGTATATTCTACAGGACACGTCAAGCAGAAATCGACATAGCTTTTGTCTCTAGGACCCAGTATACTCATGTCCCTTTGGGCATGCTTTATAATTATATATCTATCACTTAAGACAGCATCTTAAAATATTTATATGCATACTAGGGTCTCAATCTCTGCTGATAAGGTACCTGTCCACGCTGCCACAGCGCTATAAACCCATGCCGACACAATCGCCGGTCTGGGTAGTATACTAGAATGTGCACACTATCTGCAGGATCCCTGAGAATAGCTAGTGCAAACAGGACACCCAAGGGGAAGATTCTCAACACATCCTGGCCCTAGTGGGGAAAGGATACAGCCTGAGAATTCTCTTGTGGGAAGCTGCCGTCTCGTCTGGAGATTCCCGCTCTTTTTCCTCATGAGAGGAGGGAAATTTACCTCAGCATTCTTCCCCTTAACATGTGTACTCTCGTGTCAGGGACAGATGAGTCATCAGTGATATGCAAATCATCTTTTATTCCAATAATCATATATTGAATATCTTTTAGCCCTCTTGGCTGTAACTTTGCATTATCGTAGTCGACAGTGGAGTTAAACTCCGTGTCGATACTTTGTTATTTTGGATAGTGAACATAGAGAGACTCTAAAGGACTCTGACATAGGGACAGACCAGGGTAGATTTCCTTTCTGTTCCCTAACCTTTTGTGCAATAATTTTACCTCAGCACTTACACATATCCAAACAGGTGTCGGCGTTGTCGACGGAGACACCCTCCCACACACAAATCCGCTCTATCACCTCCTTAGAGGAGCCTTTTACCTCAGACATGTCGACACACGCGTACCGACACACCACACACACAGGGGATGCTCTATTTGAAGACAGTTCCCCCACCAGGCCCTTTGGAGAGACAGAGAGAGAGTATGCCAGCACACACCACAGCGCTATATAATACAGGGATGTACACTATACTGAGTGATTTTTCCCCTATAGCAGCTTATATACACAGTTTTGCGCCTAAATTTATGTGCCCCCCCTCTCTTTTTTACCCTTTGTGTACCAGGATACTGCAGGGGAGAGCCTGGGGAGCTTCCTTCCAGCTGAGCTGTGAAGAGAAAATGGCGCCGGTGTGCTGAGGAAGAAGGCCCGGCCCCCTCAGCGGGGGCTTCTGTCCTTTTATGTACTTTAATGGCGGGGGTTAATGCACATATACAGTTTATCAGACTGTATTATGTGCTTTTCGCCAAGTAAGGTAATCTAATTGCTGCCCAGGGCGCCCCCCCCCCCAGCGCCCTGCACCCATCAGTGACCGGAGTGTGTGGTGTGCTAAGGGAGCAATGGCGCACAGCTGCAGTGCTGTGCGCTACCTTAATGAAGACCGGAGTCTTCAGCCGCCGATTTTCAACTTCTCTTCGTTCTTCTGGCTCTGCAAGGGGGACGGCGGCGCGGCTCCGGGACCGGACGACCGAGGACTGGGCCTGTGTTCGATCCCTCTGGAGCTAATGGTGTCCAGTAGCCTTAGAAGCCCAAGCTAGCTGCAAGCAGGTAGGTTCGCTTCTCTCCCCTCAGTCCCACGTAGCAGTGAGTCTGTTGCCAGCAGATCTCACTGAAAATAAAAAACCTAACAAATACTTTCTTTTCTAGGAAGCTCAGGAGAGCCCCTAGGGTGCATCCAGCTCTGGCCGGGCACAGATACTAACTGAGGTCTGGAGGAGGGGCATAGAGGGAGGAGCCAGTGCACACCAGATATAGTACCTAATCTTTCTTTTAAGAGTGCCCAGTCTCCTGCGGAGCCCGTCTATACCCCATGGTCCTTACGGAGTACCCAGCATCCACTAGGACGTCAGAGAAAAAAGGTTAATGCTACACAGACCAGTGACTGGAGGCAGAGCTTTTCCTGTCATACTAACGTATACGCCGGAGTTTTGACTATATAAAATATATTAAAAATACAAAGAATATATTAGAAATATTTTCTTTGTATTATTCTAATCCTTTGTGTAGTCAAAACTCTTGTGTAAAAAGTCTATGACAGGTGAGGTAGTGCCTCCCCAGCCTATCTTTTCTGTACATCTCTCATCAAAACTCTCAGATTTTCCAGCAGTATATACTGCCACACCTGTATATAATGGACCTCATTCAGTAAGGATTGCAAAATTTGCGAATCAGAATCTGTCCGATTATCAAACGGCTGCGCATGCGCAGTGTTCGCAATGCATATGCGCGAGTAAAATAATGACAGAAATTGAGTACACATCATGATTGCAATGCAGCCGCTGTTTGACTGACAGGAAATCTGCATTTCTGGGCGGAAACCTGCCGTTTTCTGGGTGTGTCTGAAAAAACGCAGGCGTGTCCAGGCGTTTTTAAGGAAGACCTCTGACGTCAGCGATGGCCACTTCCAGCCTCTTGTATCGCAAAAATTGTGGATGACCTGGCCGTACGCAGATAGTAAAAATCTTTGATGTTCCGGGAATTGCATATGGTTTTAAGATCAGTTCACATATTGCGATGCATTCGCAATTTCTGCAATGGGTGTTTTTTCTCTATTTCTGGATGACCACTATTTGATCGCAGCAACTGCTTTTTAGCAGAAATTGCAATCCTTACTGAATAAGGTCCAATGCCCACATGCACCCTTCTGCTCATATATTGGGGTATATTTACTAAGGTCCCTGATTTTGACCGATTTTGCGTTTTTTCTTCAAAGTGTCATCTCGGGAATTTACTAAGCAGAAATCACGGCAGTGATGAGGCCATTCGTATTGTTTTGCAAGTCCAAGAATAAAAATACAAATGAATACACCATCGGTCAAAACGCGGCTGTTTAGATATGAATCTCGGTCATTTACTAAGAAGTGCAAAGCAAAAAAAACAAAAACACTGCCGTGAAAAAATACAACTCGTAAAAAAGTGCTAAAAAAAAAACAGACCTGCTTTTTTGAGCCGTGATTGGATAGGCATGCACGGATCCATGAGATCCGTGCATGTATATCAGTGGGAAGGGGTGGGAAAGTGTTAATTTTTTGGAAAAAAAATTGCGTGGGGTCCCCCCTCCTAAGCATAACCAGCCTCGGGCTCTTTGAGCCGATCCTGGTTGCAGAAATATGGGGAAAAAATGGACAGGGGTTCCCCCATATTTAAGCAACCAGCATCGGGCTCTGCGCCTGGTCCTGGTTCCAAAAATACGGGGGACAAAAAGCGTAGGGGTCCCCCGTATTTTTAAAACCAGCACCGGGCTCCACTAGCTGGACAGATAATGCCACAGCCGGGGGTCACTTTTATACCGTGCCCTGCGGCCGTGGCATCAAATATCCAACTAGTCACCCCTGGCCGGGGTACCCTGGGGGAGTGGGGACCCCTTCAATCAAGGGGTCCCCCCCCAGCCACCCAAGGGCCAGGGGTGAAGCCCGAGGCTGTCCCCCCCATCCAATGGGCTGCGGATGGGGGGCTGATAGCCTTTTTGTAAAAGTGATTGATATTGTTTTTAGTAGCAGTACTACAAGGCCCAGCAAGCCTCCCCCGCATGCTGGTACTTGGAGAACCACAAGTACCAGCATGCGGCGGAAAAACGGGCCCGCTGGTACCTGTAGTACTACTACTAAAAAAATACCCAAAAAAAGACAATACACACACACCTTGAAAGTAAAGTTTTATTACATCCATCCACACAAACATACATACATACTTACCTTATGTTCACACGAGGGTCGGTCCTCTTCTCCAGTAGAATCCATGGGGTACCTGTTGAATAAATTATACTCACCAGATCCAGGCTCCTCGGATAATCCTTTTGTAATCCACGTACTTGATTAAAAAAATAAAACGGATACCCGAGCCACGCACTGAAAGGGGACCCATGTTTTCACATGGGTCCCCTTTCCCCGAATGCCAGAAACCCACTCTGACTGATGTCTAAGTGGGTTTCTTCAGCCAATCAGGGAGCGCCACGTTGTAGCACCCTCCTGATCGGCTGTGTGCTCCTGTACTGTCTGACAGGCGGCACACGGCAGTGTTACAATGTAGCGCCTATGCGCTCCATTGTAACCAATGGTGGGAACTTTGTGGTCAGCGGTGAGGTCACTTTCGGTCAACCGCTGAGCAGAAAGTTCCCACCATTGGTTACAATGGAGCGCATAGGCGCTACATTGTAACACTGCCGTGTGCCGCCTGTCAGACAGTACAGGAGCACACAGCCGATCAGGAGGGTGCTACAACGTGGCGCTCCCTGATTGGCTGAAGAAACCCACTTAGACATCAGTCAGAGTGGGTTTCTGGCATTCGGGGAAAGGGGACCCATGTGAAAACATGGGTCCCCTTTCAGTGCGTGGCTCGGGTATCCGTTTTATTTTTTTTAATCAAGTACGTGGATTACAAAAGGATTATCCGAGGAGCCTGGTACCCTGGATCTGGTGAGTATAATTTATTCAACAGGTACCCCATGGATTCTACTGGAGAAGAGGACCGACCCTCGTGTGAACATAAGGTAAGTATGTATGTATGTTTGTGTGGATGGATGTAATAAAACTTTACTTTCAAGGTGTGTGTGTATTGTCTTTTTTTGGGTATTTTTTTAGTAGTAGTACTACAGGTACCAGCGGGCCCGTTTTTCCGCCGCATGCTGGTACTTGTGGTTCTCCAAGTACCAGCATGCGGGGGAGGCTTGCTGGGCCTTGTAGTACTGCTACTAAAAACAATATCAATCACTTTTACAAAAAGGCTATCAGCCCCCCATCCGCAGCCCATTGGATGGGGGGGGACAGCCTCGGGCTTCACCCCTGGCCCTTTGGTGGCTGGGGGGGGGACCCCTTGATTGAAGGGGTCCCCACTCCCCCAGGGTATCCCGGCCAGGGGTGACTAGTTGGATATTTGATGCCACGGCCGCAGGGCACGGTATAAAAGTGACCCCCGGCTGTGGCATTATCTGTCCAGCTAGTGGAGCCCGGTGCTGGTTTTAAAAATACGGGGGACCCCTACGCTTTTTGTCCCCCGTATTTTTGGAACCGGGACCAGGCGCAGAGCCCGATGCTGGTTGCTTAAATATGGGGGAACCCCTGTCCATTTTTTCCCCATATTTCTGCAACCAGGATCGGCTCAAAGAGCCCGAGGCTGGTTTGCCTTAGGAGGGGGGACCCCACGCAATTTTTTTTTAACATTTAAACTTTTTTTTTTAACAAAGTGCACAATGAAGCCCAGCACGGATCTCTCAGATCCGGCCGAGATTCATTGTATTAAAGTCGGCAGTGTTTTACAAGTCACTCACGTAAAACACTGCCTAAAAAAACGAATGACATAGACATCGGAAAACCCGAAAATGCAGAATACGGCAGCTTAGTAAATTAGTCGTAACAAATTCAAAAAGTTGCAGTTTTACACTTTCGATGTCATTCGTGATTATTCTCCCACCAAATCGGGAGAATTACGAATCTTAGTAAATATACCCCATTGTGTGTAAATCTGGCTCTGGTACTAGCCAGTGCCTCCTCAGCCATTTACCTCACAGCAGCAGGACTTCCAGAAACCCAGCAGCTCCTGTGTGAGTAGCGACTGCCCTCCTAATATAATCCAGCCCTGGTGTCAGTCATTTTGACGTGCTTTTTGCTAGTTTATACATAATAAACTTGGACACTTATGACGTGAAATTGACTCTGTACCTCCCGACATTGTAGCTCAGAGATGCGGGATCCATTCAGCGCTGAAGGCGCCTGTGCTTCGAAAAGGGGGTGGAGCTTTGTGAGAAGGGTCCTTGCCTGAGCCTCTCAGATTCCCCCCGATCTCATTGTTCCGAGATGCTGGCCTGCCCCCAGGCTCCCTCCAGCACTGTGAATAGATGCCGTGTGCATGCATCTATTCTCCTCATCCCCTGCATTTCCCCCAACTCCCTCCCCATCGCGGGACACTGCTGGCCACGGGTGGGACAGTCCCAGGAAAACGGGACTGTCCCGCTGAATACGGGACAGTTGAGAGTTATGGTCTAAAATAAGGTAACAGTTATAGATGCATATTTCAACTTGTGTTGATGAGTCTGTGCATATGTGACCTGGGGCTTGCAGTTCTACTATGTATGGGTAAACAGGCATTTGTAAAAAAAAAAAAAAAAAACCTAATAAAAATAAATCAATATTGAAACCAAATATTTATAACTTAAAAAAAAACCAACAACAAAAAAACCCCAATTAATTTGCTGGCATTACAAGGAGGGAAAATAAATGATGCATATTTTTCTATTAATATCCAATGCTATTGCCACCTCCAGCCTTGGTTGGGTGTGGTTCGTTTTATCGACAGTGTCTAGGTCGACAATGTTTAGGTTGACCACTATAGGTCGACAGTCACTAGGTCGACATGGATGGAAGGTCGACAGGGTGCTAGGTCGACAGGTCTAAAGGTCGACATGAGGAATTTTTATTTTTTTTGTGTCGTTTTCTTCGTAGAGTGACCGGGATCCCAAATTAGTGCACCGCGTTCGCTCGCCATGCTTCGGGCATGGTTCCTTCGCTCCGCTACCGCTTCGCTCGGCACACTTTACCGTTCCAATCGTAGTCCACGTGGATCGTTAAGTATGAAAAAATCCCCCCCCAAAAAATGTGAAAAACTCATGTCGACCTTTAGACCTAGCACATGTCGACCTAGAAACCCTGTCGACCTTCCATCCATGTCGACCTAGTGACTGTCGACCTATAGTGGTCGACCTAAACATTGTCGACCTAGACACTGTCGATCTTCAGACCGGACCCCCCTTGGTTATAAAGTCTTCACCATGACAAGGGGAAGATTTTGCCAGAAAACATGGAAAACTTTATCTATCGGTGTCTACTACTGACAACTTTTTGATAGATACGAAGAAGCCCTCTCTTGCAAAAGTGCCCATTGTTTGGCAGAGATTGACCTTATCCCTTTAACAAAATACATCTTACAGCAGCTATAAAAATAAATAACACCATTCTTCAAATATTGGGGGTAATTCAGACTGCATCGCTGCAGCGATCGCAGTCTGAATTAATTAGTGGAATGTGCACGCACACCCCGGGATCCCAGTGAGATACTAACAGCATTTCATGGCTGCAATCGTCTCTGCCTGATTGACTGGCAGAGGCGGTCCCGGGGCATGCCAATGGCATTAGAACGCCGATGGCGCGGTCCGGACAATGGAGGCGTGTCCGGACCATTGGGGGGGGGGGGGGGGGGCTGCGGCGGCTGCGTGACGTCACATGCAGCCTCTGCGACCTGAGAGTAGCGGCCTGCCAGCGCGCAGGAGCTGCGCTGACAGGGAGCTACTCGTCAGATACAAAAGCATCATCACCGTGCGATGCTTTTGTACCTGTGCGGAGGGGAGGGGGGGGGGAGGGCCTAACATGCGGGGCGGACTAGCCCTGTGCTGGTCATCCCCTTGCATGTCTGTGAAACTGATCGTAGATGTGCTACATTTAACACATCTACGATCAGATCTGAATTAGGCAAGGTGGACTTCAAGCGATGACACGTATTTTATTTAGAAAAATCTCTATAGTTTGAGGAAAAGACATTTTGATTGTGAATTTGAGAACATAAAATGTGAAACATGATAAAAGTATGTATAGTTTCTTACCTCTTTGTTATCGCTCAAGTTTTTGTTAAATTCCTGTTCTATTAGTGTTTTTTTCCCCATCTGTAAAGTACATAACGGTATATGCTGACACTAGGCAATTGTTAATAATAATAATAATAATAATAAGATTTTAAACCTACCGGTAAATCTATTTCTCCTAGTCCGTAGAGGATGCTGGGGACTCCGTAAGGACCATGGGGGCATAGACGGGCTCCGCAGGAGATAGGGCACCTAAAAAGTACTTTGACTATGGGTGTGCACTGGCTCCTCCCTCTATGCCCCTCCTCCAGACCTCAGTTAGAGAACTGTGCCCAGAGGAGATGGACACTACAAGGCGGGATTTAGAAATCCAAGGGCAAGATTTATACCAGCCCACACCAAGCATACCATGTAACCTGGATCATACAAAACCAGTTAACCGTATGAACAATAACAGCAACGGTCCAAGACCGATGTCAACTGTAACATAACCGTTATTTAAGCAACAACTATATACAAGTCTTGCAGAGTTTCCGCACTGGGACGAGCGCCCAGCATCCTCTACGGACTAGGAGAAATAGATTTACCGGTAGGTTTAAAATCTTATTTTCTCTTACGTCCTAGAGGATGCTGGGGACTCCGTAAGGACCATGGGGTTTATACCAAAGCATCCAATCGGGCGGGGGAGTACGTATGACTCTGCAGCACCGACTGAGCAAACGCTAGATCCTCATCAGCCAGGGTATCAAACTTGTAGAATTTAGCAAAAGTGTTTGACCCCGACCAAGTCGCCGCTCGGCAAAGTTGTAATGCCGAGACGCCTCGGGCAGCCGCCCAAGAAGAGCCCACCTTCCTAGTGGAATGGGCTTTAACCGAATTTGGTACCAGCAATCCAGCCGTAGAATGAGCCTGCTGAATCGTATTACAGATCCAGCGAGCAATAGTCTGCTTCGAAGCAGGTGCGCCACAATCTTATTGGCAGCATACAGGACAAACAGAGCCTCTGTTTTCCTAATTCTAGCCGTCCTGGCTACATAAATCTTTAAGGCCCTGACTACGTCCAGGGATCTGGAATCCTCCAGGTCACTTGTAGCCACAGGCACCACAATAGGTTGATTCACATGGAATGAAGAAACCACCTTAGGCTAAAATTGCGGACGTGTTCTCAATTCAGCTCGATCCACATGAAAAATCAAGTAGGGGCTTTTGTGTGACAAAGCCGCCAATTCTGACACTCGCCTTGCTGATGCCAAGGCAAACAACATGACCACCTTCCAAGTAAGAAATTTCAACTCAACCTTGTTAAGCGGTTCAAACCAGTGTGATTTTAGGAACTGCAACACCACGTTGAGGTCCCACGGTGCCACTGGAGGCACAAAAAGGAGGCTGGATGTGCAGCACTCCCTTTACAAACGTCTGGACTTCTGGAAGAGGAGCCAACTCCTTCTGAAAGAAAATCGAGAGGGCCGAAATCTGTACCTTAACAGAGCCTAATTTCAGGCCCATATCCACTCCTGTCTGTAGGAAGTGGAGGAAACGACCCAGATGAAAATCTTCCGTAGGTGCATTCTTAGTTTCACACCAATACACATACTTTCGCCAGATACGGTGATAATGCTTAACCGTCACCTCCTTCCTAGCCTTTATTAAAGTAGGGATGACCTCTTCCGGAATCCCCTTTCTCTGACGTCCTAGTGGATGCTGGGTACTCCGTAAGGACCATGGGGAATAGACGGGCTCCGCAGGAGACTGGGCACTCTAAAAGAAAGATTAGGTACTATCTGGTGTGCACTGGCTCCTCCCTCTATGCCCCTCCTCCAGACCTCAGTTAGAATCTGTGCTCGGCCCGAGCTGGTTGCACACTAGGGGCTCTCCTGAGCTTCTAGTAAAGAAAGTATTTGTTAGGTTTTTTATTTTCAGTGAGATCTGCTGGCAACAGACTCACTGCTACGAGGGACTAAGGGGAGAGAAGCGAACCTACCTGCTTGCAGCTAGCTTGGGCTTCTTAGGCTACTGGACACCATTAGCTCCAGAGGGATCGAACACAGGCCCAGCCTCGGTCGTCTGGTCCCGGAGCCGCGCCGCCGCCCCCCTTGCAGAGCCAGAAGAACATCCTGAAAATCGGCGGCTGAAGACTCCGGTCTTCATTAAGGTAGCGCACAGCACTGCAGCTGTGCGCCATTGCTCCCTATGCACACCACATACTCCGGTCACTGATGGGTGCAGGGCGCTGGGGGGGGGCGCCCTGGGCTGCAATTAGAGTACCTTACATTGGCAAACAGCACATAATATAGTCTAAAACACTATATATGTGCAAAAATCCCCCGCCATAATATAAATATAAGAGCGGGAGAAGTCCGCCGAGAAAGGGGCGGGGCTATCTCCCTCAGCACACTGGCTCCATTTCCTCTTCACAGCTCCGCTGGAAGACAGCTCCCCAGGCTCTCCCCTGCAGTTTCCAGGCTCAAAGGGTAAAAAAGAGAGGGGGGGACACTAAATTTAGGCGAAAACTGTATATGTAAAGCAGTTATGGGGAAAAATCACTTTGCGTTAGTGAAGATCCCTGATTCAATAGCGCTGTGGTGTGTGCTGGCATACTCTCTCTCTGTCTCCCCAAAGGACTTTGTGGGGTCCTGTCCTCAGTCAGAGCATTCCCTGTGTGTGTGCGGTGTGTCGGTACGGCTGTGTCGACATGTTTGATGAGGAGGCTTATGTGGAGGCGGAACAGGTGCCGATAAGTGTGATGTCACCCCCTGCGGGGCCGACACCAGAGTGGGTGGATATGTGGAAGGTATTAACCGACAGTGTCAACTCCTTACATGAAAGGCTGGATGACGTAACAGCCGTGGGACAGCCGGCTTCTCAGCCCGTGCCTGCCCAGGCGTCTCAAAGACCATCAGGGGCTCAAAAAAACGCCCGCTACCTCAGATGGCAGACACAGATGTCGACGCGGAGTCTGACTCCAGTGTCGACGAGGATGAGACATATACACAATCCACAAGGGGCATCCGTTGCATGATTACGGCAATGAAAAATATGTTACACATTTCTGACATTAACCCAGGTACCACTAAAAAGGGTATTATGTTTGGGGAGAAAAAGCAGCCAGTGTTTTTCCCCCCATCAGATGAGTTGAATGAAGTGTGTGAAGAAGCGTGGGGTTCCCCCGATAAGAAACTGGTAATTTCTAAAAAGTTACTGATGGCGTACCCTTTCCCGCCAGAGGATAGGTCACGTTGGGAGATATCTCCTAGGGTGGATAAGGCGCTCACACGCTTGTCAAAAAAGGTGGCACTGCCGTCTCAAGATACGGCCGCCTTGAAGAAGCCTGCTGATAGAAAGCAGGAGGCTATCCTGAAGTCTGTATATACACACTCAGGTACTATACTGAGACCTGCAATTGCTTCAGCATGGATGTGTAGTGCTGCTGCAGCGTGGTCTGATACCCTGTCAGATAATATTGATACCCTCGACAGGGATACTATTTTGCTAACTATAGAGCATATTAAAGACGTCGTCTTATATATGAGGGATGCACAGAGGGATATTTGCCGGCTGGCATCTAGAATTAATGCAATGTCCATTTCTGCCAGGAGGGTATTATGGACCCGGCAGTGGACAGGTGATGCTGATTCTAAAAGGCACATGGAGGTTTTGCCTTATAAGGGTGAGGAATTGTTTGGGGATGGTCTCTCGGACCTCGTATCCACAGCAACAGCTGGGAAATCGACATTTTTACCTCAGGCTCCCTCACAACCTAAGAAAGCACCATACTATCAGGTACAGTCCTTTCGGCCTCAGAAAGGCAAGCGGATCAAAGGTGCTTCCTTTCTGCCCAGAGGCAGGGGGAGAGGGAAAAAGCTGCACCAGACAGCCAGGTCCCAGGAACAAAAATCCTCCCCTGCTTCTACTAAGTCCACCGCATGACGCTGGGGCTCCACAGACGGAGCCAGGTGCGGTGGGGGCGCGGCTCCGGAACTTCAGCGACCAGTGGGTTCGCTCACAGGTGGATCTCTGGGTTCTACAAGTGGTATCTCAGGGATACAAGCTGGAATTCGAGACGTCTCCCCCTCACCGTTACCTCAAATCAGCCTTGCCAGCTACTCCCCAGGACAGGGAGGTAGTACTGGCGGCAATTCACAAGCTGTACCTCCAGCAGGTGATAATAAAAGTTCCCCTCCTTCAACAGGGACGGGGTTACTATTCCACAATGTTTGTGGTACCGAAACCAGACGGTTCGGTGAGACCCATTCTAAATTTGAAATCCTTGAACACTTATATAAGGAAGTTCAAGTTCAAAATGGAATCGCTCAGGGTGGTTATTGCAAGCCTGGAAGAGGGGGATTACATGGTATCACTGGACATCAAGGATGCTTACCTACATGTCCCCATTTACCCACCTCACCAGGTGTACCTCCGTTTTGTGGTACAGGACTGCCATTACCAATTCCAGACGTTGCCGTTTGGTCTGTCCACGGCACCGAGGGTATTTACCAAAGTAATGGCCGAAATGATGATACTCCTTCGAAAGAAGGGAGTTGTAATTATCCCGTACTTGGACGATCTCCTTATAAAGGCGAGGTCCAGGGAACAGTTGTTGGTCGGAGTAGCACTATCTCAGGAAGTGCTACAACAGCACGGCTGGATTCTGAATATCCCGAAGTCGCAGCTGGTTCCTACGACTCGTCTGCTGTTCCTGGGTATGATTCTGGACACAGAACAGAAGAAGGTGTTTCTCCCGGAGGAGAAGGCCAAGGAGTTGTCATCTCTGGTCAGAGGCCTCCTAAAACCAAAATAGGTGTCGGTGCATCACTGCACGCGAGTCCTGGGAAAGATGGTAGCTTCTTACGAGGCAATTCCATTCGGCAGGTTCCATGCACGGATCTTTCAGTGGGATCTGTTAGACAAGTGGTCCGGATCGCATCTTCAGATGCATCGGCTGATCACCCTGTCCCCGAGGGCCAGGGTGTCTCTGCTGTGGTGGCTGCAGAGTGCTCATCTTCTCGAGGGCCGCAGATTCGGCATACAGGACTGGATCCTGTTGACCACGGATGCAAGCCTCCGAGGTTGGGGGCAGTCACTCAGGGAAGAAACTTCCAAGGACAATGGTCGAGTCAGGAAGCTTCCCTACACATAAATATACTGGAACTAAGGGCCATTTACAATGCCCTAAGTCAGGCAAGACCCCTGCTTCAAAACCAGCCGGTGCTGATTCAGTCAGACAACATCACGGCGATCACCCATGTAAACCGACAGGGTGGCACAAGAAGCAGGATGGCGATGGCAGAAGCCACAAGGATTCTCCGATGGGCGGAAAATCACGTGATGGCACTATCAGCAGTGTTCATTCCGGGAGTGGACAACTGGGAAGCAGACTTCCTCAGCAGGCACGACCTCCACCCGGGAGAGTGGGGACTTCATCCAGAAGTCTTCCAGCTGATTGTAAATCGTTGGGAAAGGCCACAGGTGGACATGATGGCGTCCCGCCTCAACAAAAAGCTAAAAAGATATTGCGCCAGGTCAAGGGACCCTCAGGCGATAGCTGTGGACGCTCTAGTAACACCGTGGGTGTACCAGTCGGTTTATGTGTTCCCTCCTCTTCCTCTCATACCAAAGGTACTGAGGATAATAAGAAAGAGAGGAGTAAGAACTATACTCATCGTTCCGGATTGGCCAAGAAGGACTTGGTACCTGGAACTACAAGAAATGATCTCAGAGGACCCTTGGCCTCTGCCTCTCAGACAGGACCTGCTACAGCAGGGGCCCTATCTGTTCCAAGACTTACCGCGGCTGCGTTTGACGGCATGGCGGTTGAACGCCGGATCCTGATGGAAAAGGGCATTCCGGTTGAAGTCATTCCTACGCTGATAAAAGCTAGGAAGGATGTGACAGCAAAACATTATCACCGCATATGGCGAAAATATGTTGCTTGGTGTGAGGCTATGAAGGCCCCAACAGAGGAATTTCAGCTGGGTCGATTTCTGCACTTCCTACAGTCAGGAGTGACTATGGGCCTAAAATTGGGATCCATAAAAGTCCAGATTTCGGCCCGGTCTATTTTCTTTCAAAAAGAACTGGCTTCACTGCCTGAAGTTCAGACGTTTGTCAAGGGAGTGCTGCACATTCAGCCCCCTTTTGTGCCTCCTGTGGCACCTTGGGATCTCAACGTTGTGTTGGATTTCCTAAAATCACATTGGTTTGAGCCACTTCAGACCGTGGAGCTAAAATATCTCACGTGGAAAGTGGTCATGCTATTGGCCTTAGCTTCGGCTAGGCGTGTGTCAGAATTGGCGGCTTTGTCATGTAAAAGTCCCTATCTGATCTTCCATATGGACAGGGCAGAATTGAGGACTCGTCCCCAATTTTCCCTAAGGTGGTATCAGCTTTTCATTTGAACCAACCTATTGTGGTGCCTGCGGCTACTCGGGACTTGGAGGATTCCAAGTTGCTGGACGTAGTCCGGGCCCTGAAAATCTATGTTTCCAGGACGGCTAGAGTCAGAAAAACTGACTCGCTGTTTATCCTGCATGCACCCAACAAGCTGGGTGCTCCTGCTTCTAAGCAGACTATTGTTTGCTGGATCTGTAGCACGATTCAGCAGGCTCATTCTGCGGCTGGACTGCCGCATCCTAAATCAGTAAAAGCCCATTCCACGAGGAAGGTGGGCTCTTCTTGGGCGGCTGCCCGAGGGGTCTCGGCTTTACAACTTTGCCGAGCTGCTACCTGGTCGGGATCAAACACGTTTGCAAAATTCTACAAGTTTGATACCCTGGCTGAGGAGGACCTTGAGTTTGCTCATTCGGTGCTGCAGAGTCATCCGCACTCTGCCGCCCGTTTGGGAGCTTTGGTATAATCCCCATGGTCCTTACGGAGTACCCAGCATCCACTAGGACGTCAGAGAAAATAAGAATTTACTCACCGGTAATTCTATTTCTCGTAGTCCGTAGTGGATGCTGGGAGCCCGTCCCAAGTGCGGACTCTCTGCAATACGTGTATATAGTTATTGCTTAACTAAAGGGTTTTGTTATGAGCCATCTGTTAATGAGGCTCATTTATTGTTCATACTGTTAACTGGGTATAGTTATCACAAGTTGTACAGTGTGATTGGTGTGGCTGGTATGAGTCTTACCCTGGATTCCAAATCCTTTCCTTGTAGTGTCAGCTCTTCCGGGCACAGTTTCCCTAACTGAGGTCTGAAGGAGGGGCATAGAGGGAGGAGCCAGTGCACACCAGATAGTACCTAATCTTTCTTTTAGAGTGCCCAGTCTCCTGCGGAGCCCGTCTATTCCCCATGGTCCTTACGGAGTACCCGGCATCCACTACGGACTACGAGAAATAGAATTACCGGTGAGTAAATTCTTATTTTTTCGCTAGGATTCGCCGTTCAACCGCCATGCCGTCAAACGTAACCGCGGTAAGTCTTGAAATACGCAGGGCCCCTGTTGCAACAGGTCTTCCCTCAGAGGAAGAGGCCAGGGATGTCCCGTGAGCATCTCTTGTAGATCTGAGTACCAGGCCCTTCGAGGCCAGTCTGGGACAACGAGTATCGTCTGTACTCTTCTTTGCCTTATGATCCTCAACACTTTTGTGATGAGAGGAAGAGGAGGAAAACACGTAGACCAATTTGAACACCCACGGTGTTATTAGAGCATCTACAGCCACTGCCTGAGGGTCCCGAGACCTGGCACAATACCTCAGAAGTTTTTTGTTGAGGCGTGACGCCATCATGTCTATTTGAGGAGTTCCCCAAAGACGTGTTATGTCTGCAAAGACTTCTTGATGAAGTCCCCACTCTCCTGGATGGAGATCGTGTCTGCTGAGGAAGTCTGCTTCCCAGTTGTCCACTCCCGGAATGAAGACAGCCGACAGAGCGCTTACATGATTTTCCGCCCAGCGAAGAATCCTGGTGGCTTCCGCCATCGCGACTCTGCTTCTTGTCCCGCCTTGGCGGTTCACATGAGCCACTGCTGTGACATTGTCTGATTGAATCAGAACCGGTAGGTTTCGAAGAAGACTCTCCGCTTGTCGAAGGCCGTTGTAAATGGCCCTGAGTTCCAACACATTGATGTGTAGACAGGACTCCTGGTCTGACCAAAGTCCCTGAAATTTTTTTCCTTGTGTGACCGTTCCCCATCCTCGGAGGCTCGCGTCCGTGGTAACCAGGATCCAATCCTGAATTCCGAACCTGCGACCCTCCAGCAGGTGAGCACTTTGCAACCACCACAGGAGAGACACTCTGGCTCCTGGGGACAGAGTTATTTTCTGATGTAAGTGCAGATGGGACCCGGACCACTTGTCCAGAAGGTCCCATTGAAAAGTCCTTGCATGGAACCTTCCGAAGGGAATAACCTCGTAGGCCGCCACCATTTTCCCCAGAAATCGAGTGCATTGGTGAACTGACACCCTTTTCGGTTTTAGCAGGTCTCTGACCATGTTCTGGATGTCCTGGGCTTTCTCTATTGGGAAGAAGACCTTCACTTGTTCCGTATCCAGTATCATACCTAGGAACGGTAGTCGAGTTGTCGGAATCAACTGTGACTTCGGTAGATTTAGAATCCAACCGTGTTGCTGGAGCACTCTCAGAGAGAGCGCCACACTGCTCAGCAATTTCTCTCTTGATCTCGCTTTTATCAGGAGATCGTCCAAGTATGGGATAATTGTGACTCCATGCTTGCGCAGGACCACCATCATTTCCGCCATTATCTTGGTGAAAATCCTCGGGGCAGTGGAAAGTCCAAACGGCAACGTCTGAAATTGGTAATGACAATCCTGTACAGCGAATCTCAGGTATTCCTGATGGGGGGCATATATGGGGACATGAAGGTACGCATCCTTTATGTCCAGAGACACCATAAACTCCCCCTCCTCCATGTTGGCTATTATCGCTCTGAGTGATTCCATTTTGAATTTGAATCTTTTTATGTACAGGTTTAGGGATTTCAGATTCAAAATAGGTCTGACCGAACCGTCCGGTTTCGGGACCACAAATAGGGTTGAGTAGTAACCTCTTCCCTGCTGGTGCAGGGGAACCTTGATTATCACTTGCTGTATACACAGCGTTTGAATTGCAGCTAACACTACATCCCTTTCCGATGTGGAAGCTGGTAGGGCCGATTTGAAAAATCGGCGCGGGGGCACCTCCTCGAATTCCAGTTTATAACCCTGGGAAACTATTTCCAACACCCAGGGATTCAGGTCTGATCTGACCCAGGCCTGACTGAAAAGTCGAAGACGTGCACCCACCGGTGCGGACTCCCTCAGGGGAGCCCCAGCGTCATGCTGTGGGTTTTGGAGCAGCCGGGAAGGACTTTTGTTCCTGGGCACCTGCCGAAGCAGGTGCTCTTTTGCCTCTGCCCTTACCTCTGGCAAGGAAAGAGGATCCCCGACCTCTTCTGGGCTTGTGCGACCGAAAGGACTGCATCTGATAGGGTGGTACTTTCTTTTGCTGTTGGGGAATATATGGTAAAAAAATGTATTTACCTGCTGTAGCTGTGGAAACCAGGTCCGTCAGCCCATCCCCAAACAATACATCTCCCTTATAGGGTAGTACTTCCATATGTTTTTTGGAATCCGCATCACCCGTCCATTGGCGAGTCCATAAGGATCTTCTCGCCGAGATAGACACGGCATTGGCCCTAGAAGCTAGCAATCCAATGTCCCTTTGAGCATCCCTCATAAATAAGACTGCGTCTTTTATATGGGCTAGAGTTATGAATTATCCATATTATCAAAGTGATCTGTCAGCTCATCTGTCCAAGCTGCAATTGCGCTACACACCCATGCCGACGCAATTATCGGTCTTAGCACAGCACCCGTATGAGAATAAATACACTTTAAGGTAGTTTCTTGCCTGCGATCTGCAGGGTCCTTAAGGGCCGCTGTGTCAGGAGACGGTAGCGCCACTTTCTTGGACAAGCGCGTCAGGGCCTTGTCCACAGTGGGGGGTGATTCCCAAATCTCCCTGTCCTGTTTAGGGAAGGGGTATGCCATATAAATTCTTTTGGGGATCTGCGGTCTCTTTTCCGGAGTCTCCCAAGCTTTTCCAAAGAAATCATTTAATTAATGAGATGTGGGAACATTAATAATCTGTTTCTTTCCCTTAAACATGTGTACCCTTGTGTCGGGGACCGAGGGTTCATCCTCAATATGCAACACATCCCTTATTGCCACAATCATACACTTAATGGTTTTAGTCACCCTAGGGTGCAATTTTACTTCGTCATAGTCGACACTGGAATCAGAATCCGTGTCGGTAGTAGTGTCTTGTGTTAAGGGACGCTTTTGAGACCCCGACGGGCCCTGTGAGTCGGTCCAATCCGAGGATTGACCCCCTGATGTCCCCCCTAATTCAGCCTTATCAAGCCTTTTATGTAAAGATGCCACACTTGCATTCAACATATGCCACATGTCCATCCAATCCTGAGTCGGCACAACTGACGGGGACACACCACTCATTTGCTCCACCTCCTCCTTGGAGAAGCCTTGCGCCTCAGACATGTCGACACACACGTACCGACACCCCACACACACAGGGATTAACCTATAAGGGGACAAAACACCAACCAGGCCCTTAGGAGAGACAGAGAGAGAGAGTATGCCAGCACACACCCAGCGCTTAAAAACACTGGAATATATATGACCAGGTAGCGCTTTTTATATATATAACCTTAATTCCCACTCACTGCGTCGCCAAAGTGCCCCCCTCCTCTTTTTTCCAGCGTGTGAAGTTCAGCAGGGGAGAGATCAGGGAGCCAGCGTATCCTCATGCAGTTTCTGTGGAGAAAATGGCGCTGGTTAGTGCTGAGGATCAAGCCCCGCCCACCCGACGGCGGGCTTCGGTCCCAGTAATTCTATATAAAAAATGGCGGGGGATTTTAGGATTTACTGTCCCACAGCCTAATCCTGCTTTATATTGCCAAAAAATGAGGAAACTTGCTGCCCAGGGCGCCCCCCTTCCCTCTGCGCCCTGCACCCTTCAGTGCCTGCTTGTGTGTGTGTACTGGGAGCAATGGCGTGCAGCATACCGCTGTGCGCTTACCTCATGAAGATCTGATGTCTTCTTTGCCTTCTCATACTCACCTGGCTTCTATCTTCGGCATCTGTGAGGAGGACGGCGGCGCGGCTCCGGGACGAACCCCAGGTGAACCACCTGGGGTTCGTCCTGTGTTCCGACTCCCTCTGGAGCTAATGGTGTCCAGTTGCCTTAGAAACAGTGCCCAACTTGACAAGCCAGCTCTTCTTCTCTCTCCTCAGTCCCACGATGCAGGGAGCCTGTTGCCAACAGGACTCCCTGAAAATAAAAAACCTTACAAATTCTTCAAAACAGAAAACTCTGGAGAGCTCTCTGCATTGTACCCTTTCTCCTCTGGGCACAGAATCTAACTGAGGTCTGGTGGAGGGGCATAGAGGGAGGAGCCAGTGCACACCCATAGTCAAAGTTCTTTTTAGGTGCCCTATCTCCTGCGGAGCCCGTCTATTCCCCCATAGTCCTTACGGAGTCCCCAGCATCCTCTAGGACGTAAGAGAAAATAATAATAATAATAATAATAATAATAATAAATCATCATCATCATCATCATCATATTGAGGATTATTTTGAGCCAATTAATGTCTTCTATTTTTCTGTATTTTTTTACAGGTAGGATTTTTAGGCAGTTTTTAGAATCAGCCTAATATGACTGGATGTCATATTTCAATCCATGATTTGTTTTATTATTAAGTGACTCAGTGCAGCTAGTGAACTAATTACTACAGATCAATAACTATTTATCCAATTAATGGAATTGTTGCCATTACTGTGAGTAGTTGATAGTTGCAATTAAAAACATATATTTATCAGCAGTTCTGGGTCTAGTAGTGATACAACCGTGTTAAAGAAATATATATTTTTTTACGTGAACAGGAGAACAGGACACATTGCTAGCAGAGCCATAGCTAGGCATTTTATGCCCAGGAGTAGAGACCGAGCAGTACCCCCCCACCCCCCATCCCAGTGAATACCATACTAAACTAAGACAGTCCCAGTATCCCCCATATTAAATGGAGACCATCCCAGTGTCCATCATACTAAACAGTGACCATGCCCGTATCCTGCATACTAAACAGAGAGAATCCCACTGACCACCATACTAAACAGAGAGCACTCTCAGTGACCGCCCGCCCTCCCCACAAACCCACTACTCTTCTTTGAGTAAACAAAGCTTTGTTTTTTTCCAACAACTCCACCAGCCTGCCTCCATCATCGTCCACCGCTGAATAATAGTGCTGTGCTGCGGCTCTGTGACAGTCCCAATTTTTGCGGGGGAGCTGAAAGTTATATGGTATCTGCAAACCTGTACATTTATAACACTGCTGTAATCTTAGATGGGCTGGAGGCTGAGGTGTAAGTGAGCTGGCCGCAACAGTGCATGGTCCACAAGTCAACAGTCCCTATCTGAACTTTATTTATTTATTAACAGTTTCTTATAGAGTGCAGCAAATTCCGTTGCGCTTTACAATTGGAAATAACAATGGTATAACAAACTGGGTGATAACAAACAGTCATAGAGGTAGGAAGGCCCTGCTCTCAAGCTTACAATCTATAGGGAAATAGGCATGTATACACAAGGAAAGGTGCTATCTATTGCATAGTTGTCTACCAGATTGCAAAGGTTCTTGGTGGGCTGTATGATATGGTCATACAGCAATGATGAACCGGGGTCGAGAGGAAGGGAAAGTGAAGAATGAGAAGACATGTGAGGATGTGTGTGGACTGTGCAGAGTGGATGCAATTTGATAGGAAGTTTTATGAAAGTTATGTAAGCGGCTCTGGAATTTGATATGCTTGCCTAAAGAGTTGAGTTTTCAGGGAACGCTTGAAGGTTTGGAGACTGGAGGAGAATCTTATTGTGCGTGGTAGGGCATTCCAACTTTCCCTATGTGAGAACGCCCGATTACAGCCTCTCAAACCACTAGTGGGGATGAGATTGATTTGTGCACGACTTTGCATTGCTCATAGTTGCATATTCTCAGTTCCTCAACGTGCGCGCAGTGCAAAAACACACACAAGTTACGCTCAGCAAACAGGTGCCCTCCCAACTCGGCACCAAGCCCAATTATGTGTGATCTCCTATTGCTCATATAAAGTATATAATAAAGCAATAAGACCTTCCCAAACAAACACCCCTTCATAAGCAATGCACAGTTAAATAACTCAAGCAGCCATCCATGGAGAAATGGCAGTGTTATATATCCAGAAGATAATGACAAGTCACAGTATTACTTACTGGAGATTCTAATCATCATCTGAGAATTGTTAGTTCTAAACCCTGTCCTTTCACCAGTCACTTTGCAGAGCTGGAACATTTTGGCTTCTGCGTGACACAGATTGGTAGTGACAAGAATTGCTCTGTTTCATTTCAGTGTGAGAACCAGAAGGAAAGATCTCTCAGTAATTTCAGTTTTGTTCCAGAAATCACTTAAAAACTTATTGAGAAGTATTAAAGGTGTCAGCACCAGGGCCAGGACACGCCAGATAGAATAAAAGCTTTCTTTTCTTAGTAAGGGACTTGTTGTCTAGTCACCATTTTCAGCTGTGCCAACTATTCAGCTTGTCAATGCCCTTCTTTTAAGAATCTCTGCATCTTATTGACTTGTATAAGATTACTTCTCTGCTGTTGGAAAAAAGAATACTGTTGGTTCTTTTGCTGCTTTCTTACTGCTTGGTTAATAAAACTATATAGGCACATACATTTCAATGGACGCGTTCCATATTAACTGTGTGAAGTCGGTGCCTAGTAGGCAGTTAATGTGAGATGTGAATGAAACGATTGAAGTGCTCAACAAGAAGTAAGTTGAGACGTTTTATTCATAATTAGAATATAATGGCCTAATTCATGTCTATAAGTAATTGCACAGTTGCAAGGAAGCAGCTGTGCAATTCTGTTTCATTAAAATGCAAATGCAGTAGGAGGAGTCTGTAGTTGATAGAAGCCTCCTCCATGCATTCACGATATCTGAGTGACACATCTGAGGACGCAAATTTGGATCACCATGGTGACTCGCAAAGTTTTAGGGCACTGGTCAGCTTATACTTAGCCTGTCTGTCAGATCTAGACACCCAGGTCTGGTAAGTCTGCATCCGTTAATGCAGACCATGGACCCAACACGCCTACAAATCGTGGCCAACATGCCCCCATTTTGTAGAACGGTGCTGGGTGCAGCCACTGCTCTGCTGCCTAAGTGCCTCAGAGAACTGTAGTGGAGAGAACCAGGGAAGAGGTGGAACATGAACAGGGCCGGAATGACCCTATTGCAATTGGTAAGCAGCAGCAGAAAGTTGAGTACTAGCACACAGGGTAAGCAGTGGATATGTGGATGGCACTGGTCATTCACCAATGAAAGTTCAGGAGAAGACTATGCTACATCAAGACCTCCCCCCCCCCCCATCCAATCCTCTAGATCCATAGCTGTTACATAATTTGTACCCAAGCAAAATTTATACCTGCCAATAAGCACACTAATTCAAAGGAAACCAAAAAGATCCCCAGTGTGGTGATTACAAAGTACCTTTTTGGAAAAGCCTCCTTTCATATAACACATCAGAGCTAGTCAGCTTCTTTTAAGGTCCACTATCTATGCCATCTGGACCTGTGCCTGGACACTTACATATCTACTATATAGATTTTAAGCTTCAGATCAGCTTTCCGTAAACACGGGACTCAACGTACAGATCTCATTGCATTTATCTTCAGTGGCCACTTGTGTAGTGTCGGATGAAACAGGACTCCCGGAAGTCTCATAGCAGAGACATACTAAGGTATTGCAGAGACATACTGTAAGTTTGGAATTCTGGTACATGTACTTATTGGGTTGATATTTTCTTACATCATTTTAACATTGTGCTGGATTGCCGTTGCTTCATGTCTATTGAGACTCTTTGTTCCTTTATTAATAGGGATATCGCCCTCACCTATTTTGAATGTTCAGTACATATATGTATTTAATAGGATATGATTCTGTATTTGTATTACCATATTTGTTGCTGATCTATTCAATCGATATTTGCTGTATGATACCCATATTGGCAGGGCCGGATTAATCCTTGGGGAGGCCCAGGACACTTAAGACAGCGGGGCCCGGGGGAAGGAAGGTGTACATTAGATAATGAATATCTTGCAACATGACCCATTTCAGGAGGGACAAAATGCTATCTACCTGGATTTCCCTCATAATATAACCTGTGTTGAACGTTTTATTTGATAAGAAAGGTGTTTCAACAGAGATGATTAGAATCGTAAATTAAGAAGGAAGTCCAGTTAGAGAGCATTTTGTACTTCCTGGGATGGGTCATGGTGTGAGGTATGGATTGTGTATATTACAAATAAACCAAAGATGTATTCTAGATTTAAGCTAATAGTTCAATAAAGCCTGGGTGCTGTTTATAGTGTCACCTAAATGAAAGACAACTATTTTATAAAGTTTTCATTAGATAAGTGGTTACAAAGGACCCCGATACCTGGGTCACTTGCAGCTCTCTCCTCTCTCCTTTGGTCTGGAACCTCCGTCAGTACTCATAAAACCTGACAGTCATGTGTGTCTGCCTGAAATGCATACTGTCCTACTCACATTGTGGCAACCTGGTTTTGCTGCTGCACAAGAGGGAGAGCTAGTGATGTCAGTGTGCTCCAGCCGAGGGGCCCCTGCCTGGGGTTGGAGTGCAGTATGCTCCCCCCCCCCCCCCTTAATCTGGCTATGCATATTGCTTTTATTTGTTAAAACATACCTTGGTGATTTAAGTGATTTGGGGATAAATGTATTGTAGTAGCACAGATCATGCCGCTATAACACTTCCTGCTTTTCCTCATTACCGAGGTGAAGCAGGAAGGGACATTGACAAGATGTATTAACATCTTGTCTGCCAAAGCGGGGGAGTGAAAACTCCCCCGTCCGGAGATGCCTGTCCGAGCACACAGCGCATCAGCCGTTCATTCATGCCAACACATACCGGCGTGCTAACTTATAGATAGCAGCGCTGATATGGACAGGGGCGCTAAGCATACCTGTCATGTACCACAAACCGGCACACTCATACATGGGGAGCAGCATAGCGCACATAACGTGCACGGATATCGCTCCTTCCTCATAACGATGGATGATACATTTACCCCTTTATGCCTTATCAATTATTTTCTACTAGTGTAAAGGTTACCAAATGCAGTCCTCAAGGCACCCCAACAGTCCAGGATTTAGGTATATCCATGGCTCAGCATAGATAGTTAAATCAAATTGACTGAGGTGCTAATTAAGTCACCTGTGGCCAAGCATGGATACATTTAAAACCTAAACCGTTGGGGTGCCTTGAGGACTGCGTTTGGGAACCCCTGTTCTAGTGCATTTCACACTTTATGTGACCAAATGGTCTTTTGGGTGTTTTAGTGAGTTTACATAATATATCATTGTGAAATATACAAAAGGTACCAAACACAGTCCTCAAGGCACCCTAACACTCCAGGTTTTAAGGATAACCAAGGTTGGGCACAGGTGGCTTAATTAGTACCTCAGTCAATTTGATTTAACATCTGCGCTGAACCATGGATATATGTAAAACCGTTGGGGTGCCTTGAGGACTGCGTTTGAGGGGGATCATTCTGACCCGTTCACACGCAGCGGTTTGTCGCTGCGGTGCAAACAGGTCCGGAATGCGCAGCCGCAGTGCGCGTGTGTGGCGTTGCGCCGGGTAACGGCACGTCCTACGAAGGAAGCGGTCGCAGAGCCGACCGCAAAGAAGATTGACAGAAAGAAGGCGTACCTGGGTGAAACCGGACCGTTGGAGACCGTTTTCGGGGCGTGGAGAAGAAAACGCAGGCGTGTCCAGCAGAACAGAGGGCGGATGTCTGACGTCAAAGCCGGCTCCAGCACCGCAGAGATCATCGCACAGGGTAAGTATGTCCGGGGATAGTCTACTTTTGCTTAAATTTTTTTTTAGCTTAGCAGGGCTGCACAAGCGGTCGCAGCCCTGCTAAGCTAAAATACACTCCCCCATAGGCGTGGACTAGTTGATCGCAGCAGCAGCAAAAAGTTGCTGGCTGCGATCAACTCAGAATGACCACCGAGATTCTCTGGTATATACATTTATAACACCTGTTTTTTTCTTTTTTTAATGTTCTCATTATTGCCTACTTTCAGCAATTTCAAAAGTTTAAATTATAGTTTTGTATTTTCTGTTTGATTGAACTATCGTCACCGTGCTTGGTGAGCTACATAGTTACAGTTCCTGGGACCAGGGCTGCCATCAGAAATGAACAGTGATGGAACCAGTGGATTTTGTCTTGCAATTTCTGGATTTTGGCCCTCATTCCGAGTTGTTCGCTCGCAAGCTGCTTTTAGCAGTTTTGCACACGCTAAGCCGCCGCCTACTGGGAGTGAATCTTAGCTTATCAAAATTGCGAACGAAAGATTAGCAAAATTGCGAATAGACACTTCTTAGCAGTTTCTGAGTAGCTCCACACTTACTCGGCAACTGCGATCAGTTCAGTCAGTTTCGTTCCTGGTTTGACGTCACAAACACACCCAGCGTTCGCCCAAACACTCCTCCGTTTCTCCAGCCACTCCCGCGTTTTTCCCAGAAACGGTAGCGTTTTTTCGCACACACCCATAAAACGGCCAGTTTCCGCCCAGAAACACCCACTTCCTGTCAATCACATTACGATCACCAGAACGAAGAAAAAACCTCGTAATGCCGTGAGTAAAATACCTAACTGCATAGCAAATTTACTTGGCGCAGTCGCACTGCGGACATTGCGCATGCGCATTAGCGACTAATCGTTCCGTTGCGGAAAAAAAATAACGAGCGAACAACTCGGAATGACCCCCTTTGTCCGCTGATAGGAAGAGTCTCTGACATTGAGAATCCAGTAGTGCTCCCAGATGTAACAACCTTTTGGCTGGTATGAGAGAGGACTTCTTCCAGTTGATAAACCATCCATGACATTGTCAGTTGTAGGTGTCAGTGTATGACCTCCTTCAAGTTGGCCAAGAGCAGTAAGTCATCCAGATCAGGTAGTATCTGTACTCCCTGACGACGTAGCTGTGCTGCCATAACTGCCAAGACTGTGGTAAATATTTTGGGCGCTGTAGCAAGCCCAAATGGCAGAGCCTAGAACTGAAAGTGTTGGTCGCAGATAGCAAACCGCAAGTATCGCTGATGTGAAAGAGAAATAGGGATATGCAGATATGCATCCTGTATATCCAGATACTATAATGTCCTCAGGCTCCATAGCTAGGACAATGGAGCTAAGAGTTTCCATGCGGAACTTGGGAACTTTCACAAATCTGTTGAGAGATTTGAGACTGAGGATAGGTCGGTGAGACCCGTTGGGCATGTGCACGAGAGAGAGGAATAATAGCCCTTGCTGCATTGAGACTTAGGAAAATAGGATTTTAATTACCTACCGGTAAATCCTTTTCTCGTAGTCCGTAGGGGATACTGGGAATCAATTTAGTACCATGGGGTATAGACAGTCACACTAGGAGCCTTAGGCACTTTAAGAATTTGATAGTGTGCGCTGGCTCCTCCCTGTATGCCCCTCCTACCAGACTCAGTCTAGGAAACTGTGCCCGAGGAGCCGGACGTACTTTGAGAGAAGGATATAGAAAAAGGAAAGCGGTGAGATTACGAACCAGCACACATAAAACAAGAGGAAAGCCATGCTAACCAAACTTGAAACCAGGAACAGCAACAGCTGAACCAAACAACATTACTGAACCAAGTAACAGTGCAGGAAGAACGAAGCACCGGGCGGGCGCCCAGTATACCCTACGGACTACGAGAAAAGGATTTACTGGTAGGTAATTAAAATCTTATTTTCTCTTACGTCCTAGGGGATACTGGGAATCCATTTAGTACCATGGGGAAGTACCAAAGCTTCCAAACCGGGTGGGAGAGTGCTGAGGTTCCTGCAGAACTGATTGACAAATCTGAAGGTCCTCAGAGGCCAAGGTATCGAACTTGTAAAACTTTACAAACGTGTTCGAACCTGACCCAGTAGCTGCTCGGCAGAGCTGTAAAGCCGAGACATCCCAGGCAGCCATCCAAGAAGAACGCACCGACCTAGTAGAGTGGGCCGGTACAGATTTTGTAATCGGCAAGCCTGCCGTGGAATAAGCATGCTGGATAGTAAGCCTGATCCAGCATGCAATTGACTGCTTTGAAGCAGGACACCCAATTTTATTGGGATCATAAAGAACGAACAGTGAGTCTGATTTCCTGTGATGAGCTGTCCTCTTTACATACACCTTCAAAGCCCTCACAACATCCAAAGACTTGAAGTAGCAGAGGTGTCCGTAACAACCGGAAGCACAATAGGTTGGTTGATGTGAAATGCAGACACCACCTTAGGAAGAAATTGCTAATGAGTCCAGAGTTCAGCTCTGTCCTCATGGAAAATTAAGTAGGGGCTCTTGTAAGACAACACCCCCAGCTCTGATACGTCTTGCTGAAGCCAAGGCCAGCAGCGTGACGGTCTTCCACGTAAGGTACTTTACGTTCACCTCCTGTAATGGTGCAAACCACTCCGATTGGAGGAAGAGCAGAACCAAATTGAGATCCCAAGGTGCAGTGGAAGGCACAAAGGGAGGTTGGATGTGCAAAACACCCTTCAAGAACATCTGGACCTCAAGGAGAGAAGCCAATTGTTTATGCAAGTAAATAGACAAGGCCGAAATCTGGACTTTAATGGAGCCTAGACGTAGGCCCACATCTACTCCCAACTGCAGAAAAAGCAGGAAACGTCCCAGGTGAAATTCCACCGCAGAATATTGTCTGCTGTCACACCAAGAGACATACTTCTTCCACATACAGTGGTAATGTTTAGAAGTTACCCCCTTCCTGGATTAGATCATAGTCAGGATGACCTTGTCAGGAATCCCTCTCCTGGCTAGAATCAGCAGTTCAATTTCCATGCTGTTAAACGTAGCCGCGGTAAGTCTTGATAGACGAACGGGCCCTGTTGCAGAAGATCCTCGCGAAGAGGTAGAGGCCACAGATCTTCAATCAGCATCTCGAGAAGATCCGCGTACCAGGCCCTCCACGGCCAGTCCGGAGCAATGAGTATTGCTTCAGCCTTTTCCCTTTTTATTCTTTTTAGAATTCTTGGGATCAGAGGAAGTGGAGGAAACACGTACACCAGCTGGTAGACCCACGGAGTCATCAGAGCATCTACCGTCACTTCTTGTGGGTCTCTCGACCTGGAACAATACCGCTTGAGATTCTTGTTGAGTCAAGAGGCCATCATGTCGATCTGTGGATATCCCCACCGACGTGTCAACCACTGGAACACCTCCGGGTGAAGGCCCCACTCCCCAGGGTGCAGGTCGTGTCTGCTGAGCAAGTCTGCTTCCCAGTTGTTTACTCCCAAAAGAAAGACCGCCGACAATGCCCAGAGGAGAATTCTTGACACCTCTGACATTGCTGCTCTGCTTTTCATTCCACCCTGTCGGTTTATGTACGTTACCGCCGTTACACTGTCCGACTGGACTGCAGTTTTTTCAAAGGTCTTTAAAGGGACTATGCCTCCAGCGGCGGTTCTGCTGTAATGTTTATAAGGACTGTGCCATCAGCCCTCAATATTAATTCCTTACACCTATCTCTAGTCCAGTATACATTTAAAGGAACGGACACTATCTATTGAGCAGCTCATGTTGATTTATGGATTTTAAATTGCTGTTATATTAATTTGTTTTTATTAAACTAAAAATACCCTTCATTTCCATCTGTTCATGTTTTACCCTTTATTTATTGTTTAGTGCTGCTATTTTGTGTATTGAATTTTCCGTGACAGCCTGGATACTGATGCAGTCAGTGTCGGTGGATTTTCCCATTTTTTCCTATCCTCAGGAGGAAATAGAAAAGATGATATCAACCTTTTAGGGATATGAAATTTCCTATCAGGATTAACCCATGGTTCTTCAAACAGGGTATTTCGTTCCTTTGACACAGGAAACATGTCTGAGGATTTATTTTTTATATTAAAATAAGATTTTACTCACCGATAAATCTATTTCTCGTAGTCCGTAGTGGATGCTGGGGACTCCGTCAGGACCATGGGGAATAGCGGCTCCGCAGGAGACAGGGCACAAAAAGTAAAAGCTTTTGGACCTAGGTGGTGTGCACTGGCTCCTCCCCCTATGACCCTCCTCCAAGCCTCAGTTAGGATACTGTGCCCGGACGAGCGTACACAATAAGGAAGGATTTTGAATCCCGGGTAAGACTCATACCAGCCACACCAATCACACCGTACAACTTGTGATCTGAACCCAGTTAACAGTATGATAACAGAGGAGCCTCTGAAAAGATGGCTCACTACAACAAAAACCCGATTTTGTTAACAATAACTATGTACAAGTATTGCAGACAATCCGCACTTGGGATGGGCGCCCAGCATCCACTACGGACTACGAGAAATAGATTTATCGGTGAGTAAAATCTTATTTTCTCTAACGTCCTAAGTGGATGCTGGGGACTCCGTCAGGACCATGGGGATTATACCAAAGCTCCCAAACGGGCGGGAGAGTGCGGATGACTCTGCAGCACCGAATGAGAGAACTCCAGGTCCTCCTCAGCCAGGGTATCAAATTAGTAGAATTTAGCAAACGTGTTTGCCCCTGACCAAGTAGCTGCTCGGCAAAGTTGTAAAGCCGAGACCCCTCGGGCAGCCGCCCAAGATGAGCCCACTTTCCTTGTGGAATGGGCTTTTACAGATTTTGGCTGTGGCAGGCCTGCCACAGAATGTGCAAGCTGAATTGTACTACAAATCCAATGCGCAATAGTCTGCTTAGAAGCAGGAGCACCCAGCTTGTTGGGTGCATACAGGATAAACAGCGAGTCAGATTTCCTGACTCCAGCCGTCCTGGAAACATATATTTTCAGGGCCCTGACTACGTCCAGCAACTTGGAGTCCTCCAAGTCCCTAGTAGCCGCAGGCACCACAATAGGTTGGTTTAGGTGAAACGCTGAAACCACCTTAGGAAGAAATTGAGGACGAGTCCTCAATTCCGCCCTATCCGAATGAAATATCAGGTAAGGGCTTTTATAGGATAAAGCCGCCAATTCAGATACTCGCCTGGCAGAAGCCAGGGCCAACAACATTACTACATATTTTAATTCCACCGTGGCAAGTGGCTCAAACCAATGTGATTTTAGGAATCCCAAAACTACATTGAGATCCCAAGGTGCCACTGGGGGCACAAAGGGAGGCTGTATATGCAGTACCCCTTTTACAAAAGTCTGAACTTCAGGAAATGAAGCCAATTCTCTCTGAAAGAAAATCGACAAGGCCGAAATTTGAACCTTAATGGACCCTAACTTTAGGCCCATGGACAGTCCTGTTTGCAGGAAATGTAGGAAACGAACTAGTTGAAATTCCTCTGTCGGGGCCTTCTTGGTCTCGCACCACGCAACATATTTTTGCCAAATATGGTGATAATGCTGTGCGGTTACATCCTTCCTAGCTTTAATCAGGGTAGGAATAACTTCATCTGGAATGCCTTTTTCCTTCAGAATCCGGCGTTCAACCGCCATGCCGTCAAACGCAGCCGCGGTAAGTCTTGGAACAGACAGGGTCCCTGCTGAAGCAGGTCCCTTCTTAGCGGCAGAGGCCACGGGTCCTCTGTGAGCATCTCTTGAAGTTCCGGGTACCAAGTCCTTCTTGGCCAATCCGGAGCCACTAGTATAGTTCTTACTCCTCTCCGTCTTATAATTCTCAGTACCTTGGGTAAGAGAGGCAGAGGAGGGAACACATACACCGACTGGAACACCCAAGGTGTTACCAGAGCGTCCACAGCTATTGCCTGCGGGTCTCTTGACCTGGCGCAATACCTGTCTAGTTTTTTGTTGAGGCGTGACGCCATCATGTCCACCTTTGGTTTTTCCCAACGGTTCACAATCATGAGGAAGACTTCCGGATGAAGTCCCCACTCTCCCGGGTGTAGGTCGTGTCTGCTGAGGAAGTCTGCTTCCCAGTTGTCCACTCCCGGAATGAACACTGCTGACAGTGCTATCACATGATTTTCCGCCCATTGCAGAATCCTTGCAGCTTCTGTCATTGCCCTCCTGCTTCTTGTGCCGCCCTGCCTGTTTATGTGGGCGACTGCTGTGATGTTGTCCGACTGGATCAACACCGGCTGACCCTGAAGCAGAGGCTTTGCTAGGCTTAGAGCATTGTAAATTGCCCTTAGTTCCAGTATATTTATGTGAAGTGAAGTCTCCAGGCTTGACCACACTCCCTGGAAGTTTCTTCCTTGTGTGACTGCTCCCCAGCCTCTCAGGCTGGCATCCGTGGTCACCAGGATCCAGTCCTGAATGCCGAATCTGCGGCCCTCTAGGAGATGAGCACTTTGCAGCCACCACAGAAGAGATACCCTTGTCCTTGGAGACAGGGTTATTTTCTGATGCATCTGAAGATGCGATCCGGACCATTTGTCCAGCAGATCCCACTGAAAAATTCTTGCGTGGAATCTGCCGAATGGAATCGCTTCGTAAGAAGCCACCATTTTTCCCAGGACCCTTGTGCATTGATGCACTGACACCTTTCCTGGTTTTAGGAGGTTCCTGACTAGCTCGGATAACTCCCTGGCTTTCTCCTCCGGGAGAAACACCTTTTTCTGGACTGTGTCCAGAATCATCCCTAGGAACAGCAGACATGTCGTCGGAATCAGCTGCGATTTTGGAATATTTAAAATCCACCCGTGCTGTTGTAGTACTTCTTGAGATAGTGCTACTCCGACTTCTAACTGTTCTCTGGACCTTGCCCTTATTAGGAGATCGTCCAAGTAAGGGATAATTAATACGCCTTTTCTTCGAAGAAGAATCATCATTTCGGCCATTACCTTGGTAAAGACCCGGGGTGCCGTGGACAATCCAAACGGCAGCGTCTGAAACTGATAATGACAGTTCTGTATTACGAACCTGAGATACCCTTGGTGAGAAGGGCAAATCGGGACATGGAGATAGGCATCCTTGATGTCCAGAGACACCATATAGTCCCCTTCTTCCAGGTTCGCTATCACTGCTCTGAGTGATTCCATCTTGAATTTGAACCTTTTGATATAAGTGTTCAAAGATTTTAGATTTAAAATCGGTCTCACCGAACCGTCTGGTTTCGGTACCACAAACAGTGTGGAGTAATATCCCTTCCCTTGTTGTAGGAGGGGTACTTTTATTATCACCTGTTGGGAGTACAGCTTGTGAATGGCTCCCAATACCGCCTCCCTGTCGGAGGGAGCTATTGGTAAAGCAGACTTCAGGAACCGGCGAGGGGGAGACGTCTCGAATTCCAATTTGTACCCCTGAGATACTACTTGCAGGATCCAGGGGTTCACTTGCGAGTGAGCCCACTGCGCGCTGAAATTTCTGAGACGACCTCCCACCGTACCTGAGTCTGCTTGTAAGGACCCAGCGTCATGCTGAGGACTTGGCAGAAGCGGAAGAGGGCTTCTGTTCTTGGGAAGAAGCTGTCTGCTGCAGTCTTTTTCCCCTTCCTCTACCCCGGGGCAGATATGACTGTCCTTTTGTCCGCTTGCCTTTATGGGAACGAAAGGACTGATGCTGAAAAGACGGTGTCTTTTTCTGTTGAGAGGTGACTTGAGGTAAAAATGTGGATTTCCCAGCCGTTGCCGTGGTTACCAGGTCTGATAGACCGACCCCAAATAACTCCTCCCCTTTATACGGCAATACCTCCATGTGCCGTTTTGAATCCGCATCACCTGACCACTGTCGCGTCCATAACCCTCTTCTGGCAGAAATGGACAGCGCACTTACTCTTGATGCCAGAGTGCAAATATCTCTCTGTGCATCTCGCATATATAAAAATGCATCTTTTAATTACTCAATAGTCAATAAAATACTGTCCCTATCCAGGATATCAATATTCTCAGTCAGGGAGTCCGACCACGCCACCCCAGCACTGCACATCCAGGCTGAGGCGATTGCTGGTCGCAGTATAACACCAGTATGTGTGTATATACTTTTAAGGATATTTTCCAGCCTCCTATCTGCTGGCTCCTTAAGGGCGGCCGTTTCTGGAGACGGTAACGCCACTTGTTTCGATAAGCGTGTGAGCGCCTTATCTACCCTAGGGGGTGTTTCCCAACGAGCCCTAACCTCTGGTGGGAAGGGATATAGTGCCAATAATTTTTTAGAAATTAGCAGTTTTTTGTCGGGGGTAACCCACGCTTCATCACACACTTCATTCAATTCATCTGATTCAGGAAAAACTACGGGTAGTTTTTTCACACCCCACATAATACCCCTTTTCGTGGTACTTGCAGTATCAGAGATGTGCAAAACCTCCTTCATTGCCGTGATCATGTAACGTGTGGCCCTACTGGAAAATACGTTTGTTTCTTCACCGTAGACACTGGAGTCAGTGTCTGTGTCCGTGTCGACCCACTGAGGTAACGGGCGTTTTATAGCCCCTGACGGTGTTTGAGACGCCTGGACAGGCACTAACTGAGCTGCCGGCTGTCTCATGTCGTCAACAGTTTTCTGTAACGTGCCGACACTGTCACGTAATTCCTTAATTACGGCCATCCATTCAGGTGTCGACTCCCTAGGGGGTGACATCACCATTATAGGCAATTGCTCCGCCTCCACATCATTTTCCTCCTCATACATGTCGACACACACGTACCGACACCCAGCACACACACAGGGAATGCTCTGATAGAGGACAGGACCCCACTTAGCCCCTTGGGGAGACAGAGGGAGAGTTTGCCAGCACACACCAGAGCGCTATATATGTATAGGGACAACCTTACAATAAGTGTCTATCCCTTATAGCTGCTTATATCTGTTATTTTGCCAAATAAGTGCCCCCCTCTCTTTTTTACCCTGTTTCTGTAGTGCAGGATGCAGGGGAGATTCTGGGAGCCTTCCTACCAGCGGAGCTGTGTGGGAAAAATGGCGCTGTGTGCTGAGGAGATAGTCCCCGCCCCCTTCACGGCGGGCTCTTCTCCCGCTTTTTTCTGGAAAACTGGCAGGGGTTAAATACATCCATATAGCCCAGGAGCTATATGATGTATTTTTTGCCAAATAAGGTAAATTCATTGCTTCCCAGGGCGCCCCCCCCCAGCGCCCTGCACCCTCAGTGACCGAAGTGTGAAGTGTGCTGAGAGCAATGGCGCACAGCTGCAGTGCTGTGCGCTACCTTATGAAGACAGGAAAGTCTTCTGCCGCCGATTTATGGACCTCTTCTTGCTTCAGCATCTGTAAGGGGACCGGCGGCGCGGCTCCGGGACCCATCCATGGCTGGGCCTGTGATCGTCCCTCTGGAGCTAATGTCCAGTAGCCAAGAAGCCCAATCCACTCTGCACGCAGGTGAGTTCGCTTCTTCTCCCCTTAGTCCCACGCTGCAGTGAGCCTGTTGCCAGCAGGACTCACTGAAAATAAAAAAAAACCTAAGTATACTTTTACTTCTAAGCAGCTCAGGAGAGCCACCTAGATTGCACCCTTCTCGGCCGGGCACAAAGATCTAACTGAGGCTTGGAGGAGGGTCATAGGGGGAGGAGCCAGTGCACACCACCTAGGTCCAAAAGCTTTTACTTTTTGTGCCCTGTCTCCTGCGGAGCCGCTATTCCCCATGGTCCTGACGGAGTCCCCAGCATCCACTTAGGACGTTAGAGAAAATAAGATTCCTCACTCTCCTCTGTTACCTTATCAGGGATATGCAGAACTTTTCTGATAGCTTCTATGAGAGCCTCTATTCCCTGTGACAGAGTAGCCTCCCCCACCTCTGAGTCCACCTCCCCCTCCTCCATGTCTGACCCCTCATCATCAGAGTCAGACTGCAGGATATGGGCCAAAGGACGTTTCTGTGGACAAATGGAAGGGGACTGAGACGCTGGTTTGGGTACGGAGTCTCTTTTCATAAACTCAGTCATTGATTGTCTTAAGTATTGTGTCTCTTTCTCATTGCGGGACAATTAAGTAGAAATATTGGAAATCATTTCCCTAATGGAGTCCAGCCAAGCTGGCTCTGCCCCGCTAGCCTGGGAGGATCCACTGCACTAAGGGGGTAATTCTGAGTTGATCGCAGCAGGAACTTTGTTAGCAGTTGGGCAAAACCATGTGCACTGCAGGGTGGGCAGATGTAACATGTGCGATCAACTCAGAATTACCCCCCAAGTACACTGCAGTGAACCCCCTGGAGAAGAGAAACACTGTGCTTTACATGAAACACACTCCTTGTCTGACATATTGTGACAGTGACAGCACACACACAGGAACAGGTTAAATGCACAATTAACCCACAAAGAGCCCTTCCAGGGAGACACAGAGATATTGTGGATCCAGCACACAGCGCCCATTCTGCTAATGCCAAGCTTAGCTGGGTCGCAGACTAACTATCCAGATTGGGGACTTAGTACACTTGTAAGCGCTCCCCCCCTGCTATGACCCCCTGGTACTGCTGAGGTAATCTGGAGTCTGTCTGGAGGAGCTGCGCGTTCCTGTCAGTCAGCATCTGTGTCCACCGCAGAGGGAAAATGGCGCTGGTGAGCTGCTGGATCCGCTTATAGTGAAGCCCCGCCCCTCAATGGTGTGCGGTCTTCCCACACTTTTTTATATTCGCTGAGGTAATTTTAGTGCCTAAAATGGAGTCAGCCCCCTTTAAAGTATGTAATGCCAGTCTGGGTAGTGTGTACACATATAGTGTACTTAGACTCAGCTCGCTCCATCAAGAACGGTGCGTCTGCACTCTGTACTGAGTCTGGAGACCCAGCCGCCCCATGTAGAAGCTGTGCGTCTCCGTACCGTCACGCAGCCATAATGACCGGCGACCCGCTAACCGGGACGCCGGCTTAGTACTCACCACTCTTCTATCTTCTGGCTCTGTTAGGGGTGGCGGTATGCTGCGGGAACGTACGCTCGCCGTGGTGGGGCTTGCGAATAGTTCCCTCAGGAGCTAGTGTCCTGTCAGCGGGAACTATCAACCCTTCAAGAGGTTGGCCGTCCATCCCTGCTTGAAAATAACAAACATAAAAAATAAATGCAGAAAACTCTTCATTAGCATCCAGCGACGTGACCGGCTCCTCCAGGCAGATTTTCTAAACTGAGTCTGGTAGGAAGGGCATAGAGGGAGGAGCCAGCGCACACTATCAAATTCTTAAAGTGCCCAAGGCTCCAAGTGGACCCGTCTATACCCCATGGTACTAAATGGATTCCCAGTATCCCCAAGGATGTAAGAGAAATGTTCGCACCATTCTGTCGCTGTTTGGCGACGCATCTGCATGCGCAGTCATTCAATAATCGGCCACTGTGAAAATTCGCACAACAGCAATCAGGTCTGAATTGGGCCCAATATTAGGTGGTGCTAACATAGGAGGACCCATAGTGGGCGTTAGCCGGTCCATTAAAGTACCCAGTAACTGAGAAAAAGAAGCACAAGGAGGCTCCTAATGCAGATCTCCCAACATTTAAAAAATGTAAAGAGGGATATTTATGTGCGACGATGCCGCGACCGCCTGCCACGCCTCCCGTTTTCGTCATTGAGGGGGCATGTCCAGTGCTCTGTGAGCTGCTGGTATGCCCTTTCCCCCTCTGTCTCCTGGGAATAGATGCTGTGCGCATGCGCACAGCGTCCATTCACCGCTGCTCCGCTAGGCATGGCAGTGAGTGACAGAGCCTCCCAACTGACCCCCAATCCTGCACCGCGGGACACTGCGGCCCGTGGGTAGTCTCAAAAAAAGGTGACTGTCCTGTGAAAATCAGGACAGTTGGGAGGTATGCTAATTAGGTGCTGTAGGTGTTGACTAGCTAGGGGGTGCATAGCAATTAACATAGAGCCATCCTGTACAACATCCTGTGCTGATAACCCGGCAGAGCACAATCTACATAACAGTAAAGCTGGGATTTCTGGCTGTTTGTGACTCTTTGCCTTGTTAGACATAACTGCTAAAAAATTGTGTCGCACGCTCACACTAGTATTGTAACAATGATGTGGCAGCCGGAGTGCTGACAAATAAACGAACCCTAAAAGCACCTGGTCACAGGGTACAGAAAACAGTGATATATTCTATCTATCTATCTATCTATCTATCTGTATAGCTGAAGAGACAGACAGCAGAACTAGCACAAGTCACATACAATGCAGATAAATATACAATAATATAACTGCAATGAGCACTTTATCAACTACTCAGCTTTGTTTGTTGCAGATAGAATATCAGTGGGGGTCATTCCGAGTTGTTCGCTCGCAAGTGAATTTTAGCAGATTTGCTCATGCTAAGCCGCCGCCTACTGGGAGTGAATCTTAGCATCTTAAAATTGCGAACGATGTATTCGCAATATTGCGATTACACACCTCGTAGCAGTTTCTGAGTAGCTCCAGACTTACTCGGCATCTGCGATCATTTCACTGCTTGTCGTTCCTGGTTTGACGTCACAAACACACCCAGCGTTCGGCCAGACACTCCTCCGTTTCTCCGGCCACTCCTGCGTTTTTTCCGGAAACGGTAGCGTTTTTTCCCACACGCCCATAAAACGGCCTGTTTCCGCCCAGTAACACCCATTTCCTGTCAATCACATTACGATCGCCAGAACGATGAAAATGCCGTGAGTAAAATTCCTAAGTGCATAGCAAATTTACTTGGCGCAGTCGCAGTGCGGACATTGCGCATGCGCATTAAGCGGAAAATCGCTGCGATGCGAAGATTTTTACCGAGTGAACAACTCGGAATGACCCCCCGTGTTGTAAAAACCTGGCTCCATGGAGACATTTGTACACGGAGACTGAACCCAGCGTTCCCGGAGACCTAGCTTGCTGCTTCACTGAAATGGCTGCCAGCCTCTGAGGGGAAGGAGGGTGTGGAATACAGCTAAAAGGCGGGAAGTCCGCGATGGACTGGCACCCAAAGCTGGAAGAGGAGCCACAGGTTGAGCGCTCCCTCCCCTCTGCTGACATTTAACCCCTGGTACTAAGAGGCCTCTTAAAATAGTGTGAAACACTTTAACCTGTGCTCCAAATGCCCTGGTGGTCTAGTGGAATCCTTGATCTCAGTCAGTGTCCACGCCAGCACCGTGGTCTATCTCTCTGGGACATGTGGCAGACTGCAGTTTCAGTGCGGGTCTTGGAAAACCGGGACCCTCTTACCTGCTCCCCGTTGCCGGCCACCCAGTCCTGGGGTCCCCACACTGAGCGGTGCAAGTACCCGTCTTGGCTGCAGCCGTGCGGGATGGTTTGAGAAGATGGTTGGGTCATTGATGGAGGAGATCCGAGAGTCCTTCATCACTGATTACAGACAGGGTGGTAATGTTTTTTTCCCCCCTGGCGCAGGGAATAAAAAGTATAGTTCTGCCACCAAATAAGGCCAACATCGCCTTGTTCCCTTACCCATTGGCATGCTTACCAATGGGTAATAGTTGATGCCTGCACTATGATACTGATGGTCATCGATTGCGTAAACTATCAATGATTTTCTGCCATTGAAGTAAAACACTGATGGTGGACCGTTTGATTACCATTCCTCTGATTCTTCCCCTGCTGCACCCAGGGCCATCTTAACATACCGGCACACTGGGTAGTTGCCCATGGCCCCGCGATTCTAGGAGCCTTCAAGAAGGAGCGAGCTGGGCCGGAGCAGCCAGGCAGCATTCTCTACATTCCTTCTAGCCTGCAGCCACACAGTGAATGGCTGCCAGCATGCTTATTAGTGAATGACTGGAGCTATCCACAAATCAAAGTGCCATTCACTTTATGGAAGCATGTGAAGCGACAGTGCAGGAGGGGAATTTTATTTATTTATTCCCATAAATAGGTGGATAGGGGCGCCAGTACATTGCTTTGCCCAGTGCCTACAATGCTATTAAGACTGCCCTGGCTGCACATGATCTGTGTCATTGAAGATTCCTCCCTACATACTTATTGTGGGGCCTCCTATGCAGCCAGTGTCATGTTCCTGGAGATTGCATTTCCAGGTAGACCCCAGCACACCAATGCCTCGCAGCTATGTCTGTCTGTATCCCGCTGAGGCAGGTGAACCCAGGGTGTATCTAATCTATGACATACTCATGTGCCTCCACATAGAATTGTGCTAGGAGGCATATCTCTTGCTGCTGATGGGAAGCCGGTGCAAATGACGCAGATGTTAATTATCAACCGCATTAGCTAGCTGCTTCTCATTGACTGACTTCTGCTCAGCTGATTGTACTTAATTCGTATGAATTAGCTATATTACATGTGTTGCATTTCTTACTTTGAAGCCACTGAGAGCAAAACACTGTCAGACATTCTGAGAAACCATAGGGTTGCTTAGAAACCCAATGGTACAGCCAATGTCCGCTCTATGGTGCACTTTTGTTGTAAACAGAAAATAGGATTTTGGTTACCTACCTGTAAATCCTTTTCTCGTAGTCCGTATGGGATGCTGGGGTCCACATTAGTACCATGGGGTATAGATGGGTCCACCAGGAGCCATTGGCACTTTAAGAGTTTGAGAGTGTGGGCTGGCTCCTCCCTCTATGCCCCTCCTACCAGACTCAGTCTAAAAACTGTGCCCGAGGAGACGGACATCTTCGAAAGAAGGATTTAACACAGATAGTGGCGAGATTCATACCAGCTCACACGTACAAGGCACATCAAGCTAACTAGCTTGAAAAACTCAGCAACTGCTGAAACATTACTTAACAAGTAACAATGCAGTACATAACTAAACAAAGTTGTACTGAACCAGATAATGATCGTAGGAAAATGAAGCACTGGGCGGGCGCCCAGCATCCTCTACGGACTACGAGAAAAGGATTTACCGGTAGGTAACCAAATTCCTATTTTCTGTTACGTCCTGGAGGATGCTGCAGAAGTGATTAACTGAACTTCAGATCATCAGAGGCCAAAGTATTGAACTTGTAGAACTTAACAAACGCGTTCTACCCAGGCCAAAGAGTCCGATTTCCTGTGACGAGCAGTCCTCTTCACATAGATTTTCAAAGCCCTCACAACATCCAAGGACTTTGACGAAATTGAGGAGTCAGTAGCCACTGGCACCACAATAGGTTGGTTGATATGAAATGCCGACACACCTTTGGAAGAAACTGGTGACGTGTCCGGAGCTCAGCTCTATCTTTTGTGGAAGATCAAGTAAGGGCTTTTACAGGACAAAGCCCCCAATTCTGACACACGTCTAGCAGAAGCTAAGGCCAACAACGTGACAGCTTTCCATGTAAGAAATTTGACCTCAACCTCCTGTAGAGGCTCAAACCAGTCCGACTGGAGAAACTGCAACACCACGTTAAGGTCCCAAGGCGCCGTAGGCGGTACAAAGGGAGGTTGGATGTGCAGAACTCCCTTCAAAAAGGTATGAACCTCAGGGAGGGCAGCCAATTGTTTCTGGAAGAAAATGAACAGGGCCGAAATCTGGACCTTCACAGATCCCAACCCCGGCCCATATCCACACCTGCTTGCAGGAAGAAGCGAAAACGTCCCAGTTGAAACTCCAGCGCAGGAAACTTCTTGGACTCACACCAAGAGACATATTTCTTACAAATACGATGGTAATGTTTAGACGTTACTCCTTTCCTAGCCTGTATCAGGGTAGGAGTGACCTTCTTCGGAATGCCCTTTCGAGCTAGTATCAGGCTTTTAACCTCCATGCTGTAAATGTAGCCGCGGTAAGTCTGATAGGCGAACGGCCCCTGCTGCAGCAGGTCCTTCCAAAGAGGAAGAGGCCTCGGCTCTTTCTGCAAGAGATTCAGAAGGTCTGCGTACCAAGCCCGCCTTGGCCAGTCTGGAGCAATGAGGATCATTTGAACTCTTGTTCTCCTTACGAGCTTTAGAACTCTTGGAATGAGTGGGAGTGGTGGAAACATGTACACCGATTGGACAACCCACGGAGACACCAGGGCATCCACTGCCACTGCTTGTGGGTCCCTCGACCTGGAACAATAGCATTGAAGCTTCTTGTTGAGACGAGAGGCCATCATGTCTATTTGGGGTAACCCCCAAAGGTCTGTTATTACCTTGAACACCTCCGGATGGAGACCCCACTCCCCAGGATGGAGATCATGTCTGCTGAGGAAGTCTGTTTGTCACCACTGACATTGCAGCTCTGGTTTTCGTTCCACCCTGTTGGTTTATGTAAGCCACCGTCATTACATTGTCCAACTGTACTTGAATGGCCCGTTTTCTTAGAAGATGGGCCGCCAGAAGAAGACCGTTGTAGACGGCTCTTTGTTCCAGGATGTTGATCGGCAGGCCGGCTTCCAGACTTGACCACCTTCTTTGGAAGGTTTCCCCTTTGACTGCGCCCCAGCCCCGGAGGCTAGCATCCGTGGTTAGAAGGACCCAGTCCTGAATCCCGAACCTGCGGTCCTCCAGAAGGTAAGGCAATTGGAGCAACCAGAGGAGTAAAATCCTGGCCTTTGGCGACAGACAAATTCTCTGGTACATGTGTAGATGAGATCCTGACCACTTGTCCAGGAGATCCAGCTGGAAGGCCCGAGCATGGAACTTCCCGTACTGGAGAGCCTCATAAGAGGCCACCATCTTCCCCAAAAGGCGAATGCATTGATGAACCGACACCCGGGCTGGCTTCAGGACATCCTGGACCATTGTTTGTATCACCAATGCCTTTTTCTGTGGAAGAAACATCCTCTGCACTTCTGTGTCGAGGATCATCCCCAGAAATGACAACCTCCGGGTTAGTTCCAAATGAGATTTTGGAAGATTCAGAATCCAACCGTGGACTCTGAGTAGGCGGGTCATGAGTACAATGGACTGCAACAGCTCCTCCTTGGACAATGCTTTTATCAGTAGATCTTCTAGATACGGAATGATGTTCACCCCGTTTTCGGAGTAAAACCATCATCTCCGCCATCACCTTGGTGAACACCCTTGGTGCTGTAGAGAGGCCGAATGGCAGGGCCTGGAACTGAAAATGACAGTCCAGTAATGCAAAACGGAGATAAGCCTGATGCGGTAGCCAAATCGGAATGTGGAGGTACGCATCCTTCATATCCAGGGATACTAGGAATTCCCCCTCTTCCAGACCTGATATCACCGCGCTGAGAGACTCCAATCAGTGATTTAGGTTCAGAATGGGCTTTTCGGTACCACAAAAAGGTTTGAATAGTAACCCGTGGCTTGCGAATGAGGAGGCACTGGCACAATGACCTGTGCCTCCACCAACTTCTGAACTGCTGCTTGTAGGACAGTCCTGCTCTCCAGCAGAGCTGGCAAGCCTGATTTAAAAAATCGGTGAGGAGGGAGATTTTGAAATTCCAACCTGTATCCCTGGGACACTTAATCTATCACCCAGGGATCCAGGCCGGATGATACCCAGACGTGACTGAACTGTCTGAGCCTCGCTCCCACTGGCCCCACCTCCAGGCTGTGCGGTCCACCGTCATGCGGAGGACTTCGGCGTACTGGAAGCAGGCTTAGTTTCCTGGGAACTTGCCGCAGCAGGTTTCTTGGACTTAGCTCGACCTCCCATAAAGAAGGTATTGGACAGCTTGGCCTTTCTAGGCTTGTTAGGCTGAAAGGACTGCGATGCTGATGAAGAGAAGGATTTCTTCGGAGCAGGTGCAGCTGAGGGAAGGAACGGAGACATACCCGCCGTAGCCGTGGGTATCCAAGCATCCAAAGCTTCCCCATAGAGAGCCTGCCCTGTGTAGGGTAGGGACTCCACACTTTTCCTGGATTCCACGTCGACCGACCACTGGCGCATCCACAGTCCCCGACAAGCTGAAACAGACATGGAAGAGACCCCCGCAGCCATGGAACCCAGGTCTTTCATGGATTCTACCATAAAACCTGCCGAATCGTGAATGTTACGCAAAAACAATTCAACATCACCCTTATCCATTGTATCCAAATCCTCAAGTAAGGTGACTGACCATTTTACTATAGCTTTTGCAATCCATGCACTAGCAATAGTGGGACGTAATATGGCCCCCCAAAGCAGTGTACATTGATTTAAGTGTATTATCAATCTTTCGATCAGCCGGCTCCTTTAAGGCGGTAGATCCCGGAACAGGCAAAACCACCTTTTTTGAGAGTCTGGACACAGATGCGTCAACAATTGGTGGGCTTTCCCATTTTTTCCTATCCTCCTCAGGGAAAGGAAACGCCACCTGGACCCTTTAAGGGATCTGGAATATTTTCTCAGGGTTTTCCCATGCTTTCTCAAATATAGCATTCAATTCCTTTGACGCAGGGAAGTTTAGCGAGGCTTTCTTATTTTCAGTGAAAAAAAGCCTCCTCAACCTGCTCAGGTGTGGTATCATTAATATTCAACACATCCCTGATAGCTTCTATCATCAATTGCATCCCCTTTGCACGAGAGGCAGAACCCCGCAACACATCCCCATTCCCGTCTGTGGTATCAAAATCGGTATCCGTGTCATCTTGCATGACATGAACAAGCGCACGTTTGTGGGGGTATATAGCGGAGCGTCCTGAGGTACCAGAATCGGGCAATACTGCCATAGAGTTCTGTAATACCTGGGTTGCGGATTCATTACTTGCAACCCTGTCTGAAATCTGAGAAATCCAAGATTTGATATAGGAAAACAACTCAGGTTCCCTTGCTGGAATCTGTGCTAAACCAGTGCTATCCTGATTAGGGGACCACAAAACACTCCACACACACACACACACACACACACACACACACACACACACGCAGAGTCCCCCCCCCTCCAAGAATGGCAAGAGAGACATAGAGATTGGAGCCAACCCACACACAGCGCTTATAACCAAGGGGAGACCGCTTGTCAGCGCTGACTGTGCACCTTAATAGGTTACACAGTCGTATTGCAGCCTCCCTCCCCTTCTACAACCCCCTGGTACCGTGAGAGATAGCTGGAGTTGCTGTGGAGGGACCTTTTTTTTTTCCCCTGATCAGCGCTGCGCAGGCAGGAAAATGGCGCTGAACGCTGCTGGGTCCGCTCTGAGAAGCTCCGCCCCCAAAATGGCGCTGTCTTCCCGCTCTTCATCTGATTATACTGGCCTGGGGATTGATGCTGGCTGAGATCCTGGGACCCCGACAGGCTTTGTGACCAGTGTAGGGTGTAAGCGCAGGCTCAGGGTGCCCCTCAGCGCGCCGCACTATGTACTGCTGAGCCATTCTGGAGCGCAGTTAATACTGCGCTCCTACCCTGTTGCTGCCATCTTCACACCGGCCCCCTGCTTGCTGGGGGGGTCGGTGACTTACTCGCCACAATCTTCAGATCTGTAAGGGGATGGAGACATGCTGCTGGGGTGAGTGATCCCCTGTGGCGGGGAACGATCTATCCCCTCAGGAGCTCAGTGTCCTGTCAGCGGAGTAAGTGGCTCAGACCCCGCACGGCGGACACTACTCCCCCCCTTAGTCCCACGCTGCAGGGAGGCTGTCCCCAGCAGCCTCCCTGTAAAATAAAAAAACTCTAAAATAAAATGTTTCTAGAAAAGCTCTGGAGAGTCCCCTAGCTGTGACCAGCTCCTCGGGCACATTTTCTAAACTGATTCTGGCAGGAGGGGCATAGAGGGAGGAGCCAGCCCACACTCTCAAACTCTTAAAGTGCCAATGGCTCCTGGTGGACCCATCTATACCCCATGGTACTAATGTGGACCCCAGCATCCTCATGGATGTAAGAGAAAACAAGTACTGCAAAACAGGAGTCATTTGCTTGTGGAAGCATTGGCTGATGAAATCATACTGTCATCTGTGTTCTACAGAAAATATTATTAATGTCAGAAGATTGAAATTACTTGCCATCCTCTGGTTCATCCACTTCACTTTTGATTAGTAGCCAGCAAGACTCTATCCACTTCAGCAGAAAAGGCAAGGGAGGTCAGGGGGTAAAGAGGGAAGAAATGGAAGGAGAAAAGGTTGACGGGAGTATGTGCAGTGCAAGATAAATGTGCCCCCTCTACAACTGCAGTAGAGGAAATGTAATCAAAACAGCCACACAATAGGCAGGAGTACATATGCAGTGGGTGGTATGTGCAGTGTAGCTGGCAATTGGGTTGTGCAATACAGGTTGAGTATGCCATATTCAAATATTCAGAAATACGGAATATTCCGAAATACAGAATTTTTTGAGTGAGAATGAGATAGTGAAACCTTTGTTTTCTGATGGCTCAATGTACACAAACTTTGTTTAATACACAAAGTTATTAAAAATATTGTATTAAATGACTTTCAGGCTGTGTGTATAAGGGGTATATGAAACATAAATGAACTGTGTGAATGTAGACACACTTTGTTTAATGCACAAAGTTATAAAAAAATAATGGCTAAAATGACCTTCAGGCTGTGTGTATAAGGGCCCTCATTCCGAGTTGTTCGCTCGCTAGCTGCTTTTAGCAGCATTGCTCACGCTAGGCCGCCGCCCTCTGGGAGTGTATCTTCGCTTAGCAGAATTGCGAACGAAAGATTAGCAGAATTGCGAATAAATAATTCTTAGCAGTTTCTGAGTAGCTCGAGACTTACTCCTACACTGCGATCAGCTCAGCACGTTTCGTTCCTGGTTTGACGTCACAAACACGCCCTGCGTTCGGCCAGCCACTACCCCGTTTCTCCAGCCACACCTGCGTTTTATCCTGGCACGCCTGCGTTTTTCCGCACACTCCCAGAAAATGGTCAGTTTCCGCCCAGAAACACCCACTTCCTCTCAATCACACTCCGATCACTTCAACGATGAAAATTCTTCGTTCGGACGTGAGTAAATCTACTACGTTTTGTGCTAAATTACTTAGCGCATGCGCACTGCGTACCATGCGCATTTTTGCCTTAATCGCTCCGTTGCGAAAATCGGCAACGAGCAAACAACTCGGAATGACCCCCAAGGTGTATATGTAACATAAATGCATTCTGTGCTTAGATTTAGGTCCCATCGCCATGATATCTCACTATGGTGTGCAATTATTCCAAAATACGGAAAAATCCGATATCCAAAATACTTCTGGTCCCAAGCATTTTGGATAAGGGATACTCAACCTGCATGCTCACAATGTGTTGTGTGTAATTACAGTGGTCCTTCTGTGATACCCTGCCCAAGTAAGGTGTCATCCTTAAAAAGCCCCTTTTGGGATAGAAAGTGACAGTGAGGGTCATTCCAAGTTGATCACTAGCTACATTCGTTCGCTGTGCAGCGATGAGGCAAAAAAATGACGCAATGCGCATGCGCAGCGTATTATTACAACGAACAATGTAGTTTAACACAGGGTCTAGCAATGCTTTTCAGTCGCACAGGCAGCCGCAGAGTGATTGACAGGAAGAGGGCGTTTCTGGGTGTCAACTGACTGTTTTCAGGGAGTGTTCGGAAAAACGCAGGCGTGCCAGAAAAAACGCAGGCGTGGCTGGGTGAACGCAGGGCGTGTTTGTGACGTCAAATCAGGAACTGAATGGTCTGAAGTGATCGCAAGCGCTGAGTAGCTTTGAAGCTACTCAGAAACTGCACAAAATAATTTTGTAGCCGCTCTGCGATCCTTTCGTTCGCACTTCTGCTAAGCTAAAATACACTCCCAGTGGGCGGCAGCATAGCGTTTGCACGGCTGCTAAAAACTGCTAGCGAGCGATCAACTCGGAATGACCACCAGTGACTCTTGCATTAGAATATGTTTAGCTGAACTGAAGGTTTCCCAGCATTTCAATACTTGTTTATTCTATGTTCAAATGTGTGAAAAGGAATATTATTTATAAACAAAAAAGGAGATTTATGGTAAGAACTTACCGTTGTTAAATCTCTTTCTGCGAGGTACACTGGGTTCCACAGGGAATAACATCGGGCTGTAGAGTAGGATCTTGATCCGAGGCACCAACAGGCTAAAGCAGATATGTCCAAACTGCGGCCCTCCAGCTGTTGAGAAACTACACATCCCAGCATGCTCTGACACAGATTTAGCATTCTCTGACAACAAAACTGTGTCAGGGCATGCTGGGATATGTAGTTTCACAACAGCTGGAGGGCCACAGTTTGGACATGCCTGGGCTAATGCTTTGACTGTTCCCAAGATGCTCAGCGCCGCCTCCTCTTTAACCCCGCCTCCGTGCACAGGAGCTCAGTTTCGTTAACCAGTCCAATGCAGTAGCAGGCAAAAGAGACGACAACCGTTAGTAGCCACGTACACCACATTCTTACGACGGGAGAAGGTATCAGCGGGTAATGCCATACAAACCCAAAGAAGCTAAGTGCGTCAGGGTGGGCGCCCTGTGGAACCCAGTGTACCTTGCAGAAAGAGATTTAACAACGGTAAGTTCTTACCATAAATCTCCTTTTCTGCAGCGGGGTACACTGGGTACCACAGGGAATAACATCGGGGATGTCCTAAAGCAATTCCTCATTGGAGGGGATGCACTGTAGCGAGCACAAGAACCCGGCATCCAAAGGAAGCATCCTGGGAGGCGGAGTATCGAAGGCATAGAAACTTATGAACGTGTTCACTAAGGACCACAACTGTTCAAGGGTCGCACCACGGCGGGCCGCCCAAGAAGGTCCAACAGACCGAGTAGAATGGGCTTTTATGGTAGCAGGAGCTGGAAGGCCAGCCTGTATATAAGCATGTGCAATCACCATTCTAATCCATATGGCCAGGGTCTGCTTATTCGCAGGCCAGCCATGTTTGTGAAAACCAAAAAGTACAAAGAGAGAATCAGACGGAGGCTGTCCTCTTCAGATAGATACAGAGAGCCCGTACCACATCCAAAGACCGCTCTTTAGATGACAATTCAGGAGAGATAAAGGCCGGAACCACAATCTCTTGGTTAAGTTGGAAAGAAGATACCACCTTAGGTAGATAACCAGGGCGTGTCCGAAGGACTGCCCGGTCACAGTGAAAAATCAGAAACGGAGACCGACAGGATAAGGCACCCAAATCTGAAATCCGTCTAGCAGAGGCAAAAGCCAGCAGAAACATAACCTTAAGAGTAAGCCACTTAAGGTCAGCAGACTCAAGAGGTGCAAATGGAGACTCTTGCAAGGCCTCCAGAACCACCGACAAATCCCAAGGAGCCACAGGCGGGACAAAGGGAGGTTGAATCCGTAACACACCCTGAGTGAATGTATGAACATAAGGCAGAGTCGCAATTTTTCTCTGAAACCACACCGACAAGGAAGAAATATGGACCTTGATGGAGGCCAGACGAAGGCCCAAGTCCAGGCCCTGTTGTAGGAAGGCCAAAAGTTTGGCCGTACTAAACTTGTAAGCATCATGATTGTTAGCTGCGCACCAAGCAAAGTAAGAATTCCAGATCCTATGATAAATCCGAGCAGAAGCCCGTTTACGGGCCTTCAACATGGTTTGAATGACCACCTCAGAATCCTCTGGCCCTCAGAACTGAAGCTTCTAGAGCCACGCCGTCAAAGCCAGCCGGGCCAAATCCTGGTATACACAAGGGCCCTGAACGAGGAGGTCTGGGCGTTGTGGAAGTAGAAGAGGAAGCTCTATCGAGAGACCCTGTAGGTCTGAGAACCAATGCCGTCTGGGCCACGCTGGAGCGATCAGAAGCAGGATTCCTTCTTCTTGCTTGAACTTCCTTATCACCCTGGGCAGAAGAGACACCGGAGGGAACACGTACAGCAGCCGAAAGTTCCATGAAATTGCCAGAGCGTCCACGAACGCTGCTTGAGGATCACTTGTCCTTGCTCCGAAGACCGGAACCTTGTGATTGTGTCGAGACGCCATCAGGTCTATGTCTGGTAGGCCCCACCTGTCCATTAGGAGTTGAAATACTTCTGGATGGAGGCTCCACTCTCCGGCGTGTACGTCCTGACGACCGGGGAAGTCCGCTTCCAAGTTGAGGACCCCCGGAATGAACACCACCGATATGGCTGACAGATGGCATTCCGCCCACTAAAGAATCTTTGACACTTTCATCATTGCCATGCGGCTTTGAGTGCCGCCTTGATGATTTATGTACGCCACCGTGGTTGCGTTGTCCGATTGTACTTGAACAGGCCTGTTCTGTATCAGATGCTGGGCCAGGTTCAGAGCATTGAACACTGCCCGCAATTCCAGAATATTTATCGGGAGGAGAGACTCCTCCTTGGTCCACCAACCCTGAAGGGAGTGTTGCTCCAACACCGCGCCCCAACCCCTCAGACTGGCATCCGTCGTCAGAAGGACCCAGCTGAAGTTCCAGAAGGGACGACCCCTGCTCAATCGTAGGTCCTGGAGCCACCAGTTCAGTGACAGACGAACCTCCGGAGACAATGAGATCATTTGAGACCTGATCCGGTGAGGCAGGCCTTCCCACTTAGCAAGAATCAGTTTCTGCAGAGGGCGGGAATGAAATTGAGCATACTCCACCATGTTCAAAGCCTAGTACTTGCATCGCAGAGTGAATCGACACTCGCGGACGAGAGAGGGAGCATTGAATTTTGTCCTGAAGGTTCAGAACCTTCTCCTGAGACAAGAACAACCGCTGGTTGTGAGTGTCCAACAATGCCCCCAGGTGCACCATGCTCTGAGCAGGGACCAAGGAGGACTTCTTCCAGTTGATGAGCCACCCGTGGGCTTGCAGGAACTGGGCCGTCAGATCCAGATGACGGAGAAGAATTTCTGGGGAATTTGCCAGGATCAGCAAGTCGTCCAGATATGGTAGGATCCCGACACCCTGACGGCGGAGTAAAGCTGTCATCACTGCCATGACCTTTGTGAAGACTCGCGGAGCCGTGGTCAAACCAAAAGGTAAAGCGCGAAATTGATAATGGAGGTTGCCAATAGCAAACTGCAGGTACTGCTGATGCGACATGGCAATAGGAAAATGGAGATAAGCATCTTGTATGTACAGGGAGACCATATAGTCCCCAGGCTCCAAAGCCAGAACAACAGAGCAAAGAGTTTCCATCCAAAACTTGGAGCCTCTCACCAATTTGTTCAAGGACTTGAGGTTGAGAATGGGCCGGGAGGAACCATTCGGTTTCGGTACTAGGAACAGCGGTGAATAGTACCCCTTGCCTCTCTGAGCCAGAGGCACCGGCACTACCACTCCTGTGTCCAGGAGGGATTGTACCACCAAATTAAGAGTTTCTGCCTTCACCGGATCCGAAGGGATGTCCGTCAGGCAAAATCGATGAGTGTACAATTCTTGAAGGATATGGCGTATCCGTGAGTGATGACTTCCCATACCCAGGCATCTGAAGTGGTCTTCAACCTTTCCTGGGTAATCCTTAGAAGTCGGCCTCCCACCCTGGGTTTCCCCAGGGGGAGGCCCGCCCCGTCATGCAGCAGGCTTGTCTGATTTGGAAGCAGGCTGACGGGCAGCCCAGGCACGTTTAGGTTTAGCATTAGTGGTTTTGGAAGTGTGAGCCTGTTTCGGGGACACCTGACCCTTTGCTTTACCTGGAGGACGAAAGGAACGAAAGGAAGTACTCTTAACCTTCGGGACCAAAGGAGCAGTACTAGGTAGACATGCTGTCTTAGCAGAAGCCAAGTCAGCCACAATCTTGTTGAGATCCTCACCAAAAAGAATGTCTCCCTTAAAAGGGAGCACCTCCATGGTTTTCTTAGAGTCCAGATCCACAGACCAGGACCGTAACCAGAGAATCCGGCAAGCCAAAATGGATGTAGTAGAAGCCTTGGCCGCCAGAATACCGGCATCAGAAGCCGCCTCCTTAATGTAATGAGATGCTGTGACAATATACGAGAGGCATTGTCTAGCATTATCAGAAAAGTTGGACGGCAGCTCTGCTTCCACCTCCTGAGCCCACGCTTCAATAGCTTCTGCAGCCCAAGTAGCTGCAATAGTGGGACGATGCACAGCTCCTGCGAGGGTGTAAACAGCTTTTAAGCAAACCTCCACGTACTTATCCGTCGGTTCTTTCAGAGAAGTGACGGTAGTTACAGGCAGAGCAGAGGACACTACCACCCGCGCCACTTGCGAATACTTAGCTCCGCAGCGAGGGGATAGCGAGCCAGCATCTTCTTGTGAGGTGTGAATTTCTTTCCTGGATTTTCCAAGGATTCCTGACGTATGTCAACTAAGTGGTCAGAATGAGGCAAAACTTGTTTAATAACCTTCTGATGTTTAAACCTATCCGGTTTCTTAGAGGTAACAACAGGTTCTGGGTCATCATCAATTTGAAGACTCAGCCTGATGGCCTCCAATAAGTCAGGAACATCCACCTGCGAAACAGATTCCCCATCAGAAACATCTGGGTCAGTGTCTGAGGGGTCAGTATATATGCCATCTTTATCAGACGAAGTGTCTGGAACATGGGTGGATTGTGAGGAAGTAATGGCCCGCTTAGAGGACCCCTTGGTCTTAGGCGGGCGAGGGTTAGGTTTTTGTTTGTTCAGTGAGTGATTCAATTGCTGTAACTGAGTGGACAGGAGATCTGCCCATGGCGGATTAACCGCAGGGACAATATGTGGCTGTACCTGAGGTCCCATAGGGGGCGTGAGTCTAGTTACCAGTGTATTTAGTAGAGAAGAAAAAGTAGCGCAAGGTGGGTCATTATGGACCCCCGTTGCTACGGCCCTACTGGGGGGCAGGGAGCCCCCAGAACCTGAACCCTCTGCTGCTATATTTTCCTCCAAATTGTCTGCAGCGTCACCACCACGCAGCCGCAAAACCGTCGCCACTTGAAGCTGACATAATATGAAAGCATGAACCACGGACAACAAATTACAATCTCAGCAGTATAATACCTAATCAAGAACCCCCTGTGATAGCACAAACAGAGGATTCAAGAGGTATATAATGACTGAAAATCACAGAGAAAAATACACAATAATGAGTTTTATGGTAAGAACTTACCTTTGTTAAAACTCTTTCTGCGAGGTACACTGGGCTCCACAAGGATAGACATTGGGGTGTAGAGTAGGATCTTGATCCGAGGCACCAACAGGCTCAAAAGCTTTGACTGGTCCTAAGATGCATAGCGCCGCCTCCTCTATAACCCCGCCTCCCTGCACAGGAGCTCAGTTCTTAGTTAACCAGCCCAATGCAGTAGCAGGAAAAGAGACGACAACAGTAGCCACATAAACCGCACTCTCACGACAGGAGAAAGTGTCAGCGGCTAATGCCGTACCAACCCAAAGAAGCTAAGTGCGTCAGGATGGGCGCCTTGTGGAGCCCAGTGTACCTCGCAGAAAGAGTTTTAACAAAGGTAAGTTCTTACCATAAAACTCGTTTTCTGCTGCGGGGTACACTGGGCTCCACAAGGATAGACATTGGGGATGTCCTAAGCAGTTCCTTATGGGAGGGGACGCACTGAAGCGGGCACAAGAATCCGGCGTCCAAAGGAAGCATCCTGGGAAGCGGCACTATCGAAGGCATAGAACCTTATGAACGTGTTTACTGAGGACCACGTAGCTGCCTTGCACAATTGTTCAAGGGTCGCACCACGGCGGGCCGCCCAAGAAGGTCCAACGGAACGAGTAGAATGGGCCGTAATGTGAGCAGGAGCTGACAGACCAGCCTTCACATAAGCTTGTGCAATCACCATTCTAATCCATCTGGCCAAAGTCTGCTTGTGAGCAGGCCAGCCCCGTTTGTGAAATCCAAACAGAACAAAGAGAGAATCAGATTTCCTAATAGAAGCAGTTCTTTTCACATAGATACGGAGAGCCCGTACCACATCCAAAGACCACTCTTTGGGAGACAGATCAGGAGAAACAAGTGCCGGAACCACAATCTCCTGATTAAGGTGGAACAAAGAAACCACCTTAGGTAAATATCCGGGACGAGTCCTAAGAACCGCCCGGTCACGGTGAAATATCAGATATGGGGAACTACAAGACAAGGCACCCAAATCCGACACTCTTCTAGCTGAGGCAATAGCCAGCAGAAACACCACCTTAAGGGAAAGCCACTTAAGATCAGCCGAACCAAGAGGTTCAAACGGAGACTCTTGTAACGCCTCCAAAACCACCGACAAGTCCCAAGGAGCCACAGGCGGGACATAGGGAGGTTGGATACGCAACACACCCTGAGTAAAGGTATGCACATCAGGTAAGGTCGTAATCTTTCTCTGAAATCACACCGACAAGGCAGAAATGTGAACCTTGAGGGAGGCCAGACGCAGGCCTAAGTCCAGGCCCTGCTGAAGAAAAGCCAACAACTTGGCTGTACTAAACTTGGAAGCGTCATAATTGTTAGATGCGCACCAAAGTAAGAATGCCAGACCCTATGGTAAATCCGAGCAGAAGCCGGTTTCCGGGCCCGCAACATAGTCTGAATGACCGCCTCAGAAAACCCTTTAGCCCTCAAGACGGAAGCTTCAAGAGCCACGCTGTCAAAGACAGCCAGGCCAGGTCCTGGTAGACACAGGGGCCCTGAACGAGGAGGTCTGGGCGTTGTGGAAGTAGAATTGGACGAGAGGCCTTGCAGGTCTGAGAACCAGTGCCGTCTGGGCCGCGCTGGAGCTATGAGAAGCAGGAGTCCTCTTTCCTGCTTGAACTTCCGAATTACCCTGGGCAGGAGTGACACCGGAGGGAACATGTACGGCAGCCGAAACACCCACGGCACCGCCAGCGCATCCACGAATGCTGCTTGAGGATCCATTGTCCTTGCTCCGAAGACCGGAACCTTGTGGTTGTGTCGAGACGCCATCAGATCCACGTCTGGAAGGCCCCACCGGACGTCTGTCAGGCAAAATCAATGAGGGGGGGCGGTTTTTGAAGGCTATGGCGTAACCTCGAGTGACGACTTCCCGTACCCAGGCATCTGAAGTGGACTTCAACCAATCCTGGGTATACCCTAGAAGCCGGCCCCCCACCCTGGGATCCCCCAGGGGGAGGCCCGTCCCGTCATGTGGCAGGCTTATCGGTCTTGGAAGCTGGCTGATGGGCAGCCCAGGCTCTTTTGGGCTTTTGCTTACCAGGTTTGGAAGTGCGGGCCTGCTTGTGGTACGCCTGACCTTTTGCTTTACCTGAAGGACGAAAGGGGCGAAAGGAAGTACCTTTAACCTTCGGCACAGAAGGGGCGGTACTTGGCAGACAGGCAGTAGCCAAGTCAGCCACTATCTTATTTAAGTCCTCCCCAAACAGAATATCTCCCTTGAAAGGGAGCACCTCCAGGGTTTTTCTAGAATCCAGATCCACGGACCAGGATCTCAGCCACAATATCCGGCGAGCCAGGACTGACGTAGTAGAGGCCTTGGCTGCTAGAATACCGGCATCAGAAGCCGCCTCTTTAATATAGCGAGAAGCTGTGACAGTATATGACAAGTACTATCTAGCATGGTCAGAAGAGATTTCAGCTTCCAACTCTAGGGCCCACGCTTCAATAGCCTCTGCAGCCCATGTTGCTGCAATAGTGGGCCTTTGTGCAGCACCCGTGAGGGTGTAAATCGCTTTCAGACAACCCTCCACACGTTTATCCGTAGGCTCTTTCAGAGATGTGACGGTAGTGACAGGTAGAGCTGAGGAAACCACCATCCTAGCCACATGCGAGTCCACAGGAGGAGGCGTTTCCAAATTTTTAGACAGCTCTGGCGCGAGGGGATAGCGAGCCAGCATCTTCTTTTGAGGCACAAACTTCTGCACTGGATTTTCCCAGGATTCCTGACGTATATCCACCAGGTGATCAGAGTGAGGTAAAACTTGTTTAACCACCTTCTGACGCTTGAACCTATCTGGTTTCTTAGGAGGGACGGATGGCTCGGGATCATCTGTAATCTGTAGATTTAATTTAATAGCCTCCAAAAGATCAGGAACATCCACGTGTGAACTACCCTCCCCATCAGCAGTATCTGTGTCAAAATCTGTGGGGTCAGTGTAAGCGCCATCTTCATCAGACGAGGTGTCAGTGACAGCAGTGGATTGTGAGGAGGTAAGAGCTCGCTTAGAGGACCCCTTGGTCTTAGGCGAGTGAGGGTCTGACCTTTTAGTAGTCAAAGACTGGTTCAATTTCTTCAATTGAGCAGACAAGTTATCTGCCCACGGCGGGTTAGCCGCGGGGACCACATACGGTTGAACCGGCATAGGAGGTCCCATAGGGGGCGTTAGTTTAGTAACTAGCGTATTCAGAAGTGTGGAGAAAGTAGCCCACGGCGGGTCATTATGGACACCCGTTGCCACAGTCCCACTGGGGGGCAAGGAGCCCCCAGAACCAGAGCCCGCAGCTGCTATATTATCCTCATAGGGATCTGTGGCATCAGCAACACCGGTAGTGTGTTCAGCCCAGAACCGTTACCCTCAGAAGCAGACATGATATAGTTTGCAATATCAGGTAACACAGTACAAGTGTCAGCAGCACAATACCTCTTGCCCAAACCCCTGCGCAGTGTAGTCAGCACAAGCAGGGATACAGGAGAGATATGGTGACTAAAATCACAGAGAAAAATACAATTAGAGTATGTCTTGTGAATATCCTATATTACAGTATTAGAAACCTGACGCACCAAGCCCCCTCAGGTTATACAATATAGGGATAGCAAGTTGAGTGAGAGACACGAAATGAAAATCGCCCAGCAAGCTAATGCACACACATATAGTCACAGTTGTACAATGCAGAGGTTATTACAAACAATAATACTGCACTGGACTAGCTTATATATATATATATATATATATATATATATATATATATATATATATAGCTATGTAGTCAATAGATATAACACTGCACAGTAAGAACTGGATGTATATCACAGGGTACTTGTACCAGAGAACCCTGACTAAATGCACTGTTTCTTAACTATCACTGTCTAAATAACATGTAGAATACTTAAGTGTCTTGTAAAATCACAGCGCTGACTACAAGGCGGCTTTACAAAGGAGAATTTGCCCAAGCAGTCCCAGGAACAGTGTAGCTGAGAGAAATGGCGCCCAAACACTGACAGGGAGTGAGGGAGAGACAGATATGCAGCTCCAGTGCGGGAACATTTACTGGAAATGGCGCCCTGGGGCTGGGGGAGGAGCTCCAGGTCTAAGCCTTATCCCATCTGCTGGCAAAACCACCTGGTATTGCCGGCTACATATAAAAAGGTTTATAGAGAAAACCTGACCTGCACCCATGCCCTGGTGATCTAGTGGGATCGCCTGTACTGCCACAGTGTCCACCGGTCGCGCCGGATCGCGATACAGCACGGGTCCCGCGAGCGGGACCCACTCCCCACCTCCCGAAGCGCGGCTACGCGATCCCGGAGAGCCCCAGTCGTGTGCGTGACCAGAAGAAAACCGGAGCCTCCCGCTGTAGTTACCCGGCAACCAGGGCGCGAGTGTGTACAGCGCAGCTAGGGAGAGATGGAGCTGCAGCAGTGAATGTCTACTGACATCTACACACTGCTGCAGCCCTTGAAGTCTTCACTTTTCTTCAGAAAAAAGCTCTTCTTAGGGCTGCCTGGAGCAGCCCCTCTGTTACGTGCCTGCTATCTGCGGCACCAACTACAAAACTGAGCTCCTGTGCAGGGAGGCGGGGTTATAGAGGAGGCGGCGCTATGCATCTTGGGAACAGTCAAAGCTTTTGAGCCTGTTGGTGCCTCGAATCAAGATCCTACTCTACACCCCAATGTCTATCCTTGTGGAGCCCAGTGTACCCCGCAGCAGAAAAGTATATCTTGTGAAACACCTATATCAAATAACCCTGACGCACTTAGCCCCCCTCAGGGTACAGAATATAGGGAAAGCAATCTGAGTGAGATACACGGAATAGAAATGACGCAGCAGCTATATGCACACACACATAGTCACATGTACAATGCAGAAATTATGACAATCAATAAAACTGCACTGGACTAGCAATACTAAGTAAAGCTATACAGATCAATAGATATATCAATGCACAGTAAAGGCTGGATGTATATCACAGGGTACTTGTACTACATAACCCTGAAGTAATGCACTGTTTCTTAACTAACACTGCAACCAGACATGTAAAATACTTAAGTGTCCTGTAAAATGCACAGTGCTGACATGCACGCGGCTTTAGAGGAGGCTTTGCCCAAACAGTCCCAGGATCAGCTCAGCATGTGAAGATGGCGCTCAAACGCTGAAAGCGAGTAAGGGAGAGAGAGAGATGCCGCCTCAGGGCGGGAACATTTACCCTAAATGGTGCCCTGGGGCTGGGGGAGAGGCTACAGGTCAGAGCCTTATCCCCTTGCTGGACTTCACCACCGGGTACTGTGGGCTATATGTAAATGGTTTTTAATAAAATCGACCTGTGCCCCTGCCCTGGTGGTCCAGTGGGGTCCCTGTACTACCACAGTGTCCAGGCCTGCGCGCGCGGCCCACCTCCCATCGGCCGCGCTGAATTGCGATTTCCAGCGGGTCCCGCCTGGGGGACCCTCTTACCTCCTCCCTTGATGCGGCCACGTGATCCTGGAGAGCTGCGGCTGGTGTGTGTGTCTGATGAAGAGAACCGGAGTCTCCGCTGTAAGTACCCGGCAACCAGGGACACGGGAGTATACAGCGCCGCTGGGGGAGGTGATGGAGCTGCAGCAGGAGATGTCAGAATGATATCTAGCACTGAGAGTGTCTCTGCTGCAGCCCTTGAAGTCTTCTTTCTTCACTTTAAAAAGCTCTTTTGAGGGCAAACTGAGCTCCTGTGCACGGAGGCGGGGTTATAGAGGAGGCAGCGCTGAGCATCTTGGGAACAGTCAAATCTTTAGCCTGTTGGTGCCAAGGATCAAGATCCTACTCAACACCCCGATGTTATTCCCTGTGGAACCCAGTGTACCCCGCTGCAGAAAGGGCAAATGTATGACAAGCCAGCTTGAAAATACTCCCGCCAGCTGCCGGAGGAGTCAGCATGAGCCACCAGCTATAAAAAGTGGAGGAGAAAGCCGTTAAGCAGGTTTTACTGGACAGTAACTGCAGGTGTGTGTCGGATCGCGTTTCTGTCAGCAAGCAGGAGCGCAGGATAAGCACCAAGAAAACGGCACAGACTCAATCAGGAGGAACTAGTGAGTTGGACGTAGAGGGGGAGTAGGTATGTACATCTGAGCAGGGAGTGTTACAGCACAGCCGTAAAGAGGGACGCCAATAAGATTAGCAGAGGTGACAGGCCGTGAGGCAGTCCAAGCAGGGCCGGCCTGAGCTTTGTTTTATTGGTAAGCACAAATTTTTTTTGGGCGCCCCTTGATGGGATAAGGGACGGCGCGTGCAAGGGGTGTGGTCTCACAAGAAAGGGGTGTAGTCACACAACTGTACCCCAAGGGTACAGGGAGATAGTGGGTGACTGGTGAGGCAGTGGTGACAGGGAGATAGTGGGTGACTGAGGCAGGGGTGACAGGTAGATAGTGGGTGACTGAGGCAGGGGTGACAGGTAGATAGTGGGTGACTAAGGCAGGGGTGACAGGTAGATAGTGGGTGACTGAGGCAGGGGTGACAGGTAGATAGTGGGTGACTGAGGCAGGGGTGACAGGTAGATAGTGGGTGACTGAGGCAGGGGTGACAGGGAGATAGTGGTTGACTGAAGCAGGGGTGACAGGGAGATAGTGGGTGACTGAAGCAGGGGTAACGGAGATAGTTTGTGATTGAGGCGGGGTAACAGGGAGATAGTGGATGACTGAGGCAGGGGTGACAGAGAGATAGTGGGTGACTGAGGCAGGGGTGACAGGTAGATAGTGGGTGACTGAAGCAGGGTTAACAGCGAGATAGTGGGTGTCTGAGACAGGGGTGACAGGGAGATAGTTTGTGATTGAGGCGGGGTAACAGGGAGATAGTGGATGACTGAGGCAGGGGTGACAGAGAGATAGTGGGTGACTGAGGCAAGGGTAACAGGTAGTGGGTGACTAAGGTAGCAGTGACAGGGAGATAGTGGGTGACCCAGTGCCACTTAGCAGCATTAAACCCATACACTCTATGTGCATGTGTCCTCACCTCAATGGATCTTTCCCAGTTAATGGATGCTGTGCTGCTGTGGGTCCTCCTACATTGCTCCTCAGCCCTGCATGCGAAAAGTGCCCTGTGTCCACTCTGCCAGTGGTGTCCTGGGAGTGGAGTTGCGGCGGTGTCAAAACAGCGGGGTTGCCTGCGGTGTCCAGGGAACGGATGACATCCTGGGACTCGAACGCTCGGGTTGGGAAGGGGAAGGGGGGGGGGGATGAATAGGGAGAATGCAGTCGTGGCACCTTGCACAGTGTGGCGATCTACGTGGCTGTGTACTCCGTGTAATGGCCCTGAGTCCAAGAGACAGCAGTTCATACTAAAAATCAAGATCAAGCAAGCTTTGCTCTACTGCTGTCACCCTCTCCCAGACATCACCCTCTCCATGCCTTCCACTACTGTCACCCTTCCCCTGTGACCCACTGCTGTCACCCTCAACAAGGCATCACCCTTTCCCTGTCACCAACTGCTGTCACCCTCAACCAGGCATTACCCTGTCCGTCTGTCTTCCTCTCTCATCACCCTCTGCTTCTCCCAACATCTTCTGCCTTTCCCCGTCTCCCAAACACTGCTCCCTGTGTGACTCTCCCTATCATCCACTACCTCACCCTGTCACCCTCTGTCTCCCTCTCTTGTCACCGTCTGCCATGTGGCAAATCATAGTGAGGCGTTGGGGGGCCCAAAGAAAACTTTTGCGTCTGGGCCCACCAATCTCAAGTTCCGTGACTGCATCTTGAGTACTGTTAAATGTTAGGTAATTATTTTTTGGGATTTTTGGATGGCAGAAAGTTTTTTTTATTTATTTGTTTACGTTTTATTTATGTGTGTCTAACTATTGGGCTTTTGCATAGTATACTCCCATGGTAAAGGCTAAATAGCTTTTCCACCAATATTGGGAGCTATGTACTATTGAATCTATTAGGTTTTAATATAAAAACAGCTCAAGATACCCCTTTATTGATTGAATGATGCTTACACACATATATGTATTAGTTTTAGTTTCATATTTCACTTCATTAATTTCGATTTTAAATCTTTTATTTATTGTGAAGCAGCGTCATTTCCGGCTGGGCGGAACAAATGTTGCTTTCCTGTGTGTGGGATTGGCAACTTGGATCCAGTGCTTCTGCCATGTACATAGGAGGTAATTCAGACCTGATCGTAGCAGCAAATTTGTTAGCAGTTTGGCAAAACCATGTGCACTGCGGGGGGGGGAGGGGTTGCAGATAATAGGATTTTGGTACTTACCAGGTAAATCCTTTTCTTTGAATCCATAGGGGGCACTGGAGTACTCTTGGGATATGGACGGCTTAGCAGAAACAAAGGCACTGAATATTTAAATTTAGAACTCTCCACCCCTCCATATCCCCGAGTACCTCAGTGTTTTTTACTGAGCCGAACAGGAACTATAGAGAGGTTGACAATGGAGAATTCCTATAACCTAACGGACAACAACAAAGTTGACACATAACGTTACTGACAACGAAACAGTTGACACCATAACCGATAGAACCTTATAATTTGAACCAGTCGGTGAAAATGTGTTACCATAAGATCCCCTGAGCTTAATACAACCCAGGTAAAACTGCTCTGGGTGGGCGTCCAGTGCCCCCTATGGATTCAAAGAAAAGGATTTACCTGGTAAGTATCAAAATCCTATTTTCTTTTTCATCCACTAAGGGTCACTGGAGTACTCTTGGGACGTACCAAAGCTTCCCCTGTGGGCGGGAGAGCTGTTTGACACCTGTAACACTAGGCGGCCAAAGCTAGATGCTGATGCCGCAAACGTATCAAACTTGTAAAAGCGCACAAACATGTGCACTGAAGACCATGTAGCCGCACGGTCAAGCTGCGTCGTAGAAGCTCCACAACCAGCTGCCCATGACGTTCCCACAGAACCTGTGGGATGAGCTATTACTGATGTAGGCGACTGTAACCTAGCCTTAAGGTAGGCCTGACGTATAGTCAGTTGTATCCATCTGGATAAGGTCTGCTGAGAAGCTGGCCTCCACTTGGCAGCATCATAGAGAACAAACAACGTATCCGTATTACGAACTGTAGACGTTCGGGACACATAAACGCGTAATGCGCGTATCACATTCAGAGTTCCAGAATGTGCTGTCAACACAGGAACTACTATTGGTTGATTGATGTGAAAAAGATGACAATAGCTTTGGTAAGAAATCGAGATTAGTCCGAAGTTGCGCTCTGTCATCATGAAACACCAAATACGGTGGCTTGCATGACAAGGCACCCAAATCTGAAACACGCCTTGCCGAAGCTAAGGCTAGAAGAAAATTTTTTTTCCAAGTGAGAAACTTTATATCCACTTGCTGTAAGGGTTCAAAATATGAAGACTGTAAGAAATCTAAAACCAGATTCAAGTCCCATGGCGCTGTAGGTGGAATAAATGGAGGCTGTACTCTGAGGACACCCTGCAGAAAGGTGTGTACCGACGGCAATAGCGCCAATCGTCTTTTGAAAATAAATTGACAACACAGATACCTGCACCTTCAGTGTAGATAAACGCAGTCCTCCATCCAACCCCGTCTGTAAAAATAACAGAATACGGGTAACTTGAAAGATGATGTCGGAAACTTCCGAGCTTCACACCAACCTATATAGGCACGCCAAAATCTGTAATAATGAGCTGCCGTAACCGGCTTCCTAGCTCGTAACATGGTTGGTATAACCGATACTGTAATGCCCTCTCTTCTTAAGAGGGCGGTCTCAACAACCACCCCGTCAAACGCATCCGCGCTAAATAGGGGTAAAAGAACGGCCCCTGTTGTAACAGGTCTGGACGTAGTATGAACGGCCAAGGATCGTCTGCGAGTAGTCCTCGGAGATTCGAGAACCAAGCTCTCCGAGACCAATGAGATATCACTAGTATGACTGTGACGGACTCTCTTTTGATCCGTTTTAGCAACGGAGAGAGCAGCGGAAAACGGTGGAAACAGATACACGAGGCTGTACGGCCACGCGATTGTGAGAGCATCCACCGCCACTGCCCTTGGGATCTGTCCTTCTGGACACATACTGGGCATTTGTAATTGTGGCGAGATGCCATCATGTCCACCTGAGGGTAACCCCACCTGTGGACCAACATGTGAAACACCTCTGGATTTAATGCCCAGTCTCCTGGATAAAAATCCTGACGGCTGAGATCATCTGTCTAGCAGATGTCCACTCCCGGAATGAACCCAGTCGACAATATCACCTTGTGGTATTCTGGGCAATTGAGGATTCGAGCTACTTCCCGCATTGCCATGCGGCTTCTCGTTCCTCCCTGGTTGTTGTGTATGCGACTGCCGTCGCGTTGTCTGACTGCACTTGGACAGTCTGAGAGCGAAGCATGTAGTGCATTGTAAATTGCACGGAGTTTCAGGACATTTATAGACAGCAATCTGTCGTGATCCGTTTAGAAACCCTGTCGATGACCATTTTAAACTACAACTCCCCAACCTCTGAGACTCTCTCCCAGAGTAGAGACACCCTCGCCCCCCTGTAGGAAATCTGCCTATGTGAGGACGACCACTGCTGTTGAAATGGACGCGAGTGAAAACCTCCGAACTGAAGCGCTTTGAAAGCCCATCATTGTTCCTAATAGGCGAATACACAAATGTACCGATAGTGTGCGTGGCTTGAGCACTAATTGTACCAGATGGCGTATAATCTGTTCTTTCTGGTGTAGTAGGTAAATTCTTTGATTTACCGTATGTGGAATCATACCTAGGAATTGAAGTCGTTGAGACGGAATTAGATGCGATTGTTTTTGAAGTTGACACTGCAACCGTGGTGTACGTTAGCAGCGCAAGTCGGAGGAGCATCTGTTGAGACGGAGCTCTTATGAGCAGATCGTCTAAGTATGGAACGATTGTCACTGCCAGGGATCTGAGATGAGCTATCATCACAAACATAACTTTGGTGAATACCCGAGGCGCTGACAAGAGGCCAAACGGTAGAACCTGAAACGGTTAATGGTTGTGGCGTATTGCAAAACGCAAGAACCTGTGATGAGGTGACCAAACCGGAATGTGTAAGTACGCATCCTGGAGATCAAGCGTAATCATGCAATCTTGTGGCTCCAAATATGCAAATACTGACCGCAGAAAATCCATCTTCAATCTGTAGTAAATGACTTACTGATTGAGACTGCGACGGAGCCCTCCGGCTTCGGTACCACAAACAGACGGGAATAATAACCCTGACCTTGTTGGTGTACCAGGCCTGGAATTAAAAACTGCTGAAACCAGCAGAGACTGAATGGCAACCTGCCAAAACGCCTTATTTCGTCCGACAGAGGCAGTCCTGTCTTTTGAGTGGATGGCTGGAAACCCGGCAAATGTAACGTGTAAAGGCGCGCTCCCACAATTGGAAATTCGAGATGGGCTGAGAGCCCGTCAAGCCACTGCTTGTTGTGACTTTAGCGCCCTGGCGTTACAAGGCGTGACTATTTTTGTACCACAGCCTTGAAAAAAACTGAAGTCTAAAGGCTTTAAACGCCGGACCAGAGTATTTCCGTCTTGATACCGGAGGAGGCAATGGCTACCTGGCCTGAAATATGCATTTGTGAAATTTAGGACCAAACAACTTCTGGCCTTGTCGTGCTGAAACTAGCGACGATGAAAAGCAAGAAGCGAGGTAACAGGCGGCAGCAGGAGCTGTACAGAGATACTGAGCAGCTTCTTATTAACGATAAGTATAACTTGATCGTCATTGTTTCCATACACAGAGCGCCCTAGTGACCCAAATGTATCTTGGGTCTTTATAAGGTTTGACACAGACGAATTCACCAATGGCGGATTCTCCAATTTAGATGTCACTGTGTGGAAACGGGTAAATAGCCTTAAAATTTAGTAAGATATCCTAAATAAGAAACCCATTGAAGATCTGTTGTTTAGTAAAAACGACGGATTAGATGTTAGAGGCTCCTTAGTCTCTGTAAATTTCAGAGACTGACTCACTGGTCATTAGCAATGTATGGTTGTCAAAAGCCGCACTATCTGACTGTCTAATGTGCCCTCCTCACTCGTATTTAGCGCTGTGAGGTTTGACATAGAATTGTCAGACTGCAACATAGAAGAAATGTTTAAATTATAAGACCAGTTAAATTAACACCCTGGTATCCAAAGTGACGTTGGACCTTTGGAAAGGCTGAGACTCCTCCGTTAAAGCTGGCGGAGTAACTTCCGAGACTCCGATCTTACCGCTCCTGTCGAGCGGAGTCAATTTGAATTGCCAATGCTTAACATAGGATCTGGGAATGAACCGGCTTCCGGAGTGGAAACCTACAAAACATACTGAACATGTGGTAGATTTATGTCCAGACATTGTAGTAAAACTTATTTTTAGTCTGTGCTGGAGCCTTACTCCTTATGCAGACAGACAACACAATAGCCAAAGGACAGACACTTGCACGACTCAGTAAAATTATTACTTAAGGTGTGTAATATATATCTATTTATGGCCGAAATGCAGTTCACATGGGCAGCCTATGTGAAACCTGAACCCAAATTCCCACTAACACCCCTGCGCCTCCGGTGGAGTAGAGATGTAGGGCAGGAACGTTCTGGAATTACAAACTGGAAGAAACAGGAAGCATGGTTAAAATGGCCCCCATGCCATGCTTACACTGATAATCACAGGACAGTTTACAATTGCTACAGTGTTAATATAGGCTCAATAGCCTATTATACAGTGATAATCACAGGCAGGTCACAATACATGCTCTAGTGTTAATATAGGCTCAATAGTCTATTATACAGTGAAAATCACAGACAGTTTACAATACATGCCTCCAGTATTAATATAGGCTCAATAGCCTATTATACAGTGATAATCACAGGCAGGCCACAATACATGCTCCAGTGTTAACTCTGCCTGCTGACTGCAGTTTATATAGGTATGGCAGTGCTATTCTTCCCTTTACATTCCCTTGCAGCCGCACTGTAATCAGCCAGGTCCCCCCCCTTCCCCCTGTACTCCCTGTAGCGCTGTGTCTCAGCGGGGAGCGCCGGGAAGTCTTTGCAGGGAGGCGAGGGACACTTCTTGCCGAGCAGCGGAGGTCGGCTGGCCGGAGCGGCGCGTAGCGGCTTCCGGCGTCGCTAGCCGAGCTGCGGCGGTTCTCCCCCTCTCAGCGCTGGCACTTGCAATACAGCACTGACGGAGCGTCTGGGGCGGGCGGACGGAGCAGCCGGACGGAGCGGCTGGGGTGGCCGGACGGAGCGGCTGGGGCGGGCGGCTGTATGAGCGGCGGGAGCGGGCGGCATTACAACACTGACCCCACACAGCGGGGCGGCAGCCTGCGCTGACCACCCCGTTTCCCCAGCATACCTTGTTGTAGGGAGGCCTGCGACGGGCTTCTAACTGTAAGCTCCGAGCTCTTCCGGTCATTGCTGCGACGGTGCTTCTATTTGTAAGCTCCGTCCAGCTCTTCAGGTCATGGCTGCGACGGGGCTTCTATCTGTAAGCTCCGTCCAGCTGTTGCAGGAGGCAGTGGGCTGCCTGTGGCTGTGAGGGTGCTCTTTGTGAGGACCGACACGCCATGCGCTGTCCGTGCAGCGACACTATCCCGGACCCATGTTTTTACAGAAACTGGGAAGGGATGTGCTAAGTGAAAAAAGTAAAAATGTAAAAGTAAAAATGAAAAATTAATAAAATCTTCCACAAAGTGTGGGAACTCCACACAAGCCTTGTTAGTGCTGTGAGCACAGAAAAAACACTGAGGTACTCGGGGATATGGAGGGGTGGAGAGTTCTAAATTTAAATATTCAGTGCCTTTGTTTCTGCTAAGCCGTCCATATCCCAAGAGTACTCCAGTGACCCCTAGTGGATGAAAAAGAAATAACATGTGCAGAGAGAGTTAGATTTGGGTGGGGGGTGTTCAAACTGAAATCTAACTTGCAGTGTAAAATAATAAGAATTTACTCACCGGTAATTCTATTTCTCGTAGTCCGTAGTGGATGCTGGGAACTCCGTAAGGACCATGGGGAATAGCGGCTCCGCAGGAGTCTGGGCACAACTAAAAGAAAGCTTTTAGACTACCTGGTGTGCATTGGCTCCTCCCACTATGACCCTCCTCCAAGCCTCAGTTAGGATACTGTGCCCGGAAGAGCGGACACAATAAGGAAGGATTTTGAATCCCGGGTAAGACTCATACCAGCCACACCAATCACACCGTATAACTCGTGATACCATATCCAGTTAACAGTATGAAACATAACTGAGCCTCTCAACAGATGGCTCATAACAATAACCCTTTAGTGAACAATAACTATGTACAAGTATTGCAGACAATCCGCACTTGGGACGGGCGCCCAGCATCCACTACGGACTACGAGAAATAGAATTACCGGTGAGTAAATTCTTATTTTCTCTGACGTTCTAGTGGATGCTGGGAACTCCGTAAGGACCATGGGGATTATACCAAAGCTCCGAAAACGGGCGGGAGAGTGCGGATGACTCTGCAGCACCGAATGAGAGAACTCAAGGTCCTCCTCAGCCAGGGTATCAAATTTGTAGAATTTTGCAAACGTGTTTGCCCCTGACCAAGTAGCAGCTCGGCAAAGTTGTAAAGCCGAGACCCCTCGGGCAGCCGCCCAAGATGAGCCCACCTTCCTTGTAGAATGGGCTTTAACTGATTTAGGATGCGGCAGTCCAGCCGCAGAATGCGCCAGCTGAATTGTGCTACAAATCCAGCGAGCAATAGTCTGCTTAGAAGCAGGAGCACCCAGTTTGTTGTGTGCATACAGGATAAATAGCGAGTCAGTTTTCCTGATTCCAGCCGTCCTGGAAACATAAATTTTCAAGGCCCTGACTACGTCCAGTAACTTGGAATCCTCCAAGTCGCTAGTAGCCGTAGGCACTACAATAGGTTGGTTCAAATGAAAAGCAGATACCACCATAGGGAGAAACTGGGGACGAGTCCTCAATTCTGCCCTATCCATATGGAAAATCAGATAAGGGCTTTTAAATGACAAAGCCGCCAATTCTGATACACGCCTGGCCGAAGCCAAGGCCAATAACATGACCACTTTCCATGTGAGATATTTTAGATCCACGGTCTTTAGTGGCTCAAACCAATGTGATTTTAGGAAATTCAACACCACGTTGAGATCCCAGGGTGCCACTGGAGGCACAAAAGGGGGCTGAATATGCAGCACTCCTTTTACAAATGTCTGAACTTCAGGTAGTGAAGCTAGTTCTTTTTGGAAGAAAATCGACAAGAGCCGATATCTGTACCTTAATGGAGCCTAATTTTAGGCCCATAGTCACTCCTGCCTGTAGGAAGTGCAGAAATCGACCCAGCTGAAATTCCTCTGTTGGGGCCTTATTGGCCTCACACCAAGCAACATATTTCCGCCATATGCGGTGATAATGTTTTACAGTTACATCTTTCCTGGCTTTAATCAGCGTAGGAATGACATCCTCCGGAATGCCCTTTTCCTTTAGGATCCGGCGTTCAACCGCCATGCCGTCAAACGCAGCCGCGGTAAGTCTTGGAACAGACAGGGCCCCTGCTGCAGCAGGTCCTGTCTGAGCGGCAGAGGCCATGGGTCCTCTGAGATCATCTCTTGAAGTTCTGGGTACCAAGCTCTTCTTGGCCAATCCGGAACCACGAGTATTGTCCTTACTCCTCGTTTTCTTATTATTCTCAGTACCTTTGGTATGAGAGGCAGAGGAGGGAACACATAAACTGACTGGTACACCCACGGTGTCACTAGAGCGTCCACCGCTATCGCCTGAGGGTCCCTTGACCTGGCGCAATATCTCTCTAGTTTTTTGTTTAGGCGGGACGCCATCATGTCCACCTGTGGCCGTTCCCAACGATTTACAATCAGTGTGAAGACTTCTGGATGAAGTCCCCACTCTCCCGGGTGGAGGTCGTGCCTGCTGAGGAAGTCTGCTTCCCAGTTGTCCACTCCCGGAATGAACACTGCTGACAGTGCTAGCACGTGATTTTCCGCCCATCGGAGAATCCTTGTGGCTTCTGCCATTGCCGTCCTGCTTCTTGTGCCGCCCTGTCGGTTTACATGGGCGACCGCCGTGATGTTGTCTGACTGGATCAGTACCGGCTGGTGTAGAAGCAGGGGTTTTGCCTGACTTAGGGCATTGTAAATGGCCCTTAGTTCTAGAATATTTATGTGTAGGGAAGTCTCCTGACTCGACCATAGTCCTTGGAAGTTTCTTCCCTGTGTGACTGCCCCCCAGCCTCGAAGGCTGGCATCCGTGGTCACCAGGACCCAGTCCTGTATGCCGAATCTGTGGCCCTCTAGGAGATGAGCACTCTGCAGCCACCACAGCAGAGACACCCTGGTTCTTGGAGACAGGGTTAATAGCCGATGCATCTGAAGATGCGATCCGGACCACTGGTCCAACAGGTCCCACTGAAAGATACTGGCATGGAACCTGCCGAAAGGAATTGCTTCGTAAGAAGCCACCATCTTTCCCAGGACTCGTGTGCAGTGATGCACCGACACCTGTTTTGGTTTCAGGAGGTCTCTGACTAGAGATGACAGCTCCTTGGCTTTCTCCTCCGGGAGAAACACTTTTTTTTCTGGACTGTGTCCAGAATCATTCCCAGGAACAGTAGACGTGTCGTCGGAACCAGCTGTGACTTTGGAATATTCAGAATCCAACCGTGCTGGTGTAGCACCTCCTGAGATAGTGCTACTCCTACCAACAACTGCTCCCTGGATCTCGCCTTTATTAGGAGATCGTCCAAGTACGGGATAATTAAAACTCCCTTTTTTCGAAGGAGTATCATCATTTCCGCCATTACCTTGGTAAACACCCTCGGTGCCGTGGACAGTCCAAACGGCAGCGTCTGGAATTGGTAATGGCAATTTTGTACCGCAAATCTGAGGTACTCCTGGTGAGGATGATAAATGGGGACATGCAGGTAAGCATCCTTGATGTCCAGGGATACCATGTAATCCCCCTCGTCCAGGCTTGCAATAACCGCCCTGAGCGATTCCATCTTGAACTTGAATTTTTTTATGTATGTGTTCAAGGATTTCAAATTTAAAATGGGTCTCACCGAACCGTCCGGTTTCGGTACCACAAACAGTGTGGAATAGTAACCCCGTCCTTGTTGAAGTAGGGGCACCTTGACTATCACCTGCTGGGAATACAGCTTGTGAATTGCCTCTAGCACAGCCTCCCTGCCTGAGGGAGTTGTTGGCAAGGCAGATTTGAGGAAACGGCGGGGGGGAGACGCCTCGAATTCCAGCTTGTACCCCTGAGATACTACTTGCAAGATCCAGGGATCCACCTGTGAGCGAGCCCACTGATCGCTGAAATTTTTGAGGCGGCCCCCCACCGTACCTGGCTCCGCCTGTGGAGCCCCACCGTCATGCGGTGGACTTGGAAGAAGCGGGGGAGGACTTTTGCTCTTGGGAACCTGCTGTTTGTTGCAGCCTTTTTCCCCTACCTCTGCCTCTGGACAAAAAGGACCCGCCTTTTCCTCGCCTGTTTTTCTGGGTCCGAAAGGACTGTACCTGAAAAAACTGCGCTTTTTTAGGCTGTGAGGGAACATGGGGTAAAAATGCTGACTTCCCAGCTGTCGCTGTGGAAACTAGGTCCGAGAGACCATCCCCGAATAACTCCTCACCCTTATAAGGCAAAACTTCCATGTGCCTTTTGGAATCTGCATCCCCTGTCCACTGCCGAGTCCATAAGCCTCTCCTAGCAGAAATGGACAATGCACTTATTTTAGATGCCAGCCGGCAGATCTCCCTCTGTGCATCTCTCATGTATAAGACTGAGTCTTTTATATGCTCTATGGTTAGCAGAATAGTGTCCCTGTCTAGGGTGTCAATATTTTCTGACAGGGAATCTGACCATGCAGCGGCAGCACTGCACATCCATGCTGACGCAATAGCTGGTCTAAGTATAATGCCTGAGTGTGTATATACAGACTTCAGGATCGCCTCCTGCTTTCTATCCGCAGGCTCCTTCAGGGCGGCCGTATCTGGAGACGGAAGTGCCACCTTTTTAGACAAACGTGTGAGCGCTTTATCCACCCTAGGAGGTGTTTCCCAACGTGCCCTATCCTCTGGCGGGAAAGGGAACGCCATTAGTAATTTTTTAGAGATAACCAATCTTTTATCGGGGAAAGCCCACGCTGCTTCACACACTTCATTTAATTCTTCAGATGGGGGAAAAACTACGGGTAGTTTTTTCTCCCCAAACATAATACCCTTTTTAGTGGTACCTGGGTTTATATCCGAAATGTGTAACACCTCTTTCATTGCCTCAATCATGCAACGAATGGCCCTAGTGGACATTAGATTAGACTCATCGTCGTCGACACTGGTATCAGTATCCGTGTCGACATCTGCGTCTGCCATCTGAGGTAGCGGGCGTTTTAGAGCCCCTGATGGCCTTTGAGACACCTGGGCAGGCACGAGCTGAGAAGCCGGCTGTCCCGCATTTGGCATGTCGTCAATTTTTTTGTGTAAGGAGTCGACACTTGCACGTAATTCCTTCCATAAAACCATCCACTCAGGTGTCTGCCCCGCAGGGATGACATCACTTCTATAGGCATCTGCTCCGCCTCCACATAATTTTCCTCATCAAACATGTCGACACAGCCGTACCGACACACCACACACACACCGGGAATGCTCTAACAGAGGACAGGACCCCACAGAAGCCCTTTGGGGAGACAGAGAGAGAGTATGCCAGCACACACCAGAGCGCTATATAATGCAGGGACTAACTGAATTATGTCCCCTATAGCTGCTATAATATTTACTGCGCCTAAATTTAGTGCCCCCCCTCTCTTTTTTACCCTTTTCTGTAGTGTAGACTGCAGGGGAGAGCCAGGGAGCTTCCTTCCAGCGGAGCTGTGAGGGAGAAATGGCGCCAGTGTGCTGAGGGAGATAGCTCCGCCCCTTTTTCACAGACTTTTCTCCCGCTTTTTTAAGGATTCTGGCAGGGGTAATTATCACATATATAGCCTCTGGGGCTATATATTGTGATTGTTTTGCCAGCCAAGGTGTTTTTATTGCTGCTCAGGGCGCCCCCCCCCCCCCCCAGCGCCCTGCACCCTCAGTGACCGGAGTGTGAAGTGTGTATGAGGAGCAATGGCGCACAGCTGCAGTGCTGTGCGCTACCTTGGTGAAGACAGAAGTCTTCATGCCGCCGATTTTCCGGACTTCTTCTTGCTTCTGGCTCTGTAAGGGGGACGGCGGCGCGGCTCCGGGACCGAACACCAGGGCCAGTTCCATGCGGTCGATCCCTCTGGAGCTAATGGTGTCCAGTAGCCTAAGAAGCCCAAGCTAGCTGCAAGCAGGTAGGTTCGCTTCTTCTCCCCTTAGTCCCTCGTTGCAGTGAGCCTGTTGCCAGCAGGTCTCACTGTAAAATAAAAAACCTAAAATATACTTTCTTTCTAAGAGCTCAGGAGAGCCCCTAGTGTGCATCCAGCTCGGCCGGGCACAAAAATCTAACTGAGGCTTGGAGGAGGGTCATAGTGGGAGGAGCCAGTGCACACCAGGTAGTCTAAAAGCTTTCTTTTAGTTGTGCCCAGACTCCTGCGAAGCCGCTATTCCCCATGGTCCTTACGGAGTTCCCAGCATCCACTAGGACGTCAGAGAAAAAGCAGGCGGTGTATCCTGCACAGAAACAAAATAACCCACCCAAATCTAACTCGCTCTGCACATGTTATATCTGCCCCCCCTGCAGTGCACATGGGTGGTCATTCCGAGTTGTTCGCTCGCTAGCAGTTTTTAGCAGCCGTGCAAATGCTATGCCGCCTCCCACTGGGAGTGTATTTTAGCTTGGCAGAAGTGCGAACGAAAGGATCGCACAGCGGCTACAAAATAATTTTGTGCAGTTTCAGAGTAGCTTCAAACCTACTCAGCGCTTGCGATCACTTCAGACTATTCAGTTCCTGTTTTGACGTCACGAACACGCCCTGTGTTCGCCCAGCCACACCTGCGTTTTTCCTGACACGCCTGCGTTTTTTCGAACACTCCCTGAAAACGGTCAGTTGTCACCCAGAAACGCCCCCTTCATGTCAATCACTCTGTGGCCAGCAGTGCGACTGAAATGCTTCGCTAGACCTTGTGTGAAACTACATAGTTCGTTGTATTAGTACGACGCGCGTGCGCATTGCGTCACATACGCATGCACAGAAGTGCCGTTTTTTTTGCCTGATCGCTGCGCAGCGACCGAAAGCAGCTAGCGATAAACTCGGAATGACCCCCATGGTTTTGCCCAACTGCTAACAAATTTGCTGCTGCTATCAACTCTGAACTACCCCCACATTGGTTTGAGTTTTTGGGTTCCGTCTGACAGCAGATGCAGGCAGCATGTGGATTTGCTTTTTGAATGTTATGCTCTCACAGGTGAGGGGGATTTTATTAATCTCTTTGGTTATAATAAAGCTTTGGGGGGAATTAAATTGTCGGTTAATGGGGTGAATTGCTGTCACTGCTCTGTTTAACTGCCAACAAGGCAGCCCGATTTTCCCCTTTCACCCTGCCAATTTGCACCCCTGTTCACCCAAAAGTGGTGTAGCAAACACTTTTAAACTAGAGCCTGCCACCATAAAGTGCGGTGGTTGTTGCGCGAATCCTTCCAGTGAGGTGCCCGACTAAAGCCACTACCAGTGCCAAACGCTAAAAAATGTGGATTGCATTAAGTACTGACGAGTACTGATTGCATTAAGTACTGATGAGCGAGCGCAAATGAGCTCCTTGCGGGCTCGCTGCGCTCGCCATGCTGCGGGCACGGTGGCAGGCTACACGTGCCACGCTATCTATTCTCCCTCCAGGGGGGTCGTGGACCCCCAAGAGGGAGAACTGTCGGTATGCCGGCGGTCGGGATTCCGGCGCCGGTATGCTGGTCGCCGGAAGCACGACTGCCGGCAAAGCGAAGACCACCCGATAGATAGATAGATAGATAGATAGATAGATAGATAGATAGATAGATAGGAGACTTGCTGACTGATTTATTCCATTTCATGGGCCATGGTGTGTGGCTGTGATGTCTTCTGTATTTTATGTTGGCCTTTGGAGTTCTCTATTTTATATGTGAATCATTAAAAATAAGAATTTACTTACCGATAATTCTATTTCTCGGAGTCCGTAGTGGATGCTGGGGTTCCTGAAAGGACCATGGGGAATAGCGGCTCCGCAGGAGACAGGGCACAAAAAAGTAAAGCTTTACTAGGTCAGGTGGTGTGCACTGGCTCCTCCCCCTATGACCCTCCTCCAGACTCCAGTTAGGTACTGTGCCCGGACGAGCATACACAATAAGGGAGGCATTTTGAATCCCGGGTAAGACTCATACCAGCCACACCAATCACACCGTACAACTTGTGATCTAAACCCAGTTAACAGTATGACAACAGAAAGGGCCTCTTAAAGATGGCTCCTTAACAATAACCCGAATTAGTTAACAATAACTATGTACAAGTATTGCAGATAATCCGCACTTGGGATGGGCGCCCAGCATCCACTACGGACTCCGAGAAATAGAATTATCGGTAAGTAAATTCTTATTTTCTCTATCGTCCTAAGTGGATGCTGGGGTTCCTGAAAGGACCATGGGGATTATACCAAAGCTCCCAAACGGGCGGGAGAGTGCGGATGACTCTGCAGCACCGAATGAGAGAACTCCAGGTCCTCCTTTGCCAGGGTATCAAATTTGTAAAATTTTACAAACGTGTTCTCCCCCGACCACGTAGCTGCTCGGCAGAGTTGTAATGCCGAGACCCCTCGGGCAGCCGCCCAAGATGAGCCCACCTTCCTTGTGGAGTGGGCTTTTACAGTTTTAGGCTGTGGCAGGCCTGCCACAGAATGTGCAAGTTGAATTGTGTTACAAATCCAACGAGCAATCGACTGCTTAGAAGCAGGTGCGCCCAACTTGTTGGGTGCATACAATATAAACAGCGAGTCAGATTTTCTGACTCCAGCCGTCCTTGCAATGTATATTTTTAAGGCTCTGACAACGTCCAACAACTTGGAGTCCTCCAAGTCGCTAGTGGCCGCAGGCACCACAATAGGTTGGTTCAGATGAAATGCTGATACCACTTTAGGGAGAAAATGCGGACGAGTCCGCAGTTCTGCCCTATCCGAATGGAAGATTAGATAAGGACTTTTATAAGATAAAGCCGCCAATTCAGATACTCTCCTGGCAGAGGCCAGGGCTAGTAACATAGTCACTTTCAATGTGAGATATTTCAAATCCACCTTTTTCAATGGTTCAAACCAATGGGATTTGAGGAAATCTAAAACTACATTTAGATCCCACGGTGCCACCGGAGGCACCACAGGAGGCTGTATATGCAGTACTCCCTTGACAAAAGTCTGGACCTCAGGGACAGAGGCCAATTCTTTTTGGAAGAATATTGACAGGGCCGAAATTTGAACCTTAATGGATCCCAATTTGAGACCCATAGATAATCCTGATTGCAGGAAATGTAGGAAACGACCCAGTTGGAATTCCTCCGTCGGAACCCTCCGATCCTCGCACCACGCTACATATTTTCGCCAAATGCGGTGATAATGTTTCACGGTGACTTCCTTCCGTGCCTTAATCAAGGTAGGAATGACTTCTTCTGGAATGCCTTTCCCTTTTAGGATCTGGCGTTCAACCGCCATGCCGTCAAACGCAGCCGCGGTAAGTCTTGAAAAAGACAGGGACCCTGCTGTAGCAGGTCCCTTCTCAGAGGTAGAGGCCACGGTTCGTCCGTGAGCATCTCTTGAAGTTCCGGATACCAAGTCCTTCTCGGCCAATCCGGAACCACTAGTATTGTTCTTACTCTTCTTTGCCGTATGATCTTCAATACCTTTGGTATGAGCGGCAGAGGAGGAAACACATACACTGACTGGTACACCCAAGGAGTTACCAGTGCGTCCACAGCTATTGCCTGTGGATCTCTTGACCTGGCGCAATATTTGTCCAGTTTCTTGTTGAGGCGAGACGCCATCATGTCTACAATTGGTCTTTCCCAACGGTCTATTAACATGTTGAAGACTTCTGGATGTAGACCCCACTCTCCCGGATGAAGATCGTGTCTGCTGAGGAAGTCTGCTTCCCAGTTGTCCACGCCCGGGATGAACACTGCTGACAGTGCTATCACGTGATTCTCCGCCCAGCGAAGAATCTTGGCAGCTTCTGCCATTGCACTCCTGCTTCTTGTGCCGCCCTGCCTGTTTACATGGGCGACCGCCGTGATGTTGTCCGACTGAATCAACACCGGCTTTCCTTGCAGGAGAAGTTCCGCCTGGCTTAGAGCATTGTAGATTGCTCTTAGTTCCAGAATGTTTATGTGAAGAGACTTTTCCAGACTCGTCCATACTCCCTGGAAGTTTCTTCCTTGTGTGACTGCTCCCCAGCCTCTCAGGCTGGCGTCCGTGGTCACCAGGATCCAATCCTGAATGCCGAATCTGCGGCCTTCTAATAGGTGAGCCTTCTACAACCACCACAGAAGTGACACCCTTGTCTTTGGTGACAGGGTTATTCGCAGGTGCATCTGCAGATGCGACCCTGACCATTTGTCCAACAGATCCCTTTGGAATATTCTTGCATGGAATCTGCCGAATGGAATTGCTTCGTAAGAAGCCACCATTTTTCCCAGGACTCTTGTGCATTGATGTACTGACACTTTTCCTGGTTTTAGGAGGTTCCTGACCAGATCGGATAACTCCTTGGCTTTTTCCTCTGGAAGGAAAACCTTTTTCTGAACCGTGTCCAGAATCATTCCTAGGAACAGCAGACGAGTTGTCGGGATTAAATGGGATTTTGGAATATTCAGAATCCACCCGTGTTGTCTTAGCACCTCTTGAGATAGTGCTAAAGCTGTCTCCAGCTGTTCTCTGGACCTTGCCCTTATTAGGAGATCGTCCAAGTATGGGATAACTAATACGCCTTTTCTTCGAAGAAGAATCATCATCTCGGCCATTACCTTGGTAAAGACCCGAGGCGCCGTGGACAATCCGAACGGCAGCGTCTGAAACTGATAGTGACAGTTTTGAACAATGAACCTGAGGTACCCCTGGTGTGCGGGGTAAATCGGAACGTGTAGATACGCATCCTTGATGTCCAAGGATACCATAAAGTCCCCTTCTTCCAGGTTCGCTATCACTGCTCTGAGTGACTCCATCTTGAACTTGAACTTTTTTATGTAGAGGTTCAAGGACTTCAGATTTAGAATAGGCCTTACCGAGCCATCCGGCTTCGGTACCACAAATAGAGTGGAATAATACCCCTTTCCTTGTTGTAATAGGGGTACTTTGACTATCACCTGCTGAGCGTACAGCTTGTGAATGGCTTCCAACACCCTCTCCCTTTCGGAAGAGACGGTTGGTAAGGCAGACTTCAGGAAACGATGAGGAGGATCCGTCTCTAATTCCAACCTGTACCCCTGAGATATTATCTGCAGGATCCAGGGGTCTACCTGCGAGTGAGCCCACTGCGCGCTGTAATTTTTGAGACGGCCCCCCACTGTCCCCGAGTCCGCTTGAGAGGCCCCAGCGTCATGCTGAGGTTTTTGCAGGAGCCGGGGAGGGCTTCTGTTCCTGGGAAGGAGCTGCCTGTTGGTGTCTCTTCCCTCTTCCTCTGCCTCGTGGCAGGTACGACAAGCCCTTTGCTCTCTTATTTTTGTAGGAGCGAAAAGGCTGCGGTTGAAAGGTCGGTGCCTTTCTCTGTTGGGGAGTGACTTGAGGTAAAAAAGTGGATTTCCCGGCAGTAGCCGTGGCCACCAAGTCTGATAGACCAACTCCAAATAACTCCTCCCCTTTATACGGCAAAACCTCCATGTGACGTTTTGAATCCGCATCGCCTGTCCACTGTCGTGTCCATAAGGCTCTTCTGGCTGAAATGGACATAGCACTCACCCGAGATGCCAGTGTGCAAATATCCCTCTGTGCATCACGCATATAGATAAATGCATCCTTTATTTGTTCTAACGACAGTAAAACATTGTCCCTATCTAGGGTATCAATATTTTCAATCAGGGATTCTGACCAAACTACTCCAGCACTGCACATCCAGGCAGTTGCTATAGCTGGTCGTAGTATAACACCTGCATGTGTGTATATATTCTTTTGAATAACTTCCATCTTTCTATCTGATGGATCCTTAAGTGCGGCCGTCTCAGGAGAGGGTAACGCCACTTGTTTGGATAAGCGTGTGAGCGCCTTGTCCACCTTAGGGGGTGTTTCCCAGCGCGCCCTAACCTCTGGCGGGAAAGGGTATAATGCCAATAACTTTTTTGAAATTATCAACTTTTTATCAGGAGCAACCCACGCTTCATCACACACGTCATTTAATTCTTCTGATTCAGGAAAAACTGTTTGTAGTTTTTTCACACCATACATAATACCCTGTTTTACGGTATCTGTAGTATCAGCTAAATGTAACGTCTCCTTCATTGCCAAAATCATATAACGTGTGGCCCTACTGGAAAATACGTTTGAATTTCTACCGTCGTCACTGGAATCAGTGCCCGTGTCTGGGTCTGTGTCGACCGACTGAGGCAAAGGGCGTTTTACAGCCCCTGACGGTGTTTGAGGCGCCTGGACAGGCATTAATTGATTGTCCGGCCGCCTCATGTCCTCAACTGACTGTTTAAGGGAAGATAAACCATCACGTAATTCCACAAATAAAGGCATCCATTCTGGTGTCGACCCCCTGGGGGGTGACATCTGCATATTTGGCAATTGCTCCGCCTCCACACCAATATCGTCCTCATACATGTCGACACCACGTACCGACACACACCGCAAACTCACAGGGAATGCTCTAATGAAGACAGGACCCACTAGCCCTTTTGGGGAGACAGAGGGAGAGTCTGCCAGCACACACCACAAAGCGCTATATATACAAGGGATATCCTTATATTAAGTGCTCCCTTATAGCTGCTTTAATATATATATATATAGCCATTAATGTGCCCCCCCTCTCTGTTTTACCCTGTTTCTGTAGTGCAGTGCAGGGGAGAGACCTGGGAGCCGTTCTGACCAGCGGAGCTGTGACAGAAAATGGCGCCGTGTGCTGAGGAGATAGGCCCCGCCCCTTTTTCGGCGGGTTCTTCTCCCGCTATTTTTCCAGTCAGGCAGGGGTTAAATATCTCCATATAGCCCCTATGGGCTATATGTGAGGTATTTTTAGCCTTGTATAAGGTTTATATTTGCCTCTCAGAGCGCCCCCCCCCAGCGCTCTGCACCCTCAGTGACTGCCCAGTGAAGTGTGCTGAGAGGAAAATGGCGCACAGCTGCAGTGCTGTGCGCTACCTTATGAAGACTGAGGAGTCTTCAGCCGCCGGTTTCCGGACCTCTTCACGCTTCAGCATCTGCAAGGGGGTCGGCGGCGCGGCTCCGGGACCGGACTCCACGGCTGGGCCTGTGTTCGATCCCTCTGGAGCTAATGGTGTCCAGTAGCCAAGCAGCAAATCCACTCTGCATGCAGGTGAGTTTACTACTTTCCCCCTAAGTCCCACGTTGCAGTGATCCTGTTGCCAGCAGGACTCACTGTAAAGAAAAAAACCTAAACTAAACTTTCTCTAAGCAGCTCTTTAGGAGAGCCACCTAGATTGCACCCTTCTCGTTCGGGCACAAAATCTAACTGGAGTCTGGAGGAGGGTCATAGGGGGAGGAGCCAGTGCACACCACCTGACCTAGTAAAGCTTTACTTTTTTGTGCCCTGTCTCCTGCGGAGCCGCTATTCCCCATGGTCCTTTCAGGAACCCCAGCATCCACTTAGGACGATAGAGAAATGTTCTTTGTATTGTAGGTCACTTGGATGCTTGGCATAATATGATGTGCACTACAATGTTCTCTGTATTATATGGTGGCCACTGATGGTCTCTGTATAATATGATGTATCTGTAATGCTCTCTGTATTAGCTAGCAGTCACTGAATTGCAGTCTGTATTATATGGCACTCTCTGCAATGCTCTATGTATTACATGGTGGTCAGTGTGATGCTCTCTGTGTTATATGGCAATAACTGTTATTCTCTCTGCATTATATGGTGGTCACTGTGATGTTCTCCATTATATGGAAGTCACTGTAATGCTCTCTGTATTATATGTTGGTCACTACAATGTTCTCTGCTTTTTCAATTTAATTAATGTAGTGCAGTGACTAGGTATATGGGATGAACACTTACAGAAATGTGGAGGTAGCCACACCCACTATGTAGACCACACCCACACAGCACTGGGCACATCCCACATCAGTAGTCATACTACCATAGTGCTTGTCACACCCCTGCAGCTGCACATAATAGGCCCTTCATAATTATCAGCTACAGGCCTATGTGGACCTTAATCTGGCACTGCTGCAAGAGCTTTGAGGAATCCCATGGTGCCAATACACACAGTGTGGGAGCCACTGGTCTAAACTGAGCTGATTCATTCATACTTCCCAACATGACCCTCTCCAGGAGGGACAGAATGCTCTACTCCTGGACTGCCCTCTTAATTTATTATCACCATCACCTGTGCTGAAACACCTTTCTTATCCATTAACCTGTTCCAAACAGGTGGCGGCAATCTTAAATTAAGAGAAAAGTCCAGGAGCAGAGCGTTTTGTCCCTCCTGGAGAGGGTCATGTTGGGAGGTATGTTCATTGCATGAGATAATAGTCCATGGAATACATTGTTATTCATTGACTCAGTCTACAGATTCTGCAACTTTACAACTACTTAGTAAATATATTTCAACAGCAACACTAAGCAACAGTTGCAAATATTTAATTGAGATATCTCCCCTTTATGGAATAACCAATACCTCCCAACATGACCCTCTCCAGGAGGGACACAATGCTCTGCTCCTGGACTTGTCTCTTAATTTGTGATTACCAGCACCTGTTTTGGACAGGTTAATGGATAATAAAGGTGATGGCAAGCCTGCATTAAGAGGGAAGTCCAGAAGCAGAGCATTCTGTCCCTCCTGGAGAGGGTATTGTTGGGAGGTATGGTTTAAGGGAGAAGGAGAAATGTACTAATATTCATTTTTATATTCAGTTTTACAGTCTCCATTCACATCTCCTGTGGTACTCAGCCCCAAAGCATCAGAATTAAGGTCAATCAGCCTGACAAATGTCCAGTTTTACCCTACATTACGGGCCCTACACATGTGTATAGGCGATATGAACGATCTAGTTCAGTAATGAATGATAAATCGATGATGCGTAGCCCCGCGATCGTTCATCTATTGTCGTTTAAACATGCAAGTCAATATAGATGTGATGTCCTCTCAATAGAGTTACCATATTATCCCTTTTACCTGGGACGCTCAATGGATTACACAGGTTCTGTGGCTGATTAAAATCAGCTGAAATGTAGGCTTGAAGTCAGCCAGCCACAGAACCTGTGTAATCCATTGAGTGTCCCAGGTAAAAGGGATAATATGGCCACTCTATCTCATATCGTCTAAACGGACCATCGATATTATCCAGTGTGCAGGCAAAATCGACCATCGATCGTATCTTTGGGCAATATATCGTGGGTCGATTACACCACCCAGTGTGTAGGGGGCTTTAATATTCAGACAGCTTGAATATGGTGCTTGTTGCACTAAAAGCACCATAAGTTTGCCCATAAATAAATGTATTTATAGTACTGCCCCACACACACACACACACACACACACTATTTGTGTCATTGTTCCTCTAAATTCCTATATATTGTATATTTTCTATAGTGTAATACTTACCTGGGGTCATCTTCATTTCTTAATCCACTGTAGTAATATAAAAAAGGAAAAGAAAATAAAACATACAAATTGCACTTGCACCTATTAATAAAACACAGGCAGCTCATGTCACATAAACACACAATAAATGGGACCTATGTACATAGGTGTCGGTGTAGCTACATATATTTCCGGCAGAAATCGGAATCAGGCGATGATTCTTTCAGCCAGCGTCCCTCACATGCCATCCTTCCCGGGAGCCTGCATGCTATGACCCGGCTCTGCCAGCAGAGGGCGCTCCTCACATACACTCGCTCGCAGCTACCAGCCGGCCACTCTGTCTCCGTGTACGGAACTCTCCCACAATCCCCCGGCGTTTCCGGGTCAAGAGTCGGGTGCAACGCTCTGGTTTGTTTTGGGTGATGATCCGGCCAGCGCCTCGCTGGACACCATGGCCAACCTGCCACCCGGGGACCCCAAGCTGGTGTCCCTCATCGTCAACCACTTGAAGAGCCAAGGACTGTTCGACCAGTTCCGTAGAGACTGCCTGGCTGATGTGGACACTAAGGTGATGGCAGGGGAAGGGATAGTATAGGGGGGGTCTGGCTGTGGTGATGGCAGGGGAAGGGATAGCATGGGAGTGGGACGTGCTGAGGCGATATCTGGTAAAGCACAGGATGTGTGTGGGGGAGGGATATAATGGTGAGTACAGGGGAAGAGACCCTAGTATAGTGGATCAGGTCTGGCTGAGATTATGGCAGAGGAAGGGATAGGAGGGGTGAGGGTCTGGCTGAAGTGAGGCACGTTATGGATGGGGAGGGGTCTGGTGATGTCTGGGTGGGAGCAGTGTTTTTATTGCTTGTCTGGCTATTGTGGAAACTTTATTGATTGCTTTGCAAACGGTCTCGGGGGGCTTGCAGGTGGGTGCCTTGGCTTGGTGCTGGGAAGGTGGGTTGCCGGGGCTCTGTGTGAGGCTCACTCATGTACCCTTTAGACTGAAATGCCAGGTTACACCCAGGATTTTGTACACGAGTGCAACCCAGCTGAGACCCCTTTCAGAGTGGCGGCTGGGCTCGACTTCACTGGACACATAAGCAGTGGCGGCGCTTGGAGATGAGATCATCTAGAACCGGCTCTCCCTATGCTGTAAATGGGTTGCAGCAACCCAGCTTACCTGTTTTCGTCCCATATTTTGAGGTATCTTTGAAAGCAAAGGTCTTCTCTGTTTATCACTTTAGCAGATTTGTGAGAAACGTGTTTAACAACAGAATTTGTAGTTAGAGGACTCTGACCTAAAACTCCAGTTGTTTACTATCAAAGCTGCTTATAATGTGCCTGGTTACAGTTTCTGGTCAAAGCTGTCAATATTATGGAAGGTTTTGCTCCTGTGCATATGACCATCCTAACTGTGATATAAATGAGAGATTGCAAATAGTCTCTTGTAATAGTTTTAAAACAATAGTTTTTAGTTTAATAGCAAAAGTAAACAAAAAAAATCCTTTTCTAAAGGTATGGATATTTCCACATTGTGTTTTTATGGTTAAAACATTTATCTTAGCAGGTTTCATACAGACTGGAGCAGATTCATTTAGCAGTTGAGTTTTCTGCTGAGACTTCATAGGATATTGCATTCAGTAATATTGATAACACGTGTAATTCTATTAAAAATGGTGTCACAGGTTAATCAATGCAATATGTGTCAACAGCATTTTGTAGTACAAAAAAGTGAATGCAAATCTGTGTTCATTGGTCAAATAAGCTGCCATTACAAAGCTGTGATTGTTCCAGTGGTTTGTGCTACACCTGTGTTTTTAATTATATTTGAATGCACTGTGCATTTACAGCAGTATGCGTTGTTGTTTTTTAATTGTAATGATGTTTTGTAATCCGTGTTTTTGAAGAGAAGTATGTCTGATTTAACTTATAAGCATACCTTTATGTGTGTGTGTGTGTGTGTTTTAAATGAATACGCAAGGAGATGTGTTTATATAGCATTGTCTAAAGGTAATTTGTAGGCCTGTGGATTGCTGGAGGGCATTGATGAGGATTAAAGTGGAGGGCACTGATACCATTTGAAAGTGCATTACTTGTGGCTTTACAACATACCTCCCAACATGACCCTCTCCAGGAGGGACAGAGTGTTCTGCTCCTGGACTTATCTCTTAATTTATGATTGCCGGCACCTGTGCTGAAACACCTTTCTTATCCAGTAACCTGTACAAAACAGGTGCCAGCAATCATAAATTAAGAGATAAGTCCAGGAGCAGAACACTCTGTCCCTCCTGGAGAGGGTCATGTTGGGAGGTATGTTACAAGAAAACATCCATTTGCTATAAAAGTACACCTGTTTGTAAATAGGCAGCATGTCTGACTACTCATTTGTTAATCTCCGTTGATTATCTCTGCAACTTTAAATATAGACCATTATATGGGTAGACCTGTCTTAAATGCTTCTTATGCTAGCCATACATTAGTATGATATCGGATACAAATGTAAGATTTCAATGCGTCGTATGATGCATTGTGTGCACATCGTATGTGTTTCTGGTAGGCTTGCGATGCAAATGTTGCTTCAAATGATCATTCGTGCAGCACATATTATCCGTCATAATCGTATGCATGTACAATGGTGAGACAATCGGCATCCTTTTAAATGACTTTTGTTGTTGTTGTTGTTGTTGTTGTGATCACATGCTAGGTGAGGCATACGATTGTGCGATAGATCATATGATTCACTTTATGCAAAAGAAAGCCAAATCATACGTGATGAGTAATCGGATCGTCCTAATGTATGGCCAGCATAACACAGCTGCAAACACTCCAATCAATAGACAGAGGGGGAAATTCAGATCTGATTGCTGCTGTGCATTTTCGCGCAGCGGGCGATCAGATCTGAACTGCGCATTCGTATGCAATGCGCAGGCAGCGTTGCACGGCTGCAACGGGACTGTGCGAAGGATCCATTCGCACGGGCGTTCTCAAAGAGATTGACAGGAAGAGACAGTTTTTTGGGTGGCAACTGACCATTTTCAGGAAGTGTTCGTTAAAATGCAGACGGACTCTGGCGTTTTCAGGGAGGGTGCCTGACGTCAGCTCCAGCCCCGATCATGAGGATTCTATCGCACAGGAAGAGTAAGTCCTGGGCTGCGCAGAGACTGCACAAAAACAGTATGTGCAGCACTGCTACACATGCGATCGCACACTTGCTCAGCGAAAAAACGCTCCCCCTAGGCGGTGACTATCTGAGCGCAGGACTACAAAAAGCGCTGCCCAGCGATCAGACCTGAATGACCCCCAGAGTTCTTAACATTTTCAATGCACCTAATAGCACTTCAATCCACACATGTACGGCCGAGCTCACACTATACAATCATCTGGCAGACCGTTTGGTTGGTTGAAATGAAAATCTTGTAATGTATGTTAGCAAATTAAAATCGACCATTTGCTCCTAAACACTGGAAAACGGACAAAAACTGTCGTTCAGACAAATTGGTTAAATCTGTGATCAGTCAGAAAGATCAGTCTAGCCAGAGTATTACGGAGAGATTGAAGAGGTGGTTAAGAGGAACACCAGAGACAAGAGATAATGAGGGTATGGACACTTGTCTTGGTGGAACAGATGGAGTCAGTGACAGACTTTGTAGAGTGAAAGAGAACAGTTTTCTCTCCTCTAGCCTCAGCGAGTGCCCTTGTGTCCTATACAGGGTTCTTTTAATAAACAAATCCCCTGCTAACTCCTTGTAATGACCCTTTACGTATTTGAAGATATTAATAATGTCCCCTTACAAGAGTGATGATCTACAGTCGGCCCCTTGGCCCAATGCGGCCCCTCAAGCCTTCACATGCAACTCCCAGCTCCTTCTTGTTTTGCTGTTATATTTGTTTGTTATACCTTCTAATACTTGTGTAAAAGGCTTGCTGATACATTATTACATATAAGTAATTCATTTAGCTTACTATTGAGAGTAAGGATGATGTGTGCGGCCCCTATAAAGTGTATCCGGTTGCATGTTTCTGAGTTACAAACTGGTCCTTCAGTGTTTCTTCTCCCTTTATAGCCTGCGTACCAAAATCTGAGACAACGGGTTGACAATTTTGTATCCAACCATTTGGCGACCCACACGTGGAGCCCTCATCTGAACAAGAATCAGCTGAGGAATAACATCCGACAGCAGGTGCTCAAGTAAGTCGGGTCATCTCTCCTGCTGGAAGAGCTGTAGTTTTACAGATATCTGATCATTGTTTACCATTGTAATTCTACATAGGTTTACACAGCCAACACAGTAAGTGACATTTATGGAAACCTGTTAACAGGTAGATGCAGAAAATAAAACCAGACAGCTGTCAATCAGATGCATTTTGAGAGCAATGTTCACATTATTAAATTGGGCGCCCAGTTACTCGTGTGCAGTGGCACAAACAAATATTGCCTGACACTTTAGACAGGAGTGTATGCGCGAGAAAACAATTGAATCTCCCCATTGTTGTTAACAGGACACCTTATGTACTCCTGCAAGTCAGTGACTTTGGTTGAGATAATGGCTTCTTTGTTTGGTTGAACAATTGATGCTCCAGAGCTGACGTTTCTCTTTTTTTTGTGTTTTTTTTTTTGTTCCTACTGTTGTGGTTGTATAATAGAACTTGTGTGGGGTTGTGAATACTGGTGATAATAGCGAGGTATTCGAATACAATTGGTGAAGTAATGTCTGATGTCAGAACCGGATATGTTCCGATTGATATTACTTTACATAGTTTTTGCAATGATCGCGCTGAGCCGAAAAAAAAGTGGGTCCCATGGAACCCTCACTTTTAAAAATTGGGGTCCTACCTGTCCTTTTCTGGGTCCCATCAGAAAGAAGGTTCTTACTAATCGTATTAAATGATTCAAATATAAAAACAGAATTGACTTGGACACTACAAAAGTGCTGCAAGGGGGAGAGGGGGTGACCATGCTTCTGGGCTGTGTAGCATACAGGACACTCTGCACCAGAACTGTAACTAGACATTTTGGTGCCCTTCGGCAGAAAGTGAATTGGTGCTCCCCCTCCCCCAAAGAATGGACAGCGCCCTGCAAAAATTTAGGTTCGTGGGGAAGTGGCATGGCCACATAATAGTGCCAGTTCACATTACACCACACAGTAGTGCAGATTATACACACTGCGCCAGGTAGAACCTCCTATACACACTGCGCCAGGTAAAGCACATTTCAATACAATAGAAAAATAATACATCAGTTAATGTCATTTTGAAACCCAAATAATTATCCTGCTGCTAGCTAGGATGACCCACGGTGCAATGCTGCAGGCCGAGACTGCACATTGAATCTTGCAGAAGTTTACGCTGCCAGGCTGAGGCTAGTAGTCTCGCATAGATTACAGGCTGCACAGCGCATAAATATTGGTTGCACCCCAGTGGCTGTGCTGAGACTGACACTCCTTATCCAATTACAGTTGCATGCCCAGCATTCTCTGACCCCCGCCCCCACCCTGCCACAGAGTTTGTAGGCAGCCCACACCACAGTGACCATTCCCCATACGAGCCGGTGTACTGACCGTCCATTCCCCCCTGCAGAAAACCACCAGTGGGAACCCCAGTAGCGTTCACAGCCGGAGCAGCCACAGTCACCCGCCACCTTCCCAGTGGCGTTTACAGGCAGCCACAGTCCCTGACGCCCCCAATCCCCCCCAAGGCCCCCCCAGAGGGAACCCTTAGCGCCGGTCACCGCAGGAGAACAGTCACCACAGCAGCAATGGCCACTGCCCCAACCCCCCTCCCCCCAGAGACACCTCACGGGGCCCTGCACTACTTTAACATGTGTCACGTCCGCAGCTATGTAATCTCCCACTGCAGCACGCCGCGACCCGACTGTCACACAGACATGTACTCCCCGGCAGACAGCCACCTACACTTTACAAGGGAGTTGTGTGATGCCCGGAACCAGCCCATGCATTCACAGCCGGAGGTTATACAGCAGTGAGCACCCACCATCCCAGCTCCTCGCAGGAACCCTGAAGCGATCATCCCAGTAAAAACAGCCACCTCTACATAGCCAGCCCCCCTTCCCCCAGAGATACCAGGTAAACCCCGGCTCACAGCAAGCGTGGCCACCGCAACGCCTGTCCCCCCTCCTAGACAACACCTCGGGAACCCCCTCAGCAAGCCCAGGTTGTGTTTAGACGCTTCACTTTGCCATCGCCAGCAACTCCCCTGACACTCAGCAACCACCCGCTTCACTCACCCGCTGCGAGCACTTGCATGGTGCAGGAGAGGCGCAAAGAAGAGGGGAATGGCTCCACCTCCTGTGTTTATACCATGCAGTCGGGGCCGGCATTAATCAATCATACAAATACCACTAGGGATTGGCTGTTGAGGAGTGCGTCCCCGGGGACCCTCCCACTTTAGAAACTTGAGTCCCAGTGGTTCAAAATTGGGTAAAAAACACACCTTGGCACGTTTTTGCGATCACTGTTTTGTAACCTAACATACTGTAATGCAGATAGAAAACAGACTATAAAACATCAATACTGTGTATATAAGTACTAAACTAGTAACCATTAGTATACTGACTGTCATGCTCTTACTTTTAGGTCTGGAATGCTCGGGTCTGGTATTGACCGCATTATATCACAGGTTGTGGACCCAAAGATAAACCACACATTTAGACCTCAAGTGGAAAAAGTTGTACAAGATTTCTTGGCCACGCTGAATAATAAGGAAGATGGAAATGCAAATCCAGAACGAACTGAAGAAAAATCTGAGACATCAGTAGCTGTCACCGGTACTGTTCTCTTTTTTGTGTTCACTTTTTCCAGAGGTTTCCAAACAGGAAATGGATTTGTATTTATTCTGAAACTTTGTTTAAATAGTACATAACTGACCTGCTTTGAGTATAATGGAATGCTTTCGGGCTCTACTGGGTACAATTTGCACTAGTGATGGCATGTAAGTATGTATGAGACTGGAAATACAACACTGATTGCGTTTGACATGTGGGGTGACTGGCATTTTACTAATGCCAGTAGTTACCAGCCTAAAAGCTACACTGATGGAAATACATTGCATGTGCTCCAGTCACACAACGGGCCACCAGAAAAAAAAAAAAGTTACACACTTCCCTTTAGTTTGGGATATATTGAGTGGCTAACTTTATTCATTTCCTAAAAAGTTGATGAGGTATAATGTTACTTACATGTATCTTTCCTATTTTCTCCACAAGGTTCTACATCTGTAGTTGGACCCAGCACCAGCGTAGCTAATGATGCAATGTCTATTTTGGAAACAATAAGCTCTTTGAACCAAGAAGCTACAACTGCCTGGGCCTTCACCGACAGTTCTGCAAACCTTAAGAATGCTGACAAGGTGCCCAAGAAACTTCTCCCACAGCCGAATGTAGATGTTGCTGGGGAAAAGGACCGTGGTCTGGAGGAGGCGCCGGAGAATGAAAAACCAATCCCGGAAATCTCAAATGAAAGTATCAAGCCAGTTGTGAAGACAGAAGATATAAATGATATTTCCCCTCCAACTGAAGACATTAAAATCCCTGTCAGCGAAGTAATAAGCTCCACTCAAAACAAAGACACCACCGCAAATGACAGCGATGAGCAGAAATCTAAAACAACTGCTGATAAAATAGAGAAGAAAATAGAGGTCAGTGAAAAACCTGAGCGAAAGGAAGAGAAAAAAGAAAACAAGGCAGAAAAAAAGAATGAACAGATCAAAAAGGGTGACGATACCACAAGGCAGAAGGAAGAAAAGTCCACTAAAGAGAGAGAAGTTGAATCGGAACCAGTTAAACACATCACTGAAAAGAGCAGTAAGCAAAAGGCTGCTGAAACTATAAAGGAAGGTAAGATCTAGCAGTCTTCTCTAAACTTTAGCAAAACACTCAGAATTATGTGAAAAATAAATAATTGACACCGGGCAGGATAGTTAACTTTAGGAGTTTGGCGATATCCATGCTTCAGAATTATTTTAACAGTTGGAATTAGTGTCATTTTTGAGGTATGAAGTGAATTTATCATTTGCAGTCTCACAACTATTAGATCAGCCAACAAAATGACTTCCGCTTATGCATGTTGGCACCCATTGTTTTAGGAGCATCAATGTTTGCTTCTATCTGTCTATCTGTCTATCTGTCTATCTGTCTATCTGTCTATCTATCTATCTATCTATCTATCTATCTATCTATCTATCAGGAAAAGGCAGCAGCATCCAATATAAAGCTTTTATATGATTTTCATAGTGCAAAGAAATTCTCTTCCACAAAGGGCATCGTGCAAACACAATAACAGGAGACCAGCAGCTAGCAGGTTGTAAACAAAGGGCATAATAGCATACTGTTACTTATCCATTAGTAGTAGTGTGCATGGGTCTTCCTACAGTAAATTTGTGTGTCCGGACACACGCATTTACTGCAGAAGGACCCATTCATACTACTACTACTCAGAGTATGCTGCTTCCCTGCATATGCCACTGGTATTGGTGCAAGGTGAGTGATACTCTGACCTATTGTGGTGTGTATGGAAATCAGAAAGGTCAGCGGCAGTGTTCCGTGCCCCGATGGCTGGCTGGTCCCTGGTGCCCAATGGTATTGCAGAATCTCTAACCATGCCCTGCAGCACTTTCACAGTGCCCTGAAAGCAAGGAGGTACCTGTTTGAAGTATGAGTATCGCAGCGGTGAATTTGCTCTGTTCAGTCCGGCTGTATTGGTGGTGCCGTGTCCCGCTAGTGCACTCACGGGCACCGGCTTCTCAGACAGCTGTTTCGCAGTGATTCTTCTTCAGGGAGTCTCACTGAAGAAGTATCACTGCGAAACAGCTGTCTGAGATACTCAAACTCCGAACAGGTACCTCCTCGCTTTCAGGGCACTGTGAGAAGTGCTGCAGGGCATGGTTAGAGATCCTGCAATACCATTATGCACCAGGGACCAGCCAGCCATCGGGGCACGGAACACTGCCGCTGACCTTTCTGCTTTCCATACACACCACAATAGGTCAGAGTATCACTCGCCCTGCACCAATACCAGTGGCATATGCAGGAAAGCAGCACACTCTGAGGGCAGCCCATGTGTCTTTATTCTATATCTTTTCTGACACTCTATCATCTTCTACGTCGGCGCTCTCTCATTGTGGGGAATGATCTACTGCGTCCCCTGAGCTGAATACAACAGGGCACTCAGGTTGTTACACTACAACAGCAGAAGCACCAAATTCTCCTCATTCCAAACCCTGGGACATGCTCACTCACTATAAATGCACCTGCACACTCTGAGCAGCAGCTGCCCAAATTAGTGTCATAACACAAGGTTGCCTGTTACTATCCCTCCACTCATGCAAGGAGTTTTACCATACCTCCCAACATGACCCTCTCCAGGAGGGACACAATGCTCTGCTCCTGGACTTCCCTCTTAATTTAGGATTGCCATCACCTGTGCTGAAACACCTTTCTTATCCATTACCTGTTCGAAACAGGTGTTGGCAATCTTGAATTAAGAGAAAAAATCCAGAAGCAGAGCATTCTGTCCCTCTTGGAGAGGGTCATGTTGGGGAGGTATGGCTTTACCTTTATCCTGCACGACATACCCTCACATTGCATGTTATTAATCAGCAATATTGACATTAAGGGCTGATATCATCAAGTATTTGGCATTTTGTGAGATATTCTGTGGTGTGGACTCATTAGTGATTGTTATTTGGAGTCATTATCATTCTTTACTGGCTGTATACACTATCTGCACTGTGAACTGTGTTGCCTAGTGTATCAATAGGAATTATCTGAGACCTTGAAAATATGGTACCAGTTTTGAAAAAGGAAAATAGTTTTCTCTTATGTCCTAGAGGATGCTGGGGACTCCAAAAGGACCATGGGGTATAGACGGGATCCGCATGAGCTTGGGCACACTAAAAAGACTTTGATTGGGTGTGGACTGGCTCCTCCCTCTATGCCTCTCCCCCAGACCTCAGTTAGACTTTGTGCTCAGGAGTGACTGGACACACACTAGGGGAGCTCTACAGAGTTTCTCTAGAAAGACTTTTGTTAGGTTTTTTATTTTTAGGGAGACCTGCTGGCTACAGGCTCCCTGCATCGTGGAAGTGAGGGGAGAGAAGTCAGACCCACTTCTTCTTAGTTAAGGGCTCTGCTTCTTAGACTACTGGACACCATTAGCTCCAGAGGGTTCGATCACTTAGTTCGCCTAGCTGCTTGTTCCCGGAGCCGCGCCGTCACCCCCCTCACAGAAGCCAGAAGAAAGAAGCCGGGTGAGTATTAGAAGAACCGAAGACTTCAGTGACGGCAGAAGACTTCAGTAACGAGGTACAGCGCAGCGGTAGCGCTGCGCTCCATGCTCCCACACGTATCGCCAACGGCACTCGCAGGGCGCTAGGGGGGAGCGCCCTGGGCAGCAGTTACTGGGGTCGGTGGCTGGCAAAAACGGATTATACGGTGTCCAGACACCGTATAGGTTACCCCCGCCAGTATTAAATTTTTTTAATTTGAGCGGGCTACAGCGTGCCGGGAAGGGGCGGGGCTTAGCCGCACATTGCTCACCAGCGCCATTTTCTCTATCTCTACAGTGCTGCAGAGACGCTGGCCCGGACCTGCAAGCTCCCGCAAGTAACAGGGAGGCAAAAACGGGGTGGGGGCACATAAAATTTGGTGCTTTCATAATATTATAGACAGCGCTGTTCACATATATTATTTCTTTTAGTATATGGGCGCTGGGGTGTGAGCTGGTATACTCCCTCTGTGTTTCTCTCTACAGGCTTCCCTGTGGGTCTGTCCCCATGTTTGTGGCCAGTGGGTGTGTCGGTACTCTGTGTCGACATGTCTGAGCCTGGGTGTTCCTCCCCGGAGGAAGTTATTGGGGGTGCAGAGAGGGATTTAGGTATGACTCTGTCGGCACAGCCGACTGCTGATTGGATGACTATGCTGAGTACACTGAATGCAGATGTGGCTTTATTATCTAAGAGACTGGATAAATCTGATTCTCAGACACAAACATGGAGAAAATCCGTGGAGGAGGCTTTGTCTCAGGTACAGACAGTCTCGGGGTCACAAAAGCGTTCTTTTACCCAGATGGCAGATACAGGTACCGACACGGACTCTGATTCCGATGTTGATTTTAATGAGGCTTCTTTACATCCACGGGTTGTCAAGAGTATTCAGTACATGATTATAGCCATTAAAGATGTTTTACATATATCTGAGGAACCTGCCGTTCCTGACACAAGAGTTTGTTTATTTAAAGGGAAAAGGCCTGAGGAAAAATTTCCCCCCTCTCATGAAATTAATGCGCTTTGTGAAAAGGCTTGGGAGTCGCCTGACAAACGGTAGCAGATTCCCAAGAGAATTTTGATGGCATATCCTTTCCCCTCTGACGACAGGTACAAATGGGAATCGTCTCCCAATATGGACAAGGCTCTATCCCGTCTGTCCAAGAAGGTGGCGCTTCCGTCTCTGGACACAGCTGCTCTCAAGGACCCAGTGGATCGCAAATTGGAGACGACATTGAAGGCCATTTTCGTTAATACTAGTGCATTGCTCAGACCTGCTGTGGCGTTGGTATGGGTGAGTAGTGCTATTGCTAAGTGGGCTGATAGTTTGGCTTCTGATATGGATACCCTTGATAAGTATAATATTCTTTTGACTCTTGGTTATATCAAGGACGCTGCAGATTACCTAAAGGATGCGGCGAGGGATGTTGGCCTCTTGGGATCAAGAGCCAATGCCATGGCGGTCTGGGCCAGGAGGGCGCTGTGGATTCATCAATGGAATGCTGATGCCGACTCCAAGAAGAATATGGAAGCTCTCCCTTTTAAAGGTAGTGTCTTGTTTGGTGACGGCCTGGCTGACCTGGTGTCTACCGCTACTGCGGGTAAGTCATCTTTTCTTCCCTATGTTCCCACACAACAGAAAAAGGCACCCCATCACCAGATGCAGTCCTTTCGGTCTAATAAATACAAAAGAGGTAAGGGCTCGTCCTTCCTCGCTTCAAAAGGTAGAGGAAGGGGAAAGAAGTCGCCTGCAGTATCAGGCACCCAGGACCAAAAGTACTCCCCCGCCTCTACCAAGTCCACCGCATGATGCTGGGGCTCCCCTGCGGGAGTCCCTACCGGTGGGGGGCCGTCTCCAATTCTTCAGTCAGGTCTGGGTTCAATCGGCCCTGTATCCTTGGGTCTTAGACATAGTGTCCCAAGGGTACAGACTGGAGTTTCAGGAGATGCCCTCCAACCGGTTTTTCGTGTCTGCCTTGCCAGTTTCTCTTCCCGAAAGAGAAGTGGTAAGGGCTGCGATAAAAAGTTGTGTCAACAGAGGGTCGTTGTGCCGGTTACCCCGTGCCAACGGGGGGAAGGGTTCTATTCGAGCCTCTTTGTTGTGCCGAAGCCGGACGGCTCGGTCAGACCGATTCTGAACCTAAAATCCCTCAATCCATACTTGAAAATGTTCAAGATGGAGTCTCTTCGAGTGGTGATCTCCAGCCTCGAAGGGGGGGATTTTATGGCGTCAGTCGACATAAAGGATGCTGACTTGCACATCCCGATATACCCTCCTCATCAAGCCTTCCTGAGGTTTGCGGTACAGGACGGTCATTACCAATTTCAGGCGTTGCCGTTTGGGCTTTCCACGGCCCTGAGGGTTTTTACCAAGGTAATGGCGGAGATGATGGTGCTCCTTCGCAAGCAAGGGGTCACAATTATCCCGTACTTAGACAATCTCCTGATAAAGGCGAGGTCCAAGGAACAGTTGTTGAGAAATGTGGATCTCTCCCTTTTGGTTCTGCGACATCACGGTTGGATTCTAAATTTGCCAAAGTCTCAGTTGATCCCGGCCACTCGGCTGTCCTTTCTGGGTATGATCCTAGACACGGAACTACAGAGAGTATTTCTTCCGGAGGACAAAGCTCTGGAAATCCAGACCATGGTCAGGGAGCTCCTGAGGCCGACAAGTGTGTTGATTTATCAATGCACTCGGGTACTAGGGAAGATGGTGGCGGCTTACGAAGCCATTCCGTTTGGCAGGTTTCATGCCCGGGTGTTTCAGTGGGATCTACTAAACAAATGGTCCGGGTCTCACCTGCACATGCATCGGAAAATAAGTCTATCTTCCAGGGCCAGGATCTCCCTCCTGTGGTGGCTGCAAGGTTCTCACCTCCTAGAGGGACGCCCATTCGGAATCCAGGACTGGGTCCTGCTGACAACAGATGCAAGTCTCCAAGGCTGGGGCACGGTCACGCAAGGAAGGAATTTCCAGGGAAAGTGGTCAAGCCATGAATCTTGTCTCCACATAAATGTTCTCGAGTTAAGAGCCATTTACAACGGCCTGCTGCAAGCGAAGCACCTTCTTCAGGGTCTCCCTGTTCTGATCCAGTCGGACAACATAACAGCGGTGGTGTACGTAAACCGCCAAGGCGGAACAAGGAGCAGGGCGGCAATGGCGGAGGCCACAAGAATCTTTCGCTGGGCGGAACAGCACGTGAACGCTCTGTCAGCAGTCTTCCTCCCGGGCGTGGACAACTGGGAAGCAGACTTCCTCAGCAGACACGATCTCCATCCGGGAGAGTGGGCTCTTCATCAAGAGGTAATTGCAGAAGTGACAAGGCGTTGGGGAATTCCTCTGATAGACATGATGGCGTCGCGCCTCAACAAGAAGCTTCCGAGGTATTGTTCCAGGTCAAGGGACCCCCAAGCCAGTGCAGTAGACGCCCTGGTAACTCTGTGGGTGTTTCGGTCGGTGTATGTGTTCCCTCCGCTTCCTCTCATTCCAAAGGTGCTGAGGATCGTGCGACGAACAGGAGTTCAGGCAATACTCGTTGTTCCAGATTGGCCACGGAGAGGGCTTGGTATCTGGATCTTCAGGAATTGCTGGTAGAAGATCCTTGGCCGCTTCCTCTAAGAGAGGACCTGTTACTGCAGGGGCCCTGCGTGTTTCCGAACTTACCGCTGCTGCATTTGACGGCGTGGAAGTTGAACGCCAAATCCTAGCTCGGAAGGGTATTCCTGGGGAGGTCATTCCCACTCTCCTTAAAGCTAGGAAAGAGGTCACGGCAAAACATTATCACCGTATTTGGAGGAAGTATGTATCCTGGTGTGAAACCAAGGCAGCTCCTGCGGAGGAGTTTCATTTGGGTCGTTTCCTCCATTTTTTGCAGGCAGGCGTAGATGCAGGCCTGAAATTGGGTTCCATCAAAGTGCAGATTTCAGCTTTATCTTTTTTCTTTCAAAAAGAATTTGCTGTCCTTCCTGAGGTTCAGACTTTCGTGAAGGGAGTGCTGCATATACAGCCTCCATTTGTGGCACCGTGGGACCTTGAAGTGGTGTTACAGTTTCTTATGTCTCACTGGTTTGAACCTTTGCGTAAGGTTGAGTTAAAATTTCTCACTTGGAAAGTGGTCATGCTTTTGGCTCTGGCATCTGCTAGACGAGTGTCCGAGTTGGCGGCTTTGTCTCACAAGAGCCCATATTTGATCTTTCATTCTGATAGAGCGGAATTGAGAACTCGTCAACAATTTCTGCCGAAGGTGGTTTCTTAGTTTCACATAACCAACCTATTGGGGTGCCTGTGGCTACGGATGCTGTGGCGGTTCCAAAATCTCTTGATGTTGTAAGAGCCTTAAAGATTTATGTCGCCAGAACGGCTCTTACTAGGAAAACAGAGGCTCTTTGTGTTCTATATGCTCCCAACAAGATTGGAAATCCTGCTTCTAAGCAGACTATTGCACGCTGGATTTGTAATACGATTCAGCACGCTCATTCTTCGGCTGGGCTACCGTTGCTGAGGTCTGTAAAGGCCCATTCTACCAGGAAGGTGGGCTCATCTTGGGCAGCTGCCCGAGGGGTCTCGGCACTTCAACTTTGCCGAGCAGCTACGTGGTCGGGTTCACTTTTGCTAAGTTCTACAAGTTTGTTACCCTGGCTGATGAGGACCTTATGTTTGCTCAATCGGTGCTGCAGAGTCGTCCGCACTCTCCCGCCCGCTCTGGAGCTTTAGTATAGACCCCATGGTCCTTTTGGAGTCCCCAGCATCCTCTAGGACGTAAGAGAAAATAGGATTTTAATACCTACCGGTAAATCCTTTTCTCCTAGTCCGTAGAGGATGCTGGGCGCCCATCCCAGTGCGGACTGTTCCTTGCAGTTGTAGTGTTACTGGTTATTTTTTGGTTACACGTGGGTTGTGTATCGGTTATGTTCAGCTTGTTGCTGTTCTTCGTTCATACTGTTATCTGGTTTCCTGCTACTCCGGTTGTACGGTATGTTTTTGGTGTGGGCTGGTATGTGTCTCGCCCTTAATTTAACAAAAATCCTTTCCTCAAAATGTCCGTCTCTCCTGGGCACAGTTCCTATAACTGAGGTCTGGGGAAGGGGCATAGAGGGAGGAGCCATTTCACACCCAGTCAAAGTCTTTTTAGTGTGCCCAAGCTCCTGCGGATCCCGTCTATACCCCATGGACCTTTTGCAGTCCCCAGCATCCTCTACGGACTAGGGAAAAGGATTTACCGGTAGGTATTAAACTCCTATTATTTCACTCAAGTTTTCTGAATTATCAGTGAACTACACTTTGTCTATTTGAAGCATTTATTACAGCAATAGAATTTATATCTGCTATTATCTACAACTATATTTTATATGTGATGTTTGCCTATCTGTATGTGATTACAATACTTATTGTTTTTAAAGTACAGTAATAAAAGTTACATTTTATAACTATAAGAGTGCCCCCAGAAAAAGAGTTTCTTCTGCCCCTTCTTGTATATACGTTCACCATACTCTCGGGAGCACCTCCACCTGAGACATTTCTAAGTGGAATTCCACTGGATAAAACCATGGTACTTATATTACATTGTGGAACAATATATTCTCAGCAGTTGATTCACACCTTAATTGATACACCTGTGCTGAGGTCTCCCCATCCCCTTTTCCCTTCAAATATGTATTTTGATGTGTCTCATCAAATCTCCTAATGGGATTAGTGTATCTCATGGTTTGTTTGTTTTTTTTAGAATGTTGCTCCATTGATTCTGATGTGGATGTGTTTTCGGATGTGACTGTCAGCTCTGTTCACACCAGCGACTTATCCTCGTTTGATGAAGAGAGTGAGGAAGAAGATGCTGTGTCAGACAGTACAGAGGAGGGCGAAATTACGTCTGATGGTAAATTCCAAATGTCCAATATTCTGTTTTATTTGTCCATTATGGCTTTGAAACTCTGCTCTTTAAAAGTTCATGTATTAGCCCTCTCGGTATTCTTTCAGAAAGCATGTTCTCTATCAACTGAAATGCTGACCAGGGAGCAATGCATTAACAGTGTCTGAACATTCCCCCTCGGTATTGCTTTTTGGGATCTTGTAGTATAGACAGCCCTACAGCATTCTTTCTTTGAAGCAGTGATTTATGGACCCAGTGGATATACAGTTTCTTGAAGATATCTCCACAACAAGGAGAGTTTTGGAACTGGGCCTGTAGGTCCTTGCTCGTCATCTCTCCTGAAGGTCGGGCTAGTCTTAGGACTGAGCAGTACTTTTGACTAAAAATGATCTCCACATTCTGTCTAAGAACACTGTGATTCCAGTCTAAAACCAGTGTAATTCTGAATGTTAAAAGAGCATAGGACCCACGAATTGCATAGAACGGATGAGCTGTCATTTAGAATGCCCACAAGAGAGGTTGTCCATCTTTTAAACAGATTATTGATAGTTTGATAATTTGTCAGTCTTACATAGGGTAAGGTAACTTACCTTTTTGTTCTTGTTACTTGAGTTTTCATTGTCCTCCAACAAGAATAGGAACAATGAGCCTAATTCAGACCTGATTGCTACGCTGCAATTTCGTACAGCCTGCGATCAGGTCTGAACTGCGTATGCAACGCAGTGCGCAAGCGTGTTGCATGGGTACAAAGCGGATCGACGCTCAGCAATGGGTTTGTGTGACGGATCCGTTTGCACGGAGATTGACAGAAAGAAGGCGTTTGTGGGTGGCAACTGACAGGGAGTGGCTGGAAAAAGTGGTTGGAAATACACAGGGGTTCCCAAGCATCTTGCTCTGGTGGGGGATGTACAGAAGGCATTTTGCACTGTTCACTTTTCCTTATATACATTTCTCTAACGTCCTAGTGGATGCTGGGGACTCCGTAAGGACCATGGGGAATAGACGGGCTCCGCAGGAGACAGGGCACTTTAAGAAAGAATTTGGATTCTGGTGTGTTCTGGCTCCTCCCTCTATGTCCCTCCTCCAGACCTCAGTTTGAATCTGTGCCCGGATGAGCTGGGTGCTACTTAGTGAGCTCTCCTGAGCTTGCTAAAAAGAAAGTATTTTGTTAGGTTTTTTATGTTCAGAGAGATCTGCTGGCAACAGGCTCTCTGCTACGTGGGACTGAGGGGAGAGAAGCAGCCCTACTCACTGAAGATAGGTCCTGCTTCTTAGGCTACTGGACACCATTAGCTCCAGAGGGATCGTACACAGGATCGCACCCTTGGTCGTCCGATCCCGGAGCCGCGCCGCCGTCCCCCTCGCAGAGCCAGAAGACAGAAGTCGGTGTCAGAAGCAAGAAGATGTCGAAATCGGCGGCAGAAGACTCCAGTCTTCATATGAGGTAGCGCACAGCACTGCAGCTGTGCGCCATTGCTCCCACATTAAACCCACACACTCCGGTCACTGTAGGGTGCAGGGCGCAGGGGGGGGGGCGCCCTGGGCAGCAATTAGAGACCTCTTTGGCAAAAGTTTGCATAATATACATTTGGCCACTGTATATATGTATGAGCCCCCGCCAAAATTGTACATGAAAGCGGGACAGAAGCCCGCCGTCGAGGGGGCGGGGCTTCTTCCTCAGCACTCACCAGCGCCATGTTTTTTCTCCACAGCACCGCTGAGAGGAAGCTCCCCAGTCTCTCCCCTGCAGTTACACGGTAGAAGAGGGTAAAAAGAGATGGGGGGGCACATAATTAGGCGCAAAAATCAATATATAACAGCAGCTACTGGGTTAACATTAAGTTACTGTGTTATTCCTGGGTTAATAGCGCTGGGGTGTGTGCTGGCATACTCTCTCTGTCTCTCCAAAGGGCCTTATGGGGGAATTGTCTTCAGATAAGCATTCCCTGAGTGTGTGGTGTGTCGGTACGTGTGTGTCGACATGTCTGAGGTAAAAGGCTCCCCTAAGGAGGAGATGGAGTAAATGTGTGTGTGTGAGAGGGTGTCTCCGTCGACGACGCCGACACCTGTTTGGATATGTGTAATTAAGTGCTAAGGTGAATTTATTGCACAAAAGATTAGAGAACAGACAGGAAATCTACCCATGTCTGTCCCTATGTCGCAGAGACCTTTAGAGTCTCTCAATGCTCACTATCCAAAATAATAGACACTGATATCGACATGGAGTTTGACTCCAGTGTCGACTACGATAATGCAAAGTTACAGCCAAAATGGCAGAAAAGTATTCAATATATGATTATTGTAATAAAAGATGATTTGCATATCACTGATGACTCATCTGTCCCTGACACAAGGGTACACATGTTTAAGGGGAAGAAAGCTGAGGTAAATTTCCCTCCTCTCATGAGGAAAAAGAGCGGGAATCTCCAGACAAGAGACTGCCGTTTCCCACAAAGAATTCTCAGCCAGTATCCTTTCCCCACTAGGGCCAGGATATGATGGGAATCTTCTCCTTGGGTGTCACGTTTGCCCAAAAGGTAGCCCTGACGTAACAGCCATTCTCAGGGATCCTGCAGATAGCGTGCACATTCTGGTACACTACTCAGACCGGCGATTGTGTCGGCATGGGTTTATAGCGCTGTGGCAGCGTGGACAGGTACCTTATCAGCAAAGATTGAGACCCTAGTATGTGTATGTATATATATATATATATATATATATATATATATATATATATGTATATATATATATATATATATATATATATATATATGTGTGTGTGTATATATATATATATATCTATATTAGAGATGCTGTCTTAAGAGATATGTATACATATAAAACATGCCCAAAGAGACATGAGTATACTGGGTCCTAGAGTCAAAGCTATGTCGATTTCTGCTTGACGTGTCATGTAGAATATGCAATGGACAGATGATGCCGACTTAAGAGGCATATGGAAGGCTGTGGATTGTGTGGAGAAGGGTCTCGGACCTGGTCTCCACAGCTATAGCTGGTAATTCTGATATTTTGCCTTATATTCCTGCACAGCCTAGGAAAGCACGACATTATCAAATGCAGCCTTTCGAATAAAGAAACAAGAAAGTCCGAGGTGCGTCCTTTCTTGCCAGAGGCGGGGGGCAGAGAAAAGAAGCTGCACAACACAGCTAGTTCCCAGGAACAGAAGTCCTCCCCGGCCTCTACAAAAATCCACCGCATGTCGCTGGGGCTCCACAGCCGGAGCTAGGCCCTGTGTGGGCACGCCTTCGTAAGTTCAGCCACAAGTGGGTTCACTCCCTGTTAGATCCCTGGGCAATAGATATTGTGTCTCAGGGATACAAGCTGGACTTTGAGGAGATGCCCCCTCACCGACGGCCCTGCCGGCTTCCCCCTACGAGAGGGAAACAGTGTTAACTGCAATTCACAAATTGTATCTTCAACAGGTGGTGGTCAAGGTTCCCCTCCTTCAGCAAGGAGGGGGTGGTTATTCGACCATGTTCTAGTCCCGAAACCAGACGGTTCGGTCAGACCCATATTGAATTTAAAATCCCTGAACATATACCTGAAAAGGTTCAAGTTCAAGATGGAATCGCTAAGAGCGGTCATTGCAAGCCTGAAAGGGGGAGATTTTATGGTGACTCGGGACATAAGGGATGCATACCTTCATGTCCTCATTTATCCACCTCTTCAGGCGTACCTCAGAATTGCGGTACGGGATTGTCATTACCAATTTCAGACGTTGCCGTTTGGTCTCTCCACAGCCCTGAGAATATTCACCAAGGTAATGGCGGAAATGATGGTGCTCCTGCGGAAGCAAGGTGTCACTTTTATCACGTACTTGGACGATCTCCTCATAAAAGCGAGATCAAGAGAGCAGTTGCTGAACAGCGTGTCACTTTCTCTGGAAGAGTAACGGTAACACGGCTGGATTCTATATATTCCAAAGTCGCAGTTGGTTCCTACAGCTCATCTGCCTCTCCTAGGCATGATCCTAGACACAGACCAGAAAAGGGTTTATCTCCTGATAGAGAGCTCAGGAGCTCGTGACACTGGTCAGGAATCTATTAAAACCAAAACAGGTGTCAGTGCATCACGGCACTCGAGTCCTGGGAAGGAGGGTGGCATCATACGAGGCCATTCCCTTCGGCAGGTTCCATGCGAGGACCTTCCAATGGGACTTGCTGGACAAGTGGTCCGGATCACATCTTCAGATGCATCAGTTAATCACCCTATCCCACAGGGCCAGGGTGTCTCTCCTGTGGTGGCTGCAGAGTGCTCACCTTCTCGAAGGTCGCAGATTCGGCATTCAGGACTGGGTCCTGGTGACCACGGATGCGAGCCTCCGAGGGTGGGGGGGCAGTCACACAGGGAAAAAACTTCCAAGGTCTGTGGTCAAGTCAGGAGACTTGCCTTCACATCAATATCCTGGAACTAAGGGCCATATACAACGCCCTACGTCAAGCGGAGACCCTGCTTCGCGACCAACCGGTTCTGATTCAGTCAGACAACATCACCGCAGTGGCTCATGTAAACCGCCAAGGCGGCACAAGTAGCAGGGTGGCGATGGCAGAAGCCACCAGAATTCTTCGCTGGGCGGAGAATCACGTAAGAGCACTGTCAGCAGTGTTCATTCCGGGAGTGGACAACTGGGAAGCAGACTTCCTCAGCAGGCACGACCTCCTCCCGGGAGAATGGGGACTTCATCAAGAAGTCTTCACGCAGATTGCATGTCGTTGGGAACTGCCACAGGTGGACATGATGGCATCCCGCCTCAACAAAAAGCTACAGAGGTATTGCGCCAGGTCAAGAGACCCTCAGGCGATAGCTGTAGACGCACTAGTGACACCGTGGGTGTTCCAGTCGGTCTATGTATTCCCTCCTCTTCCTCTCATACCCAAGGTGCTGAGAATCATAAGAAAAAGAGGAGTGAGAACAATTCTCATTGTTCCGGATTGGCCAAGAAGGACTTGGTATCCAGATCTGCAAGAAATGCTCACAGAGGACCCGTGGCCTCTGCCTCTAAGACAGGGCTTGTTGCAACAGGGGCCCTGTCTGTTCCAAGACTTACCGCGGCTGCGTTTGACGGCATGGCGGTTGAACGCCGGATCCTAGCAGAAAAAGGCATTCCGGATGAGGTTATTCCTACGCTGATAAAGGCTAGGAAGGACGTGACGGCTAAACATTATCACCGTATATGGCGAAAATATGTTGCTTGGTGTGAGGCCAGGAATGCCCCTACGGAGGAATTCCAGCTGGGCCGGTTCCTTCACTTCCTACAGTCGGGAGTGATTTTGGGCCTGAAATTGGGTTCCATTAAGGTCCAGATTTCAGCCCTATCCATTTTCTTTCAAAAAGAACTGGCTTCTCTTCCTGAAGTTCAGACGTTTGTAAAAGGAGTGCTGCATATTCAGCCCCCTTTTGTGCCTCCAGTGGCACCTTGGGATCTTAATGTGGTGTTGAGTTTCCTGAAGTCACACTGGTTTGAGCCACTCAAAACGGTGGAGTTAAAATATCTCACGTGGAAGGTGGTCATGCTATTAGCCTTGGCTTCGACTAGGCGTGTGTCAGAATTAGCGGTTTTGTCACATAAAAGCCCCTATCTGGTTTTCCATATGGACAGGGCAGAATTGCGGACCCGTCCACAATTTCTGCCAAAAGTGGTGTCATCTTTTCATATGAACCAACCTATTGTGGTGCCTTTGGCTACTCGTGACTTGGAGGATTCCGAGTTACTAGATGTGGTCAGGGCTTTGAAGGTTTATGTAGCCAGAACGGCTAGAGTCAGGAAAACTGAGTCGCTGTTTATCCTGTATGCATCCAACAAGCTGGGTGCTCCTGCTTCAAAGCAAACTATTGCTCGCTGGATCTGTAACACGATTCAGCAGGCTCATTCTGCGGCTGGATTGCCGCTTCCAAAATCAGTAAAAGCCCACTCCACAAGGAAGGTGGGCTCTTCTTGGGCAGCTGCCCGAGGGGTCTCGGCATTACAGCTTTGCCGAGCGGCTACTTGGTCAGGTTCAAACACTTTTGCAAAGTTCTACAAGTTTGATATCCTGGCTGAGGAGGACCTTGTGTTTGCTCATTCGGTGCTGCAGAGTCATCCGCACTCTCCCGCCCGTTTGGGAGCTTTGGTATAATCCCCATGGTCCTTACGGAGTCCCCAGCATCCACTAGGACGTTAGAGAAAATAAGATTTTACTTACCGGTAAATCTATTTCTCGTAGTCCGTAGTGGATGCTGGGCGCCCGTCCCAAGTGCGGACTTCTTCTGCAATGCTTGTATATAGTTATTGCTTAAATAAGGGTTATGTTTGGTTGCATCAGGGTTGATCTGATGCTCCGTTGTTGTTCATACTGTTAACTGGGTAAATTTATCACGAGTGATACGGTATGATTGGTGTGACTGGTATGAGTCTTACCCTGGATTCCAAAATCCTTTCCTTGTACTGTCCGCTCTTCCGGGCACAGTTTCTCTAACTGAGGTCTGGAGGAGGGACATAGAGGGAGGAGCCAGAACACACCAGAATCCAAATTCTTTCTTAAAGTGCCCTGACTCCTGCAGAGCCTGTCTATTCCCCATGGTCCTTACGGAGTCCCCAGCATCCACTACGGACTACGAGAAATAGATTTACCGGTAAGTTAAATCTTATTTTTCCTCCACCCCGTCAGATGAGGACAAAGGAGACGCAGAGAGCAAAGCAAAGTCTGTTGAACCTAATGAAACAAAGACAAAGGGCACACGACAAGCCTATGTGCACAAACCATACCTATATTCTAAGTATTACAGTGATTCTGATGATGAACTGACTGTAGAACAGCGCCGGCAGTCTGTGGTGAGTTTATCTTTTAGTCGCTGACTATTTAATGGATATGGGTTTTGTGACAACATTGAACCACTCTTAAATGACAATTTACATGAAACCTGTTCTGCCAGGAGTTAACTAATGTAAATAGCAGCCTCTGTTTCAGGGGAGTTTGGCGCACCTGGCTCACATCCTCATCACCTTGCCCGTGTATATATATATATATATGGGGACGTTAGTAGTAGCTTTTAGCTAAGGCAATTTTGTTTAGCTGTAATGGTCTGTTCAATGCATATTTTTATTTCATTGAAAGTAAATGTAAACGGCTCTCTTCTATTTCTGCACCAACAATATTTTATTCTTATTTAAATTTTGCATCTGTATGTTTAGTATGGGTTTGCTGTTGACGTTTAAAAGTGCAGGCTACAAGGCACGTGTGACTACCCAATTTCCTCTGTCTTCCTATTGGGGACACTGCAGATAAGTATGTGCTGTCCTCACTGATGGTCCTGATACACTTTCAGGCCAAAGAAAAGGAAGAGAGACTTCTAAGGAGACAAGTGAAGAGAGAGCGATTAGTGGAAAAGCGCAAGCAGAAAGCTGCAGAGAAAACCAAGGCTTTGAAAATGAGGAGTCCAGGTATCTATGTGCTTTCTGTTCACAGGGCTTGTCTTTGGATGATAACTTGTGTAACTATTTCTGATTCTAGATCAGTTCCTAGAGCTGACCTCTGTTCTGCAGGGAATGATGTGTGAGTGATTATTAAGTGGTCTCTGTAAAAGGAATTTACTCCATGTCTGCTTTTGTTCAGTAAATGTTGCGCTTTAAACGTGACATGTGACTTTATGCGACATCGACCTGACAGTTTCATAAATGTTTACTTTAAGTTTTTTTCCACTTTCTGAAGTGAGGGAGGGGACGAAGATGGTGGCTTATGCCCCACCTCTAGGAGGCAGAGCACTGAAAATGCAATGACCTCTTCAATGGTTTCCTAGTGCTCTGTTTTAGATACAAGCACAGGACCTTTTTCTTTGTTTGGAGGGGGGGGGGGGGGGGGGGGGGGGTTGGTTTACATCCATATATCTCCAGTATCTCAGTGGTCGGGGGAACAGGGGTAAATTACCCCAAATGGGTAAAAAATTAAATTCCTGGGTTAATGGACGGTCGCGCTGCCGAGACCCAGCCCTGTCCAGCACCGGCTGGCTCGTGATGTGACGTGCTGTGTTCCTGGCTGCTGTGTGACGTGCTGACTTCACACCGCGCTCCCTCACGCCCGCCTGTCCTGTGCTGTCTTGTCCTCCCGCCTGCGGCCCGCCAACCCACACACAGAACTTGAAGTTTTCTGTGGCTGACCGCTGACAGAGTTCCGCAGGATCAGACAGTGGCCCACATAACAGTGGGAAATTTCCACTGACATTACTGAGGTGAGAATGTGACCATCTGTCTCCTAAAAGTCATGTTCAAACACCCCCCCCCCCCCCCCCTCCCCCTCTGGTGTTTTGGGAGGAAAGTGTTAACCCATTAATTGCCAAAATATAATAATAATAATAAAAAAAAAAAAAAAAATATATATATATATTCACACACACATATACACAGTATCTCAGAAATGCCATATAAACAGTGATAACCAGTGCATATGCACACTAATATATGGTTTCCTTCCTTTCAAATCAAGGGGGTAACGTCAGCGTATCTAAATACATTTTGGGGTGAAGGGTAAGAAAGTGCCCTGACCCCTGATATATCTGCTTCAATTGGATGAGACCTTTACACCATTCGTTACGGTTAGCACAGCTGTCAGTCAAGTGGTCTTACGTGAGAAAGGCGCATTCTCTGCTGCAGGCCCATGCAGCGGAACTGCGTGCCTCCTCCCGATCACACACTGGGAACTGGATGATGAGAAGAGGGCATCTATGAGGTTGTATTTATCCAGCGGGGGATGGACCCTCAGAGTGAGGAAGGACAAACTGGGGAAGAAGATGGAGCCCAAGACAGTTTGCATCCACCCCCAGGATTCGATGGGTCACTGTGAATTATTCTGTTGGCGGCACTGTGGTAGTTAGGGGTGGAGACTGTCACCAGCCTTACGAGGTGCTGAGCCGCTTCCCCACTGCAGGACCACCGTACTGACGGGTTGTTGTTCAGCGGGGCACTGCGCCTTGGCTGTCACAGCCACAGCACGTCGCACACCCCTAACGCTGCCTAAAGGTGACATCGGTGGTGAGTACAAACCGGAGGCCCCGCTAGGGGGGTCCCTCGTTTCAAAGTGCGGCGTGGCGTACGGGACTCTCCCTGGGGGGTCCCGCTAAGAGCCCCGTGTAGAACTGACGCAAAAGGGCTTGACTAGCACTTATGTGATGTTTTAAGCTTAAAAGGAGACTTTTGCCAGTAAAATATATGTATGTAACTCCGGCGGCATAGGAGGGGGCGGAGCTACCTCAGAGCGAGACCTGAGGCATTTTTGCACCTTCCTCTGCTTACTACAGCCATTTACAGCACACACAGTGCTTCCTGATCATCAGACACACTGCATATCTGGTACAGGGTGTAGCAAAGGGGGAGAGCCGCTTGTGTACACTATCCTGATTCTATCTAGGACAATAATTGTTAGTGTTTACTGTATTATAGGGAGCTGACAGCCTAACTGGGGCTGTGCAGCGCAGGGTGTGCTGGTCCCCCCCCCCCCCCCCCTCTCTCTTTCTCTTTCCCTCTCTCCCTCTCTCTCTCTCATACAGTACAGCAGGTTTGCAATACAACTATCTGTGTGTATGTGTATGTTATTGTGCTTACTGTGAATATGGGTAAACACAAGCTGTGCAGTGTATGTCACATTAGATTCTCTCCTTTCTCTAATGAGCAATGCAGTCAATCTTCACAAATTAGTGAAGGGGCTCGGGAAGAGGGTATAGAGCCCCACTGGTTAGGGTCTCTTAAGACTATGATGTCTGATATGTCATCCCAGCTCACTGCTAATGTGCTAACTCAGCTACTACAACAGGCTGTTGCAGATTTAGCTGCCAGGCAGATGCACAGCCCCCCCTCTCATGCAGGTCCCCAGAAGTGTGGTTTACCTGCTATTCTCAGGATAATGGGGATGACCTGGACCCCATTAGTGGGGATCCCAATGCTGTTCAGGGTGTTGAACCCCTCATTTTGGCTATAAGGGATGTGTTAAAGCTCCCTCTAGAGGACGCTGCGTCACAGCAGTAGTTTTTCTTTGTACAAAACAAGCCTAATGTCACTTTCCCTAATTCTACAGCGTTAGATTACTTATTCTAACAGGCCTGGTAAAAACCAGACAAAATATTCCAAGTGTCCAAAAAGTTTTTGCGCACTTTCCCATTTGCTCCTGAAGGTAGAACTTTTTGGGAGGAACCCCCTGGCGTGGATGTCCCAGTATCTCGGCTGTCTAAAAAGGCAGTGCTGCCCGCCCCGGGCTCCTTTACCATGAAGGATCCATGGGATAGGAATATAGACACTACACTAAAATCTATATACACTGCAGCCCGGTATATCACAAAGACATGTCATTACTGGTTGCTGGATGACCCATGCTATTCATTCTTGGGCCACTCCGATTCAGCGGTGCCTCTCGGGGGATATGCCATTAGTTACTATGGTAACCCTCCTGAAGCACATTCAGGACACTACCTGTGTTCTCTGTGATTCGCTCAAGGAGATGGGGAACATTAATGCTTGGACTTCTGCCATGGCAATGTCGGCGCGCAGAGCTTTGTGGTTGTGTCAGTGGATTGCGGACGCAGAATCCAAACGTAGTGTTGAATCCCTCCCCTTTTCTGGTGAATAGCTTTTTGAGGTCGAATTGGATACCTGGATTTCTAAAGTTACGGCTGGGAAATCCACGTTTCTTCCTTCTGGGGCCCCGCCTGGCGAGACGCTCCTATCCGGGGCCGTCTGCCCAGTCCCTTTCGGTCTCACACATTTCGATCTAAGGCCAGAGGTGCCTTTAATGCGACTAGAGCAACCAGAGGTAAGTCCAGAAAACATGCAAGCACCAGTTCTCATGAACAGTCCACTGGTTCTGCTTCGCCTCAGCATGACTGTGCCCACCCACCCCGAGGGGATCTCGAGGTGGGAGCTCGACTGCGTCACTTCAGCCGCGTCTGGGAGACTTCCTGCCAGGATGCCTGGGTCAGAGATCTTGTTTCTCAGGGCTACAGGGTGGAGTTCGATGGTACTTCCCTCAACGATTTTTCAAATTAAGCTTACCAGCTTTGAAGCATATGCAAGTTACGTTACAACAGGCAATCCAAAAGTTGGTTCAGTACCAAGTCATTGTTCCAGTACCACTACCGCAGCGCGGCACAAGGTTTTACTCAAACCTGTTTGTGGTGACGAAACCGGACCAGACTCATTTTGAATCTCAAATCCTTGAATCCTTACTTGAAGGCGTTCAAGATGGAATCCCTGCGAGCAGTGATTGCGGGTCTGGAAGAACGTGAATTTATGGTCTCCTTGGATATCAAGGACGCCTATCTCCATATTCCGATTTTGCCGCCTCATCAAGTGTACCTGCGGTTTGCCCTACTGGACAATCCGTTCCAATTCCAGGCACTACCCTTCGGACTGTCCACAGCCCCAAGGGTATTCACAAAGGTGATGGCGGAGATGATGTTCCAACTCCGGGTCCAGGGGGTCAATGTGGTCCTTTATCTGGGCGATCTTCTAATAAAGGCACGATCCTGGGAGCTTTTATTGCTCCAAATTGAACGCACCATCCATCTTCTATCAGACCATGGGCGGATCCTCAACTTGCAGAAGTCCCACCTGGAGCCAACTCGGAGGCTCCTGTTCCTGGGGATGTTGCTGGATACTGTGGTCCAGAAGGTGTGTCTACCAGAGGACAAGGCGAAAACACTTCACATGATGCTCCGGCCTACTCCGTCCATATCTGCATAAGATTGCTTGGAAAAATGGTTGCCTCATACAAGGCGATCCAGTATGGGAGGTTCCATGCCAGAACATTTCAATTGGATCTCCTGAGCAAGTGGTCCGGGTCGCATCTCCAGATGCACCGGATGATTCAGCGGTCACCTCAGGCCCGGATTTCCCTCCTATGGTGGCTACAGTCCTCCAATCTCCTGGAAGGCTGGAGTTTTCGGGATTCAGGATTGGACCTTCCTCACGACAGATGCAAGTCTACGGGGATGGGGTGCTGTCAACCAAGGGGCACAGTTCCAGGGCAGGTGGTCAGCCCAAGAGGCCCTCCTTCCGATCAACATTCTGGAACTTCGGGCAATCTACAGTGCTCTGCTTCAGGCCTCTTCTCTACTCAAGAATCACGCGATCCAGGTACAGTCGGACAATGCAGTGGCGTACATCAATCGTCAAGGAGGGACAAAAAGCAGAGCCTGCATGCGAGAGGTGTCAAAGATAATCCTCTGGGTGGAACTAAATGCAAGAGCAATGTCAGCAATCTTAATTCCGGGTGTGAACAACTGGGAGGTGGACTTCCTGAGTCGTCATGATCTCCACCCGGGGAAGTGGGGTCTCCACCATCTGGTGTTCCAAAAGATCATCGACCGGTGGGGTTGCCCACAAAAAGAACATGATGGCTTCTCGTCTCAACAAGAAACTTCCTTGGTATTGCTCACGGACCAGGGATCCTCAGGCGAGGGCAGTGGATGCACTGGCGTTGACTTGGCCGTATTGGCTGGTCTAACCTGTTTCCTCTGATTCCATTGCTCCCAAGGGTGCTAAAGCGAATCAGGAATCAAGGTGTCCAGGCAAAGCTAATTGCGCCGGATTGGCCTCGGAGGACGTGGCACGCGGATCTTCTGGACATGTCCATTGAAAACCCTCGGGCCTCTACTACTAAGAAGAGATCTTCTTAAACAAGGACCGTTCGTCTACCCGGACTTACGGCGACTTTGTTTGACGGCATGGCGGTTGAGCTGAACATCCTAGCTCACAAGGGCCTTTCCAAAAAGGTTATTGCTACCATGGTTCAGGCCAGAAAACCTGACGTCAAGACACTATCATCATATCTGGAGGAGATATGTCTCTTGGTGCAAGGAATGCACATATCTGCCTGCAGTATTTCACTTGGGACGTTTCCTGCAGGCTGGTGTGTATAAGGGCTTACGTCTGGGTTCCATTAAGGTCCAGATTTCAGCCCCCTCCATTTTCTTCCAGAAGAAATTGGCAGTGTTGCCTGAAGTTCGGACCTTCTTGCAAGGGGTACTCCACATACAACCATCTTTTGTGCCGCCTACGGCACCCTGGGATTTGGATGTAGTGTTGGCATTTCTACAGTCCTCCTGGTTTGAACCTCTGATGACGATAGAAGACAAGTACCTCACATGGAAGACGGTGATGTTACTGGCCCTGGCTTCTGCTCGACGTGTTTCAGAATTGGTGGCTTATCGTGTAAAAGTCCGTACTTGGTCTTCTACGAGAACAGAGCGGAGCTCCGGACTAGACCGCAGTTCCTGCCAAAGGTTGTCTCCGCGTTTCATCTGAATCAACCTATTGTGGTTCCGTCCAGTTCTGACGCTTCTGCTCCTCTGGAGGCATTGGATGCTGTGTGTGCCTTGAAGATCTATGTCAAGCACACAGCTCGGGTCAGAAAGACGGATTCCTTGTTCGTGCTCTATGATGCGCAAAAAAAGGGTTGCCCTGCTTCAAAGCAGTCAATTGCTCGGTGGATTAGGCTTACTATCCAACAGGCCTATGTGTCGGCAGCCTTACCTGTTTCTACGTCTCTAAAGGACCACTCTACAAGGTCAGTGGGCTCTTCCTGGGCGGCTGCCCATGGAGTCTTGGCCTTGCAACTATGCCGAGCTGCTACCTGGTCGGGGAAGAACACGTTTGTGAAGTTCTACAAATTTGATACCCTGGCCAAACAGGATACCCAGTTTGGGCAGGCGGTGCTGCAGCAGTCTCCGCATGCTCCCGCCTGTTCTGGAAGCTTTGGTACGTCCCCATCGTACTAGATTTCCCAGATATCCCTTATGGGTGCTAGAGAATGTAGGATTTTAATACCTACCGGTAAATCCTTTTCTCGTAGTCCATAAGGCAGGCATGTCAAACTCGTGGCCCTCCAGCTGTTGTGAAACTATAAGTCCCAGCATGCTTTGCCAGCATACCTTCCACTGATCATCTGGTAAAGCATGCTGGGACTTGTAGTTTCACAACAGCTGGATGACCATGAGTTTGACATGCCTGCCATAAGAGAGATTGGGCGCCCGCCTCAGTGCGTGAACTTTTCTGCAGGTTCTTATTCTATAGTTACCTGTACAGCTGTTGCTGTTGTTGTTACCAGCCGTTGCTGGTTGTTTGTTAGTAGTGTGCTGGTGTGTAAATCTCACCACCTTTTTTTGACATGTTCCTTCTCTCAAATATGTTCCTTCTCTTATATATGTCCTTTCTCCTTCGGGCACGTTTTTACCTATAACTGCCTGTGGGATGGGGCATAGTGTAGGAGCCAGCACACCCAGTTGAAGAAATTTAAAGTGCTCTGGCTCCTTTGAACCCCTTCTATACCCCATCGTACTAGATTTCCCAAATATCCCTTATGTACTATGAGAAAAGGATTTACCGGTAGGTATTAAAATCCTATGTTTATATCTTTTAAAGCAAATTAGTTGTATCAATGTAGTATATTGCTTTAATGCTAGTAAACGTAATAACGTGTTAAAAAAAACAACATATGCACCAGAATTCTATTGAATAAAACTGCAGATAGAGACTGGAGGCTTCTTTCCGAGCTGTACTGAAGACTGTAGCGCTGCCTCATCATGACAGTCTTAGATAATTGGTTTGAAATAAGATGCCTGTGTTTAAAGGTGACTACGTTTTATAAAGTGTTTATTAATGCTGTTAGCGATTTTTTATCTACATGTGGTTTTGTGTGTGTGTGTGTGTGTGTGTGTGTGTGTGTGTGTGTGTATATATGTATATATCTATCTATCTATCTATATATATATATATATATATATATATATATATATATATATATATATATTATTTTTTTTATTATACAATTTTTTATTGTGTAGAAACAACGAGTGCTGTGCCGAAGTCTCCAAAAGGGCAGAAGGTGAAGCTTAGCAGCATAAAGGATGTGCTCAAAGAACAAATGTTTTTAGAAAAAAAAGTTGCAATGAGCAAAAAAAGGAATAGAGACTCGAGGTATGTGTATTTTTTTTTCTTTTCTTTTCATTTCTTTTTGTTTGTTTTTTATTTCGCTAACATTTGTCTTTAATCTGCTGCTGCTTTTTCTTGACAAACAGACTTAAGTGGGGGCCATATCATGAAAGTATTGATTGATATAGGAACACTGCGTGTAGTTTAAATAATTAAACAATTTGTATGTCAACTCATAGAAAGCAGTACATATACTTATATGGATCTGTGGATATTTGGGTAATGTTAGCACTGACCCCAATACTTATCCCGGCTTACTTTTTGTTTTTCTTTTTAGGTCTGCTACTAGCAGTTTGAAGATAAAAAGTGATTATGTTGATGAAGACTCTAGGGATACCCAAAAGTCTAGTGAGGTGAATGACATATAGTGGTATATTTTGTGATTAATTTATGGGTCATTGTGGGTTGTGTGTTACAGTTTGTTAAACTATCCCAATAAGAACATTCAGCTATGTTTAACACTTGCCCTCCATCTTCCTATCTGGCAGACACTGCGACCATGGGAACTGTGCTAAAAGCAAAGAAGTTAGGTACCTAAAAGATGATCTTCATTCTTTGATGCTCCTCCCTTCACCAAATCATCAGTTTCCAGACAAATTATTTAGCTCAGTTTCGTATGGGTTTGAGTCTAATGCCGGGTACATACTAGACAATGTGTGTACCCGGTATAACATAGGACTCTACATTAATCTGGAACTATTGAAAGTTTTATCGATTTCCCCTTAGGGAATCTGTGAATGGTTGGCTTTTCCACTCTTTTATCAAAAGGAAAGGTATATTTATATTTTTAATTCAGTGATTGTTACCTCCAATCCACGAGTACCCCTGATAGGTCATGCTTTCAAGGTTTATCTGGAAACGTGGTATATTTACTTATTAAGCAAAATAGATTAACTCTTCTGTGCATGATTATAGAAATCCTGAAAACATGACCTGTTGGGTATATTCCTGCTTTATCCCAACGATCTGATATTGAAAGCGGTTCATTCAAAAGAGAACACTCGCCATAGCAGAATACCACTGGGCCTAAACACTGCCATATATACAGTACATAGAACTGTTTCTTTAGTACATTGCAGAGGGAGGAAGATGTGCTATTACTTGGACTGTCTTGTTTTTATAAAAAAAAAATATATAAAAACCTAAAAAGCACGATTATGCAAAAATATTAATAAATTCATACTCTATTTCACTACTTGCATATTCAAACCTACCAAAAGTTTGATGTATGTTAACATAATATGTATATTTTATTATTCATTTATTGATAGGTAAAATTTCGCGCACAATTAGTTTTTAAGTTGATCTGGCTCATATTAATTGAATCATTAATTTAAGCTGCCTTTGATTTTTTTTTTATTGTCCATTATGGACATTGGGGCAGATGTATTAAGCCTGGAGAAGTGATAAAGCAGTGATAAGTGAATGGCTGATGCGTTATCACCTATCGGCTACTAACTGTCATTTTTCAAACCTGTAATGATTGGCTGGTGCATTATCACCTTTCACTTATCAATGCTTTATCACTACTCTAGGCTTAATACAAGTGAGTAGTGTGTTGTTGTTTTTTTGTACAGAACGTGTTGGTGCGGACAAAATATTTCAGATATTTATAGATGTTCTTCTCACTCATTTTGTTATATAGCTTCAGTTATACTTATATTGTTTATATGACTTCTACATTTTTTCATCTTTTTACTAGTCACAGGAGAGAGCATCATCCTCATCCACAAGAGACTCCAGATCTACCTCTGGAAGGGAGGATAATAAACACTCTAAAAAATTGGAATCCACAGAAGAATGTAAAAGTGACTCTAGAACAGAGAGAGAATTTAAAAAGAAAGCTGCTTCATTTGTAGAAAAAACAGAAGACTATGAGACATCTGATACACGAAAGCATTTAGAGAGACTTGACTCTACCTCTGAGGACCAGCAGAAGCACAGAACTACCCTCAAGCCTGAAAAGCCATCAAAAAAAGAAACCAGTGATGGTGATACAAAGAATACCCCACGGAAAGAGCCTAAACCTTATAGTAATGAGCGTGAACGGACTTACTCTGAGGAACGTTCATCCTCCAAGCATAGACACAGGACAGACAGTACACAAAAGCCAGGAAGCGATCCTGTATCTCAGAGATCTAAGCAGACTTCTAAAGACGACAACTTGCATAAACATAGCCAAAGTAAATCTAGCTCAGAAGAGCGATCGGATAGGAAAAACAAGCAGAGAAGCGATGGAAAGTCTTCCTCATCCAGCAAAGATGACCGAATATCTGACCATAGTAGCAAAACTGATGAAAATAGACATCGGTCCACAGAAAAGTTGAGACCCGAGAAGAGGTATAATCGGTCATCTAGTGATTCCAGACAACACAGAGATTCTCAGAGTTCTTCTTCAAGGTCACACAGCTCATCCCAGAAAATCTCCAAGTCTTCAGCTGATGATAAAAATGAAGCCGACTCAGCCAGTTCTAATTCAAGGCAAGAGACCAATGTAGATAAAGGCAAAAAGAGAGCACATAGCTGTTCAGAAGAAAGAACTCCTACCAAAGCAAAGTCTAAAACTACCAGCAAATCATCAAAACAAACTGACCAGGATGAGACAAACCAAAAGAGTGAGAAAGATAAGGTTGTAGTGGAAGGTTCTTCAGATAAATATCGAAAATCGAAGTCTGAAGATCGAGATGGTGAGGAAAGAAGATACAGTGTAAGTGCCCAGACTTCAAGCAATGTAGCCAAAGAAACCAGTCAAAAGTCCAAACATTCTGTTGATAAAGCAAAGGAAAGGTCTCAGCACGATAACAGGGATCGTGCATCTTCTAAATTGGACAAGAAATATTCTGGAGAGAAAATGACAGTCCCCAAACATAGTCACAAGGACATTAGACGAAAAGGAGACTGTAGCAAATCAGAGGAAAAATCTTCTAAATATCCAGATGACAAAAGGGTACAAGAACAATGTAGCAGCTCTGAAAGGAAGTCAAGTAAAAAATCTGCTTCAGAGTATAAAAGTGAAAGCTCTAAAGGTGGCAGTACAAAGAAACATTCTAAATCAGAAAGTGAAAGTGACAGTTTTAGTATGGCACTAGTTTCTGGTGATATAAAAGACAGAGAGCACAAAAAGACTGTGAAAATACATGTGGATGTCACAGAAAAAGCAAGTGTGGAGTCAAAGGTTGCAGTATCAAATCCTGATAACGCAAGCCCTCTTTCTGTTGCTGAAACAACTACCTCAAACAAAACCTCTGCACTAAAGTCAAAGACAAAACATGGAGTCAGTGACTCGAAAGACACCAAACCAAGTGGTGCGTTTAAACCAATTTCAAGATTGTTTGATACAAATAAAGATGTGCCAAAAGAGAGTGATACTGGATTTCCACCTAAAAAGAACAGAAAATCCAACTTTGAAAGTGGCAACAGAGATCTCTCCCAACCCAGTGGGTTAGGAAGTTCTGCTGGGGAACAGAGAGAATCTAGTCTAGAACCCCATAACATTGACCATTCCAGTTTGTCTCCTGCAGAAATTTATTCTGAGGTAACAGATTCAAATGATGGGGAGATTTCCACAAGTGACTTGGCAGAAGAAGATGCAAATGGCATGAAGGAGACGGTCAAGAAAGAAAGCGCAAACATTCTGGTTCCCATAGACTTTTCGGAACTGGACAATCTTGTAACTGGGAATGACGTAGACAGGGAGGTTTCTGCTATGGAGACGGAAGCTTCTCAGGCTGAATATAATGACAGATCTGTTGCAAACCAAGATGGTTTTACTATTGAAGGAGAAGATTGCTCTGTGAATGTGACTTGTACGGAAAGGATAGGGAGCAGTGTTATAGAAACAAGCCAGGGAGAGTCTAGTAGTCATGTCCATGTGGGTTACGGAGTCAATAACCAGAGTGCAAAGGAAGATGAATGTGAAGAAACAGCCACTTCTTCTAGCTCTGTTATAAACAGCAATGATGACTTAAGACTTGTTAGCGAGGACACTGCAACATCTTCCAACACTCCAATTGCGAACAGCTCCGATAAAAGTAACTCTGAAAGGAACACTATTAACCTTGATAACAGCAGGGGATATACTTCCTCTGCTTCTGCCGATGGTAACTTTGTTGAAGATGATGGATATTTTACAGTGTTATCAGAAAATAGCTTTGAAGATGCCACCACGTCCTCAAGTTCTGATAGGAAGCATTGTAGCAAGCGTAACTATCTGGACCCTATCCTTTTGTCCTTAAAGAGTGCAGACAGTGCAGCCACTTGTTCTCAAAGCACAAGTGATGTTACACCAGAAAAAGTGGGAAACATTACCCTTAAGGCTGCCACTTCATCCAGTGCCAACAGGGGATCTTCTGAAAGTGGCCAAGATAATGCTGCATCATCCTCTAACAGTGCAGAGGGACATGGTCTTACTTTAGGAGCTTCAAACAACTTTAGTCACACAGCAACTTCTTCTGACACCCTAACGGAAAGTGATGGTTCTGGAACTGTTATTACCCACGTAGCTACGTCTTCAGAAAGTTATGGAGCTGTTTGCGTTTCTGAACATATAACCACTCACGCAGCTACCTCTTCAAGCACAGCAGCAGAGAGCAACCTACTTGGTTTTTCGGAAAGGCACACCGCTACCTCTTCCAGTAATGTGATAAACAGCAGCAGAGAGTTGAACTTTGAAGTCTCTCTTGTCTCTTCTGAACTAGATAGTGAAAATATAGCTGCTTCATCCAGTAACGTAATGGACTGCAGCTTGGCTCGTGACTCAAGCGACTGGCTTAAAAATCCCCTAGAAAGAGAGAGTGACAATGCAGCAAGTTCTTCTAGCAGCCTAGGTACCAGGATTAAACATAACTTTAGTACTGTGGAAGACAGTAAAAATACTCGAGCCACCTCAAGCACACAGCAAGATGGTATAAATGACACCTGTATGGATATTATCTCTTCGGGAACTCTCAAAGAGTATCCAGGGAACTCATCCGATCTTGCAATGGACAGTAGCACTGAGGTGTCGGTCTCAAGCGATGACAAGCTGTACACTGGTAGAGCCACAAGCTGTTCTAGTAGTGGTGGTGATCAAAGTTCTGAAGATCAATATGTGGAACAGAGAAAGCATAAGGATAATACGGCTTCTTCCAGTAGTGGAGATACTTTGATTCAATCACAGAATGTTGGTGATGAAGCAGCTTCCTCCTCAAGCTCTTTCAGGCAAAGTAGTACTCAGCACAGATTAGAAGCAGCCACATTAAACATCGATAACACAGAGGCTACTGCATCTTCAAGCATTGCAATGAACAGCAGTGCTGAGCAGTGTGATAGATCATCTCCTGGAAACAGTACTGATACTACAGCAACTTCGTCTAGCAATTCAGCTAATAGTTGTGCAAATCTACACCACAGCACACAACCTACTGCGTCTTCAAGCATTGCCATGGACAGCAGTACCGGAGAGGACTTGGGGTTTGAAACAGACATGGGTAATAGAGCAAATACTGCAACGTCTTCAGACACTTTGGGAAGGGTATGTGAAGAAGAGACGGTAAGAAATGATGGAGTACCTGCATCCTCAAGTAATATGGCAACAGGTGGAATTAAAGAGAATGCGCAAAGTAATGTTTTTGCAAATAAAGCAAATGAACAGGCAGCTACGTCCAGTAATATGATGGATAGCAGTATTGAAGATGATAAAACATGTGACGTTATTTCGAACAATAATGCTTATGCCACAACTTCCACAACCATTAACATTGAATCAGTGGAGGTTAAATGCAGAGATGATGTTAATAGTGAAGCCACAGCAGCCAGCTCGAGCAACGCCATGGAATCCTCCTTGGATAATGGGGATGACAATGCAACCTCATCAGATAACACGATGGACAGTAGTTTGGCCGGAATGAATCAGACTTTAGTTCCATCCAAAAATGAGGAAGCTGCTAGTTCTTCAAGCATTGGCGATGGTGGCATCCAAGAAATCGGAGCAGAAGCATCTGCAGACAGACCAACCATTGATGATGCTACAACCTCTTCCAGCACAGAGAGGGAGAGTGACCAGGTCGTTAGTGATGTAGATGATACACTGAGCAGTGAAACCAGTTATAGAACCATAGAGATGGCTGCAGAATCAAGTTTTGTAGGTAACCATAGTAACTCGCCAATTGCTGGTACTTCAGAAGAAGTTGCAGTTCTACTCTCGAGTGCAGATGCTAATGAGGATTCTCAATGTGTTGAGAGAATTTCTGAAGATGGTGTAGATGAAATAAGTCATGAAAAAGAGGATGCTGTGAGTAGTGCCAGCTCTGAAGAACAAAAACATGTTAATTTATCTAGGCAGGAGCCTAGGCAGCTCGGAGATGGAGAAACTGATGGTGTTGTGACTAGCGCTGGTACCGAAGCAAGAGCTTCTCCTGGGACCAGGAAAATGTCTGAAGCCTTTGGTCATGTCAGTTGTGCAGATATAGGAGTTGTTACTGATGTAAGCAACGTAACCATTCACTGTCCAGTAGAGGAAGTGGCCGTTTCTCATACCAGCGGCTTAGACATCAATGAAGATCAGGTGTCGGGGGCATCTGTTGACAACCGAGCCTCTGAAGATCCAGAAAGAAATGCTTCTGTTGAAAATGCACTTTATGAAATCATGGCAGATGTGGGTACTGATCACGAAGCCGTAAGGCCAACTAACCAACCTATATTAGAAGAAGGCGAAGGGACTGTGACCAGTACTGGTATAACTGAAGAAAATGATGGTGAAAAAGTACTGAGGGTTATTAGAAGAGAAGATAGCCATGCATGCTCTGCCACGGAAAGTAATGAGAGTGGCAATATAATGAGCAGCATAGAAACCAGTGACTCCAGAGCTGTTACAGAGGACGATGAAAGTGCCATCACGAGCACTGGGGCTAAGGAAGAGGAGGATGAGGGTGAGGGATTTGTAACGAGCTCTGGAACAGCAGGTGAAGATTCTTCATTTTCCATTACTGTAGAGCACAATTTGGCTAGTGTAATCAATACCGTTGAAAGTAATAGTGATAACATGACTATGAACCCCGAAGAAGCAGCAAATGATCAGGAGGTGAATGAGACACTTAATAGAGAAATACATGAAAGTGTTACAGTCTTAACCATCACACCAGAAATATACAAAACAAGAGACAATGAATGTACTACTCGTGCTTCATTGGAAAGTATTACTCTGTGTGACGCTACAGCATCTGGACCATGGGTTGAAAGTTCCAAAGAGAAACCTGATGGTTCTGAGCAACAGAACAACCATGATCAGATTACAGAGCTGGATCATGTTTCCGAGGAGCCTCAAGCATCAGACAAGAGTAGTTGGCTGGCGAACACATCTATAGATGATGGAATGACAAATTCTGAAGAAGCACAACCCTTGACTGATGTAGAATCTACGGACTTATCAGTTGGTGGTGATTTCAGTTATGAAGCTGATGCAGTTTCCTTGGAACAGAGTGTAGAGGATGGCAAAGCCAAAACTGTTTCTGAAAACAACAAAGAATTTGTTCCCACTGCTGTAGTCGACCAGCCCGTTGTGATTGAAACATCTGATGTATGCGAAAACTCTCCATCAGTTCTTGAATTGGGAAATATGACGGACAGTACAGTTATAGCTTCTGATAACTCTGCCAATGAGCATGAAGACCCTTCTGGAGCAAATCAAGATGATCCCACTGTTACACACGCAGAAGAAGCCCAGAATACTACAACCGTTCAGGTCCCTGAAGACGTTCGCCCAATACCTCATTCAGGTTGGTCACATTTTCTGCCCATATTCTGAAAAATTTGAACTGTTGATCCTATAAATGAGCAGTTACTTGTGCAATTGAGTGGAATAGTAATTTCACCTTTTCAAGATGATGTGGTAGGAGTAAGACATTTGAGTATTAATCTATTTTCTCTAACGTCCTAAGTGGATGCTGGGGACTCCGTAAGGACCATGGGGATTAGCGGCTCCGCAGGAGACTGGGCACAACTATAAAGAAAGCTTTTAGACTACTGGTGTGCACTGGCTCCTCCCACTAAGACCCTCCTCCAGACCTCAGTTAGATTCTTGTGCCCGGCTGAGCTGGATGCACACTAGGGGCTCTCCTGAGCACCTAGAAAGAAAGTATATTTAGGTTTTTTATTTTCAGCGAGATCTGCTGGCAACAGACTCACTGCAGCGAGGGACTAAGGGGAGAAGAAGCGAACCTACCTAACAGGTGGTAGTTTGGGCTTCTTAGGCTACTGGACACCATTAGCTCCAGAGGGATCGACCGCAGGACCCGACCTTGGTGTTCGTTCCCGGAGCCGCGCCGCCGTCCCCCTTACAGAGCCAGAAGCACGAAGAAGGTCCGGAAAATCGGCGGCAGAAGACTTCAGTCTTCACCAAGGTAGCGCACAGCACTGCAGCTGTGCGCCATTGCTCCTCATGTACACCTCATACTTCGGTCACTGATGGGTGCAGGGCGCTGGGGGGGGGGTGCCCTGAGGGCAATAAATAACACCTTGGCTGGCAAAATATACATCATATATAGTCCCAGAGGCTATATAGATGTAAAATTACCCCTGCCAGTATCACAGAAAAAGCGGGAGAAAGTCAGCCGAAAAGGGGGCGGGGCTTCTCCCTCAGCACACTGACGCCATTTTTCCCTCACAGTTCCGCTGGAAGGAAGCTCCCTGGCTCTCCCCTGCAGTCTGAGAATACTACAGAAGGGTAAAAAAGAGAGGTGGGGGGCACTAAATTTAGGCTCAGTATAGATATATATATATATATATATATATATATATATGTAATATATATAAAAAAGCAGCTATAGGGAAAACACTCATTGATAGTGGGATCCCAGTGTTATATAGCGCTCTGGTGTGTGCTGGCATACTCTCTCTCTCTGTCTCCCCAAAGGGCTTTGTGGGGTCCTGTCCTCTGTCAGAGCATTCCCTGTGTGTTTGCGGTGTGTCGGTACGGCTGTGTCGACATGTTTGATGAGGAGGCTTATGTGGAGGCGGAGCAGATGCCTGTAAATGTGATGTCACCCCCTGCGGGGTCGACACCTGAGTGGATGGTGCTGTGGAAGGAATTACGTGATAGTGTCGACTCCTTATATAAAAGGTTTGACGACATACCTAATGTGGGACAGCCGGCTTCTCAGCCTGTGCCTGCCCAGGCGTCTCAAAAACCATCAGGGGCTCTAAAACGCCCGCTACCTTTTCAGTGGGACCTGTTGGACAAGTGGTCCGGATCGCATCTTCAGATGCATCGTCTGATAACCCTGTCTCTAAGGACAAGGGTGTCTCTGCTGTGGTGGCTGCAGAGTGCTCATCTTCAAGAGGGCCGCAGATTCGGCATACAGGACTGGGTCCTGGTGATCACGGATGCCAGCCTTCGAGGCTGGGGAGCAGTCACACAGGGAAGAAGCTTCCAAGGACTATGGTCAAGTCAGGAGACTTCCCTGCACATAAATATTCTGGAACTGAGGGCCATTTACAATGCCCTAAGTCAGGCAAAACCCCTGCTTCAAAACCAGCCGGTACTGATCCAGTCAGACAACATCACGGCGGTCGCCCATGTAAATCGACAGGGCGGCACGAGAAGCAGGACGGCGATGGCAGAAGCCACAAGGATTCTCCGATGGGCGGAAAATCACACGTTGGCACTGTCAGCAGTGTTCATTCCGGGAGTGGACAACTGGGAAGCAGACTTCCTCAGCAGGCACGACCTCCACCCGGGAGAGTGGGGACTTCATCCAGAAGTCTTTCCAATGATTGTAAACCAGTGGGAAAAACCACAGGTGGACATGATGGCGTTCTGCCTAAACAAAAAGCTAGAAAAATATTGCGCCAGGTCAAGAGACCCGCAGGCGATAGCTGTGGACGCTCTGGTAACACCGTGGGTGTACCGATCGGTTTATGTGTTCCCTTTTCTTCCTCTCATACCAAAGGTACTGAGGATAATAAGGAGAAGAGGAGTAAGAACTATACTCATTGTTCCGGATTGGCCAAGAAGAGCGTGGTATCCGGAACTTCAAGAAATGATGTCAGAGGACCCATGGCCTCTACCGCTCAGACAGGACCTGCTGCAGCAGGGGCCCTGTCTGTTCCAAGACTTACCGCGGCTGCGTTTGACGGCATGGCGGTTGAACACCGGATCCTGAAGGAAAAGGGCATTCCGGAGGAAGTCATTCCTACACTGATAAAAGCTAGGAAAGAAGTAACCGCGAACCATTATCACCGCATATGGCGAAAATATGTTGCGTGGTGTGAGGCCAGGAAGGCCCCAACGGAAGAATTTCAGCTGGGCCGGTTCCTGCACTTCCTACAGTCAGGGGTGACTATGGGCCTTAAATTGGGTTCCATTAAGGTCCAGATTTCGGCTCTATCGATTTTCTTCCAGAGAGAATTGACTTCACTACCTGAAGTTCAGACTTTTGTTAAGGGAGTGCTGCATATTCAGCCCCCTTTTGTGCCTCCAGTGGCACCTTGGGATCTCAACGTGGTGTTGGATTTCCTAAAGTCACATTGGTTTGAGCCGCTTGGATTTAAAATCTCACGTGGAAAGTGGTCATGTTGTTGGCCTTGGCTTCGGCCAGGCGTGTTTCAGAATTGGCGGCTTTGTCATGTAAAAGCCCTTATCTGATTTTCCATATGCATAGGGCAGAATTGAGGACTCGTCCCCAGTTTCTCCCCAAAGTGGTATCAGCTTTTCATCTGAACCAACCTATCGTGGTGCCTGCGGCTACGAATGACTTGGAGGCTTCCAAGTTGTTGGATGTAGTCAGGGCCCTAAAAATTTATGTTTCCAGGACAGCTTGAGTCAGGAAGACTGACTCGCTTTTTATCCTGTATGCGCCCAACAAGTTGGGTGCACCTGCTTCTAAGCAGACTATTGCTCGCTGGATCTGTAGTACGATTCAGCTTGCACATTCTGCGGCTGGACTGCCGCATCCTAAATCAGTAAAAGCCCATTCCACGAGGAAAGTGGGCTCTTCTTGGGCGGCTGCCCGAGGGGTCTCGGCTCTTCAACTTTGCCGAGCTGCTACTTGGTCAGGGGCAAACACGTTTGCTAAATTCTACAAATTTGATACCCTGGCTGAGGAGGACCTTGAGTTCTCTCATTCGGTGCTGCAGAGTCATCCGCACTCTCCCGCCCGTTTGGGAGCTTTGGTATAATCCCCATGGTCCTTACGGAGTCCCCAGCATCCACTTAGGACGTTAGAGAAAATAAGAATTTACTCACCGGTAATTCTATTTCTCATAGTCCGTAGTGGATGCTGGGTGCCCATCCCAAGTGCGGATTGTCTGCAATACTTGTATATAGTTATTGCTTAACTAAAGGGTTATTGTTGAGCTATCTGTTGAGAGGCTCAGTTGTTATCATGCTGTTAACTGGGTATTGTATCACGAGTTATACGGTGTGATTGGTGTGGCTGGTATGAGTCTTACCCGGGATTCAAAATCCTTCCTAATTGTGTCAGCTCTTCCGGGCACAGTATCCTAACTGAGGTCTGGAGGAGGGTCTTAGTGGGAGGAGCCAGTGCACACCAGTAGTCTAAAAGCTTTCTTTATAGTTGTGCCCAGTCTCCTGCGGAGCCGCAAATCCCCATGGTCCTTACAGAGTCCCCAGCATCCACTACGGACTATGAGAAATAGAATTACCGGTGAGTAAATTCTTATTTTATTTCTTTCAGATGAAGAACATAGTAAAATAAATGAAGAAGATAAGGTTGTAAATAAAGAGAAAGTGAAAGAAAATCAATCGAGTACAAAAACTGAAAAGGTGAGTTAGCTTGTGTCATAGCCTATAAAGGTAAGAGGATAGGCAACATTAAAATAAATAATTCTAACTTTTTGTAAGTTTTGTATGTTGTGTTTTTCTTTTTCTTATTTGGTTACTTGGTTTTATTTAGAGGTAGTCGTTACCATTTCTTGCCAAATGCAGGTCACTTTATTAGTAAAGGACCCAGAAATGCTAATTGCAATGAGGATAACTTCTGTTAGTGTCTCTCTTTTTATCTGTTTTTAAAGAAAACTGTTGAACCTGGTCCTACCCGATATTAACCATTGTTATGTAGTTATTTGGGATTTGTAGAATTGTTCTCCAAGTAAACTGGCATTTAACACATTTCAGTGTACCTTTTTATGGGATCTTGTCCAATAAGTGATAATATCTCACTAAACATAGTGCCTCAGCCAGAAATATAGCATGCGCTTTATTCATTCCGCGTTCTGTACTGTCCTCATCAGCAGCTGCCTTCTCTACCACAGTTTCCTGACCTCGTGAGCACTTGTAAACCAGTAGTAGGTAGCTGTTTGGGAGTGAGAATAGTGCAGAATCAGGAAGACTCCCACTCCATTCTCATGGCTACCGATGAATAACTCAAGGAGATGTGTTAATGGTCCATATAGCAGTAGAGAGCTGCTGGTACACCTACCATTTGAGAGCTACAGTACCTGTGACTGAGTTGTTAGCTGCCTTTTGCAGAAAACTTATGATAACCGAGAATAACATAATGTAATCAACACAATCGGCTGGATATAATGACGTTTGAGTTGGCCGGAGGTGTGGGTTGGCAGCTGAACTTGAGAACTTTTTTTTTTAAAGCTGCAATCATTTACAAGGCAAATCTATGCCTTGTTTATAATTGACGCTTTATAAAAGAAAAAGTCTGATTTCGACTGGCAACCAGCACCTCCGGCCAACTCTGTAATCAAATGTAGAGCAGCACTTTATGTATGGGAGATAAATAACTTCCTACCTATGAAGCAATTTGTGAATCTCACTGCTATTAGGCCATTAAAGTTGACATAGATACTCGTTAATTTTTTTTTTTTTTTTTCCCCTTACATTACATTAGGAACCAGAGCCTAAAGTTGACACTGAAAAGAGAAAGCGAGGCAGACCTCCAAAGAGACGTCATTCAGAAGTTGGTAAGCGCAACATTGCACTATAAAAGTTGGTGGATTGGTCTCCTACAAGAAATATCACATAAAACTTATGTCGTTTCACATTCAAATAGACATTAAGTCCTGGACTAAACCAACCTTACATTCTGTAAAAATAAAAAATAAAAAGACTTTTAACTCTTCACCCAATGTTGAGGCATATAATGTGTTATCCTACTGCCCAGAAGGGAATTATTGATAACTTGTAGTAACAATTCTATCCTAATCGCATCCTGTGCTGTTTCGTACAGTTTATTAATTTATGGAAGAGAGGCAGAGGGTGTCGCTGCATAGTATAAAGTACTTTAGTTTTCTATATCAGAAGCTCAACAAAAGTCAGTCCGTTTCAAAGCAAATTGGGTGCAAATAAGTAACGAGAGAGAGAGAGAGAGAGAGAGAATGAAGTAGAGGCAAATGGGTGAATAGATTGCCAAGATTACTAAATAGGCATAAATTGTGCAAAACACTCATGCCATTCTGTAGCTAAACAAAACATACTATATATCCAAAATAAAATTGTACTTGGCAACAAAACACATTTGTAAACGGTTTCACCTTCAACTTTAATCAGACGCTTATATATAATAATAATTATCAGACATAAGAGTGACATTTCATTAATTGAAAAAAAATTCCTTTGCACAATTATATAAGTGGATGTGTATCTAGAAATATATTCTTCCATATCTATAAGGACAATCTTATATCACCAACAAAAATAGGCATTACAAACTACACCAAGCAAATATGATAAAAAGCAGGAAAGAGCTGGTGGCGACAAGGGAAGGCTTGCAGGGCCACCTGTTGCCCACCACTGGGTTAGATCTGCCATACACACAGGAAGATCCCATTTTAAATCCTGGGGAAATTATGGAATAATATCATTAAAGTGTATAGATCTATTTGGTTTAGGCAGGTTCTTTTTAATCAATCTTCCAACCTCTCTGCAATACTGTTTTCTGTGCACATACTATAAATATATTTAAAATGCTTGAATATAAATGATCAGATATGTGTCTTTAACTTACAAATAGATTAAGACTAATGTGCAGTCACGTTAGTTAAATGCCTTTTTATCTTTCCGAATTACCTGCACGGTCTTGGCTTTGTTCTTCTGGTGATTTTGACAGAATAGAAGTAAGTTTGCAGTGGCAACATCTTGCTATACAAATATGTGGGCAAGTATTTATGCAGATGAGTGAAAATCATGTCCCCTTTTCCGATTGCGGTGCCAGGAATTTGAAATATGGTATTGGATCGCCTACTATCTCTGTCTCTTTCAGATGAAGAACCACCTAGCAAAAAGGATAAGGATGTAAAGAAAGAGAAAGTGGAAGGAAATCAATCAAATACAAAAACTGAAGCGGTAAGCAAGCTTGTGTAGTTTTTTTTTTTTTTGTTAATTCATGCGGCTTACTTTATGATCTGTTTTAAGCAAAAACTGATATATAGCAGGTGGGATTTGCAGAATTATTCTTCAAGCAAGATATGCCATTCAATAGATCACAAAGTTTTGCACCAAAAAAACCCCCCTAGAACTCTACAGTGATTTATGGCCGGATGGTGTTATTGGACAATTCTATTGTGACCCACTTTTTTTTTTTTTTCTCGCTAAAAACTAAGTTTACGGATACTGCTTCTGGGTAGGTGAAAAAAAAGAGGATTTATGTCTTACCCCTGTAAATCCTTGTCTTTGAGTCCATAGGGGTCACAGGAGAATCTCAATGCTGGGTATAGGCTGGGCTGGGAGCAGGCTGGTACCAAAACGGTTACTTAAAAGTACCCAGCAGGCCTTGCCTCCCTTGTCCTCTATACCCCGCCCCCAGGACCGCCAGTTTTAGTAGCAAGCCCAAGGCAGGAGAGGAAGGAAGAACGCCACACACAGAGAGACACTGCGAAGATGTTTGGCCACACACCGCCCACACAGGAACTCAGATCCGCAGGACAGGTGCGTCAGGGAGGGCGTCCTGTGCCCCCTACGGACTCAAAGAAAAGGTTTTACCAAGGTAAGACATAAATCCTTTTTTTTTTTTACGTCCACTAGGGGGCACAGGAGAATTTCAATGCTGGGATGTCCCAAAGCTGTCCCCCAAAGGGCGGAGATGCTCCTGGATTGCGCTCAGGACCTTACGCCCAAATTCAGCGTCACTTGACACAAAGGTGTCGAACGCGTAGAACTTAATGAAGTTCTGGGCAGAGGACCACGTAGCAGCTTTACAAAGCTGCTCGGTTGAAGCCCCACAAGAGGCCGCCCAGGAAGCACCCACAGCACGTATGGAATGCGCTTTGACCCCCAGAGGTGGGGGAAGGTTCGCCGTATTGGCATGTTGAATGGTCAGCCAAAGCCATCTGGCCGGGGACTGTTTGGACGCCGGCCACCCCCATTTAAGGGGATTCCAGTAACACAAACAGGGAGTCCGAGCGAAGAGCGTGGACTATATCTCAGGAGGAGCCGCTGTTAAGGCCGGCACCTTTATTTCTTGATTCAGATGGAATCGAGACACTACTTTAGGAAGAAAACCTGGCCGAGTGCGGAGGACCGCCCTGTCTGAGTGAAACACGCGGTAGGGTGAGCGCCAGGATAAGGCACTGAGATCAGAAACTCTGCACGCCGAAGAGGTAGCCAAAAGGAACAAGGTCTTCCACGTGATCCAATGTAGGTCAGCCGAGTCCATGGGTTCAAAGGGAGCCGTACTCAACGCCCTGAGGACCAGGGAAAGGTCCCTCGGAGCCACTGGAGGTACAAATGGCGGCTGCAAATGAAGCACTCCCTGAAGTTTTCGAAAGAGCACTGAGAGTGCCGAGGCCTGGACCTTCAAGGATGACAACCGGAGTCTCAGATCTAAACCTGACTGGAGTCGAGGCAATATAAAAGACCGCGGGCTGAAGTGACGGGTCGTGCACCAGGAAAAGTATGCTTTCCAGATACGGTGATAGATCCTGGCAGACAAGGCTTTCCAGGCATTAAGCATTGTTTTGATGACCGTCCTGGAAAACCCCTTTCATCTCAGGATGGATGACTCAATAGCCACGCCGTCAAAGCGAGGCATATGGGATCTGGATGTACACAGGGACCCTGTGACAGAAGGTCCGGCGTTCTGGGAGCCGCCACGGGGTGTCTATGGACAGCTTGAGAAGATCCGCATACCACGGGCAACGTAGCCAATCTGGATCATCATGCCTCCCTGTTTCTTACATTTCTGGAGGAGTCTGAGAATCATGGAAATCGGAGGAAAGGCATACACCAGGGGAAATGACCAATGGTCTGTTAGGGCGTCCACCAGGAACGCTTGAGGATCTCTCGTGCGAGAGCCGAACCGGCGGACCTGCCTGTTGTGGAGGGATGCCACGAGGTCTATGTCTGGCATTCCCCACCGAGACACCAACTGGTTGAACACCACCAGGTGGAGTTTCCACTCAACCGAGTGAACGTCTTGTCGACTTAGGAAGTCCGCTTCCCAGTTGACTACCCCAGGAATGAACACTGCTGACAATGCCGGAAGATTTTGTTTAGCCCACAGGAAAATCTTGGTTACCTCTTGCATGGCCCCTCGACTCCTACTGCCGTCCTGACGGTTGATGTATGCCACCTCCGTCGTGTTTTCTGACTGGACTTTGACTAGCCTGCTGTGGTGGAGAGATTGAGCTGAAAGTAACGTGTTTAGTATTGCTCTTAATTACAAGACGTTGATGGGGACCTCACCTTCGCGGGTAGTCCAGCGACCTTGGAACGTGATACCTCTGATGAAACTGCCCCTATTAGAGGCGGAGAAATGCGTCAGATGATCAACCTACGATCGTGGAACGCAGCCGGAAGCCCCGAACCCGGAAGTCGCGGACCGCGACGATCGTGCATCCCCTGCAGCTCCGGGCTTGCTACTCAGCCCTGGTTGTCCAGTGGCCACACGAGGCGGACAAACACCCGACGGCTCAGCCAACGAGCCCCAGGACTTTTATACCAGGGAGCCGACGCAGAGCGGCCGTCTTCAAATTGGCCAGTGAGTGAACTATCCCCATGTTTATGGGAAAGTCATACAGACGTGAATATTATCCGTCTTTAGGATTAATTTCTTCCACACACAGCTGGACATCACAAAAACAGCTTTATATTGATGAAGTACTAACAGGCTTTTAAAGCTAAGAACTACATCTGTCTCTATTAACATCCCATTGAGCTCAATGTACTAACATTAATTAGTGGCTACTAATTTCTAACAGATGCATGCATATTTTGAACATCTAACCAGCACTATGTGGTACCAGTAGCAAGTCATGAGTCTTAGGACACTTGTTTATAGGTCTATTTTAACTGTTTATGTTATGGCAAGATACATTTAAAGTCATATTTTACCTATAAAGGATTTTATGAATAAATAATTGTGTTTACAAAACCAGCAGCTGTTATAATACTAAATTTCAGAGCGCCTACAAAAAATCTTTTTTGTTTAGTCGTGTATACATATATCGGGGGATTCCCAGATCCTCCATTTGTGGGCTGCCAGAAAATTAGTGACTTAAACGGAATTCTACAATTATTATTAATTTAGAGTTTTTTTTATTGTAATAGTGCCCACTTTTTTTTTGTATTTTCAATATTGGCTACCTTTAGTAGAAAATAGGTGTTAACAGAAAAATTATAGAGCGTTGACAATACAGTAAATCTAAACAATTTTTAAATATAATACTGTATCAGGTTTTGTCAAGGTATGATATTTTAAGCCTACAGTAAGTGAGATACTGAACTTTAAACCTATGAAAACAACTGTGAATCACACTGCTAATAGGCCATTGCAGTTGCCATAAACTTTTGTTCCTGTACATTAGGAATCTGAGCCTAAAGTAGAAACGGAAAAGAGAAAGCGAGGCAGGCCTCCAAAGAAGCGCCCTGTAGATGCTGGTAAGATGCCAAATTTTGTGTTTGTATTCTGGCCTGCTTTAATACCTCGGCATGCTCATGTGTTTTCTTGCTCCTCTCTAGAGTCATCGGTGAAGAAGGAAAGTACTGAAGCAGAGCGCCATCAAGATGTATGTACTGCAACATAACCTGATAAAGTATCTCTAATCTGACTGATGCCTAAGCTGCAACACCTAAAGTTTCAGTGTGGTATAGTAGGCTGTGCAGTATAGTGGCAAGTAGTGATTTGCTAAATAAGAAGGGCTTTAATTAGGACATAACAAAGTGCAACATGTAACGGACCTGGCATATTGTATAAAATGAGTTCCAACTAGTCTGGAAAGTGCATCTGTTGTATGTGTAGGGCAGTGCGTACTGTATTATGGCAATTTTTCTTTTGACTTTAAGCTATCTGATAGAATAGTCTGAATTGTGAAATGTGAATGAGCTTTCATTCCTAATGCTTCTGGAGACTTGACCCCTTTTCCCCCTTTTTTTATTTTTTTTTATTTATTTTTTACATTTTGTGTGCTTGTCCCCAGAAATGTACTTTTTCCTAATGATTGTTTATGCTTTTGCTAGCAGAAAAACGTAACAAACTCTTTTATAGCACTCAGTAATGGCTTTCAGCAGTACAACTGTAGTTAGCTTGAGATTGTGGTTGTGTTCTGTTAGTGCTGATGGATTAGCTTCTAGGTACATCCTCATATGAAAAAGAGACACAAAGTAAAAAACAGTGGTGATAGCATCAGCGCACCATTTTGTCATAAGAGCTCTTCTACGATATATTTGAATAGATGAATTTTACAGCTTCTCCTGATGTTTGCGTAACGTTTATATACGACTTGTCATATGTTTTGGTTGGGAACTCTCCTAGATTTGACAAAAAATTGTCAACTCCTGGTCTACAGTACAGTAGAGTCCACCTTTACCTGTACTGTAGAAGGCTCCTTTCTATTTTTAACACCGAAAAATAGTTATTTAGGCAGCCTTCAATTTTTTTTATAGTACTTTAACATATCCACCCGCCTCAGCTTTTATCCTTAATAAAATAAAACAATTCAACTGTGTCTTTATCTTGTGTTCAATTCAGGTACCAAGACAAACGGATGACAGTGGCAGCACACATAAAGGTATGTAACGCCAAGTAAGACTCCTGCAGAATTTACATAAACATATCAACGTTTTCCATCTAACTGATAACATGTATGTGTAATGTGTGGATGATGGCAGTATGCTGTAAGCCGGTCACACAAAGCCAAGTTATGCCCTCCACTAAGTGGTAGATTTACTAACGTTTCTAAAAATGAAAAGTTTTTCTCTAGTATCCATAAGGGATATTGGGGGAATCTAGTACGATGGGGTATAGACGGAGTCCAAAGGAGCCGGTGCACTTTAAATTTCTTCACTGGTTGTGCTGGCTCCTCCCCTCTATGCTCCCTCCCAGAAGCAGTTTAAAAAAAAGTGCCCTCAGGAAAGGATGCAAGTTCCAGAGAGTTTTCTTCAGTTTCTTTTAAATCTTTGTTATTTTCGGTATGCTGTTTGGGCAACAGCATACTTGCACCGTGGGAGTTAGGGGGAGGGGGACGGTCACCGGCCTTGGGAGGTGTCAGAGCCACTTCCCCGCTGCAGGACCACCGTCCTGAGAGGTTGTTGTACAGCAAGGCACTGCGCCTTGGCGGTCACAATCGCAGCACGCCGCACACCCCTAACAATAGCCTGAAGGTGACATCAGTGGTGAGTACAAACCGGGGGTCCCCCGGTTCATGGTGCGGCGAAAACGCAGGAGCGGCATACGGGACCCTCCTGGGGGGGATCCGCTATAGTCCCCATGTGTACACTGGCAGTGGTGGGTAAAACTAGCACTTGTGTGATGTTTTCTACTCATAGGGAGACATTTGCCAGTATAAAGATTACTGAAACTCCCGCGCCATTACAGGGGGCGGAGCTTGCTCAGAGCGGGACCAGTGGCGTTTTGGCACCTTCCTCTGCTTACAGCACCAGCAGGCACACACAGCTCCTCCAGACACTCGGGATACGCAGGAAAACTGGTAGAGGGGTGTAGCAAAGGGGGAGAGCCGCTATTGTACACCATCTGTTTCCTGGAAAGGACCGAAATCTCCAGTGTTTCACTGTGATATAACTGCTTACAACCTCACTGGGGCTGTTTAGCTTGGGTGTGCTGTTCCCTTCTCTCTGTCTCCCCCTCACATACAGTAAAGGCAGGCATGCTATTAATTACTTGTCTGTGTGTATGTAAGTGTTTACTGTAAACATGGTAAAACACAAGTTATGCAGGGTATGTCACACCAGATTCTCTCACTCCATCTGATTCGATATCATGTGAACAATGTAGTCAATCCTCACAGCACAGCGAAGGGACTGGGGGGAGGGTCAAGAGCCTTCCTGGCTAGGTGCCATACAATCCATGATGTCAGATATGTCATCTCCGCTCACTGCTAATGCTCAACAGCTGCAGCAGGCTGTTGCAGACCTAGCTGCAAGGGAGCCCCCTCTCTCTCTAGATCAGGACCACAAAAGCGTGGGTTACCTGCTTTACTCTCAGACTCTTGATGAGGAGACACAGGAGGAGGGGGAGGAATTGGATCCTGTTACTGGGGATTCCCCTTCTGCGCAAGGTATGGAACCACTCTTTCTAGCCATTCAGGACGTGTTAAAGCTCCCTCTAGAGGACGCTGCAGCACAGCAGTTGTTTTTCTTAGCACAGAACAAACCCAGTGTCACTTTCCCTGATTCTGCAGAGGTTTAAGTTAGCCTGGAAAAATCCAGATAAAAATACCAGGTGTCAAAACTGTTTTTTCACACTTTCCCATTTGCTCCTGTAGGCAAGAAAATCTGTGAAGAATCCCCGTCTGTTGACGTATCAGTCTCTCGCCTATCTAAAAAGGCGGACCTTGGGGATCGAAAAATAGAGACTACACTGTCTATCTACACAGCGGCAGGTATATCGCAAAGACTGTCATAGCAGGTTGCTGGATGACTTATGCCATTCATACGTGGGCTACTCAGATTCAGGAGGGCCTCACAGGGGATATGTTCCTGGGCACTACAGTGACTCCCCTAAAACACATTCAGGACACTGCAAGCGTCCTGTGTGACTCTCTCAAGGAGATGGGCAATATTAATGCTAGGACCACTGCTATGGCAGTGTCGGCGCGCAGAACTTTGTGGTTGCGTCAGTGGATAGCAGACGCAGAGCCCAAGCGCAGTGTAGAGTCTCTCCCTTTTTCAGGGGATTGGCTCTTCGGGGTGGAATTGGATACGTGGGTTTTTAAAGTAACTGTGCGGAAATCCACGTTTCTCCCCTCTAGGGCCCCGCTGGCTAGACGTTCCTACCCGTGGCCGTCTACCTAGTCCTTTCGGTCTACCAGATTTGCATCTAGGGCCAGAGGTGCCTCCAATGCACCTAGAGGCACCAGAGGTAAGACAAGAAAACCAGCCGCCGCAGGTTCTCAGGAACAGAGCACCAGTTCAGCTTCCACTAAGGCCTCAGCATGTCGGTTTTCCCCCACCCCGAGGGAATCTCGAGGTGGGAGCTCGACTGCGTCACTTCAGCCGCATCTGGGAAAGCTCCTGCCAGGATACATGGGTAAAGGACCTCATTTCTCAGGGCTACAAGCTGGAGTTCGACGGCGCTCCTCCCCAACGATTTTTCAAATCAAGCTTACCAGCTTTGGAAGATACGCGTGTTACGCTGCAACAGGCCATCCTAAAATTGGTCCAGTCCCAAGTCATTGTGCCACTGCAACAACAGGGAAAGGGTTAGGTAAGGCCCATTTTGAATCTAAAATCCTCGTACCCTTACCTAAAGGTTTTCAAGTTCAAGATGGAATCCTTGTGAGCAGTGATTGTGGGCCTGGAAGAACGGAAGTTCATGGTCTCACTGGATATAAAGGACGCCTATCTCCATATCCTGATTTGGCCACCTCACCAGGCTTACCTGAGGTTTGCCCTGCTGAAAGATCACTACCAGTTCCAGGCGCTAAACTTCGGCCTGTCGACAGCTGAGGGTGTTCACGAAGGTGATGGCGGAGATGATGTTCCGACTCCAGATCCAGGGGGTCAATATTGTCCCTTATCTGGACGATATCTTGATAAAAGCGAGATTCAGGGAGCTTTTATTGCTCCATATAGACCACACTATTCATCTTCTGTCACACCATGTGTGGCTCCTCAATTTACAGAAGTCCCACCTGGAGCCAACTCAGCGGCTTCTGTTCCTGGGAATGTTGGTGGATACTGTGGCCCAGAAAGTGTTCCTCCCAGAGGACAAAGCGAGAACACTTCAGGAGATATCCATCCATCTTTGCATAAGATTGTTGGGTAAGAAGGTAGCCTCATACGATGCTAAGATTGTTGGGTAATAAGGTAGCCTCATGTGATCCAGTATGGAAGGTTCCATGCCAGAACGTTTGAATTGGACCTTCTGCGCAAGTGGTCTGGATCACATCTTCAGATGCATCGGATAATACGGCTGTCACCACAGACCAGGATTTTCCTCCTGTGGTGGCTGCAGTCATCCAACCTCCTGGAAGGTCTAAGTTTCGGGATTCAGTATTGGATCCACCTCACAACGGATGCGAGTCTGAGGGGATGGGGAGCTGTCACACAGGGGGCTCAGTACCAGGGCAGGTGGTCAGCCCACGAAACCCTACTTCCGACCAACATTCTGGAATTTCGGGTGATCTACAATGCTCTGATCCAAGCCTCTCCTCTACTCAGGGATCACATGATCCATGTTCAGTCGGACAACGCCAAGGCAGTGTCGTACATCAATCGTCAAGGAGGGACAAAAAGCAGAGCCTGCATGCGAGAGGTGTCGAAGATACTTCTCTGGGCAGAAAGAAATGCAAGAGCAATGCCCACAAGCTTCATTCCGGTATTAGACAACTGGGAAGCGGACTTCCTGAGTCGTCATGATCTCCACCCGGGAGAGTGGGGCCTCCACCATCGGGTGTTTCAACAGATCATCGACCGGTGGGGCTGCCCACAAATGGACATGATGGCTTCTCGACTCAACAAGAAGCTTCGTTGGTATTGCGGTATTGCTCACAAACCAGAGACCCTCAGACTCAAATAATGTCGTCATTATTCCCCATACAGGAATCAACAGTTGAGATATCAGCGGGCCGGCTGGCCGGCCACAGGCACAGGCACAAGAAACCCCACTGCTATTTGGGGAGGATACGCCGCAGAAAGAACCCGGAGGCTCCAGATAAGGCTACCATTAGCCGGGAGGGGTTGCTCTCAAGGACACTGCACAGGCAATGTATCACATCTTGAATGAGTGAACGTTACAAATTGCTTTATAAGAGGCTTTTTAATCACGCATGATCTGCACAGCTAAACGGCAGAAGCCTTATTATGCACAAAGCAAGTCTAAGTGACTAATCAAGTGCGGGTGAAAGTTTCGTCTGGGACTAAGGAATTATAATAATGCATACTTGGATGAAATACTAACACCTTAGAAGGGGAAAAAAAAAAAACCCTACATGGTCGTATACTATTAATCAAAGAGCATTGGACACTTTATTTCCGTTTGAATTTATCTTAGTGATATTGCTAATATTGCATGAGAGGGTTCTAAAAAAGTTCATTTAAAAGTATATGAACGGAGAGTATATTAGCCACCTGAATTGGAGTGGAAAGATATTTTCTTATTAGTATCATACCAATCAGATTTTATGTAGTAATATTTTTATGTGATGCTGGCCGGTATCAAGTACTTTTGTATGTATATATGTGCAGAAAGTAATTTTATGTGAAAATAAATATCCACATCAGATTGATTTGCGCAGTCCCAGCCTTTTGGTTTTTGTAGTCTTTTACATTAAGGGTTAAAACCAAAAACCCTTTTGGGATCGCTGCATCCATCTGTAATCAATCACAGCGCCAGGGATTGTGGCTATGTGTTGGCAGCCTTACCTGTTCCACAGACTCTGAAGGCCCATTCTTCAAGATCGGTGGGGTCTTCCTGGGCAGCTGCCCATGGAGTCTCGGCCTTGCAATTATGCCAAGCTGCTACCTGGTCAGGGAAGAACACCTTTGTGGAGTTCTACATGTTTGATACCCTGGCCAAAGAGGATACCCAGTTTGGGCAGGCGGTGCTGCAGACGTCTCCTCATGTTCCTGCCCGTTCTGGAAGCTTTGGGATGTCCCCATCGTACTAGATTACCCCAATATCCCTTATGGATGCTAGAGAAAAATAAGATTTTACTCACCGGTAAATCTATTTCTCGTAGTCCGTAGTGGATGCTGGGGACTCCGTAAGGACCATGGGGGAATAGACGGGCTCCGCAGGAGACTGGGCACTCTAAGAAAGAATTAGTACTACTGGTGTGCACTGGCTCCTCCCTCTATGCCCCTCCTCCAGACCTCAGTTAAGGAAACTGTGCCCGGAAGAGCTGACATTACAAGGAAAGGATTTTGGAATCCAGGGTAAGACTCATACCAGCCACACCAATCACACCGTACAACTCGTGATAACTTACCCAGTTAACAGTATGAACAATAACAGAGCATCAGACAACCTGATGCAAACATAACATAACCCTTAGTTAAGCAATAACTATATACAAGTATTGCAGAAGTCGTCCGCACTTGGGACGGGCGCACAGCATCCACTACGGACTACGAGAAATAGATTTACCGGTGAGTAAAATCTTATTTTCTCTAACGTCCTAGTGGATGCTGGGGACTCCGTAAGGACCATGGGGATTATACCAGAGCTCCCAAACGGGCGGGAGAGTGCGGATGACTCTGCAGCACCGAATGGGCAAACACAAGATCCTCCTCAGCCAGGGTATCAAACTTATAGAACTTTGCAAAGGTGTTTGAACCCGACCAAGTAGCTGCTCGGCAAAGTTGTAATGCCGAGACCCCTCGGGCAGCCGCCCAAGAAGAGCCCACTTTCCTTGTGGAATGGGCTTTCACTGATTTTGGATGCGGCAAACCAGCCGCAGAATGAGCCTGCTGAATCGTGTTACAGATCCAGCGAGCAATAGTCTGCTTTGAAGCAGGAGCACCCAGCTTGTTGGATGCATACAGGATAAACAGCGAGTCAGTTATCCTGACTCCAGCCGTCCTTGCTACATAAATCTTCAAAGCCCTGACTACATCAAGCAACTTGGAGTCCTCCAAGTCACGTGTAGCCGCAGGCACCACAATAGGTTGGTTCAAATTAAAAGATGACACCACCTTCGGCAGAAATTGCGGACGAGGCCGTAATTCTGCCCTGTCCATATGGAAAACCAGATAGGGGCTTTTACATGACAAAGCCGCCAATTCTGACACGCCTAGCCGAAGCTAAGGCCAATAGCATGACCACTTTCCACGTGAGATACTTTAGCTCCACGGTCTTAAGTGGCTCAAACCAGTGAGATTTCAGGAAACTCAACACCACGTTAAGATCCCAAGGTGCCACTGGTGGCACAAAAGGGGGCTGAATATGCAGCACTCCCTTTACAAACGTCTAAACTTCAGGAAGCGAAGCCAGTTCCTTTTGAAAGAAAATGGATAGGGCCGAAATCTGGACCTTTATGGACCCTAATTTTAAGCCCATAGTCACTTTTGACTGTAGGAAGTGCAGGAACCGGCCCAGCTGGAATTCCTCTGTAGGGGCCTTCCTGGCCTCACACCAAGCAACATATTTTCGCCATATACGGTGATCATGTTTTGCTGTCACGTCCTTGCTAGCCTTTATCAGCGTAGGAATAACTTCATCCGGAATGCCTTTCTCCGCTAGGATCCGGCGTTCAACCGCCATGCCGTCAAACGCAGCCGCGGTAAGTCTTGGAACAGACAGGGCCCCTGTTGCAACAGATCCTGTCTGAGAGGCAGAGGCCATGGGTCCTCTGTGAGCATTTCTTGCAGTTCCGGGTACCAAGTCCTTCTTGGCCAATCCGGAACAATGAATATTGTTCTCACTCCTCTTTTTCTTACGATTCTCAGCACCTTGGGTATGAGAGGAAGAGGAGGAAACACATAGACCGTCTGGAACACCCACGGTGTTACTAGTGCGTCCACAGCTATCGCCTGAGGGTCTCTTGACCTGGCGCAATACCTTTACTAACAAAGGGAGAGAAAGAAAGCTCTTGTGTGCAATACCTTTGTAGCTTTTTGTTGAGGCAGGATGCCATCATGTCCACCTGTGGCAGTTCCCATCGATTTGTAATCTGTGTGAAGACTTCTTGATGAAGTCCCCACTCTCCCGGGTGGAGGTCGTGCATGCTGAGGAAGTCTGCTTCCCAGTTGTCCACTCCCGGAATGAACACTGCTGACAGTGCTTGCACGTGATTCTCCGCCCAACGAAGAATCCTGGTGGCTTCCGCCATCGCTACCCTGCTTCTAGTGCCGCCCTGGCGGTTTACATGAGCCACTGCGGTGATGTCTGACTGAATCAGCACCGGTTGGTTGCGAAGCGGAGGCTCCGCTTGACCCAGGGCGTTGTATATGGCCCATTAGTTCCAGGACATTGATGTGCAGACAAGCCTCCTGACTTGACCACAGCCCTTGGAAGTTTCTTCCCTGAGTGACTGCCCCCCATCCTCGGAGGCTTGCATCCGTGGTCACCAGGACCCAGTCCTGTATGCCGAACCTGCGGCCCTCGAGAAGGTGAGCACTCTGCAGCCACCACAGAAGAGACACCCTGGCCCTGGGGGATAGGGTGATCAGCCAATGCATCTGAAGATGCGATCCGGACCACTTGTCCAACAGATCCCACTGAAAGGTCCTCGCATGGAACCTGCCGAAGGGAATGGCTTCGTATGACGCCACCATCTTTCCCAGGACTCGCGTGCAGTGATGCACCGACACCTGTTTTGGTTTTAAGAGGTCTCTGACCAGAGTCACGAGCTCCTGAGCCTACTCCGCCGGGAGAAACACCTTTTTCTGGTCCGTGTCCAGAATCATGCCCAGGAAGGGCAGACGAGTCGTAGGGATCAGCTGCGACTTTGGAATATTCAAAATCCAGCCGTGCTGTTGCAACACTTCCTGAGAGTGTGCTACGCTGATCAGCAACTGCTCTCTGGACCTCGCCTTTATGAGGAGATCGTCCAAGTATGGGATAACTGTGACACCCTGCTTTCGGAGGAGCACCATCATTTCCGCCATTACCTTGGTAAATATTCTCGGTGCCGTGGAGAGACCAAACGGCAACGTCTGGAATTGGTAATGACAGTCCTGTACCACAAATCTGAGGTACTCCTGATGAGGTGGATAAATGGGGACATGCAGGTAAGCATCCTTTATGTCCAGAGACACCATAAAATCCCCCTCTTCCAGGCTTGCAATGACCGCTCTGAGCGATTCCATCTTGAACTTGAACCTTTTCAGGTAAATGTTCAGGGATTTTAAATTCAATATGGGTCTAACCGAACCGTCCGGTTTCGGAACCACAAACATTGTGGAATAGTAACCCCTTCCCTGTTGAGGGAGGGGAACCTGTACCACCACCTGCTGGAGATATAATTTGTGAATCGCCGCTAACACTACTTCCCTTTCTATGGGGGAAGCAGGCAGGGCTGATTTTAGGTAACGGTGAGGGGGCATCACTTCGAATTCCAGCTTGTATCCCTGAGACACAATCTGTATAGCCCAGGGATCCACCTGTGAGCAAACCCACTGGTGGCTGAATTTTCGGAGACGCGCCCCCACCGCTCCCGGCTCCACCTGTGGAGCCCCAGCGTCATGCGGTGGATTTAGTGGAAGCCGGGGAGGACTTCTGTTCCTGGGAACTAGTTGTATGGTGCAGCTTCTTTCCTCTACCCCTGCCTCTGGCAAGAAAGGACGCACCTCTGACTTTCTTGCCTTTTTGTGATCGAAAGGACTGCATTTGGTAATACAGTGCTTTCTTAGGCTGTGAGGGAATATATGGCAAAAAATTTGACTTCCCAGCTGTAGCTGTGGAAACTAGGTCCGAGAGACCATCCCCAAACAATTCCTCACCCTTGTAGGGTAAAACCTCCATGTGCTTTTTAGAGTCGGCATCGCCTTTGTCTACCCTAGGGGAGGACTCCCAGCACATCCTGTCCGTTGGCAGGAAGGGGTACGCCATAAGTAACCTTTTGGAAATCAGTACTTTCCTATCAGGAGAATCCCAAGCTTTTTCACATAACTCATTTAACTCATGTGAAGGGGGAAAAGTCACCTCTTGCTTTTTCTCCCCAAACATATAAACCCTCTTGTCAGGGACAGGGTTTACCTCTGATATGTGCAATACATCCTTCATAGCTACAATCATGTAGCGGATGGCTTTAGCCATTTTAGGCTGCAATTTTGCATCATCGCCATCGACACCGGAGTCAGAATCCGTGTCGATATCTGTGTCAACAATATGGGATAGTGGGCGCCTCTGAGATCCTGACGGCCTCTGCGCTGTAGGATCAGGCATGGGCTGAGAACCCGACTGTCCCAAGGCTTCAGCTTTATCCAACCTTTTATGCAAGGAGTTTACATTATCATTTAACACCTTCCACATATCCATCCAATCTGGTGTCGGCGCCGTCGTCGGGGACACCTCATTCATCTGCACCTGCTCTGCCTCCACATAGCCCTCCTCTTCAAACATGTCGACACAAACGTACCGACACACCACACACACAGGGAATGCTCTATATGAGGACAGGACCCCCACAAGGCCTTTTGGAGAGACAGAGAGAGAGTATGCCAGCACACACCCCAGCGCTATATGACCCAGAAATTACACAGTAACTTAGTGTTTACCCAGTAGCTGCTGTATATATGATTATTGCGCTAAATTTATGTGCCCCCCCTCTCTTTTTACCCTCTTTCTACCATGAGTCTGCAGGGGAGAGCCTGGGGAGCTTCCTCTCAGCGGAGCTGTGGAGAGAAAATGGCGCTGGTGAGTGCTGAGGAAGAAGCCCCGCCCCCTTAGCGGCGGGCTTCTGTCCCGCGATTTTGTGTAAAATTAATGGCGGGGGCTCATGCATATATACGGTGCCCAGCTGTATATATGTTGCTTTTGCCAGGAGGTACTCAATTGCTGCCCAGGGCGCCCCCCTGCGCCCTGCACCCTACAGTGACCGGAGTATGTGGGTTAGTGTGGGCGCAATGGCGCACAGCTGCAGTGCTGTGCGCTACCTCATGTGAAGACACGAGTCTTCTGCCGCCGATTTTGACATCTTTTTGCTTCATCCGCCGGCTACTGGCTCTGCGAGGGGGATGGCGCGGCTCCGGGAACGGACGACCAAGGTTAAGTTCCTGTGTTCGAACCCTCTGGAGCTAATGGTGTCCAGTAGCCTAAGAAGCGCAACCTGGCCGCAGTTAGTAGGTTTGCTTCTCTCCCCTCAGTCCCACGTAACAGAGAGTCTGTTGCCAGCAGAAGCTCTCTGAAAAAAAAAAAAAAAAACCTAACTAAAATACTTTCTTATTAGCAAGCTCAGGAGAGCTCACTAAAATGCACCCAGCTCTGTCCGGGCACAGATTCTAACTGAGGTCTGGAGGAGGGGCATAGAGGGAGGAGCCAGTGCACACCAGTAGTACGAATTCTTTCTTAGAGTGCCCAGTCTCCTGCGGAGCCCGTCTATTCCCCCATGGTCCTTACGGAGTCCCCAGCATCCACTAGGACGTTAGAGAAACAGGATTATAATTACCTACCGGTAAATCCTTTTATCGTAGTCCTTAAGGGATTTTGGGCGCTCGCCTCAGTGCGTTGACTTTTCTGCAGGTTGTCTCTTTTATGGTTACCTGTTCAGCTATTGCTGTTTTGTTACCAGCTGTTGCTGGTCGTTTTATGTTATTGGTGTGCTGGTGTGTAAATCTCACCACTCATTGTTATGTTCCTTCTCTCAGGTATGTCCTGTAGATCTCTCCTGGACCATCCTGAACCTTCATTTTCTCATAGTGAAGCAGAGGGCATGTTTACCATAGATCTATAGGTTCTATAATGACATCTGTTCTGACTGCACCTGGGCCCAGGAACAAACTACTCCCTCATGCCACCTATGCACAGATAATCTAAAAGACTGAGCAGTCCACAGGCGTGCTGCTGTATTTAGACCATGAACTGTTTTCTGTATTATATCCCCAATATTGTTTACAGTGTTCATATAGAATGTCCTGTGTTTGTCATGTCACAGCACATTGCATGTTGTTATTCAGGGGAGCATCCTGTTGCCTGGCTTACTTACTACAATCTGCACATATACAGTATATATGATGCCATATAGCTGAAACAGTAGTGCAGACTAGATTAATCAGCCCAGGAGCCTTGGATTATGTTGATTTTTTTTTTTTTTAATAAATAATATTGTATGAAATTGTTTTTCTCACAGATATTACAAATTCTGAGAAGGGTGATGCTGAAACCAAGAAATCCGAGGTTAGTCAGAACGTGTATGTATGTGTGTGTGTGTGTGTGTGTGTGTGTGTGTGTGTGTGTATATATATATATATATATATCTCACAAAATTATGGGGTTAGGCACAAAATTTAATGGCTTTGTCTTTTTCAGGCTTCTGGATCAGATAGAAATCCTGACACTGTACGACGAAGAGGGAGGAATAGCCGACATTCCCAGAGTTCTTCTGAGACTGGTAATAAAAATTAGATATTTAAATGGATTAAGTCTCAAGTAATTGTCACACATTTATGGCTGTTGTGTCACTTAGTTGGTGTTAGAGGGATCACGACAATATGTCCTATCAAACTTCTTTTCCAAACAGTGCAAACACAGTGGGTGGTATTCAATTATCATCGCAGATCCCCGCACCCATGCGCGCCCACATGCAGCTATTCAATTGTTTCTGCCAATGGGCGTGAGAACTTAATTTCAGCTTGCTACCCCCGGTGGTGGCCCTCCTGTGGCTCCATGGGATTTGTCTGTTGTCCTGAATGCCCTGCAAGAGTCTCAATTTGAACCTCTTTAGTCGGTGGACCTTAAATGGCTTACAGCCAAGGTCTTGTTTTTACTGGCTACTGCCTCTGCTAAAGGCTGTCGTACTTGGGTGCCTTGTCCTGTCGTCCACATTTCTGATATTACATCTCCTGCCAGTTCTTAGAACTCGCCCAGGTTATGTACCTAAGGTGGTGTCATCTTTTCTCTTACGTCCTTGGGGATTGCTGGGGTCCATTTAGTACCATGGGGTATAGACGGGTCCTTTGGGAGCCACTGGCACTTTAAGAGTTTAATAGTGTGGGCTGGTCTCTCCTTCTATGCCCCTCCTACCAGACCCAGTTTAGAAAATGTGCCCGGAGGAGCCGGTCACAGCTAGGGGAGCTCCTAGGAGTTTTTCTAGTTTTATTGTTTTCTAAGAGTTGTTGGGTACAGGAAGGCTGCTGGCAACAGTTTCCTGCTTTGTGGGACTTAGGGGGGGGTAGTAGGAACCAACTCTCGAAGTTAATGGTTCTCTATTTCCGCTGACAGGACACTGAGGGTGCTGATTGCAAGCCCACGAGGCAACCGCACACTCCTGCAGCACAGCCGCCGCCACCCACTAACAGATCCAGAAGAATGAAGAGTGGTGAGTTCAGCACCGGCGGCCCGGTTAGCGGGGCGGGAATGGCGGCACAAGGGTGGGAGCGCAGCTCTGTCAGGCTGCGTTCCATGAAGGCTCAGCAACATTGTTATGTAGACGCGACTGAGGGGTGTCCTGGGCCAGCGCGATCACCCTACACTGGCAAAACAGCTGACCGGGGCTAATCCCACTGTTAGCACAAAACACCTCAGGCCAGTATAATCATATGTGCGGGTAGCCGTGCGCCATTACAGTGGGCGGGGCTTCTCAGCGGATCCAGCACTCAACAGCGCCATTTTCTTCCTGCAGAACGCTGAAGCACGTTAACAGGGAGCGCTGACCCTCCACCTGACTCCAGTTACTGCGGTACCAGGGTGTTATAGACAGTGGGGGAGAGTGTAATTAGTACTATTCAACCTATTAAGGTTGTATAGTCAGCGCCGAGCTTTTATCAAAATAACTGCTCCAAGGGCGCTGTGTGGCTGGCTCCTTAGACTCTGTGACTCTCTGAAGGTACTCTGGGGAAAAACTGTGTCTGACATTTTCCTGTCTGTGTTTGTGTGTGTGTGTGTGTGTGTGTGTGTGTGTGTGTGTGTGTGTGTGTGTGTGTGTGTGTGTGTGTGTGTGTGTGTGTGTGTATCCACATTACTGCAGAGTGTGTATCTTCTCCTGAAGAGTCTATCCCATGTACTCAGGACTGCAATGTGCTTTCCCAACCTTCTGAATCTGAACCCCCATGGGTGGATTCTTTAAGGGGAATGATACCTCAGATTTCATCAAGGATGTCACATAATAAGAAAGAGACACAGTTTTTGAGAAAGTCTGTAGAGGGTTTGCAGCATTCAGCTCCTACTTCCTCAAATACCCCACATACATACCCTAAAAAAACGTACACTTGCCCAAATAATGCGAGTTGACACTGATACCGACTCTGATACAGGGGATGGTGATGGGCATATGCATGGGGGGGAGGGGAGCCTCCCTTGCTAAGGGGGTGCAGTTGATGATTGAAGCCATTAGGGATGTTTTGCATATTACTGAGAAGGAACCTGAGCCCGGAACAGGAATCTTATTTTACGGAAAATAAGAAATCCTCCCTCACCTCCCGGCTTCTAAAGAGCTAAACTCTTTTTCTCTGACGTCCTAGTGGATGCTGGGACTCCGTAAGGACCATGGGGAATAGCGGCTCCGCAGGAGACAGGGCACAAAATAAAAGCTTAAGGATCAGGTGGTGTGCACTGGCTCCTCCCCCTATGACCCTCCTCCAAGCCTCAGTTAGATTTTTGTGCCCGGCCGAGAAGGGTGCAATCTAGGTGGCTCTCCTGAGCTGCTTAGAATAAAAGTTTAGTTTAGGTTTTTTTATTTTCAGTGAGTCCTGCTGGCAACAGGCTCACTGCATCGTGGGACTAAGGGGAGAAGAAGCGAACTCACCTGCGTGCAGAGTGGATTGGGCTTCTTAGGCTACTGGACATTAGCTCCAGAGGGACGATCACAGGTACAGCCTGGATGGGTCACCGGAGCCGCGCCGCCGTCCCCCTTACAGAGCCAGAAGAGACGAAGAGGTCCGGTGAAATCGGCGGCAGAAGACATCCTGTCTTCAGACTAAGGTAGCGCACCGCAGCTGTGCGCCATTGCTCTCAGCACACTTCACACTCCGGTCACTGAGGGTGCAGGGCGCTGGGGGGGAGCGCCCTGAGACGCAATATAACAGTATATACCTTAGGTGGCAAAAAGAATACATCACATATAGCTCCTGGGCTATATGGATGTATTTTAACCCCTGCCATTTTTACACAAAAAAGCGGGAGATAAGGACGTCGTGAAGGGGCGGAGCCTATCTCCTCAGCACACAAGCGCCATTTTCCCTCACAGCTCCGCTGGAAGGACGGCTCCCTGACTCTCCCCTGCAGTCCTGCTTCAGAATCAGGGTAAAAAAGAGAAGGGGGGGCATTTTTGGCAGCAAATAACGATAATAACAGCAGCTATAAGGGAATAACACTTATATAAGGTTATCCCTGTATATATATAGTGCTGGGTGTGTGCTGGCAGACTCTCCCTCTGTCTCTCCAAAGGGCTAAGTGGGGTCCTGTCCTCTATCAGAGCATTCCCGGTGTGTGTGCTGTGTGTCGGTACGCGTGTGTCGACATGTATGAGGAGGAAAATGATGTGGAGGCGGAGCAGTTGCCTGTGTTGGTGATGTCACCCCCTAGGGAGTCGACACCTGACTGGATGATTGTATTTAAACAATTAAGTGATAATGTCAGCAATTTGCAAAAAGCTGTTGACGACATGAGACAGCCGGCAAATCAATTAGTGCCTGTCCAGGCGTCTCAGACACCGTCAGGGGCGCTAAAACGCCCGTTACCTCAGTGGGTCGACACAGACCCTGACACAGATACTGAGTCTAGTGTCGACGGTGACGAGACAAACGTAATGTCCAGTAGGGCCACACGTTACATGATCACGGCAATGAAAGAGGCATTGAACCTTTCTGACACTACAAGTACCACAAAGAAGGGTATTATGTGGGGTGTGAAAAAACTACCAATAGTTTTTCCTGAGTCAGAGGAAATAAATGAGGTGTGTGATAAAGCGTGGGTTTCCCCCGATAAAAAACAGCTAATTTCTAATAAATTATTAGCATTATATCCCTTCCCGCCAGAGGTTAGGGCGCGTTGGGAAACACCCCCTAGGGTAGATAAGGCGCTCACACGTTTATCAAAACAAGTAGCGTTACCGTCTCCTGATACGGCCACCCTCAAAGAACCAGCTGATAGAAGGCTGGAAAATATCCTAAAAAGTATATACACACATACTGGTGTTATACTGCGACCAGCAATCGCCTCAGCCTGGATGTGCAGTGCTGGAGTCGCATGGTCGGATTCCCTGACTGAGAATATTGATACCCTGGATAGGGACAATATTTTGTTAACTATAGAACATTTAAAGGATGCATTGCTATATATGCGTGATGCACAGAGGGATATTTGCACCCTGGCATCAAGAGTAAGTGCTATGTCCATCTCTGCCAGAAGAGCGTTATGGACGCGACAGTGGTCAGGGGATGCGGATTCCAAACGGCACATGGAAGTATTGCCGTATAAAGGGGAGGAGTTATTTGGGGCTGGTCTATCGGACCTGGTGGCCACGGCAACGGCTGGGAAATCCACCTTTTTACCCCAGGTCACTTCACATCAGCAGAAAAAGACACCGTCTTTTCAAACTCAGTCCTTTCGTTCCCATAAGTACAAGCGAGCAAAAGGCCACTCCTTTCTGCCCCGGGGCAGAGGAAGAGGAAAAAGACTGCACCACGCAGCCGCTTCCCAGGAGCAGAAGCCCTCCCCTGCTTCTGCCAAGTCTTCAGCATGACGCTGGGGCTTTACAAGCAGACTCAGATATGGTGGGGGCCCGTCTCAAGAATTTCAACGCGCAGTGGGCTCACTCGCAAGTGGATCCCTGGATTCTACAGGTAGTATCACAGGGGTACAAACTGGAATTCGAGGCGTTTCCCCCTCGTCGGTTCCTGAAGTCTGCTTTACCAAAGTCTCCCTCCGACAGGGAGGCAGTTTTGGAAGCCATTCACAAGCTGTATTCCCAGCAGGTGATAATCAAGGTACCCCTCCTGCAACAGGGAAAGGGGTATTATTCCACGCTGTTTGTGGTACCGAAGCCGGACGGCTCGGTGAGACCAATTTTAAATCTGAAATCCTTGAACACTTACATAAAAAGGTTCAAATTCAAGATGGAGTCACTCAGAGCAGTGATAGCGAACCTGGAAGAAGGGGACTATATGGTGTCTCTGGACATCAAAGATGCTTATCTCCACGTCCCAATATACCCTTCTCACCAAGGGTACCTCAGGTTTGTAGTACAAAACTGTCATTATCAGTTTCAGACGCTGCCGTTTGGATTGTCCACGGCACCTCGGGTCTTTACCAAGGTAATGGCCGAAATGATGATTCTTCTACGAAGAAAAGGCATTTTAATTATCCCTTACTTGGACGATCTCCTGATAAGGGCAAGATCCAGGGAACAGTTAGAAGTCGGAGTAGCACTATCTCAGGTAGTGTTACGTCAGCACGGGTGGATTCTAAATATTCCAAAATCGCAGCTGATTCCAACGACACGTCTACTGTTCCTAGGAATGATTCTGGACACAGTCCAGAAGAAGGTGTTTCTCCCGGAGGAGAAGGCCAGGGAGTTATCCGAGCTAGTCAGGAACCTCCTAAAACCAGGCCAGGTCTCAGTGCATCAGTGCACGAGGGTCCTGGGAAAAATGGTGGCTTCTTACGAAGCGATTCCATTCGGAAGATTCCATGCAAGAACGTTTCAGTGGGATCTACTGGACAAATGGTCCGGATCGCATCTGCAGATGCATCAGCGGATAACCCTGTCGCCAAGGACAAGGGTGTCTCTCCTGTGGTGGCTGCAGAGTGCTCATCTACTAGAGGGCCGCAGATTTGGCATTCAGGATTGGATCCTGGTAACCACGGATGCCAGCCTGAGAGGCTGGGGAGCAGTCACACAGGGAAGGAATTTCCAGGGCTTGTGGTCAAGCATGGAAACATCTCTTCATATAAACATTCTGGAACTAAGGGCCATTTACAATGCCCTAAGTCAAGCAAAACCTCTGCTTCAGGGTCAGGCGGTGTTGATCCAATCGGACAACATCACGTCAGTCGCCCACGTAAACAGACAGGGCGGCACGAGAAGCAGGAGGGCAATGGCAGAAGCTGCAAGGATTCTTCGCTGGGCGGAAAATCATGTGATAGCACTGTCAGCAGTGTTCATTCCGGGAGTGGACAACTGGGAAGCAGACTTCCTCAGCAGACACGACCCTCACCCGGGAGAGTGGGGACTTCACCCAGAAGTCTTCCACCTGATTGTAAACCGTTGGGAAAAACCAAAGGTGGACATGATGGCGTCACGTCTAAACAAAAAACTGGACAGATATTGCGCCAGGTCAAGGGACCCTCAGGCAATAGCAGTGGACGCTCTGGTAACGCCGTGGGTGTACCAGTCAGTGTATGTGTTCCCTCCTCTGCCTCTCATACCAAAAGTACTGAGAATCATAAGAAGGAAAGGAGTAAGAACTATACTCGTGGTTCCGGATTGGCCAAGAAGGACTTGGTACCCGGAACTTCAAGAGATGCTCACGGACGAACCGTGGCCTCTACCTCTAAGAAAGGACCTGCTACTGCAGGGGCCTTGTCTGTTCCAAGACTTACCGCGGCTGCGTTTGACGGCATGGCGGTTGAACGCCGGATCCTGAGGGAAAAAGGCATTCCAGATGAAGTCATCCCTACCCTGATCAAAGCCAGGAAGGATGTAACTGCGAAACATTATCACCGCATTTGGCGAAAATATGTTTCCTGGTGTGAGGCTAAGAAGGCCCCCACAGAGGAATTTCAACTGGGTCGTTTCCTTCATTTCCTGCAAACAGGACTGTCTATGGGCCTAAAATTAGGGTCCATTAAGGTTCAAATTTCGGCCCTGTCGATTTTCTTCCAGAAAGAACTGGCTTCAGTACCTGAAGTTCAGACATTTGTAAAAGGGGTGCTGCACATACAGCCTCCTTTTGTGCCTCCAGTGGCACCTTGGGATCTCAATGTTGTGTTGAGTTTTCTAAAGTCACATTGGTTTGAACCACTTTCCACTGTGGACTTAAAATATCTCACATGGAAGGTGTCGATGCTGTTAGCCTTGGCTTCAGCCAGGCGTGTGTCAGAATTGGCGGCTTTATCATATAAAAGCCCTTACTTAATTTTTCATTCTGACAGGGCGGAATTGAGGACTCGTCCTCAATTTCTACCTAAGGTGGTTTCTGCATTTCACATGAACCAACCTATTGTGGTACCTGCGGCTACCAGGGACTTAGAGGACTCTAAGTTGCTTGACGTTGTCAGGGCCTTGAAAATATATGTTTCCAGGACGGCTGGAGTCAGAAAATCTGACTCGCTGTTTATCCTGTATGCACCCAACAAGCTGGGTGCTCCTGCTTCAAAGCAGACGATTGCTCGTTGGATTTGTAGTACAATTCAGCTTGCACATTCTGTGGCAGGATTGCCACAGCCAAAATCAGTAAAAGCCCATTCCACAAGGAAAGTGGGCTCATCTTGGGCGGCTGCCCGAGGGGTCTCGGCTTTACAACTTTGCCGAGCAGCTACTTGGTCAGGGGCAAACACGTTTGCTAAATTCTACAAATTTGATACCCTGGCCGAGGAGGACCTGGAGTTCTCTCATTCGGTGCTGCAGAGTCATCCGCACTCTCCCGCCCGTTTGGGAGCTTTGGTATAATCCCCATGGTCCTTACGGAGTCCCAGCATCCACTAGGACGTCAGAGAAAATAAGATTTTACTTACCGATAAATCTATTTCTCGTAGTCCGTAGTGGATGCTGGGCGCCCATCCCTAGTGCGGATTGTCTGCAATACTTGTATATAGTTATTGTTACAAAAATTCGGGTTATTATTGTTGTGAGGCTCCTTTGCGTTTATCATACTGTTAACTGGGTTCAGATCACGAGTTGTACGGTGTGATTGGTGTGGCTGGTATGAGTCTTACCCGGGATTCAATATCCTTCCTTATTATGTACGCTCGTCCGGGCACAGTATCCTAACTGAGGCTTGGAGGAGGGTCATAGGGGGAGGAGCCAGTGCACACCACCTGATCCTTAAGCTTTTATTTTGTGCCCTGTCTCCTGCGGAGCCGCTATTCCCCATGGTCCTTACGGAGTCCCAGCATCCACTACGGACTACGAGAAATAGATTTATCGGTAAGTAAAATCTTATTTTCTCTAACGTCCTAGAGGATGCTGGGGACTCCGTAAGGACCATGGGGAGAGACGGGCTCCGCAGAAGACATGGGCACTTTAAGAAAGAATTTAGTTCCTGGTGTGCACTGGCTCCTCCCTCTCTGCCCCTCCTCCAGACCTCCGTTTGATTCTATGCCCAGAGGAGCTGGGTGCTTTTCAGTGAGCTCTCCTGAGTTTGCTGATAGAAAGTTTTATGTTAGGTTTTTTATTTTCAGGGAGCTCTGCTGGCAACAGACTCCCTGCATCGTGGGACTGAGGGGAGAGAAGCAGCCCTACTCTCTGAAGCTAGGTCCTGCTTCTTAGGCTACTGGACACCATTAGCTCCAGAGGGATCGGTACGCAGGATCTCACCCTCGCCGTCCGTCCCAGAGCCGCGCCGCCGTCCCCCTCGCAGAGCCGGAAGACTGAAGCCGGGTGAGTATGAGAAGCAAGAAGACTTCACAGGCGGCAGAAGACTTCGTGATCTTCACTGGAGGTAACGCACAGCACTGCAGCTGTGCGCCATTGCTCCACACACCTACACATACTCCGGTCACTGTTGGGGCGCAGGGGGGGGGGCGCCCTGGGCAGCATTTGGGACCTCATTCTGGCAAATAAACACATATATACAGCTGGGCACTGTATATATGTAGGAGCCCCCGCCAAAGAAATAAAATTAAAGCGGGACAGAAGCCCGCTGCCGAGGGGGCGGTGCTTCTCCCTCAGCACTCACCAGCGCCATTTTTTCTCCACAGCACGCTGAGAGGAAGCTCCCCAGGCTCTCCCCTGCTGATACAAGGTAGAAGAGGGTTGAAAAGAGAGAGGGGCACATAGGCCCTCATTCCGAGTTGTTCGCTCGTTATTTTCTCTATCGTCCTAGTGGATGCTGGGGTTCCTGAAAGGACCATGGGGAATAGCGGCTCCGCAGGAGACAGGGCACAAAAGTATAGCTTTCCGATCAGGTGGTGTGCACTGGCTCCTCCCCCTATGACCCTCCTCCAAGCCAGTTAGATTTTTGTGCCCGGCCGAGAAGGGTGCAATCTAGGTGGCTCTCCTAAAGAGCTGCTTAGAAAAGTTTAGCTTAGGTTTTTTATTTTACAGTGAGTCCTGCTGGCAACAGGATCACTGCAACGAGGGACTTAGGGGAGAAGAAGTGAACTCACCTGCGTGCAGGATGGATTGGCTTCTTGGCTACTGGACATCAGCTCCAGAGGGTACAGGTACAGCCTGGATGGTCACCGGAGCCTTGCCGCCGGCCCCCTTGCAGATGCTGAAGTAAGAAGAGGTCCAGAATCGGCGGCAGAAGACTCCTCAGTCTTCTTAAGGTAGCGCACAGCACTGCAGCTGTGCGCCATTTTCCTCTCAGCACACTTCACACGGCAGTCACTGAGGGTGCAGGGCGCTGGGAGGGGGGCGCCCTGGGAGGCAAATGAATACCTATTTTGGCTAAAAATACCTCACATATAGCCTCCGGAGGCTATATGGAGATATTTAACCCCTGCCAGAATCCGTTAAGAGCGGGAGACGAGGCCGCCGAAAAAGGGGCGGGGCCTATCTCCTCAGCACACAGCGCCATTTTCCCTCACAGAAAGGCTGGAGGGAAGGCTCCCAGGCTCTCCCCTGCACTGCACTACAGAAACAGGGTTAAAACAGAGAGGGGGGGCACTAAATTGGCGTTAGAAATATATAAAAAAGATGCTATAAGGGAAAACACTTATATAAGGTTGTCCCTATATAATTATAGCGTTTTTGGTGTGTGCTGGTAAACTCTCCCTCTGTCTCTCCAAAGGGCTAGTGGGTCCTGTCCTCTATCAGAGCATTCCCTGTGTGTGTGCTGTGTGTCGGTACGTGTGTGTCGACATGTATGAGGACGATGTTGGTGAGGAGGCGGAGCAATTGCCTGTAATGGTGATGTCACTCTCTAGGGAGTCGACACCGGAATGGATGGCTTATTTAGGGAATTACGTGATAATGTCAACACGCTGCAAGGTCGGTTGACGACATGAGACGGCCGATAAACAATTAGTACCGGTCCAGACGTCTCAGAAACACCGTCAGGGGTTTTAAAACGCCCGTTTACTTTAGTCGGTCGACACAGACACGGACACTGAATCCAGTGTCGACGGTGAATAAACAAACGTATTCCTTATTAGGGCCACACGTTAAAGGCAATGAAGGAGGTGTTACATATTTCTGATACTACAAGTACCACAAAAGAGGGTATTATGTGGGATGTGAAAAAACTACCGTAGTTTTTCCTGAATCAGATAAATTAAATAAAGTGTGTGATGATGCGTGGGTTCCCCCCGATAGAAAATTATGGGCGGTATACCCTTTCCCGCCAGAAGTTAGGGCGCGTTGGGAAACACCCCTTAGGGTGGATAAGGCGCTCACACGCTTATCAAAACAAGTGGCGGTACCGTCTATAGATAGGGCCGTCCTCAAGGACCAGCTGACAGGAGGCTGGAAAATATCATAAAAAGTATATACACACATACTGGTGTTATACTGCGACCAGCGATCGCCTCAGCCTGGATGTGCAGAGCTGGGGTGGCTTGGTCGGATTCCCTGACTAAAAATATTGATACCCTTGACAGGGACAGTATTTTATTGACTATAGAGCATTAAAGGATGCATTTCTATATATGCGAGATGCACAGGGGGATATTTGCACTCTGGCATCAAGAGTAAATGCGATGTCCATATCTGCCAGAAGATGTTATGGACACGACAGTGGTCAGGTGATGCAGATTCCAAACGGCACAAAGGTGTATTGCCGTATAAAGGAAGAGGAGTTATTTGGGGTCGGTCCATCGGACCTGGTGGCCACGGCAACTGCTGGAAAATCCGCCGTTTTTACCCTAAGTCACATCTCTGCAGAAAAAGACACCGTCTTTTCAGCCTCAGTCCTTTCGTCCCTATAAGATCATATCTGCCCAGGGATAGAGGAAAGGGAAGAAGACTGCAGCAGGCAGCCCATTCCCAGGAACAGAAGCGTTCCACCGCTTCTGACAAGTTCTCAGCATGGCGCTGAGACCGTACAGGACCCCTGGATCCTACAAGTAGTATCCCAGGGGTACAGATTGGAATGTCGAGACGTTTCCCCTTCGCAGGCTCCTGAAGTCTGCTTTACCAAGGTCTCCCTCCGACAAGGAGGCAGTATGGGAAAAAATTCACAAGCTGTATTCCCAGCAGGTGATAATTAAATTACCCCTCCTACTACAAGAAAAGGGGTATTATTCCACACTATATTGTGGTACTGAAGCCAGAAGGCTAGGTGAGACTTATTCTAAAAAAATTTTTGAACACTTACAAAGGTTCAAATCAAGATGGAGTCACTCAGAGCAGTGATAACGAACCAGGAAGAAGGGGACTATATAGTGTCCTGGGACATCAGGGATGCTTACCTCTATGTCCCAAATTTGCCCTTCTCACTAAGGGTACCTCAGGTTCGTGGTGCAGAACTGTCACTATCAGTTTCAGACGCTGCCGTTTGGATTGTCCACGGCACCCCGGGTCTTTACCAAGGTAATGGCCGAAATGATGATTCTTCTTCGAAGAAAAGGCGTCTTAATTATCCCTCACTTGGACGATCTCCTGATAAGGGCATAGTCCTGGGAACAGTTGGAGGTCGGAGTAGCACTATCTCGGATACTGCTACAACAGCACGGGTGGATTCTAAATATTCCAAAATCGCAGCTGATCCCGACGACACGTCTGCTGTGCCTAGGGATGATTCTGGACACAGTCCAGAAAAAGGTGTTTCTCCCGGAAGAGAAAGCCAGGGAGTTATCCGAGCTAGTCAGGAACCTCCTAAAAACAGTGCATCATTGCACAAGGGTCCTGGTAAAAATGGTGGCTTCCTACGAAGCAATTCCATTCGGCAGATTTCACGCAAGAACTTTTCAGTGGGATCTGCTGGACAAATGGTCCGGATCGCATCTTCAGATGCATCAGCGGATAACCCTATATCCAAGGACAAGGGTGTCTCTCCTGTGGTGGTTATAGAGTGCTCATCTTCTAGAGGGCCGCAGATTCGGCATTCAGGATTGGATGCTGGTGACCACGGAGCCCAGCCCGAGAGGCTGGGGAGCAGTCACACAAGGAAAAAATTTCCAGGGAGTGTGATCAAGTCTGGAGACTTTTCTCCACATAAATATACTGGAGCTAAGGGTAAACTTATAATGCTCTAAGCTTAGCAAGACCTCTGCTTCAAGGTCAGCCGGTATTGATCCAGTGGGAAAAACATCACGGCAGTCGCCCACGTAAATAGACAGGGCGACACAAGAAGCAGGAGGGCAATGGCAAAAACTGCAAAGACTTTTCGCTGGGCGGAAAATCATGTGATAGCACTGTCAGCAGTGTTTCATCCCGGGAATGGAAACTGGGAAGCAGACTTCCTCAGCAGGCACGACCTCCACCCGGGAGAGTGGAAACTTCATCGGGAAGTTTTTTCCACATGATTGTAAACCGTTGGGAAATACCAAAGGTGGACATGATGGCGTCCCGTCTGAACAAAAAACGGGACAGGTATTGCGCCAGGTCAAGAGACCCTCAGGCAATAGCTGTGGACGTTCTGGTAACACCGTGGGTGTACCAGTCGGTGTATGTGTTCCCTCCTCTGCTTCTCATACCTAAGGTGCTGAGAATTATAAGACGTAGAGGAGTAAGAACTATACTCATGGCTCCGGATTGGCCAAGAAGGACTTGGTACCCGGAACTTCAAGAGATGCTTACAGAGGTCTTATGGCCTCTGCCGCTAAGAAGGGACTTGCTTCAGCAAGTACCATGTCTGTTCCAAGACTTACCGCAGCTGCGTTTGTCGGCATGGCGGTGGAAAGCCGGATCCTAAGGGAAAAAGGCATTCCGGAAGAGGTCATTCCTACCCTGGTCAAAGCCAGAAAGGAGGTGACCGCACAACATTATCACCACATGTGGCGAAAATATGTTGCGTGGTGTGAGGCCAGGAAGGCCCCACAAAGAAATTTCAACTCGGTCGTTTCCTGCATTTCCTGCAAACAGGAGTGTCTATGGGCCTCAAATTGGGGTCCATTAAGGTTCAAATTTCGGCCCTGTCGATTTTCTTCCAGAAGAATTGGCTTCAGTTCCTGAAGTCCAGAAGTTTGTCAAGGGAGTATTGCATATACAACTCCCTTTTGTGCCTCCAGTGGCACTGTGGGATCTCAACGTAGTTCTGGGATTCCTCAAATCACATTGGTTTAAAACCAGTCAAATCTGTGGATTTGAAGCATCTCACATGCAAAGTGACCATGCTCTTGGCCCTGGCCTGGACCAGGCGAGTGTCAAATTGGTGGTTTTTTCTCAAAAAAGCCCATATCTGTTTGTCCATTCGGACAGGGCAGAGCTGCGGACTCGTCCCCAGTTCTCTCCCTAAGGTGGTGTCAGTGTTTCACCTGAACCAGCTTATTGTGGTGCCTTGCACCTACTAGGGACTTGGAGGACTCCAAGTTGCTAGATGTTGTCAGGGCCCTGAAAATATGTTCCAGGACGGCTGGAGTCAGGAAAACTGACTTGCTGTTATCCTGTATGCACCCAACAAACTGGGTGCTCTTGCTTCTAAGCAGACTATTGCTAGTTGGATGTGTAATACAATTCAGCTTGCACATTCTGTGGCAGGCCTGCCACAGCCAGAATATGTAAATGCCCATTCCACAAGGAAGGTGGGCTCATCTTGGGCGGCTGCCCGAGGGGTCTCGGCTTTACAACTTTGCCGAGCAGCTACTTGGTCAGGGGCAAACACGTTTGCTAAATTCTACAAATTTGATACCCTGGCTAAGGAGGACCTGGAGTTCTCTCATTCGGTGCTGCAGAGTCATCCGCACTCTCCCGCCCGTTTGGGAGCTTTGGTATAATCCCCATGGTCCTTTCAGGAACCCCAGCATCCACTAGGACGATAGAGAAAATAAGAATTTACTTACCGATAATTCTATTTCTCGGAGTCCGTAGTGGATGCTGGGCGCCCATCCCAAGTGCGGATTATCTGCAATACTTGTACATAGTTACAAAAATCGGGTTATTATTGTTGTGAGCCATCTTTTCAGAGGCTCCGCTGTTATCATACTGTTAACTGGGTTTAGATCACAAGTTGTACGGTGTGATTGGTGTGGCTGGTATGAGTCTTACCCGGGATTCAAAATTCCTCCCTTATTGTGTACGCTCGTCCGGGCACAGTACCTAACTGGCTTGGAGGAGGGTCATAGGGGGAGGAGCCAGTGCACACCACCTGATCGGAAAGCTTTACTTTTGTGCCCTGTCTCCTGCGGAGCCGCTATTCCCCATGGTCCTTTCAGGAACCCCAGCATCCACTACGGACTCCGAGAAATAGAATTATCGGTAAGTAAATTCTTATTTTTCTTCGCATCGGTGCGATTTTCAGCTAACTGCGCATGCGCAATGTTCGCACTGCGGCTGCGTCAAGTAAATTTGCTAAGAAGTTTGGTATTTTACTCACGGCATTACGAGATTTTTTCGTCGTTCTGGTGATCGAAGTGTGATTGACAGGAAGTGGGTGTTTCTGGGCGGAAACTGGCCGTTTTATGGGTGTGTGTGAAAAAACGCTGCCGTTTCTGGGAAAAACGCGGGAGTGGCTGGAGAAACGGGGGAGTGTCTGGGCGAAAGCTGGGTGTGTTTGTGACGTCAAAACAGGAACGAAACTGACTGAACTGATCGCAGTGGCAGAGTAAGTGTCGAGCTACTCAGAGACTGCTAAGAAATTTCTATTCACAATTTTGAGAATCTTTTGTTCGCAATTCTGCTAAGCTATGATTCACTCCCAGTAGGCGGCGGCTTAGCGTGTGCAATGCTGCTAAAAGCAGCTTGCGAGCGAACAACTCGGAATGAGGGCCATAATTAGGCGCAAGAAAGTATATTAACAGCAGCTACTGGGTTAACATTAAGTTACTGTGTTATTCCTGGGTTATATAGCGCTGGGGTGTGTGCTGGCATACTCTCTCTCTGTCTCTCCAAAGGGCCTCGTGGGGGAACGGTCTTCAGAAAGGACATTCCCTGTGTGTGTGGTGTGTCGGTACGCTTGTGTCGACATGTCTGATGTGGAAGGCTATGTGGGAGAGGAGCGGGAGCAAATGAATGTGGTGTCTCCGCCGACGGCGCCGACACCTGATTGGATGGATATGTGGAAGGTTTTAAATGATAATGTAATTCTTTGCATAAAAGATTAGACAAGGCTGATGCATTGGGACAGTCAGGGTCTCAACCCGTGCCTGATCCTATGACGCAGGGACCGTTGGGGTCTCATAAGCGCCCACTATCCCAAATTGTTGACACAGATACCGACATGGATTCTGACTCCAGTGTCGATTACGATGGTGCAAAGTTACAGCCAAAGTTGGCTAAATCACTCCGACATATGATTATAGCAATTAAGGAGGTTTTGCACATCACAGAGGAAACCCCTGTCCCTGACACAAGGGTTTATATGTATAAGGGAAAGAAACCTGAGGTAACTTTTCCCCCCTCACACGAACTGAATGAGTTATGTGAAAAAGCTTGGGAATCTCCAGATAAAAAACTGCAGATTTCCAAACGTATTCTTATGGCGTATCATTTCCCGCCAACGGACAGGTTACGTTGGGAATCCTCCCCTAGGGTGTACAAAGCTTTAACTCGCTTATCCAAAAATGTAGCCCTGCCGTCCCAGGATATGGCTACCCTCAAGGATGCTGCTGATCGCAAACAGGAGGGTACCCTGAAGTCCATTTATACACATTCAGGTACCTTGCTCAGACCGGCAATCGCGTCGGCCTGGGTCTGTAGTGCAGTAGCGGCATGGACTGATACCTTATCAGAGGAGTTTGATACCCTAGATAGGGATACTGTTTTATTGACCCTGGGGCATATTAAAGACGCTGTCCTTTATATGAGAGATGCTCAAAGACACATTAGTCTGCTGGGTTCTAGAATAAACGCTATGTCGATTTCTGCCAGAAGGGTCCTGTGGACTCGGCAATGGACAGGTGATGCCGACTCAAAACGGTTCCCTCACAGCCTAAGAGAGCACCGCATTATCAAATGCAGTCCTTTCGTTCACAAAGAAACAAAGTCCGAGGTGCATCCTTTCTTGCCAGAGGGAGGGGCAGAGGAAAGAAGCTGCACAATACAGCTAGTTCCCAGGAACAGAAGTCCTCCCCGGCCTCTGCAAAATCCACTGCATGACGCTGGGTCTCCACTGGCGGAGTCGGGGCCAGATGGGGCGCGTCTTCGGAATTTCAGCCACATGTGGGTTCACTCCCAGGTGGATCCCTGGGCAATAGAAATTGTGTCTCAGGGTTACAAGCTGGAATTCGAAGAGGTGCCTCCTCGCCGGTTTTTCAAATTGGCCCTACCGTCTTCCCCCCTAGAGAGGGAGATAGTGTTAAATGCAATACAAAAATTGTATCTTCAGCAGGTGGTGGTCGAGGTTCCCCTCCTTCAACAGGGAAGGGGGTATTATTCGACCATGTTTGTGGTTCCGAAACCGGACGGTTCAGTCAGACCCATATTGAATTTAAAATCTCTGAACCTATACTTGAAGAGGTTCAAGATGGAATCGCTAAGAGCGGTCATCGCCAGCCTGGAAGGGGGGGATTGTATGGTGTCACTGGACATAAAGGATGCGTACCTTCATGTCCCCATTTATCCACCTCATCAGGCGTACCTAAGATTTGCGGTACAGGACTGTCATTACCAATTTCAGACGTTGCCGTTTGGTCTCTCAACGGCTCTGAGGATTTTCACCAAGGTAATGGCGGAAATGATGGTGCTCCTGCGCAAGCAGGGTGTCACAATTATCCCGTACTTGGACGATCTCATAAAAGCGAGATCAAGAGAGCAGTTGCTGAACAGCGTATCTCTTTCACTGAAAGTGTTACAACAACACGGCTGGATTCTCAATATCCCAAAGTCGCAGTTGGTTCCTACGACTCGACTGCCCTTCTTGGGCATGATTCTGAACACGACCCAGAAAAGGGTTGATCTTCCGATAGAAAAAGCCCAGGAACTTATGACTCTGGTCAGGAACCTTTTGAAAACAAGACAGGTGTCCGTGCATCATTGCACTCGAGTCCTGGGAAAGATGGTGGCCTCATACGAGGCCATTCCCTTTGGCTGGTTCCATGCGAGCACTTTCCAATGAGATCTGTTGGACAAGTGGTCCAGATCACATCTACAGATGCATCGGTTGATCACCCTGTCCCCCAGGGCCAGGGTGTCACTCCTGTGGTGGCTGCAGAGTGCTCACTTTCTCGAGGGCCGCAGATTCGGCATTCAGGATTGGATCCTGGTGACCACGGACGCAAGCCTCCGCGGTTGGGGAGCAGTCACACAGGGAAGAAATTTCCAGGGTCTTTGGTCAAGTCAAGAGACTTGTCTGCACATCAACATCCTGGAACTAAGGGCCATATAAAACGCCCTACGTCAAGTGGAGACCTTACTTCACGACCAACCAGTTCTGATCCAGTCAGACAACATCACCGCAGTGGCTCATGTAAACCGCCAAGGCGGCACAAGGAGCAGAGCGGCAATGGCGGAAGCCACCAGGATTCTTCGCTGGGCGGAGAATCATGTAAGTGCACTGTCAGCAGTGTTCATTCCGGGAGTGGACAACTGGGAAGCAGACTTCCTCAGCAGACACGACCTACACCCGGGAGAGTGGGGACTTCATCCAGAAGTCTTCGCACAGATTGTGAGTCGGTGGGAACTGCCACAGATAGACATGATGGCGTCCCGCCTCAACAAAAAGCTGCAGAGGTATTGCGCCAGGTCAAGAGACCCTCAGGCAGTAGCGGTAGACGCTCTCGTGACACCGTGGGTGTTCCGGTCCGTCTATGTATTTCCTCCTCTTCCTCTCATACCAAAGGTGTTGAGAATAGTAAGAAGAAAAGGAGTGAGAACAATCCTCGTTGTTCCAGATTGGCCATGACGGACCTGGTATCCAGATCTGCAGGAAATGCTCACGGAAAATCCGTGGCCTCTTCCTCTAAGGCAGGACCTGTTGCAACAGTGTCCCTGTCTGTTCCAAGACTTACCGCGGCTGCGTTTGACGGCATGGCGGTTGAACGCCGGATCCTAGCGGAAAAAGGTATTCCAGTGGAGGTTATCCCTACGCTGATAAAGGCTAGGAAGGAAGTAACAGCAAAACATTATCGCCATATATGGCGAAGATATGTTTCTTGGTGTGAGGCCAGGAATGCTCCTACGGAAGAATTCCATCTGGGCCGTTTCCTTCACTTCCTACAAACTGGAGTGGATTTGGGCCTTAAATTAGGCTCCTTTAAGGTCCAGATTTCGGCCCTATCCATTTTCTTTCAAAAAGAATTGGCTTCTCTCCCAGAAGTTCAGACTTTTGTTAAGGGAGTACTGCATATTCAGCCTCCGTTTGTGCCTCCGGTGGCGCCTTGGGACCTTAATGGTGTCTTGGGCTTCCTAAAGTCACACTGGTTTGAACCACTTAAAACGGTGGAGTTGAAATATCTCACTTGGAAGATGGTCATGTTATTAGCCCTGGCTTCGGCTAGGCGAGTGTCGGAATTAGCGGCTTTATCACATAAAAGCCCCTATCTGGTTTTCCATATGGATAGAGCGGAATTGCGGACACGTCCTCAGTTCCTGCCAAAAGTGGTTTCATCCTTTCATATGAACCAACCTATTGTGGTGCCTGTGGCTACACGGGACTTAGAGGATTCCGAGTCCCTTGAATGTGGTCAGGGCTTTGAAAATTTATGTAGCCAGGACGGCTAGAGTCCGAAAAACAGAAGCACTGTTTGTTCTGTATGCAGCCAACAAGCTTGGCGGCCCTGCTTCAAAGCAGACTCTTGCTCGCTGGATCTGTAACACGATTCAGCAGGCGCATTCTACGGCAGGATTGCCGTTACCTAAATCGATCAAGGCCCATTCCACTAGGAAAGTGGGCTCTTCTTGGGCGGCTGCCCGAGGGGTCTCGGCACTACAGCTGTGTCGAGCTGCTACTTGGTGGGGTACAAACACCTTTGCAAAATTCTATAAGTTTGATACCCTGGCTGAGGAGGACCTCATGTTTGCTCAATCGGTGCTGCAGAGTCATCCGCACTTTCCCGCCCGTTTGGGAGCTTTGGTATAATCCCCATGGTCCTTACGGAGTCCCCAGCGTCCTCTAGGACGTTAGAGAAAATAAGATTTTACTTACCAGTAAATCTTTTTCTCGTAGTCCGTAGAGGATGCTGGGCGCCCGTCCCAAGTGCGGACTTCTTCTGCAATACTTGTATATAGTTATTGCTTCAATAAGAGTTACGTTATTGTTGCATTGGGGCGTGAACTGATGCTATGTTATTGTCATACTGTTTACTGGATTGTTATCACAAGTTATACGGTGTGATTGGTGTGGCTGGTATGAATCTTGCCCTTGGATTAACAAAAATCCTTTCCTCGTACTGTCCATCTCCTCTGGGCACAGTTCTCTAACTGAGGTCTGGAGGAGGGGCAGAGAGGGAGGAGCCAGTGCACACCAGGAACTAAATTCTTTCTTAAAGTGCCCATGTCTCCTGCGGAGCCCGTCTCTCCCCATGGTCCTTACGGAGTCCCCAGCATGGTCCTTACACTCCGTAAGCATCCTCTACGGACTACGAGAAATAGATTTACCGGTAAGTAAAATCTTATTATTTGGAAAATCCTGGTAAAACCCAGAGAGAAAAATCCAGATCCCTAAAAGAATTCTCATTGCTTTTCCTTTCCCTGAAGAGGATAGAAAGAAATGGGAAAACACGCCTATAGTAGACGCTTCTGCATCTAGGTGGTCTAAAAAGGTGGTTTTACCTGTCCCTGGTTCAACCGCATTAATAGAGTCGGCTGAGGCTACGCTCAAATCTCTATACACAGCTACAGGCGTGGCTTTAAGGCCCACTAATGCCTGTGCGTGGATTTCTAAGGCCATAATAAAGTGGTCAGGCACATTACTAGGGGACTTAGATACTATGGATAGGAGTGATATTGATTTGTTTTTGAGTCACATACAGGATTCTGCTGGGCTCATGGTAGAGGCTATGAAAGACCTTGGAATGCTGAATGCAAGGGCTACGTTCATGGCGGTCTCGGCACGCTGAAGACTCTGGCTACGCCAATGGATTGCGGATGCAGAATCTAAGAAAAGTGTGGAGAACCTACCCCTCACAGGTCAGGCTCTGTTTGGGGTCGCGTTGGATGCGTGGATTTCCATGGCAACTGCAGGTAAGTCAACCTTTCTTCCCTCAGCAGCTCCACCGACTAGGAAATCTTATCCTATGTCTACAGTGCAAATCCCCTTCCACCTTCTTTAGGGATGGTTGGGGAAAATAAAAAAAAAACCTTAACCAACTGGTTCTCAGGAACAGAAACCAGGTTCTGTTTCCTCAAAATCTTCAGCATGACGGTGGACCTCCCAGCCTGGAGATCGGGCAGGTGGGAGCGAGACTAAAAAACTTTGTCACATCTGGGCGTCATCAGGCCTAGACCCCTGGGTGACAGACATTGTTACCCAGGGCTACAGACTGGAGTTTCAGGATCTCCCACCTCAAAGATTATTCAAATCAGGCTTACCAGTTTCGCTGACAGAAAGTGCTATCCTACAGGAAGCCATTCAAAAATTGGTCTAAACAGATGATGATGTCCTAGTTCCACCTCGCCTACAACACAAGGGTTATTACTCACACCTGTTTGTGGTGTCGAAACCGGATGGTTCGATAAGGCCGATTTTAAACCTAAAGTCGTTGAACCCCTACTTAAGGAAATTCAAATTCAAGATGGAGTCTGAGAACGGTGATCTCAGGTCTGGAGGAGGGGGAATTCCTAGTATCACTGGATATCAATGATGCGTACCGTCACATTCCGATCTGGCCGCCTCACCAGGCTTATCTCAGATTTGCGCTGCTGGATTGTCACTGTCAGTTCCAGGCACTGCCGTTTGGCCTCTCCAGATGATGCTACTCCTCCGCAGGCAAGAAGTGAACATAATTCCATATCTGAAAGATCTGATAAAAGCATCTTCCAGGGAGAGGTTGTTGCAGAGTATTGCTCTCTCAACTCGACTACTCCAGGATCATGGGTGGATCCTGAACCTCCCAAAGTCACATTTGGAGCCGACAAGGAGACTGCCCTTCCTGGGGATGATACTCGACACGTAAGTGCAGAGGGTGTTTCTACCGGTATGGAAAGCGTTGGTGATCTAATCAATGGTACGGGATGTCCTGAAGCCAGCCCGGGTATCGGTTCATCAATGCATTCGCCTTCTGGGGAAGATGGTAGCCTCCTACGAGACTCTTCAGTACGGAAGATTCCATGCAAGGTCCTTCCAACTGGATCTCTTAGACAAATGGTCGGATTCACATCTTCACATGCACCAGCGGATAGTCCAATCGCCGAAAGCCAGAATTTCGCTCCTCTGGTGGCTGCAAACTTCTCACGTACTCGAGGGCCGCATGTTCGGGATTCAGAATTGGATCCTTCTAACCACGGATGCAAGTCTCAAAGGTTGGGGAGCGGTCACCCAAGTGGAAAACTTCCAAGAAAAGCACATGGCGGCACTATCAGCAATCTTCATTCCGGGAGTGGACAACTGGGAAGCGGACTTCCTTAGCAGACACTATCTCCATCCAGGAGAATGGGGCCTCCATCCGGAGGTGTCCGCAAAGGTGACAAGCCTATGGGGCGTACCTCAGGTAGACATGATGGCCTCTCGCCTCAACAAGGAGCCTTGGAGGTACTGTTCCAGGTCGAGAGACCCACAGGCAGTGGCAGTGGGCACACTGTGAACTCCGTGGGTGTTCCAGTCAGTGTATGTGTTCCCTCCACTTCCACTCATCCCAATGATTCTCAAACTAATAAAAAGAACAAGAGTTCAGGCGATCCTCATTGCTCCGGACTGGCTAAGGAGGGCTTGGTACGTGGATCTTCTGGAATTACTCCTGGGGGATCCGAGGCCTCTTCCTCTTCACGAGGACTTTCTTGAACAGGGGCCGTTCACTTATCAAAACTTACAGCGGCTACGTTTGACGCCATGGAGTTTGAATGCCAGATCTTAGCTCGGAAAGGGCATTCCGAAAAAGGTAATTCCTACCCTAATTCAGGCTAGGAAGGGAGTTACGTATAAATATTATAATTGAATTTGGAAAAAGTATGTGTCTTGGTGTGAATCCAAGAAGTTTCCAACGGTGGAGTTTCAACTGGGACAGTTTCTCCTCTTTCTGTAGGCAGGTGTGGATGTGGGCCTACGCTTAGGCTCCATAAAAGTCCATATTTCGGCCATGTACATTTTCTTCCAGAAACAATTGGCTGCCCTGCCTGAGGTTCAGACATTCTCGAAAGGGGTTCTGCACATCCACCCACCCTTTGTGCCTCCTACAGCACCTTGGGATATTAATGTGGTGCTGCAGTTCCTGCAATCGGTTTGGTTTGAACTTTTTGCAGGAGGTGGACGTCAAGTTTCTTACTTGTAAGGCGGTCACACTGTTGGCATGGGCATCTGCTAGACGTGTGTCAGAATTAGGGGCATTGTCATGCAAGAGCCCCGATTTGATTTTCCATGAAGATAGGGCTGAGCTCAGAACGCGTCAGCAGTTTCTTCCAAAGGTTGTGTCCGCTTTTCATAACAACCAACCTTTTGTGGTGCTAGTGGCTACTGACTCCTCAATTACCTCAAACTCCTTGGATGTGGTGAGGGCTTTGAAAATTTACGTGAAGAGAACCTCTCATCACAGGAAGTCGGACGCTTTTGATAATGTCAAATATTACCTTAAAACATAAAGCTATATACTATTACCGTGGAGCCGCTATGGCCGCTAGACTTATTACACACACTACGGACTAAGTACGCTATTTGCGCACTGAGTACCATATGGGTACGCACTTAGCGTAGCAGACGCTAAGCCGTGGGCGCGACGCACGAGCGGCACGTACGCTCACGGATTCACGCTTCGTACCAAGCACGCTATTGGCGTACTGAGTACCGTACTGCTACGCTATTAGCGTAGCAGACGCTGCGCCGTGGACGTGAGACACGAGCGGCACGGACGCTCACAGAATGATATACAGTAAATCTTGTTAACAAAACAATGTATGGGTGTGCTTATACTCTAAACCTTAGTAGTCAAATACTGTAACGATGTAACGCCTAAAAACCTTAACAATGCTTATGCTGTTATAGCGATTAAGACGCTAAGAAAGCCCTCTGCAGGAAAGTGAAAACACAACACTGGGTTTTGGTAAACCACAGGGCTCTAACACCGCAGTGGATTATTCAGAGAAAAAGGGGAAAACAGATACAAGTTATACACTACAAGCTAACAAGGAAATCTAACAGAATAACAGAGAATAATGATGGCTACAGAGAATATACATACGTGTGTGTTCGCAAGCGAAACCTGGATCTCAGTCCTCCGCTCGTCAAGTAGATAGCGTTCAGAGTCTTGTGTCCAGCCAGGCAGCAGTGGTCTTTATATACACAACATACATTCGCAATACAATGGTCCCTGTAATCTCATTGTTCATTGGACACAGGGATGTGTCTCTACATTACAGCAAAGGTCATAGGTGGATTTGAACAGGTGGGCTGTGTCTTTCCCCAACTGCTCTGGTGGGAGGTATCCTCAGGATTCCCGCCGCATGTGTAATTTACAGCAAATACAGTTAATGTTCATAATCTACTTCTGTACATAACTATAGGCAGGAGCGAGCGATCCTTTCCTAACTAACACCGGAATGTTACCCTTAAAATACCCTACAGCTGGATACTAGACACCACCTTTCAACCTTTATCTGACCCTTCCTATCATGCAAAGAGGAATCTCTCTGTCCAGGAACTGTTTAAACTAATCATACTCGCTGACATGGTCTAGGGGAATAATATCTACAAAATGCACTATTTGGGTTAAATATGCTACGTTCGAGTCGCACGCTACACGCTCACAAACTCCGCCGTAAATACACATCTCATGCGCAAGAGTCGCTGGAGCGTCTCTTACGCAACTTGCGGGTATGTGTACGCACGGGGGACCAGGTGCACGAGCAGCGTGCATGTGCATGAGGGGTTAGTACAAGGGATATGTATCATGATATTTTTCGACTTTGACAGTCCACCCTTTGGCAGTCAACAATAACTGCCACTATCTAAACAATTAAGCAGAAAAATATACAATACAATGAAATACCTATAAATGATTGGGTGGAGGGAGGAGAGGAGAAGGTGGGAAATGTATGACCTAATGGGATAGTAAAAGCATGTATGTATGAAATTCATGTCTGAGGGGTCATGTATCATCGTGCCGTACATGTTCTAGATAAGCTTCGAGGTATTGCGAAGTATACATTAAATCCTTCTTATCCCGTATTAAGGGTCTGTAAGTGGGCCAACAAACACTACCGAGCTATTTCTCTGACGTCCTAGTGGATGCTGGGACTCCGTAAGGACCATGGGGAATAGCGGCTCCGCAGGAGACAGGGCACAAAATAAAAGCTTAAGGATCAGGTGGTGTGCACTGGCTCCTCCCCTATGACCCTCCTCCAAGCCTCAGTTAGATTTTTGTGCCCGGCCGAGAAGGGTGCAATCTAGGTGGCTCTCCTGAGCTGCTTAGAATAAAAGTTTAGTTTAGGGGTTTTTTTTTTATTTTCAGTGAGTCCTGCTGGCAACAGGCTCACTGCATCGTGGGACTAAGGGGAGAAGAAACGGACTCACCTGAGTGCAGAGTGGATCGGGTTTCTTAGGCTACTGGACATTAGCTCCAGAGGGACGATCACAGGTTCAGCCTGGATGGGTCACCGGAGCCGCGCCGCCGTCCCCCTTACAGAGCCAGAAGAGACGAAGAGGTCCGGTGAAATCGGCGGCAGAAGACATCCTGTCTTCAGACTAAGGTAGCGCACAGCACCGCAGCTGTGCGCCATTGCTCTCAGCACACTTCACACTCCGGTCACTGAGGGTGCAGGGCGCTGGGGGGGAGCGCCCTGAGACGCAATATAACAGTATATACCTTAGGTGGCAAAAAGAATACATCACATATAGCTCCTGGGCTATATGGATGTATTTTAACCCCTGCCATTTTTACACAAAAAAGCGGGAGATAAGGACGTCGTGAAGGGGCGGAGCCTATCTCCTCAGCACACAAGCGCCATTTTCCCTCACAGCTCCGCTGGAAGGACGGCTCCCTGACTCTCCCCTGCAGTCCTGCTTCAGAATCAGGGTAAAAAAGAGAAGGGGGGGCATTTTTGGCAGCAAATAACGATAATAACAGCAGCTATAAGGGAATAACACTTATATAAGGTTATCCCTGTATATATATATATATATAGCGCTGGGTGTGTGCTGGCAGACTCTCCCTCCGTCTCTCCAAAGGGCTAAGTGGGGTCCTGTCCTCTATCAGAGCATTCCCGGTGTGTGTGCTGTGTGTCGGTACGCGTGTGTCGACATGTATGAGGAGGAAAATGATGTGGAGGCGGAGCAGTTGCCTGTGTTGGTGATGTCACCCCTTAGGGAGTCGACACCTGACTGGATGATTGTATTTAAACAATTAAGTGATAATGTCAGCAATTTGCAAAAAACTGTTGACGACATGAGACAGCCGGCAAATCAATTAGTGCCTGTCCAGGCGTCTCAGACACCGTCAGGGGCGCTAAAACGCCCGTTACCTCAGTGGGTCGACACAGACCCTTACACAGATACTGAGTCTAGTGTCGACGGTGACGAGACAAACGTAATGTCCAGTAGGGCCACACGTTACATGATCACAGCAATGAAAGAGGCATTGAACCTTTCTGACACTACAAGTACCACAAAGAAGGGTATTATGTGGGGTGTGAAAAAACTACCAATAGTTTTTCCTGAGTCAGAGGAAATAAATGAGGTGTGTGATAAAGCGTGGGTTTCCCCCGATAAAAAACAGCTAATTTCTAAAAAATTATTAGCATTATATCCCTTCCCGCCAGAGGTTAGGGCGCGTTGGGAAACACCCCCTAGGGTAGATAAGGCGCTCACACGTTTATCTAAACAAGTAGCGTTACCGTCTCCTGATACGGCCACCCTCAAAGAACCAGCTGATAGAAGGCTGGAAAATATCCTAAAAAGTATATACACACATACTGGTATTATACTGCGACCAGCAATCGCCTCAGCCTGGATGTGCAGTGCTGGAGTCGCATGGTCGGATTCCCTGACTGAGAATATTGATACCCTGGATAGGGACAATATTTTGTTAACTATAGAACATTTAAAGGATGCATTACTATATATGCGTGATGCACAGAGGGATATTTGCACCCTGGCATCAAGAGTAAGTGCTATGTCCATCTCTGCCAGAAGAGCGTTATGGACGCGACAGTGGTCAGGGGATGCGGATTCCAAACGGCACATGGAAGTATTGCCGTATAAAGGGGAGGAGTTATTTGGGGCTGGTCTATCGGACCTGGTGGCCACGGCAACGGCTGGAAAATCCACCTTTTTACCCCAGGTCACTTCACATCAGCAGAAAAAGACACCGTCTTTTCAAACTCAGTCCTTTCGTTCCCATAAGTACAAGCGAGCAAAAGGCCACTCCTTTCTGCCCCGGGGCAGAGGAAGAGGAAAAAGACTGCACCATGCAGCCGCTTCCCAGGAGCAGAAGCCCTCCCCTGCTTCTGCCAAGTCTTCAGCATGACGCTGGGGCTTTACAAGCAGACTCCGATATGGTGGGGGCCCGTCTCAAGAATTTCAACGCGCAGTGGGCTCACTCGCAAGTGGATCCCTGGATTCTACAGGTAGTATCGCAGGGGTACAAACTGGAATTCGAGGCGTTTCCCCCTCGTCTGTTCCTGAAGTCTGCTTTACCAAAGTCTCCCTCCGACAGGGAGGCAGTTTTGGAAGCCATTCACAAGCTGTATTCCCAGCAGGTGATAATCAAGGTACCCCTCCTGCAACAAGGAAAGGGGTATTATTCCACGCTGTTTGTGGTACCGAAGCCGGACGGCTCGGTGAGACCAATTTTAAATCTGAAATCCTTGAACACTTACATAAAAAGGTTCAAATTCAAGATGGAGTCACTCAGAGCAGTGATAGCGAACCTGGAAGAAGGGGACTATATGGTGTCTCTGGACATCAAAGATGCTTATCTCCACGTCCCAATATACCCTTCTCACCAAGGGTACCTCAGGTTTGTAGTACAAAACTGTCATTATCAGTTTCAGACGCTGCCGTTTGGATTGTCCACGGCACCTCGGGTCTTTACCAAGGTAATGGCCGAAATGATGATTCTTCTACGAAGAAAAGGCATTTTAATTATCCCTTACTTGGACGATCTCCTGATAAGGGCAAGATCCAGGGAACAGTTAGAAGTCGGAGTAGCACTATCTCAGGTAGTGTTACGTCAGCACGGGTGGATTCTAAATATTCCAAAATCGCAGCTGATTCCAACGACACGTCTACTGTTCCTAGGAATGATTCTGGACACAGTCCAGAAGAAGGTGTTTCTCCCGGAGGAGAAGGCCAGGGAGTTATCCGAGCTAGTCAGGAACCTCCTAAAACCAGGCCAGGTCTCAGTGCATCAGTGCACGAGGGTCCTGGGAAAAATGGTGGCTTCTTACGAAGCGATTCCATTCGGAAGATTCCATGCAAGAACGTTTCAGTGGGATCTACTGGACAAATGGTCCGGATCGCATCTGCAGATGCATCAGCGGATAACCCTGTCGCCAAGGACAAGGGTGTCTCTCCTGTGGTGGCTGCAGAGTGCTCATCTACTAGAGGGCCGCAGATTTGGCATTCAGGATTGGATCCTGGTAACCACGGATGCCAGCCTGAGAGGCTGGGGAGCAGTCACACAGGGAAGGAATTTCCAGGGCTTGTGGTCAAGCATGGAAACATCTCTTCATATAAACATTCTGGAACTAAGGGCCATTTACAATGCCCTAAGTCAAGCAAAACCTCTGCTTCAGGGTCAGGCGGTGTTGATCCAATCGGACAACATCACGTCAGTCGCCCACGTAAACAGACAGGGCGGCACGAGAAGCAGGAGGGCAATGGCAGAAGCTGCAAGGATTCTTCGCTGGGCGGAAAATCATGTGATAGCACTGTCAGCAGTGTTCATTCCGGGAGTGGACAACTGGGAAGCAGACTTCCTCAGCAGACACGACCTTCACCCGGGAGAGTGGGGACTTCACCCAGAAGTCTTCCACCTGATTGTAAACCGTTGGGAAAAACCAAAGGTGGACATGATGGCGTCACGTCTAAACAAAAAACTGGACAGATATTGCGCCAGGTCAAGGGACCCTCAGGCAATAGCAGTGGACGCTCTGGTAACGCCGTGGGTGCACCAGTCAGTGTATGTGTTCCCTCCTCTGCCTCTCATACCAAAAGTACTGAGAATCATAAGAAGGAGAGGAGTAAGAACTATACTCGTGGTTCCGGATTGGCCAAGAAGGACTTGGTACCCGGAACTTCAAGAGATGCTCACGGACGAACCGTGGCCTCTACCTCTAAGAAAGGACCTGCTACTGCAGGGGCCTTGTCTGTTCCAAGACTTACCGCGGCTGCGTTTGACGGCATGGCGGTTGAACGCCGGATCCTGAGGGAAAAAGGCATTCCAGAAGAAGTCATCCCTACTCTGGTCAAAGCCAGGAAGGACGTAACCGCAAAACATTATCACCGCATTTGGCGTAAATATGTTGCGTGGTGTGAGGCCAAGAAGGCCCCTACAGAGGAATTTCAACTGGGTCGTTTCCTTCATTTCCTGCAAACAGGACTGTCTATGGGCCTAAAATTAGGGTCCATTAAGGTTCAAATTTCGGCCCTGTCGATTTTCTTCCAGAAAGAACTGGCTTCAGTACCTGAAGTTCAGACATTTGTAAAAGGGGTGCTGCACATACAGCCTCCTTTTGTGCCTCCAGTGGCACCTTGGGATCTCAATGTGGTGTTGAGTTTTCTAAAGTCACATTGGTTTGAACCACTTTTCACTGTGGACTTAAAATATCTCACATGGAAGGTGTCGATGCTGTTAGCCTTGGCTTCAGCCAGGCGTGTGTCAGAATTGGCGGCTTTATCATATAAAAGCCCTTACTTAATTTTTCATTCTGACAGGGCGGAATTGAGGACTCGTCCTCAATTTCTACCTAAGGTGGTTTCTGCATTTCACATGAACCAACCTATTGTGGTACCTGCGGCTACCAGGGACTTAGAGGACTCTAAGTTGCTTGACGTTGTCAGGGCCTTGAAAATATATGTTTCCAGGACGGCTGGAGTCAGAAAATCTGACTCGCTGTTTATCCTGTATGCACCCAACAAGCTGGGTGCTCCTGCTTCTAAGCAGACGATTGCTCGTTGGATTTGTAGTACAATTCAGCTTGCACATTCTGTGGCAGGATTGCCACAGCCAAAATCAGTAAAAGCCCATTCCACAAGGAAAGTGGGCTCATCTTGGGCGGCTGCCCGAGGGGTCTCGGCTTTACAACTTTGCCGAGCAGCTACTTGGTCAGGGGCAAACACGTTTGCTAAATTCTACAAATTTGATACCCTGGCTGAGGAGGACCTGGAGTTCTCTCATTCGGTGCTGCAGAGACATCCGCACTCTCCCGCCCGTTTGGGAGCTTTGGTATAATCCCCATGGTCCTTACGGAGTCCCAGCATCCACTAGGACGTCAGAGAAAATAAGATTTTACTTACCGATAAATCTATTTCTCGTAGTCCGTAGTGGATGCTGGGCGCCCATCCCTAGTGCGGATTGTCTGCAATACTTGTATATAGTTATTGTTACAAAAATTCGGGTTATTATTGTTGTGAGCCATCTTTTCAGAGGCTCCTTTGCGTTTATCATACTGTTAACTGGGTTCAGATCACAAGTTGTACGGTGTGATTGGTGTGGCTGGTATGAGTCTTACCCGGGATTCAATATCCTTCCTTATTATGTACGCTCGTCCGGGCACAGTATCCTAACTGAGGCTTGGAGGAGGGTCATAGGGGGAGGAGCCAGTGCACACCACCTGATCCTTAAGCTTTTATTTTGTGCCCTGTCTCCTGCGGAGCCGCTATTCCCCATGGTCCTTACGGAGTCCCAGCATCCACTACGGACTACGAGAAATAGATTTATCGGTAAGTAAAATCTTATTTTTCGGCTTCTTGTTCCAACAAATGGGGTGCACATTAGTTGATGATACATGGAGGGGGGAAAAACATGTGAGTGCTAATATATGTACCTATATCACCTGTCGACTGTGTGTCACTACCTGAAGATTGTAGAGATGAAGATAAGAAACATGTCACAAATACATTCATATGATAATGTGTGTAATTGTCCTTGGGTGTCTGTTGAAGTCTTGTCCGGATAGGTGTATCCTTGCTGTGGGTGATAAGCAAAGTCTTTCAAGTGTCCATACAAAGTCTTTTAAAGTCTCTAAAGTGTCTCGCAAAGTCTGTGGAAATGTCCATCAAAGGTCTGTAGAAATGTTCATCAAAGGTCTGTAGAAATGTTCATCAAAATCTTCTTCCGAGTGGATGTCTTTTTACCTTGGAGAAAAACAAAGGAGAAACGGGTGAAAGAAACGGACCGTGGAATCACGTCTTATCACAGCATTGTCTCAATTGATGGGTCATAAATTAAACCAGTTGTTGTAACAATGCCCTCGCTCCTCAAACTCATCACTCTGGTACTGCGCTTGCACTGCATTAAAATCCGAACACATCTAAATATCAAACCAATCATTATGACAACTCCCAGGATACAAAGGAGACATTTTCCTACATTCACAATAACATTTTGAGCCCATTCTCCTAAACCTGAGAACCAATTGCGTGGGTTCAACCATGAAACCCAGCCAGTCAGTTCATTACTCACAGCAGTAAGGGTAAGGTTGTGTCTCCTTCGGAACTCCCACTTCAACGGCAAGATATCGTCCATCTTTTGATCTATGACCTCGGTTGGGTCATCGGTGCTGTTTGTGATATATGTACAGCACTTCACACCATACTGAGTTGCTAGGGTGACACAATACCCGCCTGTCACCGCTGTGATGTAATTGAGAACCATCCTGTGCTGGATCAGTTCCGTTTTGTAAGCTTGCAATTCCCTCCCAGTATACCTGAAGGTGTCATCATACATTTCGGTGATATTGTCTATCAGGTTCGCTAGCGCATTAATATACCTAAAATGTATCATTCCTCTGGCAGTACGGGTGATATCTAGCGCGAGTAGGAATTGAATCCCGGTGGATTCGTGGATCAAATCAGAGGCTGCGTGCTCTGTCCTATCTATAAGGTGTCTCTTAACAATGTGTTCGTAGTGAGTGTGAGTGTAAGGAGCTTGAGCATTGCGGTGAACGTCTTTCATCTTATCATGGGTAATGGTCATTACTTCTGGCAACACTCTACCAATGTAACACAATCCCTCTGAGTTTGGGGCAAGCCACTTATACGCCTTCCTCCCACATATGAAATATGCATCATCGGGGAGAACATATGGGACAGAATATGACATCACCATGTTGCAAACCTTCAAGGTGAAAAATCCTATCCCTAATTCTCTCATCTGTTCAGTACACCTATCAGGCTGTATGATATGCGCACAGTATCCTGGTGATACTTCTCCAACCCGCATGGTCCTACTTCCTAGAGTATACCTGTACCGAAAATATCTCCCACCGTCGGCTATTTGGCGTATAAGTTCTGAGTCTACGGGCATTCTATCGGCTCTGTATGAAAATGCCATGGTTTGGTTATTCCATGTCACTTCCCAATTTCCCGGCTTTCGGGGATTGGAAATGTTAAAACATACTAAGGACCTATCCACATGATATTGGTGGAGCTTCAAACTAGGAGGCCTAGAAATATTACATTTACTAGGAGGCCTAGAAATATTAAATTTCTTGTCCACCGGTCTCCCACCCCTTAATTCAAGTACCTCATCTATTGTTAAAGGGTATGGTACTAGTCCTGACTTGCTCTGACCTTGAGGTACTTGTGAGCACACCCAGCATTCCGTTTGGTTTAAAACCTTACCCACTAATGAGCGATAGTCACTCAATGGATGATGGTCCATGTTGATATTAAGGCTGGACTGACATCTCTGGATGCACCCGTCCTCAACTATGTTTTCACAATTCCTACAGATACAATTCTCCTCAGCTAACAATCCTTCACAATGTCTCCTAGTGTCATGACTACCAGATCGTTTTCTGATACTCTCCTTTGCTCGGTGACTGTGTTGCTCTTGGAATTCTGCTAATCCGTCCTTGTCATCAGAACCCATTCCAGATCCTTTCTCGACCTCTCTGGTACTCTCACCGAAATAGACTGTTCTGGTCAACAACCGGGTCAACAGGAAAACCCGGAACGCAGTCTCTTGGGGTAAGTCCATCTTGCAGGAGGAGAATAGTAGTAAAAAGTGGTAATAGGAGGTAAAGAAAATAATAGAAGGGAAAGAAAACTGGTACGATAACCGCCTCTAGTCTTGTTGTTCTTCTTGCTCAGATGCCGTCTCAACAGTGCTGCCTCTCAGTCTTCCCGGAACGGATACTCCAGTGATACGATATTCTTTCCGAATCAGCGACTTTTCTGTAGGGAGCATAAATCTTGCATTACCATTTGTTTAACTGTTGTGTGACATACCATCCGTAGAACATGAAAAAAACAAAAAGAGAGAGAATAATAAAAAGAGAAAAATTGTCAGATTTCTGTTCACCATCAGGCTGTCACACCAACATGTCTATCGGTATCTCTGCACAGTCTCCCCCACCAGTATTTCCACTCTCCACCCTCTGTGCATGGCCAGGCACAATGATGTTGGTAAGATATACTGGGGTTGGGCAGACCTCTGAAAAGACCAAATAGACATGTGACGTTTGAGCTGTAGTTCTGCTGGTGAACGTCCGAGATGACGAGGAAACATTTAAAGATAAATCACAGAGTTTACCTGGCCACCCCTGTATCCACAAGGAATGACCTACCAATTACATCAACTTGGGACCTCAGGTTTACTTCCAAGGCTCGCAATTAATTTAACTGGCTGTAGACTACAGGTGCGGCCCAACATTTTCCCTATGTGATCCCTGATTCCAATTACGTGCGGCATAACTTTGGTCGTTTTCTTGTCTAGGGAGTCGATATACCTTATGTGGGTCTTTAAAATTACAATTTCGTGCATAATGTCCTCTCTGACATTTAAAACATGTTATCACATACGACTTACCAACAGGGGTCTGGGGTTTAGGCTGATGTGACCTTGTTGTAAGGGCCTGTATACTTACTGTCATCAGCTTATCCCCCTGTGACTCCCTGTGCCTAATGATGTTCCGATCATGCTCAATAGCGGACTCTCTCAAGGCAGCCACCGAGATACCTCTCCAGCTAGGTTGAGTGGTTTGTACCCTGGTTCTCAACACTTCCTTTAACCCGTCCATTAATACAGACACCGCTACCTCCCTATGGTGCACATTATCCTTAATGTCTTCGATCCCAGTATATATAGCCATTTCCTGCAGTGCTCGATGGAAATAGTCAGAAGCAGTTTCACCTTCTTTTTGTCTAATGGAAAAGATTTTGTTCCATTTGACAACAGTTGGGAAATATACTCCTAACTGCAGATTGATCTGTTTTACGTTCTCCTGATTGTACTCATCAGTGAGAGGTACCTCTTCATCTAATCTACAGTCAGCGATGAATTTCACGGGGTCAATATTGGAAGGCAAACATGCCCTTAGCACTGTCCGCCAATCTTTGTTATTGGGTTCGGCGGCGTTACCTAGTTCTTTAATAAACTTTTGACATGCGACTAGATCTTTCCTGGGATCGGGAAATTCAGACATAATTGTCCTCAATTCTGTCCGGGACCAGGGGCAATGCATAGCAATGTTCCTGACGGGAGTGATTCCCAGAGCGTCAGTCTTTCCATTGGGGACTGCGATCACCCTGACAGGATTCAGTTCAATTACATCATTTTGTGTTGACTCTACAATGTGAGGTGCAAATGTTTCTGCATAATGTACAGTACCGTACTTACCTGTGGACACGACCTCACCTGTCCCTCCACTAGGGGCCTTTGCTACTGCTCTTACTGGTTGGGCCGTGCCCACTTGAGTTTCTTGTATGGTGGCTGCTAGAGAGAGTGCCGATATGGGCTCATCTTCTGGGTCGCAGTCCTGAGGGAAGTTTAAGATGGGATACAACTTGCACGGGTTAGCATTAGCATTAACACATTTATCTACTTTACTCTTATCAATACATTTATTAAGTGCACTTTTATCGTATACCAGTATGCCATTCTCTGTAGCGATTTTCTCCCCTGCAATGTACGGTGGTGGTGGTGCAGTTGCTATCAGTTTCCTGCTAGGGTTGGAACCAGCTGCTTGAGCTAATCCCTGTTGTATCTCACCCTCCTGTTGCCATAACTGTAAATAATCATAATGTCTAATCCTTTGTCTTCCGGATTTTATCAGATTTATCCTTCTCCTTAGATTTTGTAACACCTCAGGATTAAAACTGCCTACCCTAGGGAATGGTTCCCTATTATCCACAGTCATATGTTCCCATTCATTGCACATAATCTCTGCGTGTGATCCATATTTCTCACACATTATGTCCCTTGCCGACCCTTTGGGTCGCGGAATATCAACCTGAACCCTGGTTGATCGTCCCTTACTTGAGCAACTGGCCCCCATTCTTTGCAGGTATTGCCTTCTCAGCGAATTCCTACAAAAACCAAATTATTCAATATAAGGCAACGGTGAAAGTCTAACGAGTTCTCTCACTCACTCTCACCCACGTCGGCCAATACACCTACACACTGTCCGCAGTGCTGGTCGTACCCAACCTAGGGCCCCTGTGTAACCTCTATTTACTGAGAGCGTGTGGGAGTATGCTACCCCTCCCAGTAAATATCAGTTGCTGGAGATTTCCCGAGTGAACAGCGAAACTCCCTTAAAATAAAAAAAAAACCTGCTATACAAATCACGTTGCGTGTACAATTAGCGTCTAGGACCCCGCGATTGTACGCAAATTGCGTAATGGGTATCAAGTTGAACTAACTAATGCACACAGTATCGTGCGGTACAGTCGCACTGCGTATAAGTAACTATTACTTATCCGCTGCACGACCAACGGAATCGATTGTTTAGGCTGCGAAACCTCAGCCGGAGCGTATTCTCTAAACGGGCCTATATGGGTACTACGCAAACCCCCGGGGCTGCGCTCTCACCGCTGACCTTTCTCAGGCCACGGTTTTCAGAGCTTCGCTTGACCTAGTTAGCGGATTTCTGACTTCGCCGACCTCTTGGTCTGCTGTTAAACTTGCTACCTTGCTCCTTTATACCTTATCAACGTTAACGTGAGCAAGCCAATCTCACGCCACCGAGTGTTCACTCCACTGGTGCCCTATGGGATCCCTGATCCCGAGTTCACAAAACCTTTATTTGCATACACACGCTCGTTCACTCATATACACTTTGATTTTTCTGTACAAAAAATTAACTTTCATTCAGGTGAAACAGCCTAGTCCCAGAGGTGATGCAATAAGAGAAGGATCTTTTAAACTAAATTTTGGACACTGATCAATTTGTGCTATTATCGCGTGGCTACCATGTCGCCTAAACTAAGACAATGCTATTGTGTGATTTGTATTAAGTGGGCGTACCTGTACGCACGTTGCGTAAAATACGCCACATGTGTAGGCCTTTGCGTTGCGTACGCAATCTCGCACGCTGTCCGAGACACGTGTACAAAGGCCGGATACGTCCGCAGTAACACAAATAACACACTTCTATAAATGTAAACGATATTCAACTATAATCGCTTACCAACACCACACAGTATCTCCTGTATGAACCTTTATAACTGGGCCAGGCTGCGTGTGTGTTTTACACTTACTCCCTTAAATATTACTCTTTACTTTTAACTAAATAGCAACAAATTTCTCAGCACGTGATCAATGCTAATGGCAAACAAGCGGGTAGATATGCAAAATACACAAATAAAATACAGGTGTGTGCGTGTGTTGCGTGCGTTACGTGTGTTGCGTGCGCAGTTGGCACCAAACAAATAAAACAGATTTAAAAAAACAATAGCTTTACGTTCTTACCTTTCGGATCCCACCAGCATCCCTACAAACCATGCGGAGCAGACGCTTATCAGTTCAGCACCAGTGTATCCCCGACCACAAAACGGCTAAAAGGGGATACTACCTTCCTGCCCTTTGCTATAGATAAAAGTCTGCCTTGTCCTGCTAGGCTGCGGATATGAGGAGGACCGGACGATGCCCCCAATTGATAATGTCAAATATTACCTTAAAACATAAAGCTATATACGATTACCGTGGAGCCGCTAGACTTATTACACACACTACGGACTAAGTACGCTATTTGCGCACTGAGTACCATATGGGTACGCACTTAGCGTAGCAGACGCTAAGCCGTGGGCGCGACGCACGAGCGGCACGTACGCTCACGGATTCACGCTTCGTACCAAGCACGCTATTGGCGTACTGAGTACTGTACTGCTACGCTATTAGCGTAGCAGACGCTGCGCCGTGGACGTGAGACACGAGCGGCACGGACGCTCACAGAATGATATACAGTAAATCTTGTTAACAAAACAATGTATGGGTGTGCTTATACTCTAAACCTTAGTAGTCAAATACTGTAACGATGTAACGCCTAAAAACCTTAACAATGCTTATGCTGTTATAGCGATTAAGACGCTAAGAAAGCCCTTTGCAGGAAAGTCAAAACACAACACTGGGTTTTGGTAAACCACAGGGCTCTAACACCGCAGTGGATTATTCAGAGAAAAAGGGGAAAACAGATACAAGTTATACACTACAAGCTAACAAGGAAATCTAACAGAATAACAGAGAATAATGATGGCTACAGAGAATATACATACGTGTGTGTTCGCAAGCGCAACCTGTATCTCAGTCCTCCGCTCGTCAAGTAGATAGCGTTCAGAGTCTTGTGTCCAGCCAGGCAAGAGTGGTCTTTATATACACAACATACATTCGCAATACAATGGTCCCTGTAATCTCATTGTTCATTGGACACAGGGATGTGTCTCTACATTACAGCAAAGGTCATAGGTGGATTTGAACAGGTGGGCTGTGTCTTTCCCCAACTGCTCTGGTGGGAGTATCCTCAGGATTCCCGCCGCATGTGTAATTTACAGCAAATACAGTTAATGTTCATAATCTACTTCTGTACATAACTATACGCAGGAGCGAGCGATCCTTTCCTAACTAACTCCGGAATGTTACCCTTAAAATACCCTCCAGCTGGATACTAGACACCACTTTTCAACCTTTATCTGACCCTTCCTATCATGCAAAGAGGAATCTCTCTGTCCAGGAACTGTTTAAACTAATCATACTCGCTGACATGGTCTAGGGGAATAATATCTACAAAATGCACTATTTGGGTTAAATATGCTACGTTCGAGTCGCACGCTACACGCTCACAAACTCCGCCGTAAATACACATCTCATGCGCAAGAGTCGCTGGAGCGTCTCTTACGCAACTTGCGGGTATGTGTACGCACGGTGGACCAGGTGCACGAGCAGCGTGCATGTGCATGAGGGGTTAGTACAAGGGATATGTATCATGTTTTTTTTCGACTTTGACACTTTGTTTGTCCTTTATGATCCCAACAAGGTTGGGTGTCCTGCTTCTAAGCAGACTATTTCTTGTTGGATCAGGTTTACTATCCAGCATGCTTATTCTACGTCAGGCTTGCCGTGTCCAAAATCTGTTAAGGCCCACTCGACTCGTAAAATTGGTTCCTCCTGGGCGACTGCCCGGGGTGTCTCGGCTTTACAGCTTTGCCGAGCAGCTACTTGGTCTGGGCCAAACACGTTTGCTAAGTTCTACAAGTTTGATACTTTGACCAAACTTTAGGTCCTCAGAGGCCAATCTGTTCTGCAGTAACCTCAGCACTCTCCCTCCCGTATTGGGAGCTTTGGTACATCCCCATGGTACTAAATGGACCCCAGCATCCTCTAGGACGTAAGAAAAAATAGGATTTTAACTACCTACTGGTAAATCCTTTTCTCGTAGTCCGTAGAGGATGCTGTGCACCCGCCCAGTGCTTTGTATTCCTGCGTTGTTACTTGGTTCAGTATTGTTGTTTCAGCCGTTGTTGAATTGTTCCAAGTTGGTTAGCTTGGCTTTCCTTTTCTTGTTATGTGTGAGCTGGTGTGAATCTCACCACTATCTGTGTATTTCCTTCTCTCGAAGTATGTCCGTCTATCAGGCACAGTTTCTAGACTGGGTCTGGTAGGAGGGGCATAGAGGGAGGGGCCAGCCCACACTATTAAACTCTTAAAGTGCCAGTGCTTCCCAAAGGACCTTTCTATACCCAATGGTACTATATGGACACCAGCATCCTCTACGGACTACGAGAAAAGGATTTACCGGTAGGTAATTAAAATTCTATTTTCACCTTAACCAAGAGATTGTGGTTCCCGCCTTTTATCTTTTCTGATTTGTCCTCCAAAGAGCAGTCTTTGGATGTGGTAAGGACTCTCCGTATATATGTGGAGTGGACTGCCTCTATCAGGAGGTCAGATTCCCTTTTTGTCTTGATTGGTTTTCACAAAAGTGGCTGGCCTGCGAATAAGCAATCCTTGGCCAGATGGATTAAATGGTGATTGCACAAGCTTATGCGCAGGCTGGACTCGCAGCTCCTGCTGCTATTAATGCCCATTCTACTCGGCCTGTAGGACCTTCTTGGGCGGCCCGCCATGGTGCGTCCGCAGAACAATTGTGCAAGGTAGTTACGTGGTCCTCTGTGAACACGTTCATTAGGTTCTATGCCTTTGATACTTCCGCCTCCCAGGATGCTTCCTTTGGATACCTGCTAAGGCGCTTCCCCTACCTTGAGGAACTGCTTTAGGACATCCCCGATTTTTCCCTGTGGAACACAATGTACCCTGCTGCAGAAACGGAGAGTTATGGTAGACTTACCATTGTTAACTCTTTCTACGAGGTACATTTGGTTCCACAGGGCGCCCACCCTGACATACCTAGCTTCTATGGGTTTGTATGGCATTAGCCGCTGGTCCCTTCTCCTGTCGTGAGAATGTGGTTCTATGTGACTAACATCTGCATTCTCTCTTGCCTGCTCCTGCGTTTGACTGGTTAACGAAACTGAGCTTCAGTGCCTGGAGTCGGGGTTTATAGAGGAGTCCCCAATGCATCCCTGGACAGTCTAAAGCTTTATTCTGTTGGTGCCCCTGGATCAAGATCCACTGTACACCCTGATGTTTCTCCAGCATGGTCCACAGGTTATCCTCATAATAACATTGGGATATGATGACACGACAACGGATTTGCACCAAACGGTCTCCCAGCATGCAACGGGCCTGTCCATATATCCCCGCCTCCTGGCTCAGGCAAATCAGTTTTTTGTTTGGTGCTGCAGGAGCCGGACCATGGTCAAGAGGGCTGCTGGTTTCTTAGCTGCCATAAGCTTTCTTATTTTATTTTTATAGTCTTACTATTTTTGTGAGCGATCTTTCTAAAAAGCGTCTTATACGTATCTTAGAAAGAGTCGCTCCAACAACTCCCCGCCGGGTCGCGACAACACTTACCCACGAGAGGAACCCAATGTACCTTGCAGAAAGAGTTAACCATGGTGAGTCTACCATAACTCTCCTTATTTAGGGGCTAAACCTGACTTCTATGGGCGCAATATGCGTTAAAACAGGGAATAATTGAATATCGCCCCACGATCTCCCGTCACTTTGGACAGGCGATCGGGTGTGATATATCAATTGAATACCGCCCATTATGGGCAAAAACATATAAATGTAGCGTGTACCAGCCACCATCTTTATTATGGTCAACATACATACCATAGGCCAAACCTAGTGCTTTAGAAGTGCTATTCCTGTCCATGTTTTTGCTTCCTTATGTAACAAAAATACGAATCAGGGTAAATAACAAAGCTATTCTTTCTGAAAGTGACGTAGTCTGTTACTGTAACATCTTGCTTGGCCAGATGAGCCAGGAAATAGACACAGACCCCTGGCAGCAAACATGTCATCTGCTGAAACCTTGTGCATTGTGGAGAAATCATGACCCTTTGTTTATTTCTTTGAGAGTGAAAAGAAGTTCCTCCTGCATAGCTTATTTCATATACTTTTATGTCATTACAGACAGTTCAGAATCAGAGAAAAAGCGTAAAAAATCAGAATGTAATGAGGCGGATGAGGGCGAGGATGGAGAGGAGGAAGATGATGATGATGATAGTGAGAATGATGAAGAGGAAGACCTACATAGAGGAGCCACAACTAGAGCAGCCTCTCGCCTAGAAGCACAGAGGTACTTAATCAAGACTAATGTTTTCTCCGACACTTCCAGTGATTTGGGATTAATCCATGCACCTTTACATTAACCATGATTTTATGTTTACTGTTAAGGGCCCCTTACACTACTGCGACATGTCGGACCCTCATGTCACAGGCGATCACCCCAGCAGCTTCCCGGTGGGGCAGGATTGCATAAGATACATCGCATGCTATACTTTTGCATACGATGTATCTTGGACCTCGCAGGCATGGTTGTGATTGCACAACATATCACGAGTGCAGCACATATTCAGTCTAGGGTATCCAATCCAATGCTCACGGGAACGCGCATAGCATCGGATGTAAAACACATCCGATATGCCCGATTTCATTCGATATATCGTCCCGAATAGATGAAATTGGGCATTATTGTTCTAGTGTATGGGGCCCTTTACACAGGTGGTATCATTGATATGTTTGTTTTGTTTTCTTCTTGAGCGTCTGTAAATATTTCTCTTTGAAATTCTAGGAGTTTACTCCTATAAATTCTAGGATTTATTAAAGATCAGTAGGCCCTGAAAAAAAAAAAAGATGGTTTATACTGAATATCTCATGACAGCCCGTGAGTTTGGTCATCTCCCTTCTAGATAGGTAGAGACCGTTACAAAATGCCACCCTTGGATGTTATATAATGGAGCTCTTCCTCATCTTCAGTGTCTTCTCTTGTCTCTGTATCTAGGCAGGCAGATAGATCTGATTTATCCTGCTATGCAGGAGCTTACCTTTTCCTTCTGTCCCAACGATGCACCATTCATTATTCATGCTGCACTGAGATTTGAACCGGCACTGAGTACTATAACAGATTGTCTTGAAGCTGCTAGTATGTTAATTTAACGCTTGTGTATCTGTAGGATATAATAAAGCTGCAGAGCATCGTCTGTATGGACCTAATTTACTGTTATTTGAACTTGTATGAAGTACTACTACAAACTATCCTTAAGCCGCTAGTACTACAACTAACACCTGTGTATCTGTAGGGCATAATATAGCTTCAGGGCATTGTCTGCATAGACTCACTTCACTGTTCTTCGAACTGTTACTGAGTATTATTATTAATAGTCCTGAAGCTGCCCGCACGTTAATTATTGCCTGTGCATCTGGAGGACACACTATAGTTTCCAGGCTTTAAGAGGATATCCGGATCCATAAATGAGCTTTGGCCGGCAAAATCTTTGATACCTGTTTCTGTGTCCCATAATTGGAACTCGTTATTACTGGACACAATATTTCTGAGTTCCTAATTAGAGCTATGTGCACAACGATGAGCTTATTGAAGTATCAGCTTTTATAGATTTCTATTTTGAGGTCTTGTTATATGTATGTGTTTTTAAATTGATATTAAATTAATTAATTGTACTACAAATTAGCGCTCCTTACCTTTGTTTATAGTTTACCAAAGATATATATATTATTCATGCTGCAAACTGCGGACGAGTTGTCCAACCTCGGGCACAGCAGTTTGTTAGGGAGCAGTTCTAGAAGTGGGAGTTCAGCTATCCTGCATCTGGACAGTTCAGCAGTCCCATGCATGCATGTGCACTATCGTCCTTTTGGTTGTAAATGCAAAATGTAGTGCAGCTTGGCTTCCAGTTATTTAACAGCCACCATTACAGTTGAGCAACAGGGAGATACAGGAGCGCAGAGTGGTTACTACCACTATGTGTGGGACACAATTCTCTTCAGTTGTCACAGTTTGCTATGAATAGTATTTGTACCCAATAGCTAAGCCACCATTCTGCTCAGCCTGTGTTTTTGTTGCGAGTCATCTTTGCTTGGCAGTCACAAAAGTACCATATGCATCCTAAAATGAATGCAAGTAAGCATGGAAACAGGACCCAGGACGTGCAAACATCCAGAGAACAGGGGTGTAGTGAGGGCGGCTCCGGTGGAACGCGAGCTCTGGGTGCCGAAAAAGTTAGAGGACGTGCCGCCGGCCTCCCCCCCCCCCCCCTTCAAACGGGCCACTGTACAGGAGGAGCAGAGGGGGCACACAGTGACTCGCAGAGTAGGTAGGGAACAGGACAGGCCAGGGGCGGCTGCAGGAGATGCTGACAGCACATGCCGGAGCTCTGCCCGCCCTCTTTATATGTCTCACTGTCTGCTTGTAGCTGTGCAGCAGGGGTACTTATGCCCTGCAGCAGCTCTCTGTGCCCTGGCTGCTGCTGTCGGGGCATATATAGTCTTTTTCATTTATTTGAATTAAACAAGTAAATAGTTAAATACAGCTACTTCCACATCGGCTCTACTGTGCTGTAACATTTATAAGGGGTTCTACCATAGTGTAACATATATAAGGGGCTCTGCTATGTGGCATAACATCTATAAGGGGTACCGTACTGTGTGGTGTAATGTGAATAACGGACACTACTGTGTGGTGTGGTGTAATGTGAATTGGTACTGTTCTGTGGCTATGCCCCTTCCCAATGAGGCCATGCCCCTATATTCGGCACATACTGTCCCTATTTTAAACGTGGGAACACCCAAAGTAAACTTTCGCCCTGAGCTCCACAAGGTCTAGAACCGGCCATGTCACAATTTTTTTGAATTTTAAATATTGTTTCTTTTCAAATGTAACATGCCACCACACGTTGGCTGTGCTTCCAGTTCAGAACATCGGGGGGGGCACGCCAAAATGTAACCCTTGCTCCGGGCACCATGCCACCTAGCTACACCTCTGCCAAAGAGTCAACTGCGCCTGATTTTTTTAATGCCGCACGTTTCAGGTACAACCTACTAGGGAGCGTCTGACATTTCTCATTTTATTACCATCTTATTGGAAGACATCCCTCCTATTAATTTATGCAGCATTAATAAGATTTATTTTTGTACATAGAAATGCAGAGCCTTATACACGTTCTGTGCAGGTGTTTGTCAGACACATAAGGAATGTGAAAGGTAAGAGGGAAAGATGTCTTAAAGTGGCGTATATTAAATTAAAACTTCAAATGTGGACATTTTATGTGGACTTAATGAAAGTGAAGTTTTAATTTAATGTGCTCCACTTTAAGACCTCTTTTTCCGTTACCTTTTGAATTCATGCAAGTTGTCATTAGGCAGCACCCCCGACAGAATTTTTTTCAAAATCAAGAATACGGGGATAAATTACTAATTTTGTGATAACTGCATATGTGTACAGAAGTCTTGTTATTATGAATGTAAGGAATGTGCATTTGCAAGTAACCATTTAATGTCTTTGTAAATTTTAGGAAACTGCCACACAAGCCAACAACTCGTGCAGCAGCAAAACTAGGCAGTCCTGAGCAGTCTTCCTCTTCAACAGAGAGACGGAGCAAAGCAAAGGCCGGCAGGTCCCCAAAGAATACGTAAGTGCAGTTCCGCTTCCCCACTCCCCCCAAAGCCCATTTTCAGGGAAAAGTCTTGAGCACTGTATACTTTCTGTGAATTCTTCAGCTATAATACAGGGTCATCTACTGAAAAAGTATTTAGTAATTATATGTACTCTATAGAACTCAATCTATGAAAGTATATACTATTAATAGCAGAAGGATGACTTTTATGACTTATTTTTGCAGCAGGTTACATTGGCTTCTAAAGGGAAAACATCGGGGTGTAGAGTGGATCTTGATCCAGGGGCACCAACAGGCTAAAGCTTTAGGCTGTCCCAGGATGCATTGGGGCCTCCTCTATAACCCCGCCTCCAGGCACTGAGAGCTCAGTTTCGAGTTGGTGCCTGCAACAGCAGGTCACCTAATTGGAAGGCTGCACTGGGCAGCCCCGAAAAAGCTTTTCTGACAGAAGATTTCTTCTCCGGGCTGTCAGCACTGTATGTCAGGGTGACACTTCAGCGCTGCAGCTCTATCACCTCCCAAGCGGCGTTGCATACTCCCGCGGCTCAGTTCCCGGATACTTGCGACGGAGACGTCCTGGCTTAGGCACACAGTGGCAGAATGCTCTCCTAGTTTGTGTGGTTGCTATGAAGGGAGAAGATAAGAGGGTCCCCCAGGCGGGACACTCCATTAAATCGCTTTCCAGTCGGTCTAGGGATATGGACAGAGACGTTGGCGTGGACACTGTCACCGAGCAGGGACCTCACTAGACCGCCAGGGCGCAAGAATACAGGTTGGGTGTACGAACGCCCCATTTAATACGGCTCTGTAGTATCGGCGGTGGAAGGCAAGCATAGGGGAACCGGCACTTGACCTGTAGCACCTCCCCAGGGCGCCATCTCCACATAGATTTTTCGCCCTGGAGTTGCCTCACACTCTCCTTCATTCCCTCGCTGAGACGCTAGGCGTCCTCTTCTGAGCATAGCTACTGCTGGTCTCTGGGATTGCAGGGCAAGGTCTCCCTTGTAAAGCCACCTGTATACAGCGCTGAGCGGATGCAGTCAATTTACCTTCAATCAAAATCCCGACAAGGTCAAAATACCGACATTTAAAATACTGACAAGGTCAAAATACCGACATTTAAAATGTCGACAGGTCAAAAAGTCGACATGCGTTTTTCATGATTTTTGTATTGAAACCGACTTCTTCATACTTCACCATCCCAGTGGACCTGGAGTTGGAATATAATAGTGTGCCCGAAGCAAGGCCAGCGCAGCAGTACACTTATACGGTGTCTGTGCCGACCTATGTCGACATACACACAAAAACTTGTGTCGACTTTTTGACCTATCGACATTTTAAATGTCTGTATTTTAAATATCAGTATTTTGACTTTGTCAGCATTTTGACCTAGTCGGGATTTTAATTGTAGGTATTTCATACTGATCCCACGCTAAAACTTTACAAACACTTGAGTATTCTACATGTGTCTATACAGACAGCGTCAGTTAAGAAAGAGTGTACCTATTGCAGAATATATTGTACAAGTTTTCTGATATATACCTTCGGTCTAGGAGGGGGAAGTATTATATGACGGTCTGTGTACTAATTGTCATAAGCCTCCCAGTCAGTCCGCAGCTTCTGCATCTGCAATGGAGCCACCCTGGGCTGCGTTCACCAACCTACTTGGTACTCTGGTGGAACGCATAGCGCCCCCTATGGGACTACCGGTGCCACTGCCACCACATATTGTCCCTGTGGTTAATCCGCCTTGGGCGGAAAATTTTGTCTAACCAGCTGCTGCAAATTAATCAGTCTCTGGTTAGACAGAAAACTACACAAGGTCTCTCCCATGTCTCTGGGTCCTCTAAGCGTGCTGCATCCTCGTAATCCACAAATCTCTCTGATGTCTCATCTGAAGAGGAGGGGGAGCATACGGTCCTGTTGGACACTGAATCCTGTGTTACTGATGAGGATTCTCCCTTGCAGTTTGAGGTCCCTGCCTTAGTGGATGCTATTAAGCATATCCTTCAAATCACTGATGATGATTCCACTACTGTGGCAAAGAAAATTGATATAGTTTTAAGCACCTTCTGCTGTTTAAACTTAAGACCCCATTCTGATCATCAGGCGGGAACCCTGGTCTTATCCAGGGAGGAATTTCCCTCTGCCAAAACGGGACTTGGCTTGCTATCCTCTCCCTGCAGAGTTGTGTAACAAATGGGAAACTCAACCGCCAGTGGATTCTCACGTCACCCACCTCGTTGTGTCGTCCATTCTGCCTGTCACCACTGTCACCTCATTGATGGAACCGACAGATAAGTGTGTGAAGGGATGCCTGAAGTCTGTATACTCCCTTACTTGAGCCATTCGTAGACCTACTATATTTGTAGACCTACTATAGCTGCTTCTTGGGCTGCAAAAGGTATTGAGGCGTGGTTTCAGGCATTAGAGGAAGGACTGCCCGAGGATATATCTGACAATACCACACATTACCTGTCTCGCATTACCACTGCTACCTATTACATTCAGGAGTCGTCCTCTAAGGCGGGTGTATTGGCAGCCAAGGCGTCGACCACGTCTGTCCTGGCTTGCCGCATACTGTTGTTGAGGTCATGGAAAGTGGACCTGGACTCCAAAAAGATCTTGGCGGTACTCCCCTTCACTGGGGACATTATGTTTGGGTAAGACCTAAATAAGTGTGTCTGAATTAGCTGCTAAGATGGCCTTCCTCTCCACTACTAATCCTTCTGCACAGAAGGAAAAAGGTTCCACTTTTCGTTCCTTTTGGCCTCAAGGGAAAGCAAAAGGTAAGTCATACCCGAGAGTCTCATGCACCCAAAACCACAAAGGCCAAAGCCAAACAATCCTGGGCAGCCCGTCTGCCTGCTTCTAAACATCACAAACCTGCTGCATGACGGAGCGGGACTCCCTCTGGGGGATCCCAGGGTGGGAGGCCGACTTCTACTGTTCACCCAGGTCTGGTTAAAGACCATTTCAGATGCATGGGTGCTGCAAGTTGACTCTCACGGGTACGCTGTCTTTTTCCAGAGACGTCCCCCTCTCCAGTTTTGCACTACGGCTCTCTTTGGATCCGTTAAAGGCACAAACTCTACAAAAGGTTGTGCCGGTACCTCAGTCCCAAAGAGGCAAAGGTTACTACTCGACCCTGTTTCTAGTCCCGAAACCAAATGGGTCTTACTGGCCTATACTCAACCTCAAATCTCAAAGTGTGTGAGAGTGTCCAGGTTTCGTATGAAAACACTGCGCTCAATTGTGCTGGCTATGGAACTTGGTGACTGTATGGTATCCCTGGATATACAGGATGCATACTTGAATATACATATTGCCATATCGCGTCAGCAGTTTCTGCAGCTTGCTATTGGCGACCTCCACTGTCAGTTCCAGGCTCTGCCATTTGGACTGGCTACGGCTCCTCTGCTCTTCACCAAGGTCATGGCTGTGATGATAGCTCATCTCCGTCACCATCGAGTCAGAATCCTTCCGTACCTAGACGAGCTGCCGATTCTAGAAAATTCCCACAAAGTCCTCCTCAGTCATCTGCAACTGACAGTAACCTTCCTGCAAGGCCACAGGTGGCTTATCAATTGGAAGAAGTCCTCGCTGGTACCCACTCAGAGCATGGTGCACTCCTGGACACACACAGTCAGAGACTGTTTCTGGCTCCAGAAAAAGTCCTGACGCTACAGGACAGGATAAGATGCTTCCTTCGTCGCCCCAGAGTGTCCATACCCTTGGCGATGCAAGTACTTGGCCTGATAGTGTTGACCTTCGACATAGTAGAGTACGCTCAATTTCATTCCTGCCCACTACAGAGGTTAATACTTTCCAAGTGGGACAGCCTGCCTCATCGGATCAGATCTCACATGATCTCTTTGACTCCGGAGGTTCGTCTGTCGCTGACCTGGTGGCTCCAGGACCATCAATTGAGCAGGGGCCGTCTCCGACTCAGTCTCCGACTGAGTCCTGCTGAAAACGGACGCCAGTCTGAGGGGATGGGGTGCGGTGTTGTAGCAAAACTCTTTTTTTCAAGGTCGTTGGACCATGGTGGAATCACTCCATCCAATAAATATTCTGAAGCTGAGGGCAGTGTTCATTGCACTATTTCTCGCCCTGCCTCTAGTACAGAACAGGCCTGTTCAAGTACGATCAAACAACGCCACCACTGTGGCATACATAAACCATCAAGGCGGCACTCTGTGTCGCATGGCAATGATGGAAGTGTCAAAAACCCTTTGTTGAGTGAAACGCCATTTGCTAGCCATATCGGCAGTGTTCATTCCAGGTGTCCTGAACTGGGAAGCAGACTTCCTCAGTTGCCAGGATGTGCATGCCAGAGAAGGGGAGTCTTCATCCAGAAGTCTTTTAACTCCTAGTGGACAGGTGGGGTCTACCAGACATAGACCTCATGGCGTCTCAACACAATCACAAGGTTCCGGTTTTTGGATCTCGGACCAGGGATCCTCAAGCAGCGTTTGTGGATGCACTGGCGGTTCCATGGAACTTTCGGCTGCCCTGCGTGTTCCCTCCAGTGTCACTCCTGCCCAGGGTACTACGGAAGTTCAAACAAGAAGGAGGAATACTACTTCTAGTCGCTCCAGCATGGCCTCGACAGCATTGGTACTCAGACCTGCAGGGTCTATCGACAGATCATCCCCTTCTACTTCCTCAGCGCCCAGACCTCCTCGTACATGGCCCTTGTCTCTACCCAGACCTGGCCAAACTGGCTTTGACAGCGTGGCTGTTTAAAGCATCACTCCTGAGGCCCAAAGGATTCTCCGAGGCGGTTATCCAAACTATGTTGAAGGCCCACAAACAGGCATCTGTCCGGATTTATTACAGGGTCTGACATTTTTACTTCACCAGGTGTGCTGATAAGAATTATTATGCTTATAGATTCGGAACTTCCAAAATCTGTCTTTTCTGCAACGAGGCCCAGACTTTGGTCTTTCTCTGGCCTCCCTCAAGGTTCATATCTGCCATGTCGGTTTAGTTTCAGAGAAAAATGGTGTCTATACCCAACGTTCAAACTTTCACTCATGGTGTTCTACGGATTCAGCCTCCTTATGTTCCTCCCGTGGCTCCATGGGATCTGTCTGTTGTGCTAAATGCCCTGCTAGAGTTTCCATTTGAACCTCTTGAATCCGTGGACCTTAAATGGCTAACGTCCAAAGTCCTGTTTTTGCTGGCTATGGCATCTGCAAGACAGGTGTCGGACTTAGGCGCGTTGTGCTGTCGTCCACCCTTTTTGATATTTCATAGTGACCAGGCAGTTCTACGAACTCGCCCCGGTTATTTACCTAAGGTGGTGTCATCATTTCACTTTAACCAAGAGATTGTGATCCTGGCCTTTATCTCTTCATATTTGTCTTCCAAGGAACGTTCTTTGGATGTGGTTCAGGCTCTCCGAACCTGTGTGGAGAGAACTGCCTCTATCAGGAGGCTAGATGCCCTTTTTGTCCTGTTTGGTTCCCACAAATGTGGCTGGCCTGCGAATAGGCAAACCTTGGCCAGATGGATTAGAATGGTGACTGCACAAGCTTATGCGCAGGCTGGACTCCCAGCTCCTGCTGCTGTTAAAGCCCATTCTACTCGGTCTGTTGGACTTTCTTGGGCGGCCCGCCGTGGTGCGTCCACAGAACAATTGTACAAGGCGGCTCGTGGTTCTCAGTGAATACGTTTATTAGGGTCTATGCCTTTGATACTTCCGCCTCCCAGGATGCTTCCTTTGGACGCCGGACTCTCTCATCCACTAAGGCGTGTCCCCTCCCATGAAGAACTGCTTCAGGACATCCCAGATTTTTTTCCCCTGTGGAAGCCAATGTAACCTGCTGCAGAAACGGAGAGTTATGGTAGACTTACCATTATTAACTCTTTCTGCGAGATACATTGGGTTCCACAGGGCGCCCACCCTGATGCACCTAGCTTCTTTGGGTTGTGTGGCATTAGTCGCTGGTACCTTCTCCTCCTGTCGTGAGAGTGTGGTTCTATGTGACTAACATCTGCCTTCTCTCTTGCCTGCTCCTGCATTGGACTGGTTAACAAAACTGAGCTCTCAGTGCCTGGAGGCGGGGTTATAGAGGAGGCCCCAATGCATCCTGGAACAGCCTAAAGCTTTAGCCTGTTGGTGCTTCTGGATCAAGATCCACTCTATACCCCGATGTTTTACCTGTGGAACCCAATGTACTTCACAGAAAGAGAGTTAACAATGGTAAGTCTACCATAACATTCCTTTTCTATGATGCCGTTGTCTGAGCAGGGCATCATATACCAAATCAAAGCTCTTGTTCCATGGATTTGCAAAAAAATATTGGTGTTGTAATTGGTAGCTTTGTGTTGGAGTTATGCAGCAAAATGTCCGCCTGCCATTTAGAATGCATCACCATTGTTCTCTGGAAAATGTGACAGTTGGTGAACTCTCCCTATGCACCTGTCTTGTTGATCTGGAACATGTGACCTGCTGAGTGGTCTGGAAACTGTGACCGTTATTTGCAGCCACCCACTGAGCAGCGATTCTTCGACTCCTAAGTGGGTGAAAGGGGTAAAATGTTCCAGCCAGCAAACCTTTGTCCGTTTGAAACCGGGCACATCAGTTAGTTGCAGTGTAATAGTGGTTAGATTATTATTTTATTTTTCTTCTGAGAGGAGAGGAGGCACGTGGAGCCCACATTTTGTGATAGTGCTCGTTCCACAGCTGTATGTACTCTGTTATGTACTGTATGAACACACGGTACAATTATCGCATGCTATTTGATCTTTTTATTTCAAATAGCATCGTATCTAGTTCAAATAGCACTGTGTGTGTTGTCCCTTGCGATACAATGCGCGCTCCCGTCTAGTCCATATCTCAAGGCAAAATAGTATGTGCAGGCAGGTATATTTGTACTACAGCACACATAGTACATTGTAGTGTATTCAAAATCGGATGCAGTTCAAATAGCATGTAGTTCAAGTAGCATATCGCATAGCACAGATTGTATAGGCTCAAATCTCACCGTGTGGGCCCCATTACAGCACCTTACTTATAACTGATAGTTCTGTGTTTTTCGCTGGGTGGATCATGGTCATTGCTGGTTTCCCTCATGTACTGTCTTGATTTTGTGCAAAATAACAGGAGTCCTAAAAGACAGGGCCGTAGCCAGAACTTTGTGAGCCTCATAGCAACATTTTTGAAGGGGCCTTTGTCCCCAATGCTTCTTGAGAGACATCTCACTGCAGCAGTTGTTAACTTTATGCTGCTTAACAGCGCCCTAGTTTGTTTTATGACCTTTAGTTGTGCCGTAGTTCACTTTATATCACACTGTAGGGCTGCCAGTACACATTATGAAACACAGTACCCACAAGTAACATTATGACATATAGTGCCCCAGTTAATATTATCCTACATTAGTGATGCCCCCAGTTCATATTATGCCACAGTGCCCCCGGCTATATTATGTAACATTATAGTGCCCTCCATTTTATTTTGCACCACAAATTAGCATGTTAAGGGACATAAGTAACTATATTGCAGGCCACAAGGCACGTTTGTAAGTATGTACCACCCAATGGTGAAAAAACTTTGGCAAGGAAGGAGCACTTCCTGCACCTATGGTAGCTATGCCCTAGGTATAAACAACTTGCTTGTCTTATTGAGCACTAAATGTTGCCATGTGTGGGGTTTGGCTCATCCGTAAGTACTGATTTTGCAAATACCATTCTGAAAATAAATAAATAACTTGCATTCTGGAGCACTTAGGTTGAACGGTGTCCACTGTTGTGGGGCTCAATTTAGGTGCATGGAGTCAGTATTTTTGTTTCACTGAATCTGAGGTAAAAAGTTATGTCTCCTTTGCATTTTTGGAAAACAAAAACAAGTGTTCTTTTAAATGTTGCAGTGTTGAACTCTGCCTTCAACAATAGTTACATAATGTCTTACACCAAGTGTACAGTCTGTGCTGGTTACTGTATGTTTCAATGATGTCCTGTGTATGATTTTTAGTGCAGGGAAAACAAGTTTAAAGATAAATCTGTAAGATTTTGACTATACTTATGAAAAGTTGCTTATCTCAAGGTGTAAGGCTGCTTGCGATACAGATTCGATCCCGATGCGCGCTCCCGTGGGGTCGATATCGTAAGGATAGATAGACTGTGCAGGCAAGTCAATCTTGACTATCTAGTGTACTATCTAGTACAAAGTAAAGTCAAAATTGGCACTTAGTCAAAATTGTATATAGACAAAATCTCAAACACAGATAATCAAAATCAGTACTTTCTCTGACGTCCTAGTGGATGCTGGGGACTCCGTCAGGACCATGGGGATTAGCGGCTCCGCAGGAGACAGGGCACAAAAATAAAGCTTTAGGATCAGGTGGTGTGCACTGGCTCCTCCCCCTATGACCCTCCTCCAAGCCTCAGTTAGGTTTTTGTGCCCGTCCGAGCAGGGTGCAATCTAGGTGGCTCTCCTAAAGAGCTGCTTAGAAAAAGTTTTTAGGTTTTTTATTTTACAGTGAGTCCTGCTGGCAACAGGCTCACTGCAACGAGGGACTTAGGGGAGAAGAAGTGAACTCACCTGCGTGCAGGATGGATTGGCTTCTTAGGCTACTGGACACCATTAGCTCCAGAGGGATCGAACACAGGCCCAGCCATGGAGTCCGGTCCCGGAGCCGCGCCGCCGACCCCCTTGCAGATGCCGAAAAGTGAAGAGGTCCAGAAACCGGCGGCAGAAGACTTTTCAGTCTTCATGAGGTAGCGCACAGCACTGCAGCTGTGCGCCATTGTTGTCACACACTTCACACCAGCGATCACGGAGGGTGCAGGGCGCCCTGGGCAGCAATGAGAATACCTTGTTCTGGCTAAAAAATACATCACATATAGCCCCTGGGGCTATATGGATGTATTTAACCCCTGCCAGGTCTCAGAAAAACGGGAGAAGAAGCCCGCCGAAAAGGGGGCGGGGCCTATTCTCCTCAGCACACAGCGCCATTTTCCCTCACAGAAATGCTGGTGGGAAGGCTCCCCGGCTCTCCCCTGCACTGCACTACAGAAACAGGGTTAAAACAGAGAGGGGGGGCACTTATTTGGCGATATGATTATATATATTAAGATGCTATAAGGGAAAAACACTTATATAAAGGTTGTCCCTGTATAATTATAGCGTTTTGGTGTGTGCTGGCAAACTCTCCCTCTGTCTCTCCAAAGGGCTAGTGGGGTCCTGTCCTCTATCAGAGCATTCCCTGTGTGTGTGCTGTGTGTCGGTACGTGTGTGTCGACATGTATGAGGACGATGTTGGTGAGGAGGCGGAGCAATTGCCTGTAATGGTGATGTCACTCTCTAGGGAGTCGACACCGGAATGGATGGCTTATTTAAGGAATTACGTGATAATGTCAACACGCTGCAAGGTCGGTTGACGACATGAGACGGCCGGCAAACCAATTAGTACCTGTCCAGGCGTCTCAAACACCGTCAGGGGCGTTAAAACGTCCTTTTACCTCAGTCGGTCGACACGGACACTGACTCCAGTGTCGACGGTGAAGAAACAAACGTATTTTCCTTTAGGGCCACACGTTACTTGTTAAGGGCAATGAAGGAGGTGTTACATATTTCTGATACTACAAGTACCACAAAAAAGGGTATTATGTGGAGTGTGAAAAAACTACCTGTAGTTTTTCCTGAATCAGATAAATTAAATGAAGTGTGTGATGATGCGTGGGTTTCCCCCGATAGAAAATTATTGGCGGTATACCCTTTCCCGCCAGAAGTTAGGGCGCGTTGGGAAACACCCCTTAGGGTGGATAAGGCGCTCACACGCTTATCAAAACAAGTGGCGGTACCGTCTCCAGATAGGGCCGCCCTCAAGGAGCCAGCTGATAGGAGGCTGGAAAAATATCCTAAAAAGTATATACACACATACTGGTGTTATACTGCGACCAGCGATCGCCTTAGCCTGGATGTGCAGCGCTGGGGTGGCTTGGTCGGATTCCCTGACTGAAAATATTGATACCCTTGACAGGGACAGTATTTTATTGACTATAGAGCATTTAAAGGATGCATTTCTATATATGCGAGATGCACAGAGGGATATTTGCACTCTGGCATCAAGAGTAAGTGCGATGTCCATATCTGCCAGAAGTTGTTTATGGACACGACAGTGGTCAGGTGATGCAGATTCCAAACGGCACATGGAAGTATTGCCGTATAAAGGAGAAAAAGACAACGTCTTTTCAGCCTCAGTCCTTTCGTCCCCATAAGGGCAAGCGGGCAAAAGGCCAGTCATATCTGCCATGGGATAGAGGAAAGGGAAGAAGACTGCAGCAGGCAGCCCATTCCCAGGAACAGAAGCCCTCCACCGCTTCTGCCAAGTCCTCAGCATGACGCTGGGGCCGTACAAGCGGACTCAGGTGCGGTGGGGGGTCGTCTCAAGAGTTTCAGCACGCAGTGGGCTCACTCGCAAGTGGACCCCTGGATCCTACAAGTAGTATCCCAGGGGTACAGATTGGAGATTCGAGACGTCTCCCCCTCGCAGGTTCCTGAAGTCTGCTTTACCAACGTCTCCCTCCGACAGGGAGGCAGTAGTGGAAACAATTCACAAGCTGTATTCCCAGCAGGTGATAATCAAAGTACCCCTCATACAACAAGGAAAGGGGTATTATTCCACACTATATTGTGGTACTGAAGCCAGACGGCTCGGTGAGACCTATTCTAAATCTGAAATATTTGAACACTTACATACAAAGGTTCAAATCAAGATGGAGTCACTCAGAGCAGTGATAGCGAACCAGGAAGAAGGGGACTATATGGTGTCCCGGGACATCAGGGATGCTTACCTCCATGTCCCAATTTGCCCTTCTCACCAAGGGTACCTCAGGTTCATGGTACAGAACTGTCACTATCAGTTTCAGACGCTGCCGGTGGGATTGTCCACGGCACCCCGGGTCCTTACCAAGGTAATGGCCGAAATGATGATTCTTCTTCAAAGAAAATGGACGATCTCCTGATAAGGGCAAGGTCCAGAGAACAGTTGGAGGTCGGAGTAGCACTATCTCAAGTAGTTCTACGACAGCACGGGTGGATTCTAAATATTCCAAAACCGCAGCTGTTTCCGACGACACGTCTGCTGTTCCTAGGGATGATTCTGGACACAGTCCAGAAAAAGGTGTTTCTCCCGGAGAAGAAAGCCAGGGAGTTATCCGAGCTAGTCAGGAACCTCCTAAAACCAGGAAAAGTGTCAGTGCATCATTGCACAAGGGTCCTGGGAAAAATGGTGGCTTCTTACGAAGCGATTCCATTCGGCAGATTTCACGCAAGAACTTTTCAGTGGGATCTGCTGGAAAAATGGTCCGGATCGCATCTTCAGATGCATCAGCGGATAACCCTGTCTCCAAGGACAAGGGTGTTTCTTCTGCGGTGGCTGCAGAGTGCTCATCTACTAAAGGGCCGCAGATTCGGCATTCAGGACTGGGTCCTGGTGACCACGGATTCCAGCCTGAGAGGCTGGGGAGCAGTCACACAGGGAAAAAATTTCCAGGGAGTGTGATCAAGTCTGGAGACTTCTCTCCACATAAATATACTGGAGCTAAGGGCAATTTACAATGTTCTAAGCTTAGCAAGACCTCTGCTTCAAGGTCAGCCGGTATTGATCCAGTGGGACAACATCACGGCAGTCGCCCACGTAAACAGACAGGGCGGCACAAGAAGCAGGAGGGCAATGGCAGAAACTGCAAGGATTCTTCGCTGGGCGAAAAATCATGTGATAGCACTATCAGCAGTGTTCATTCCGGGAGTGGACAACTGGGAAGCAGACTTCCTCAGCAGGCACGACCTCCACCCGGGAGAGTGGGGACTTCATCGGGAAGTATTCCACATGATTGTGAACCGTTGGGAAAGACCAAAGGTGGACATGATGGCGTCCCGCCTGAACAAAAAACTGGACAGGTATTGCGCCAGGTCAAGAGACCCTCAAGCAATAGCTGTGGACGTTCTGGTAACACCGTGGGTGTACCAGTCGGTGTATGTGTTCCCTCCTCTGCTTCTCATACCCAAGGTACTGAGAATTATAAGACGTAGAGGAGTAAGAACTATACTCGTGGCTCCGGATTGGCCAAGAAGGACGTGGCACCTGGAACTTCAAGAAATGCTCACAGAGGACTCATGGCCTCTGCCGCTAAGAAGGGACTTGCTTCAGCAAGTACCAGGTCTGTTCCAAGACTTACCGCGGCTGCGTTTGACGGCATGGCGGTGGAACGCCGGATCCTAAGGGAAAAAGGCATTCCGGAAGAGGTCATTCCTACCCTGGTCAAAGCCAGGAAGGAGGTGACCGCACAACATTCTCACCACATGTGGCGAAAATATGTTGCGTGGTGTGAGGCCAGGAAGGCCCCACGAAGAAATTTCAACTCGGTCGATTCCTGCATTTCCTGCAAACAGGAGTGTCTATGGGCCTCAAATTGGGGTCCATTAAGGTTCAAATTTCGGCCCTGTCAATTTTCTTCCAGAAAGAATTGGCTTCAGTTCCTGAAGTCCAGAAGTTTGTCAAGGGAGTATTGCATATACAACCCCCTTTTTGTGCCTCCAGTGGCACTGTGGGATCTCAACGTAGTTCTGGGATTCCTCAAATCACATTTTAAACCGCTCAAATCTGTGGATTTGAAATATCTCACATGAAAAGTGACCATGCTTGTTGGCCCTGGCCTCGGCCAGGCGAGTGTCAGAATTGGCGGCTTTTGTCTCACAAAAGCCATATCTGATTGTCCATTCAGACAGGGCAGAGCTGCGGACTCGTCCCCAGTTTCTCCCTAAGGTGGTGTCAGCGTTTCACCTGAACCAGCTTATTGTGGTACCTGCGGCTACTAGGGACTTGGAGGACTCCAAGTTGCTAGATGTTGTCAGGGCCCTGAAAATATAGGTTTCCAGGACGGCTGGAGTCAGGAAAACTGACTTGCTGTTATCCTGTATGCACCCAACAAACTGGGTGCTCTTGCTTCTAAGCAGACGATTGCTCGTTGGATTTGTAGCACATTTCAACTTGCACATTCTGTGGCAGGCCTGCCACAGCCTAAATCTGTCAAGGCCCATTCCACAAGGAAGGGGGGCTCATCCTGGGCGGCTGCCCGAGGGGTCTCGGCATTACAACTCTGCCGAGCAGCTACGTGGTCGGGGGAGAACACGTTTGTAAAATTCTACAAATTTGATACCCTGGCTAAAGAGGACCTGGAGTTCTCTCATTCGGTGCTGCAGAGTCATCCGCACTCTCCCGCCCGTTTGGGAGCTTTGGTATAATCCCCATGGTCCTGACGGAGTCCCCAGCATCCACTAGGACGTCAGAGAAAATAAGATTTTACTTACCGATAAATCTATTTCTCGTAGTCCGTAGTGGATGCTGGGCGCCCATCCCAAGTGCGGATTGTCTGCAATACTTGTACATAGTTATTGTTACAAAAAAATCGGGTTGTTATTGTTGTGAGCCGTCTGTTCAGAGGCTCCTACGTTTGTCATACTGTTAACTGGGTTCAGATCACAAGTTGTACGGTGTGATTGGTGTGGCTGGTATGAGTCTTACCCGGGATTCAAAATCCTTCCTTATTGTGTACGCTCGTCCGGGCACAGTATCCTAACTGAGGCTTGGAGGAGGGTCATAGGGGGAGGAGCCAGTGCACACCACCTGATCCTAAAGCTTTATTTTTGTGCCCTGTCTCCTGCGGAGCCGCTAATCCCCATGGTCCTGACGGAGTCCCCAGCATCCACTACGGACTACGAGAAATAGATTTATCGGTAAGTAAAATCTTATTATCTGTGCTTTCTGGGCTCTGGGGGAGTACAAGGGAAATCGCATAGTCAAAATCGGACATAGCAAGGATCTCACCATGTGTACACACCTTAAGAATTTACATATGAGATTTATATTAATATTAAAAAAAAAAAACCTCTTTATTTAAACAAACCTCATCCACATGTTCTTGTTGCTGCTTTCTCACCGACTGCTCTGCCTTAGGTATGCCCCACTGCAAGCAAGTGGAACAAAGAGGCGGAGAGACCCCAGTCCGCAAGGAACAAGAACCCGAGGTCAACACTCCTCAGAAGAAGTGCCAGCAAAAAAAATGAAGCGCCAATGATTTGCGGACATTTTTTTGTTATGTATATATTATTATATTCTAATTTAAACTGTAAAAAGTCAGTTGTTAAACAGGTGCTTAGAAATGTAAATGAATATACAATATTAGCGCCACCTAATGGGGCACAGACGTTTCATATTCTTAGCTGTACGTAGAAGGCCCCATCTGTATTTGAAATTATGGACTGTACAAATGAGTGATATCTGGTGTTTCTTCAGTATATTGTATAAATATGTAACATATAGATTGAAAAGTTATAAACAGAGGTCATTGGACAGATTCCATAAATTTCTTCAGTTAACTAATTCCCCATCTTTTTCTTCTGTTAACAAATCGACTATCACCTTCATTTCTGGTGTAGACAAAAGAAATTAGTCAAGAAGACTTACATGTATTGAAGTTCTGAATAATCAGCCAATCAGCCCACCCTTAATGCTTCCTTTTAAGTAAACTTTTATTTGACTTGTACCTGTTCTTGGTGCTTTTTCATAAACAGTGGCTCACCCCACTAAAATACTGCCTCCAGTTTCCTCTGTTCATGAGAAGGCAGCCTACGAGTTCCCCAGAGACCAATGACGTCACTAGTTCCTAGTGATTTGAGGTGCTGCCTTCCCAATAATAGTGGATCATGCTCAAAGTGGTTGCTTACAATCTATGTAGGATACAATTCTCTTCCATTTTCACAATTTGCAGATGCAGAGACTTTATGGTCTGAAAACTGCATTGTAAATTAAAAAAAAATTCTCAAAATACTTGCATTTTATTTTTTATTTTTTTAATCTTAAAAATTACCATTGCAACACTAGATCTGCTGGAAAGAAACACACGTATAGTTCTAATGCTTGTTAATTCAAGCGTAGTTTGCTTTTGTAAATACTTTTAGGAAATGTTTCATGCTTGTATAGACTGTTTTCTGCGTGTACATTTTTTCAGATCCCTACTATATGAGCTTATTTTTTTATTTTTTGAGCAAATGCTCTGTTTTATTATGCTATTGTTCTATTGTAGTCTACAGGCAACTTGCCAAACTTAAAAATTTGCTTTAATGAAGCATTATTCATTGCCTTCTGCTTTTATTATTTATAACTGATATTTTTTTGTGTGTTTTTGCAGTTTTTGTGATGCATCATTTCTTACTTACATTTTTTTCCAACATAAATACTAAACTGGTTTCAACGTGCTGAGAGTTGTAATATGTTGCTGAATATTTCTGCTTATTTTTATATGGCTTGAAAGGTCATGATGAGATATATAATATGTGCCATGTTACTCTGATATTATTATTTTTTTTACTTACGCCTTTGTAAAATATTGCTTGTTTAATAGCAATACTAACATGATTTCCGTTATTAAAAAAAAAAAATTCTTAAGACCCATTGCTTTTTAAATAATATTAATGAGGTAAGTTGCTCAGTTCAGGCTTGCTCTGACATTCTGCAACGGATGTGCAGAAAGGAATTAAGCTATTTTTTTCTTCTCTATGACAAAGATGCATTTTTCTTTGTGCCCTGTCCTAGTTGTACATGCTTTTGAAACTGCAGAACACAGACTGTCCCTTAGTTCAGTGGGTCTCAAACTGTGTGCCATGGCACCTTGGGGTGCTTTGGGACCTTTGAAGGGGTGCCTTGGGTTTATGGTCAAGGACCAATTGAAAATATTTATGGTCAATGTAATAGGCAAAACCATTGCTGCTGGCTGGCAGCCATAAAATATGTACAGAAACAAATCTTGTTCCTTACCACCCAATTGAACCTAAAGGTGCATACACACTTGCTGAGAAAATTAAAGCCGTTGCTTATTTTCACCCCTCCTGAGCGACGTTGCTCATTTTCTCGGCAAGTGTGTATGCCGCCAACCAGCGATGCGCGGGTCGTTAACGACCCTCGCTGTCAGCCATGCAGGCAACTCAATCTGGACTGTTTTCCAAGAGCTGCCTGCCCAGCCGCTGCGTGACGTAACTGAGCGATATGAACATCATATCGCTCAGTGTGTATGCCCAGCCGCCGACCGCCCGGCACGTGAGGGGTAAACACTAGGCGACGTCGCTCATAGAGCACGTCGCCTAGTGTGTACCCACCTTATGGATGACATATAAACACAATTTACTTAATTTAACCTTTTAAATTTCTCAATAAGAAACTTTCCCTAGGGATTCCGTAAAAACAATTCTAATTCTCTAGGCTGCTGGGATTCAAAGAAGTTTGGGAACAACTGCCTTAGCTTGTTGCCCATGAATATAAATCTGCACAGCACTTGCGGTATTGCATTGCTTTCACAGAGGGGTCCTTCCCTCTGAGATTCAAATTAATTTCTAATAAATATTTAAAATGCCAGCGCTAATATATGTTGTCGACGCAAGGCACATCTTATTACCATATACGATAGAAGTGCGCTGTACGTCACAAACACTACATCCCTTAAGAGAAAACAAGTACACGCACACACATTGTCTGAGTTCCAAAGCTCATTGATGTATATATTTGATATTAAAAGGATATGTATACAATATATCACATGTACAGTATGTGTGTGTGTGTATATATATATATATATATATATATATATATATACATACATACATACATATATGGTATATATTAACAATTACATAGGAAGCAAGAATCAATACAATTACCCCATTTGCTCAATGCACCCTCCGCTCCATTTCATCCATCTCATCTCCCTCTCTCTCGATGCTCACAGTAGCAGAAAGACAACAAAACAGAACTTCTTGTGAGTCTGCAATCAGCTATACACTGTATATGTTGGGGGGAGTACGTGTCTTCTGTTATTGGTCCAGGGGAGGGACATTTCTCATCTCGCTCACGGGTGGATCCCTGGATCCTTCAAATAGTATCTCAGGGGTACAAGCTGGAATTCGAGACGTCTCCCCCCTGCCGTTTCCTCAAATCTGCCTTGCCAACAACTCCCTCAGGCAGGGAGGCAGTGCTAGAGGCAATTCACAAGCTGTATTCCCAGCAGGTGATAGTCAAGGTGCCCCTCCTTCAACAAGGACGGGGTTACTATTCCACAATGTTTGTGGTACCGAAACCGGACAGTTCGGTGAAACCCATTTTAAATTTGAAATCCTTGAACACATATATAAAAAAATTCAAGTTCAAGATGGAATCGCTCAGGGCGGTTATTTCAAGCCTGGACGAGGGGGATTACATGGTATCACTGGACATCAAGGATGCTTACCTGCATGTCCCCATTTACCATCATCACCAGGAGTACCTCAGATTTGTGGTACAGGATTGTCATTACAAATTCCAGACGTGGCCGTTTGGTCTGTCCACGGCACCGAGGGTATTTACCAAGGTAATGGCCGAAATGATGATACTCCTTCGAAAAAAGGGAGTTTTAATTATCCCGTACTTGGACGATCTCCTGATAAAGGCGAGGTCGAGGGAGCAGTTGTTGGTCGGGGTAGCACTATCTCGGTAGGTGCTACAACAGCACGGTTGGATTCTAAATATTCCAAAGTCACAGCTGGTCCCTACGACACGTCTACTGTTCCTGGGGATGGTTCTGGACACAGAACAGAAAAAAGTGTTTCTCCCGGAGGAGAAAGCCAAGGAGCTGTCATCTCTAGTCAGAGGCCTCCTGAAACCAAAACAGGTGTCGGTGCATCACTGCACGCGAGTCCTGGGAAAAATGGTAGCTTCCTACGAAGCAATTCCATTCGGCAGGTTCCATGCAAGGATCTTTCAGTGGGATCTGTTGGACAAGTGGTCCGGATCGCATCTTCAGATGCATCGGCTGATAACCCTGTCTCCAAGGACCAGGGTGTCTCTGCTGTGGTGGCTGCAAAGTGCTCATCTTCAAGAGGGCCGCAGATTCGGCATACAGGACTGGGTCCTGGTGACCACGGATGCCAGCCTTCGAGGCTGGGGGGCAGTCACACAGGGAAGAAACTTCCAAGGACTATGGTCAAGTCAGGAGACTTCCCTACACATAAATATTCTGGAACTGAGGGCCATTTACAATGCCCTAAGTCAGGCAAAACCCCTGCTTCAAAACCAGCCGGTACTGATCCAGTCAGACAACATCACGGCAGTCGCCCATGTAAACCGACAGGGCGGCACAAGAAGCAGGACGGCGATGGCAGAAGCCACAAGGATTCTCCGATGGGCGGAAAATCACGTGTAAGCACTGTCAGCAGTGTTCATTCTGGGAGTGGACATCTGGGAAGCAGACTTCCTCAGCAGGCACGACCTCCACCCGGGAGAGTGGGGACTTCATCCAGAAGTCTTCCAACTGATTGTAAACCGTTGGGAAAGGCCACAGGTGGACATGATGGCGTCCCGCCTAAACAAAAAGCTAGAAAGATATTGCGCCAGGTCAAGAGACCCTCAGGCGATAGCTGTGGACGCTCTAGTGACACCGTGGGTGTACCGGTCGGTTTATGTGTTCCCTCCTCTTCCTCTCATACCCAAGGTACTGAGGATAATAAGGAGAAGAGGAGTAAGAACTATACTCATTGTTCCGGATTGGCCAAGAAGAGCTTGGTACCCGGAACTTCAAGAAATGATCTCAGAGGACCCATGGCCTCTGCCGCTCAGACAGGACCTGCTGCAGCAGGGGCCCTGTCTGTTCCAAGACTTACCGCGGCTGCGTTTGACGGCATGGCGGTTGAACACCGGATCCTGAAGGAAAAGGGTATTCCGGAGGAAGTCATTCCTACGCTGATTAAAGCTAGGAAAGAAGTGACCGCAAACCATTATCACCGCATTTGGCGAAAATATGTTGCGTGGTGTGAGGCCAGGAAGGCCCCAACGGAGGAATTTCAGCTGGGCTGTTTTCTGCACTTCCTACAGTCAGGGGTGACTATGGGCCTAAAATTGGGTTCCATTAAGGTCCAGATTTCGGCTCTATCGATGTTCTTCCAGAGAGAACTGGCTTCACTACCTGAAGTTCAGACTTTTTTTAAGGGAGTGCTGCATATTCAGCCCCCTTTTGTGCCTCCAGTGGCACCTTGGGATCTCAACGTGGTGTTGGATTTCCTAAAGTCACATTGGTTTGAGCCACTTAAAACCGTGGAATTAAAATATCTCACGTGGAAAGTGGTCATGCTGTTGGCCTTGGCTTCGGCCAGGCGTGTGTCAGAATTGGCGGCTTTGTCATGTAAAAGCCCTTATCTGGTTTTTCATATGGATAGGGCAGAATTGAGGACTCGTCCCCAGTTTCTCTCTAAGGTGGTATCAGCTTTTCATTTGAACCAACCTATCGTGGTGCCTGCGGCTACTGAAGACTTGGAGGCTTCCAAGTTGTTGGACGTAGTCAGGGCCCTGAGAATTTATGTTTCCAGGACAGCTAGTGTCAGGAAAACTGACTCGTTGTTTATCCTGTATGCACCCAACAAGCTGGGTGCTCCTGCTTCAAAGCAGACTATTGCTCGCTGGATCTGTAGTACGATTCAGCTTGCACATTCTGCGGCTGGACTGCCGCATCCTAAATCAGTAAAAGCCCATTCCATGAGGAAGGTGGGCTCTTCTTGGGCGGCTGCCCGAGCGGTCTCGGCTCTACAACTTTGCCGAGCAGCTACTTGGTCGGGGTCAAACACATTTGCTAAATTCTACAAGTTTGACACCCTGGCTGAGGAGGACCTAGAGTTTGCCCATTCGGTGCTGCAGAGTCATCCGCACTCTCCCGCCCGTTTGGAAGCTTTGGTATAATCCCCATGGTCCTTACGGAGTCCCAGCATCCACTTAGGACGTCAGAGAAAATAAGATTTTACTCACCGGTAAATCTATTTCTCGTAGTCCGTACTGGATGCTGGGCGCCCATCCCAAGTGCGGATTGTCTGCAATACTTGTATATAGTTATTGTTTAACCAAAGGGTTATTGTGGAGCCATCTGTTGAGAGGCTCAGTTATTGTTAATACTGTTAACTGGGTATAGTATCACGAGTTATACGGTGTGATTGGTGTGGCTGGTATGAATCTTACCCGGGATTCAAAATCCTTCCTTATTGTGTCAGCTCTTCCGGGCACAGTATCCTAACTGAGGTCTGGAGGAGGGTCATAGAGGGAGGAGCCAGTGCATACCAGGTAGTCCTAAAGCTTTCTTTCTCTGACGTCCTAGTGGATGCTGGGAACTCCGAAAGGACCATGGGGAATAGCGGCTCCGCAGGAGACTGGGCACAAAGTAAAAGCTTTAGGACTAGCTGGTGTGCACTGGCTCCTCCCCCCATGACCCTCCTCCAAGCCTCAGTTAGATTTTTGTGCCCGAATGAGAAGGGTGCAATCTAGGTGGCTCTCCTGAGCTGCTTAGAGTAAAAGTTTAAATTAGGTTTTTTATTTTCAGTGAGTCCTGCTGGCAACAGGCTCACTGCATCGAGGGACTAAGGGGAGAAGAAGCGAACTCACCTGCGTGCAGAGTGGATTGGGCTTCTTAGGCTACTGGACATTAGCTCCAGAGGGACGATCACAGGCCCAGCCATGGATGGGTCCCAGAGCCGCGCCGCCGTCCCCCTTACAGAGCCAGAAGAGCAGAAGAGGTCCGGAAAATCGGCGGCAGAAGACGTCCTGTCTTCAATAAGGTAGCGCACAGCACCGCAGCTGTGCGCCATTGCTCTCAGCACACTTCACACTCCGGTCACTTAGGGTGCAGGGCGCTGGGGGGGGCGCCCTGAGACGCAATAAAAATACCTTAGATGGCAAAAAATACATCACATATAGCTCCTGGGCTATATGGATGCATTTAACCCCTGCCAGAATACATAGAAAAACGGGAGAAAAGGCCGCCGAGAAGGGGGCGGAGCCTATCTCCTCAGCACACTGGCGCCATTTTCCCTCACAGCTCCGTTGGAGGGAAGCTCCCTGGCTCTCCCCTGCAGTCACTACACTACAGAAAGGGTTAAAAAAGAGAGGGGGGGGCACTGATTACGCGCAGTATTAAAGATACAGCAGCTATAAGGGGAAAAACACTTATATAAGGTTATCCCTGTATATATATAGCGCTCTGGTGTGTGCTGGCAAACTCTCCCTCTGTCTCCCCAAAGGGCTAGTGGGGTCCTGTCCTCTATCAGAGCATTCCCTGTGTGTGTGCTATATGTCGGTACGTTTGTGTCGACATGTATGAGGAGAAAAATTATGTGGAGACGGAGCAGATTGCCTGTAATAGTGATGTCACCCCCTAGGGGGTCGACACCTGAGTGGATGAACTGTTGGAAGAATTACGTGACAGTGTCAGCTCTGTATAAAAGACAGTGGTTGACATGAGACAGCCGGCTACTCACCTTGTGCCTGTCCAGACGTCTCATAGGCCGTCAGGGGCTCTAAAGCGCCCGTTACCTCAGATGGCAGATATAGACGCCGACACGGATACTGACTCCAGTGTCGACGGTGAAGAGACAAATGTGACTTCCAGTAGGGCCACACGTTACATGATTGAAGCAATGAAAAATGTTTTATACATTTCTGATAATACGAGTACCACCAAAAAGGGGTATTATGTTCGGTGAGGAAAATCTACCTGTAGTTTTCCTAAATCTGAGAAATTAAATGAGGTGTGTGATGATGCGTGGGTTTCCCCCGATAACAACTGATAATTTCAAAAATTTTATTGGCATTATATCCTTTCCAGCCAGAGGTTAGGGTGCGTTGGGAAACACCCCCTAGGGTGGATAAAGCGCTCACATGCTTGTAAGGGCTCTACCCTCTCCTGAGATGGCCGCCCTTAAGGATCCTGCTGATAGAAAGCAGGAGGGTATCCTAAAATGTATTTACACACATACTGGTGTTATACTGCGACCAGCAATCGCCTCAGCCTGGATGTGCAGTGCTGGGTTGGCGTGGTCGGATTCCCTGACTGAAAATATTGATACCCTAGATAGGGACAGTATATTTTTGCCTATAGAGCATTTAAAAGATGCATTTCTATATATGCGTGATGCACAGCGGAATATTTGCCGACTGGCATCAAGTCTAAGTGCGTTGTCCATTTCTACCAGTAGAGGGTTATGGACACGACAGTGGTCAGGTGATGCGGATTTCAAACGGCATTTGGAAGTATTGCCTTATTAAGGGAGGAGTTATTTGGGGTCGGTCTTTCAGACCTGGTGGCCACGGCAACAGCTGGGAAATCCACGTTTGTACCCCAGGTCGCCTCTCAACATGAGAAGACGCCGTATTATCAGGCGCAGTCTTTTCATGGACAAGCGGGCAAAAGGTTCCTCATTTCTGCCCCGTGACAGAGGGAGAGGAAAAAGGCTGCAGAAATCAGCCAGTTCCCAGGAACAGAAACCCTCTCCCGCCTCTGCCAAGCCCTCAGTATGACGCTGGGGCTTTACAAGCAGAATCAGGCACGGTGGGGGGCCCGTCTCAATGAATTTCAGCGCGCAGTGGGCTCACTCGCAAGTAGAACCCTGGATCCTTCAGGTGATATCTCAGGGGTACAAATTGGAATTCGAGACGTCTCCCCCTCGCCGTTTCCTAAAGTCGGCTTTACCGAGGTCTCCTTCTGACAGGGAGACAATTTTGGAAGCCATTCACAAGCTGTATTCCCAGCAGGTGATAATCAAGGTACCCCTCCTGCAACAGGGAACGGGGTATTATTCCACACTGTTGTGGTACCGAAGCCGGACGGGCTCGGTGAGACCGATTCTAAATCTAAAATCTTTGAACACTTACATACAGAGGTTCAAATTCAAGATTGAGTCACTCAGAGCAGTGATTGCGAACCTGGAAGAAGGGGACTACATGATGTCTCGGGACATCAAGGATGCTTACCTTCATGTCCAAATTTACCCTTCTCACCAAGGGTACCTCAGGTTTATGGTACAGAACTGTCACTATCAGTTCAGACGCTGCCGTATGGATGGTCCACGGCACCCCGGGTCTTTACCAAGGTAATGGCCGAAATGATGATATTCCATCGAAGGAAGGGAATTTTAGTTATCCCTTACTTGGACGATTCCCTGATAAGGGTAAGATCCAGGGAACAGTTGGAGGTCGGTGTAGCACTATCTCAGGTAGTGTTGCGGCAGCACGATTGGATTCTCAATATTCCAAAATCGCAGCTGGTTCCGACGACTCGTCTTCTGTTCCTAGGGATGATCCTGGACACAGTCCAGAAAAAGGTGTTTCTCCCGGAGGAGAAAGCCAGGGAGTTATCCGAGCTAGTCAGGAACCTCCTAAAACCGAGCCAAGTCTCAGTGCATCAATGCACAAGGGTTCTGGGTAAAATGGTGGCTTCCTACGAAGCAATCCCATTCGGCAGATTCCACGCAAGAACTTTCCAGTGGGACCTGCTGGACAAATGGTCCAGGTCGCATCTTCAGATGCATCAGCGGATAACCCTGTCACCAAGAGCAAGGGTGTCCCTCCTGTGGTGGTTGCAGAGTGCTCATCTTCTAGAGGGCCGCAGATTCGGCATTCAGGACTGGGTCCTGGTGACCACGGATGCCAGCCTGCGAGGCTGGGGAGCAGTCACACAGGGAAGGAATTTCCAGGGCTTATGGTCAAGCCTGGAGACATCACTTCACATAAATATCCTGAAGCTAAGGGCCATTTACAATGCTCTAAGCTTACCCTCTGCTTCAAGGTCAGCCGGTGTTGATCCAGTAGGACAACATCACTGCAGTCACCCACGTAAACAGACAGGGTGGCACAAGAAGCAGGAGGGCAATGGCAGAAGCTGCAAGGATTCTTCGCTGGGCGGAAAATCATATGATAGCACTGTCAGCAATTCCGGGAGTGGACAACTGGGAAGCAGACTTCCTCAGCAGACACGACCTCCACCCGGGAGAGTGGGGACTTCACCCAGAAGTCTTCCACATGATTATAAACCGTTGGGAAAAACTCGACAGGTATTGCGCCAGGTCAAGGGACCCTCAGGCAATAGCTGTAGACGCTCTGGTAACACCGTGAGTGTACCAGTCAGTGTATATGTTCCCTCATCTGCCTCTCATACCCAAGGTACTGAGATTGATAAGATGGAGAGGAGTAAGCACTATATTCGTGGCTCCGGATTGGCCAAGAAGGACTTGGTAACCGGAACTTCAAAAGATGCTCACGGAGGATCCGTGGCCTCTACCTCTAAGAAGGGACCTGCTTCAGCAAGGACCCTGTCTGTTCCAAGACTTACCGCGACTGCGTTTGACGGCATGGCGGTTGAACGCCGGATCCTGAAGGAAAAAAGGCATTCCGGATGAGGTCATCCCTATCCTGATCAAAGCCAGGAAGGATGTAACCCCAAAACATTATCACCGCATTTGGCGAAAATATGTTGCGTGGTGCGAGGCCAGTAAGGCCCGACGGAGGAAATTCAACTGGGTCGATTCCTACATTTCCTGCAAACAGGAGTGTCTATGGGCCTGAAATTGGGGTCCATTAAGGTTCAAATTTCGGCCCTGTCAATTTTCTTCCAAAAAGAACTAGCTTCAGTCCCTGAGGTTCAGACGTTGTAAAAGGGGTACTGCATATACAGCCTCCTTTTGTGCCTCCAGTGGCACCTTGGGATCTCAATGTAGTTTTTGGGTTCCAAAAAGTCACATTGGTTTGAACCACTTAAATCTGTGGAGTTAAAATATCTCACATGGAAAGTGGTCATGCTGTTGGCCCTGGCCTGGGCCAGGCGCGTGTCAGAATTGACGGCTTTATCCTGTAAAAGCCCTTATCTGATTTTCCATTCGGACAGGGTGGAATTGAGGACTCGTCCTCAGTTTCTCCCTAAGGTGGTTTCAGCGTTTCACCTGAACCAACCTATTGTGGTGCCTGCGGCTACTAGGGACTTGGAGGACTCCAAGTTTGCTAGACGTTGTCAGGGCCCTGAAAATATATGTTTCCAGGACGGCTGGAGTCCGAAAATCTGACTCGCTGTTTATCCTGTATGCACCCAACAAGCTGGGTGCTCCTGCTTCTAAGCAGACTATTGCTCGTTGGATTTGTAGTACAATTCAGCTTGCACATTCTGTGGCAGGCCTGCCACAGCCAAAAATCTGTAATGCCCACTCCACAAGGAAGATGGGCTCATCTTGGGCGGCTGCCCGAGGGGTCTCTGCTTTACAACTTTGCCGAGCAGCTACTTGGTCAGGAGCAAATACGTTTGTAAAATTCTACAAAATTGATACCCTGGCTGAGGAGGACCTGGAGTTCTCTCAATTGGTGCTGCAGAGTCATCCGCACTCTCCCGCCCGTTTGGGAGCTTTGGTATAATCCCCATGGTCCTTTCGGAGTTCCCAGCATCCACTAGGACGTCAGAGAAAATAAGAATTTACTTACCGATAATTCTATTTCTCATAGTCCGTAGTGGATGCTGGGCGCCCATCCCAAGTGCGGATTGTCTGCAATACTTGTACATAGTTACAAAAATCGGGTTATTATTGTTGTGAGCCATCTTTTCAGAGGCTCCTCTGTTATCATGCTGTTAACTGGGTTCAGATCACAGGTTGTACGGTGTGATTGGTGTGGCTGGTATGAGTCTTACCCGGGATTCAAAATCCTTCCTTATTGTGTACGCTCGTCCGGGCACAGTATCCTAACTGAGGCTTGGAGGAGGGTCATGGGGGGAGGAGCCAGTGCACACCAGCTAGTCCTAAAGCTTTTACTTTTGTGCCCAGTCTCCTGCGGAGCCGCTATTCCCCATGGTCCTTTCGGAGTTCCCAGCATCCACTACGGACTATGAGAAATAGAATTATCGGTAAGTAAATTCTTATTTTAGTTGTGCCCAGTCTCCTGCGGAGCCGCTATTCCCCATGGTCCTTACGGAGTCCCAGCATTCACTACGGACTACGAGAAATAGATTTACCGGTGAGTAAAATCTTATTTTCTCGTAGTCCGTAGATGATGCTGGACGTGTGCCCAGCGCTTCGTTTTCCTGCGTTGTTTTTTATAGTTCATTTCTACCTGGTTCCTAGGTAAGTTCAGTGTTATTTACTGTTTCAGCTGTTGCTGAGTTGTTCCTGCATGTTGGCGGGATTTACATGTTGTGTGAGCTTGTATGAATCTCGCCACTATCTGTGTAATTCCTTCTCTCGAAATATGTCGTCTCCTCGGGCACAGTTTCTAGACTGTCTGGTAGGAGGGGCATAGAGGGAGGAGCCAGCCCACACTATTAAACTCTTAAAGTGCCAATGGCTCCTGGTGGACCCGTCTATACTCCATGGTACTGATATGGACCCCAGCATCCTCTACGGACTACGGGAAAAGGATTTACTGTTAGGTAACCAAAATCCTATTATCTGCCCGCCCCCCCTCCCCCCCCCCCCCCTGGAGTGCACATGGTTTTGCCCAGCTGCTAACAAATTTGTTGCTGCAATCAACTCTGAGTTACCCTCATAGTCCTTTTGTGCTAGAGGAAGAGGTTTTTGGCAATCAAGCCCGTGGAAACAGGCAGAGGCCCGTTCCCAGTCCACAGCCAGAAAACAGGACTCTAAACCAGCTGACAAGACCGTGGCATGACGGTCTCCCAGCTCACCTTGGGTCTCCTATGGTGGGTGCATGGTTGGAATAGTTTTGGGACACCTGGGCGAAAACCTCACCAGAAATTTGGATCAACAATATTATTTCCCAGGGATACAAAATAGATTTTCTGAACCGACCTCAGAGTCCGTTCTTTACGACTGGCCTTCCTCAAAGAGCGAGGACATTAGCCACGGCTATTCAAAAGTTACTTCAGGCAGTAGTAATTATGCCTGTCCCGACTCCTCAAAGAGGAACAGGATTTTATTCAAATCTTTTTGTGGTGCCAAAACTGGATGGGTAGGTCAGGCCAATCCTCAATTTAAAAAATGCTAAATCAATTCCTGGCAGTTTACAGATTCAAGATGGAATCCATAGTCAGTTATTGTGGGACTGGAACAACAGGAGTACATGGTGTTCATGGACATAAAAGATGCATACCTCCATGTTCCAATTTGGATCCCGCACCAATTCTATCTACGACGGTCTTCTCCAAGCGGCCCATCTTCTGCGAGATCGAGCCATTCAAGTGTAGTCGGACAATGTAACGACGGTAGCCTGCATAAACCAACAGGGCAGAACTAAGAGCAGAACTGCAATGTCAGAGGTAACAAGAATCTTCCTCTGGGCAGAAAGGCACGCGTTGGTGCTGTCAGCAATCTTAATTCCATGAGTAGACAACTGGGAAGCAGACTTCCTCAGCAGACACGATCTACATCCAGGAGGAGAATAGGGCCTCCATCCGGAGGTGTTCACAGAGGAGATCTTTGGGGTGTACCTCAGACATGATGGCCTCCCATCTCAACAAGAAGCTTTGGAGGTATTGTTCCAGGTCAAGGGACCCGCAAGCCTTGGCAGTGGACGCCCTGGTGCCTCAGTGGGTGTTCCAGTCTATGTACGTGTTTCCTCCACTTCCACTCATTCCAAGAGTTCTAAAACTCATAAAGAGAACAAGAGTTCAGGTAATCCTCATTGCTCCGGACTGGCCAAGAAGGGTTTGGTACGTGGATCTTCTGGGTCTTCTGCTGGAAGATCCGAGGCCTCTTCTTCTTTGGGAGGACCTGTTGCAACAGGGGCCATTCGCTTATCAAGACTTACTGCGGCTCCGTTTGACGGCATGGAGGTTGAACGCCAGATATTAGCTCGGAATGGCAGTCCGAATAAAGTAATTCCTACCCTGATACAGGCTAGGAAAAGAGTAACGTCTAAGCATTACCATCGCTTTTGGAAAAAATATGTATCTTGGTGTTAATCCAAGAAGTTTCCTACGGTGGAGTTTCAACTGGGACGGTTTCTCCTCTTCCTGCAAGCAGGTGTAGATATGGACTGAGGTTGGGATCCGTAAAGGTCCAGATTTCGGCCTTATCCATTTTCTTCCAGAAAAAATTGGCTGCTCTCACTGAGTTTCAGACTTTTTTGAAGGGAGTTCTGCACATCCAGCCTCCCTTTGTGCCACCTACGGCGCCCTGGGATCTTAACGTGGTGTTGCAGTTCCTCCAATCGGATTGGTTTGAGCCGCTACAGGAGGTTGAGGTCAAGTTTCTCACGTGGAAGGCTGTCACTTTGTTGGCCTTAGCTTCTGCTAGACGTGTGTCAGAGTTGGGAGCTGTGCCCCCACTTGATCTTTCATGATGATAGAGCGGAGCTCCGGACACGTCAGCAGTTCCTTCCAAAGGTTGTGTTGGCTTTTCATATCAACCAGCCTATTGTGGTTCCAGTTGCTACTAACTCCTCAATTTCATCAAAGTCCTTAGATGTTGTAAGGGCTCTGAAAATCTATGTGAAGAGGACTGCTCGTCACAGAAAATCGGACTCTGTCCTGTATGATCCCAAGAAAATTGGGTGTCCTGCTTCTAAGCAGACAATCTCTCGCTGGAACAGGTTCACTATTCAGCATGCATATTCTACGGCAGGATTGGCGTGTCCAAAATCTGTTAAGGCCCACTCTACTCGTAAGGTGGGTTCTTCATGGGCGGCTGCCCGGGGTGTCTCGGCTTTACAGATTTGCCGGGCAGCTACTTGGTCAGGGTCGAACACGTTTGCGAAGTTCTACAAGTTCGATACTTTGGCCTCTGAGGACCTGAAGTTTGGTCAATCGGTTCTGCAGGAGCCTCTGTTCTCTCACTCCCGTTCTGGGAGCTTTGGTACATCCCCATGGTACTAATGTGGACTCCAGCATCCTCTAAGACGTTAGAGAAAATAGGATTTTAATTACCTACCGTAAATCTTTTTCTCGTAGTCCATAGAGGATGCTGGGCGCCCGCCCGGGGCATCGTTATCCTGCAGTGATTTTTTGATTCAGTACTGCTTTATTCTTGGTTAAGTACTGTTTTGTTACTTGGTTGAGTAATATTGTTTCAGCCGTTGCTGATTTCTCTTACGTCCTAGAGGATGCTGGGGACTCCGTAAGGACCATGGGGAATAGACGGGCTCCGCAGGAGACATGGACACTAAAAAGAACTTTAGATATGGGTGTGCACTGGCTCCTCCCTCTATGCCCCTCCACCAGACCTCAGTTTGATACTGTGCCCAGAGGAGACTGGGTGCATTACAGGGAGCGCTCCTGAGTTTCTCTGAAAGAAAGAATTTTGTTAGGTTTTTTATTTTCAGGGAGCCCTGCTGGCATCAGGCTCCCTGCATCGTGGGACTGAGGAGAGAGAAGCAGACCTACTTAAATGCTAGGCTCGGCTTCTTAGGCTACTGGACACCATTAGCTCCAGAGGGAGTCGGAACGCAGGTCTCCCCTCGCAGTTCATCCCGGAGCCGCGCTGCCGTCCTCCTCACAGAGCCGGAAGATAGAAGCCGGGTGAGTATAAGAAGATAGAAGACTTCAAAGGCGGCAGAAGACTTCAGATCTTCACGGGGGTAACGCTGCTCCCTCATAAAACACACACGGCAGGCACTGATGGGCGCAGGGGCGGGCGCCCTGGGCAGCAATTTTACACCTCTAGGACTGGCAAGAATATATATATAGGCTGAGGGCTGTATATAGGTAACCCCCGTCAGTTTTTGAAGAAATCGAGCGGGACCGAAGCTGAGGGGGGTGGAGCTTGATCCCTCAGCACTAACCAGCGCCATTTTCTCCACAGCACACCGCTGAGAAGCTGGCTCCCCGGACTCTCCCCTGCTGAACACGGTGACCGAGGGTTTTAAAGAAGGAGAGGGGCACATAATTGGCGCAGTAGATATATATATATATATATATATATATATATAAAAAACGCTATTTCTATCTGGGAATTTTTTCCAGGGTCATTGGCGCTGGGTGTGTGCTGGTATACTCTCTCTGTCTCCTTGTGGGGGTACGGTCTCCAGATTAGAGATTTTCCTGAGTGTGTGGGGTGTCGGTACGCGTGTGTCGGCATGTCTGCAGCGGAAGGCTCTTCTAGGGAGGAGGTGGAGCAAATGAGTGTGGTGTCTCCGTCGGCAACGCCGACACCTGACTGGTTGGATATGTGTAACATTTTAAATGCAAATGTGAATTTATTGCACAAAAGGTTGGACAAAGCAGAGTCCAGGGAATGTACAGGGAGTGATAAAGCTGATTATCTTTACAGGAAAGAAAGCTATACCTTAAACACACCTTAAACCTTTAGCTGCTGTGGCCGCTATACTTAATTCACACTACGCACCTTTTATGCTTTTAGCGTAAAAGGGTTCCGTAGTGTACGGACTTTGCGTACACACGCCGCGCTGACGGTACAAAGTACTCGCAGCGCATACACACCCAGAGATACACTTAAAACCTTCTAATGCAATGCAATAAAAATAATACACTTTAAACCTTAGCAGGGCAATGAGCACACGACACCAATTGTGATTAACCGCTGGGTTCCGACACCACAGTGGATTATTTCTGAAAGGGGGTTTACAATACAAATTATACACTACAATACAAGACAATATATATAACAGAATAATGGCTACAGTCAATGTACATACGTGAGAATATTCGCGTGCGCTTCCTGGTGCAGTCCTCCGTCATCAAATAGATAACATTGTGAGTCTTGTGTCTGGCTGGGCTGCAGCAGGCTTTATTTATACAAGTCTTCCAAAAGCAATACAATGGATACTGTAATCTCTTTGTCCATTGGACACAGGGATGCACTTTTACAGTACAGGAGAGGTCATAGGTTGATTTGAAAAGGTAGGCGATGTCTTTCTCAACTTCTCTGGTGGGTGGTCTCCTCTGGATTCCCGCCGCATACATAATATACAGTAAATACAGTTTATATCTATATTCTGCTTCTGCACATAACTATCTGCAAGAACATGCGATCTTCCGCAGACCAACACCGGAATGTTACCCTTAAAATACCCTACAGCTGGATACCAAATACCACCTTATAACCTTAGTCTGTCCCCTCTTATCCTGTAAAGGTGAATCCCTTTGTACTGCAACCATTTAAACAGCTATAACTTTCTGATGTGGTGCAAGGAGACTATGTGTACATTGTGCACTATATGGATTAAATATGTAATGTGTTCTGATGGCCCTCCATGCGTACACAAATCCTGCCGTAAATACCCATACCACTCGCCGATGCGCTGGACCACGGGAGCGACCATATGCAAAGTGCGTACATGTGCACGCACTGCAGAACAAGTGCGCGCGCAGTGGGCATGTGTGTGCAGTTTATACGTGCTGTGTGTTCTTCAATATTTTTCGACTTTGACAGTCCACCCTTTGGCAGTCACCAATAACTGCCACTATCTAATCACTAAACAGAAAAATATCAATACAATATCTACAGACGATTGGATGGTCGGAGGAGAGTTGTAGATGGGAAATGTATGACCTAGTGGGATAGTAAAAAGCATGTATGGTTGAATCCATGTCTGAGGGGCATGTATCATCATGCCGTATATGTTCTAAATAAACTTTGAGGTATTGCGAAGTATACATTAAATCCTTCTTATCCCGTATTAAGGGTCTGTAAGTGGGCCGACAAACACTACCGAGCTCTTTTCGGCTTCTTGTTCCAACAAATGGGGTGCACATTTAGTTGATGATACATGGAGGGGGAACATATGTGAGTGCTAGTATATGTGGATATCACCTGTCGACTATGTGTGTCATTAACTGAAGGTTGTAGAGATGAAGATAAGACACATATCTAAAATACATTCACATAACATTTTCATAAACATTCTTGGGTAGGGCTGATGTCTTTTCCGGATGGATGTATCTTTGCTCGAGTGATGTGTTGCTCTTGAGATTCTACAAATCCATCCTCGCCCTCAGAACCCATTCCAGATCCTTTCTCGACCTCTCTGGGACCCTCACCGAAACAGACTGTCCTGGTCAACAACAGGATTAACAGGAAAACCCGGAACGCAGTCTCTTGGGGTAAGTCCATCTTGTTAAGGGTAGAGAAGGGAAACAAGAAGGGGGGAGAAAGAGAGGAAGAGAAGGAGGGTAGTGGGGGATGGAGGAAATAAAAAAAACTGGTGCGACAACCGCCTCTGGTCTTGTTCTCCGCGCTCAGGTGCCATCTCAACAGTACTGCCTCTCAATCTTCCCAGAACAGACACTCCAGTGATACGATGTTCTCTACACTCTGCTCTTTGTCACGGGTTCTCTCTGGGTCAGCGACCTTTCTGTAGGGAACATAAATCTTGCATTTCAATGTGTTTAACTGTTGTGTATTATCAGTTGTTTGAAGTGAACCATCTGTGGAAAGTGAAAAGAGAGGGGAAATAATAAAAAGAAAATTTGTCAGATTTGCGTTCACCATCAGGCTGTCACACCATCATGTATATCGGTATCTATGCACAGTCTCCCTTCACCAGTATTCCCATTCTCCACCCTTTGTGCATGACCAGGCACACTGATACTGGTGTCCCTATGCTGGTGAGATATACTGGGTTTGGGCAGAACTCTGAAAAGACCGAGTAGGCATGTGACGTTTGAACTGTAATCCTATCGGTGAACTTAATAGATGAAGAGGAAACTTTGAATACAAATCACAGAGTTTAGTAACAGATAAGTTGGTAGAGGCAAAGAAGATTTTACAAAGTTCGACATCTGAATTGGGCACTACGGGGAATGATTCCCTAATCGGTCTGTTCCCCTTAAAAAAAATTCTATGTGTGTTATATCTCTACTGGGACTATCCCAGCCATCAATCCAGTGTCTTGTCCATTCTAAGTTCATAGGGAACCCGGTATCTTTGAGATAATTTCCTCTACCTGTGATGGACATGCATCTAAAACAGTGAAATGCAACATTAGTCTTCGTGGGTATCTAACATATTTTGTGCTTCCTGGGTAGGAGCACGCTATATGTATACCATCTCTAACAAAACTCCTGTTAAGTTACTTAGAGGTCACTTCTGCTAGAGAGAGAAGCAGAAGTTTAGATGCCTCCTCCTAACCCCAGTAAGTTCTGTCAAAAGGGTAAAGTTGCATTTATTCTGTTCTTCCCATTAACCGAATCTGTGTTTTTCTATACTGTATCGTGATTCCTTACTATATGTCCCTTGATCCCGTCAATGTGTTTAATAACGTGGCTTGTTTTCTCTGTCTAGGGGTCTATATTGGCTATGTGTTCTACTATACCTACAATCTCTGGCAAAATGCCCTTCCTTCCTACAAATGTAGCATGTTCTCGGTCTTTTCCAAACAGCAGGGGTGTGGGGTTTAGGCTGATGAGACTTTGGTGTTAGAGCCTGTATACTTTCAATCCTCAGCCTCTCCTCCTGTTGTTTTCTACGCCTAACAATATTCTTGTGGTGTACAATTGCGCACTCTCTAAGGCAAGCTACTGTGACCCCTCTCCAATTAGGCAAAGATGTTTGTACTCTGTCCCTTACTGTCTTATCGAGTCCGTCCATTAGCACAGAGACAGCCACCTCCCTGTAATTCGTATCATTCCCTGTATCCGATACCCCCATGTATCTATCCATTATTTGCAGGGCCCGATGGAAATATTCAGATGTCATTTCATTTTCCCTCTGCTTTATGGAGAAAATTCTTCTCAACTTAACAGTTGTGGGGAAATACAACTCTAGTTGCCTGTTAATTTGCTCTAAGTTCTCCTGATTGTGTTTGTCAGTCATAAGACTATCCGACTCTAATCTACAATCAGTGATACATTTTTGGGTGTCAATATTAGGGGATAGGCACGCTTTCAAAAGTATCCGCCAGTGTTTGTTTGTCGGTTCATACGCATTACCCAGATCTCTGATAAATTTCTGACATCTAGCTAAATCCTTCCGAGGATCGGGGAATTCTGAAATGATTGATCGCAGCTCATCTCTGGGCCACGGGCAATACATTGCATTATTCCTGGTGAGGACTACTCCCTGACTATCGGTTCCCCCATTGGGAGTTACTGTTCCCAAGACAGGGTGTAATTCTACCATTCCGTTCCTGATTTGTTTACTGTGAGGTGTTGTTGTCTCTGTGCAATGAGCTTTCTCACACTTACCGGTAGCTGTGACCTCACTAGTTCTTTCATTGGGGAATATTGTTACTGCACTACCTGGTTGGACAGACCCCACCTGATTGTCCTGCAAAGTGACTGCTTGGAGGAGAGCTACAATTTGGCTGGATCCTTCATCTTCCTGTGACCTATAACCTGGAAAAGACTTCAAAACAGGATACATCTTGCAAAAATGAGGGTTAATACATTGTTTTTGCATACTACTATCGTTTACGGATATATCATTGACTGTAGCCATCTCTTCCCCTTCGACCTGTGTCGACACTGGTGTGTTTGTGTTCTCATTCCCACTAGGTTTTGAACCTGCTTTGCCAATTTGTTCTCTTTGCATATCCCCCTCCTGTTACCATAATTTTAAACAATCATTATGTCTAATCCTTTGTTTTCTGGATTTTTGAAGACATATTTTACTGCTTACATTCTGCAGTAACTCTGGTTCAAAGCTGCCCACCTTAGGGAATGGTTCCCTATCTTTGTCAGTCACACATTCCCATTCAGACAAAAAGTCTTCAATACTTTTTCCTTTAAACTCCGCTGACCCCATGGGCCGCGGCTCTACAACCTGAACCCTGGTTAAACGTCCCTTACTTGAGCAACTGGCTCCCATAATTGTGGGCCTTTTCCCACAAACACCAAAATACTCAATATAAGGTAACGGTGAAAGTTCTCAGAGCGCTCTTCACCCGCTCACCGCCCACATTGGCCAGTACTACCATACACTGTCGATAGCGAAGGCAATGTACCCAACTTAGGGCCCTATGTGACCTATATTTACTGGAAGTTTTTAGGAATAACTTACCCTTTCCAGTAAAGTATCAGCCGTTGGAGATTTTCCTGAGAGAGACCAGCGAAAACTCCCTATGCACTTTATTATACACAAATCACGCTTGCGTATGTTCTATACAGCGCTGATGATACCGCGATTTTATGGAAAAGCTCGTAAAAAGGATATCACGTTGCACTATATATCGCACCCACAAACGCGCGGTCCAATTGCACAGCGTATAGGTACTTGTTACTTATCTGCCGTACGACCACTGGAATCGATTTTCAGGCTACGAAACCTCAGCCGGAGCGTATAAAAAAAAACTATATGGGTCACAACACTTCACAATTCCCTACCACGCTCCTGTGTAAGTCTCCTCACGACTTACGTATTAAACCTTATATTAACGTGAGTCATCCTCCTCACGCCACCAAGTCTCCACTCACTTGATGTACCACACACCGAGATTCCAAATTCCGTGGTTCAAATTTCCACTCGCTCCTGCGTTCGCTCACACAATTACACTTTGGTTTTTCTGTACAGAAAATTATCATTCATTCAGACAAGCAGCTTTACTCTCAGAGGCAATACAGTAAATAAGGGTTTTATACTAAACTATGGAAGCTGGGTAATCTTGTATTATTGTAGCGTGGCTACTGTCTCACCTTTAAACTAAACAAACTATTGTGTCATTTGTACTTAGCGACCGTATTCTTACGCAATTTGCGTAAACACGCGACCATGCTTACGCCGCGTGTGCAGTTCCGTACTTTGTCCGAGACACGTGTACAAAACCGTACGTCCGCAATAGCACAAATCATACAATTTCTATAAATGTGAGCAATATTAACTATAATTGCTCACTTAACACGCCACACAGTTTCTTTTCTGTATAAACCTTTATAACTAGGCCAGACTGCGTTTGTGTTTTACACTTACTTCCTTAATATTTATATTATGAATCTAGTAATCTGAGTGTTATGGCAACAATGTGGGAGAGTATGCACAGGGTATGGGTGTACGCTTTTGTTGTGTACGCATTTAGCGCCAAAAATGAATTCACAGATTTTAAATAGCTTTTTACCGGCTTACTTTACGAGTTCTTACCAGCATCCCTACAAACCATACAGAGCAGACACCATCTAATCAGCAATTAAGTAGGGTTTTCAGTGTATCCACCGACCAAGAAAAGGATACGTAGGATACCTTCTGTCCACCCTTATGCTGATAGATTATGTCTGCTTGTGACCTGTTAAGCAGTAAAAATGTGGAAAATCGGACGATGCCCCCAATTGATAAAGCTGATTTTCTTTACAGGAATGAAAGCTATACCTTAAACACACCTTAAACCTTTAGCCGCTGTGGCCGCTATACTTAATTCACACTACGCACCTTTTACGCTATCAGCGTAAAAGGGTTCCGTAGTGTACGGACTTTGCGTACACATGCCGCGCTGACGGTACAAAGTACTCGCAGTGCATACACACCCAGAGATACACTTAAAACCTTCTACTGCAATGCAATAATAATAATAATATACTTTAAACCTTAGCAGGGCAATGAGCACATGACACCAATTGTGATTAACCGCTGGGTTCCACACCACAGGGTATTATTTCTGAAAGTGGGTTTACAATACAAATTATACACTACAATACAATACAAGACAATATATATAACAGAATAATGGCTACAATCAATGTACATACGTGAGAATATTCGCGTGCGCTTCCTGGTCCAGTCTTCCGTCATCAAATAGATAACGTTGTGAGTCTTGTGTCTGGCCGGGCTGCAGCAGGCTTTATTTATACAAGTCTTCCAAAAGCAATACAATGGATACTGTAATCCCTTTGTCCATTGGACACAGGGATGCACTTTTACAGTACAGGAGAGGTCATAGGTTGATTTGAAAAGGTAGGCGATGTCTTTCTCAACTTCTCTGGTGGGTGGTCTCCTCTGGATTCCCGCCGCATACATAATATACAGTAAATACAGTTTATATCTATATTCTGCTTCTGCACATAACTATCCGCAGGAACATGCGATCTTCCGCAGACCAACACCGGAATGTTACCCTTAAAATACCCTACAGCTGGATACCAAATACCACCTTATAACCTTAGTCTGTCCCCTCTTATCCTGTAAAGGTGAATCCCTTTGTTCTGCAACCATTTAAACAGCTATAACTTTCTGATGTGGTGCAAGGAGACTATGTGTACATTGTGCACTATTTGGATTAAATATGTAATGTGTTCTGATGGCCCTCCATGCGTACACAAACCCTGCCATAAATACCCATACCACGCGCCGATGCGCAGGACCGCGGGAGCGACCATACGCAAAGTGCGTACATGTGCATGCACTGCAGAACAAGTGCATGCGCAGTGGGCATGTGTGTGCAGTTTATACGTGCTGTGTGTTCTTCAATATTTTTCGACTTTGACAGGAGTCAAGCCCTGCCTTTCACTATGTCACAGGGACCTTCTGGGTCTCAAAAGCGCCCACTATCACAAGTCGTAGACACTGATACCGACACGGATTCTGACTCCAGTGTCGACTATGATGATGCGAAGTTTCAGCCAAAATTTACTAAAAGTATTCAGTATATGATTATTGCAATAAAAGACGTGTTGCATATCACAGATGACCCCTCTGTACCTGACACGAGGGTCCACATGTTTAAAGAAAAGAAGCCTGAGGTTACTTTTCCCCCTTCACATGAACTAAATGAGTTGTTTGAAAGGACTTGGGAAGCTCCAGACAAGAAACTGCAGATTCCCAAAAGGATTCTTATGGCGTATCCTTTCCCGGCTAAGGACAGGATACGGTGGGAATCCTCCCCAAGGGTGGACAAAGCGTTGACACGCTTATCCAAAAAGGTAGCGCTGCCATCTCAAGATACAGCAACCCTCAAGGATCCTGCTGATCGCAGGCAGGAGGCTACCTTGAAGTCAATTTACACACATACTGGTACATTACTCAGACCGGCGATAGCATCGGCTTGGGTTGTAGCGCTGTAGCAGCGTGGACAGATACCTTATCTGCTGATATTGATACGCTGGATAAGGAAACCATTTTATTGACCCTGGGTCATATTAAGGATGCTGTCCTATATATGAGAGATGCTCAGAGAGACGTTGGCCTGCTGGGTTCCAGAGCCAGCGCTATGGCGATTTCAGCTAGGCGAGCCCTATGGACCCGACAATGGACGGGTGATGCCGACTCGAAGAGGCATATGGAGGTTTTGCCTTACAAGGGTGAGGAATTGTTTGGGGAAGGTCTCACGGACCTGGTTTCCACAGCTACTGCAGGTAAATCAACTTTTTTGCCTTATGTTTCCTCACAGCCTAAGAAAGCGCCACATTATCAGATGCAGTCCTTTCGGTCGCATAAAACCAAGAGAGTCCTTTCTTGCCAGAGGTAAGGGCAGGGGAAAAAGCTGCCAACTACAGCTAGTTCCCAGGAGCAGAAGTCCTCCCCGGCTTCTACAAAATCCACCGCATGACGCTGGGGCTCCGCTGAGGGAGTCCGCCCCAGTGGGGGCACGTCTTCGACTTTTCAGCCACGTCTGGGTTCAATCACAGGTGGATCCCTGGGCAATAGACATTGTTTTCCAGGGTTTAGAAGCTGGAATTCGAAGAAGTGCCTCCTCGCCGGTTTTTCAAATCGGCCCTACCGGCTTCTTCCCCAGAGAGGGAGGTAGTTTTACATGCAATTCAGAAACTGTGGGGTACATTTACTAAGATTCGTATTTTCCAAATTCATGTCCAAGTTCAATCACGAATGACATCGACAGTGTAAAATTGCAACTTTTTGAATTGATTACGATGGATTTACTAAGCTGTCGTATTCGGGTTTTTCTTTTGTTCCGATGTCGATGTCATTCGTGGTTTTTTACCTATTTTTACGGCAGTGATTAGCAAAACACTGCCGACTTTTTTTACAATCAATCTCGGCCGGATCTGTGTGTGATCCGTGCTGGGGTTTATTTATTTATTTTTTTTAATTAAACACTGTAAAATAATTAAAAAAAATGCGTGGGGTCCCCCCTCCTAAGCATAACCAGCCTCGGGCTCTTTGAGCCGATCCTGGTTGCAAAAATATGGGGGAAAAAATGACAGGGGTTCCCCCATATTTAAGCAACCAGCATCGGGCTCTGCGCCTGGTCCTGGTCCCAAAAATACGGGGGACAAAAAGAGTAGGGGTCCCCCGTATTTTTAAAACCAGCACCGGGCTCCACTAGCTGGACAGATAATGCCACAGCCGGGGGTCACTTTTATATAGTGCCCTGCGGCCGTGGCATCAAAAATCCAACTAGTCACCCCTGGCCGGGGTACCCTGGGGGAGTGGGGACCCCTTCAATCAAGGGGTCCCCCCCCCCCAGCCACCCAAGGGCCAGGGGTGAAGCCCGAGGCTGTCCCCACCCATCCAATGGGCTGCGGATGGGGAGGCTGATAGCCTTTGTTGTAAAAGAAAAGATATTGTTTTTAGTAGCAGTACTACAAGGCCCAGCAAGCCTCCCCCGCATGCTGGTACTTGGAGAACCACAAGTACCAGCATGCGACGGAAAAACGGGCCCGCTGGTACCTGTAGTACTACTACTAAAAAAATACCCAAAAAAAGACAAGACACACACACCGTGAAAGTATAATTTTATTACATACATACACACATACATACATACATACTTACCTTAAGTTCCCATGCAGGTCGGTCCTCTTCTCCAGTAGAATCCAAGGGGTACCTGTTGAAGAAATTATACTCACGAGATCCAGGGGTCCAGGCTCCTCGGGAAATCCAGGGGTAATCCACGTACTTGCATAAAATAAGAAAACGGAAAGCCGAGCCACGAACTGAAAGGGGCCCCATGTTTTCACATGGGACTCCTTTCCACGAATGCCAGAAACCCACTCTGACTGATGTCTAAGTGGGTTTCTTCAGCCAATCAGGGAGCGCCACGTTGTAGCACTCTCCTGATCAGCTGTGTGGTCCTGTCCTCACTGACAGGCAGCACACGGCAGTGTTACAATGTAGCGCCTATGCGCTCCATTGTAACCAATGCTGGGAACTTTCTGCTCAGCGGTGACGTCACTTTAGGTCAACCGCAGGGCAGAAAGTTCCCATCATTGGTTACAATGGAGCGCATAGGCGCTACATTGTAACACTGCCGTGTGCTGCCTGTCAGTGAGGACAGGACCACACAGCTGATCAGGAGAGTGCTACAACGTGGCGCTCCCTGATTGGCTGAAGAAACCCACTTAGACATCAGTCAGAGTGGGTTTCTGGCATTCGTGGAAAGGAGTCCCATGTGAAAACATGGGGCCCCTTTCAGTTCGTGGCTCGGCTTTCCGTTTTCTTATTTTATGCAAGTACGTGGATTACCCCTGGATTTCCCGAGGAGCCTGGACCCCTGGATCTCGTGAGTATAATTTCTTCAACAGGTACCCCTTGGATTCTACTGGAGAAGAGGACCGACCTGCGTGGGAACTTAAGGTAAGTATGTATGTATGTGTGTATGTATGTAATAAAATTATACTTTCACGGTGTGTGTGTCTTGTCTTTTTTTGGGTATTTTTTTAGTAGTAGTACTACAGGTACCAGCGGGCCCGTTTTTCCGTCGCATGCTGGTACTTGTGGTTCTCCAAGTACCAGCATGCGGGGGAGGCTTGCTGGGCCTTGTAGTAATGCTACTAAAAACAATATCTTTTCTTTTACAACAAAGGCTATCAGCCTCCCCATCCGCAGCCCATTGGATGGGGGGGGACAGCCTCGGGCTTCACCCCTGGCCCTTGGGTGGCTGGGGGGGGGACCCCTTGATTGAAGGGGTCCCCACTCCCCCAGGGTACCCCGGCCAGGGGTGACTAGTTGGATTTTTGATGCCACGGCCGCAGGGCACTATATAAAAGTGACCCCCGGCTGTGGCATTATCTGTCCAGCTAGTGGAGCCCGGTGCTGGTTTTAAAAATACGGGGGACCCCTACTCTTTTTGTCCCCCGTATTTTTGGGACCAGGACCAGGCGCAGAGCCCGATGCTGGTTGCTTAAATATGGGGGAACCCCTGTCATTTTTTCCCCCATATTTTTGCAACCAGGATCGGCTCAAAGAGCCCGAGGCTGGTTATGCTTAGGAGGGGGGACCCCACGCAATTTTTTTTGATCAAATAAGCACTTTCCCACCCCTTCCCACTGATATACATGCACGGATCTCATGGATCCGTGCATGCCTATCCAATCACGAATAAAAAAAAAAGGTCTGGTTTTTTTTAGCACTTTTTTACGAGTTGTAATTTTTCACGGCAGTGTTTGTTTGTTTTTTGCTTTGCACTTCTTAGTAAATGACCGAGATTCATACTTAAACAGCCGCGTTTTGACCGATGGTGTATTCATTCGTAATTTTTTACCTGAACTTGCAAAAAATTACGAATGCCCTCATCACTGCCGTGATTAGTGCTTAGTAAATTACCGAGATGACACTTTGATGAAAAAACGGCATCTCGGTCAAAATCGGGAGCTTAGTAAATTTCCCCCTGTGTCTTCAACAAGTGGTGGTCAAAGTTCCCCTGCTGCAGCAGGGGATGGGGTACTACTAAACCCTGTTTGTGGTTCCGAAACCGGATGGTTCGGTCAGACCCATTCTGAATTTAAAATCCTTAAACCTATACTTAAAAAGGTTCAAGTTCAAGATGGAATCGCTCAGAGCGGTCATCGCCAGCCTGGAGGGGGGGATTATATGGTTTCCCTGGACATAAAGGATGCATACCTTCATGTCCCCATATATCCTCCTCATCAGGCGTACCTGAGATTTGCTGGACACAATTGTCATTACCAATTTCAGACATTGCCGTTTGGGCTTTCCACAGCCCTGAGGATTTTCACCAAGGTGATGACGGAAATGATGGTGCTCCTGCGCAAGCAGGGAGTCACAATTATCCCGTACTTGGACGATCTCCTAATAAAAGCGAGATCAAGAGAGCAGTTGCTGAACATCGTATCACTCTCCCTGAGGGTGTTGCAGTAGCACGGCTGGATTCTCAATCTCCCGAAGTCACAGTTGGTTCCAACGACATGTTTACCTTTCTTAGGCATGATTCTGGATACAGACCAGAAAAGGGTTTTTCTTCCGATAGAAAAGGCCCAAGAACTCCTGAACTTGGTCAGGGACCTCTTGAAGCCAAAAAGGGTGTCGGTGCATTACTGCACTCGAGTTCTGGGAAAGATGGTGGCGTCTTACGAGGCCATTCCATTCGGCAGGTTCCATGCGAGGACTTTTCAGTGGGACCTTCTGGACAAGTGGTCCGGGTCACATCTACAGATTCATCAGATGATCAGCCTGTGCCCCAGGGCCAGGGTGTCTCTCCTGTGGTGGCTGCAGAGTGCTCACCTTCTAGAGGGTCGCAGGTTCGGCATTCAGGACTGGGTTCTGGTAACCACGGACGCGAGCCTCCGAGGATGGGGAGCAGTCACACAGGGAAGAAACTTTCAGGATCTATGGTCAAGCCAGGAGGCTTGTCTACACATCAACGTACTGGAATTAAGGGCCATATACAACGGCCTTCGTCTACCGGTTCTGATTCAGTCAGACAACATCACCACAGTGGCTCATGTAAACCGTCAAGGCGGAACAAAGAGCAGGATTCTTCGCTGGGCGGAAAATCATGTAAGTGCTCTGACAGCAGTCTTCATCCTGGGAGTGGACAACTGGGAAGCGGACTTCCTCAGCAGAGACGATCTACATCCAGGAGAGTGGGGACTTCATCAGGAAGTCTTCGCAGAGATTGCAAGTCAGTGGGGACTGCTTCAAATAGACATGATGGCATCACGCCTCAACAAGAAACTTCCGAGGTATTGCGCCAGGTCAAGGGAGCCTCAGGCGGTAGCAGTGGACGCCCTGGTGACACCGTGGGTGTTCCAGTCGGTCTATGTGTTTCCTCCTCTTCAAGATATTGAGAATCATAAGACGAAGAGGAGTACAGACAATTCTCATTGTTCCAGATTGGCCTCGAAGGGCCTGGTATCCGGATCTGCAGGAAATGCTCACAGAAGATCCGTGGTCTCTTCCTCTCAGAGAGGACCTGTTGCAACAAGGGCCCTGTCTGTTCCAGGACTTACCGCGGCTACGTTTGACGGCATGGCGGTTGAATGCCGGATCCTAGCGGAAAAGGGCATTCCGGAAGAGGTCATTCCTACTCTGATAAAGGCTAGGAAGAACGTGACAGCAAAACATTATCACCGTATATGGAGGAAGTATGTGTCTTCGTGTGAGTCCAGGAATGCTCCTCCGGAAGAATTCCATCTGGGCCGTTTCCTTCATTTCCTACAAACTGGAGTGAATTTGGGCCTAAAATTAGGCTCCATTAAGGTTTAGATTTCGGCCCTATCCAGTTTCTTCCATAAGGAATTGGCTTCTCTCCCAGAAGTCCAGACCTTTGTGAAGGGAGTGCTGCATATCCAGCCTCCTTTTGTGCCTCCAGTGGCACCATGGGACCTTAACGTGGTGTTAAGGTTCCTTAAGTCTTACTGGTTTGAGCCTCTTCAAATGGTGGAATTAAAGTATCTCACTTGGAAAGTGGTCATGTTGTTGGACTTGGCATCGGCAAGACGAGTGTCTGCGTTGGCGGCTTTGTCTCACAAAAGCCCCTATCTGATTTTCCATGTGGATAGAGCGGAGTTGCGGACTCGTCCTCAATTTTTGCCTAAGGTGGTTTCATCTTTTCATACGAACCAACCTAATGTAGTGCCTGTGGCTACGGGGGACTTGGACGATTCCGAGTCCCTTGATGTGGTCAGGGCATTGAAAATTTATGTGGCCAGAACGGCTCGGGTGAGGAAAACAGAGGCACTGTTTGTCCTGTATGCAGCCAACAAGGTTGGCGCTCCTGCTTCTAAGCAGACTTTTGCTTGCTGGATCTGTAACACGATTCAGCAGGCTCATTCTACAGCTGGATTGCCGTTACCAAATTCAGTAAAGGCCCATTCCACTAGGAAGGTGGGCTCTTCTTGGGCGGCTGCCCAAGGTGTCTCGGCATTACAGTTTTGCCGAGCGGCGACTTGGTCGGGTTCAAACACCTTTGAAAAGTTCAACAAGTTTGATACCCTGGCTGATGAGGACCTCATGTTTGCTCAATTGGTGCTGCAGAGTCATCCGCACTCTCCCGCCCGTTTTGGAGCTTTGGTATAATCCCCATGGTCCTTACGGAGTCCCCAGCATCCTCTAGGACGTAAGAGAAAATAAGATTTTAAACCTACCGGTACATCTTTTTCTCCTAGACCTTAGAGGATGCTGGGCGCCCGTCCCAGTGCGGACTAAATTCTGCAAGACTTGTATATAGTTTTTTGCTTACATAAGGGTTATGTTACAGTTTTGATCAGTCTCGGGCTGATGTTGTTTTGTTTCATACTGTTAACTGGTTCGTATATTCCATGTTATATGGTGTGGGCTGGTATGAATCTTGCCCTTAGATTAACAAAAATCCTTTCCTCATACTGTCCGTCTCCTCTGGGCAGTTTCTCTAACTGAGGTCTGGAGGAGGGGCATAGAGGGAGGAGCCAGTGCACACCCATATCTAAAGTTATTTTTAGTGCCCATGTCTCCTGCGGAGCCCGTCTATTCCCCATGGTCCTTACGGAATCCCCAGCATCCTCTACGGACTAGGAGAAAAAGTAGGTTTAAAATCTTATTTTTTCAAACTGGGTAGCTTGGTTTGCCTTGTATGTGTGATCTTTTGTGAATCTTGCCACTATCTGTGTATAATCCTTCTCTCGAAGATGTCCATCTCCTCGGGAAACAGTTTCTAGACTGAAGGTTCTATTTACTATGCCTTGGATGGAGATAAAGTACCAGCCAATTGGCTCCTAACTGCTATGCCACAGGCTGCGTTTGAAAAATGACAGTTAGTAGCCCATTGGCTGGTACTTTATCTCCAGCGACTTTATCTCCATCCAATGCTCAGTAAATAGACACCTGAGTCTGGTAGGAGGGGCATAGAGGGAGGAGCCAGCCACACTTTCAAACTCTTAAAGTGCCAATTGCTCCTGGTGGACCCGTCTATACCACATGGTACTAATGTGGACCACAGCATCCTCTACGGACTACGAGAAAAGGATTTACCGGTAGGTAATGATAATCCTAGTTTCCGGTTGTTACTATTCACCTATGGTGAAAGAATGAGTTTCCGGCAGCGGTTCCACATTCTTGTTTCATTTTATGTTTTTGTTGGCAGCGCCGTACAAAGGACCGTACAGGGAGACAAAACTTAGCATTACAGTAAATAAATAACAGAAATAGAGTACAGGTAACATAGAGCACCACAATTCTCAAGACATAATACAGCTAAGATGTAAGTATTGAGGGAGTGATCATTGTACTACTAGGGGCTGGTGGCCACAGATGGAGATGAGCCTTTACTAGCAGGAGAGAAAGCGGGTAAAGATGGTCATTGAGTAGGGGAGAGCTGCGAGTGAAATGAGGGCTTAGATAACAAGAGGAAAGAGGGCCCTGCTCTGAAGAGCTAACAATCTAGTGGGGAGGGGCGACAGACATATGACAAGAGGTGCAAGCAAACGGGAGGTAGCCTGATGGCGGTATGCAAGCAAAGCAGAAATGTTCACGGCATGAGGCAGGGGGATGGAGGAGCGGCCTCAGGACTGCATTATGCATCGGGAGGGTATGTTTTGATGAATAGGTGGGTTTTTAGTGCCCGTTTGAAGCTTTGCATGGTCGGGGAGAGTCTAATGGAGCGGGGGAGTACGTTCCACTTAAGGGGTGCAGCACGGGCATAGTCTTGAACACGAGCATGGGAAGCAGTGACCAGGGCGGTGGAGAGGCGATGGTCATTGGTCGACCGTAGGGAGCGGGAGGGAGTATGAAGGGACAGGAGGTTGGAGATGTAGGGAGCAGTGGAATTAGAGATGGCCTTGTATGTGAGGGTGAGTATATTGGATACCAATTACCAATTAGGCAGATACATTGTCTATGATGTGAAAGAGACTTTTCATTTTTATCTTTATTTTTATTTGTGAGCTTTTATCTATGTGAATGTATTTATTGTATAAATATGTGGTAATGGCATTTAAAGGGTATTAACTCTTTGTAGAACTAGCTAGGAAGTCTTTCAGGAGTTACTAGTTTTATGGATAATAAAAATTCCTTTAAATTCTAAGTTTGTCAGCGCATTCTATTCCATTTTTATTTTTTGCTATTGTAACTGTTACAGTAGATGAAAAGGATATAGTTGTATCGATTTGTGCTGATGTAATTTTAACTATTCAAATAGGGGATTAAGGGGGACATTTACTAAGCAGTGATAAGAGCGGAGAAGTGAGCAGGTGGAGAAGTTGCCCATGACATTCTGATACGCTTAAGAACAGAATTGATATATCATTTATCTATTGTTGCTCTCTGATAGTAAGTAATATTGGCCACATCAAATTAATTCTAAATAGATTCAGACAGTAATCAGTATCACTGTCAAATGACAGGCAACAATGTAAATACAGCGCCATACTTTGTTGCAGTAACATATGAGATACATTCCAACATGGGAGAATAATAGCAAATACACGACCAGTGGTTAAGCTTTTTATTATCGCATTTTTTTATTTTTTCACTTGCACATATTTTGCTAGCTATTATCCATACATAATAAAAGTTATATTTTAACTCATTAGTGGTCATCTACCAAAAAGGATGACTTGAAGTAATTATACTATTAATATATTAGTCTCTGTGTGTGCCCTTTTATGGGATTCTTCCCTCTTCTTTTTGACTGTATACTATACTATATTCTAGGAGCACATCCCGATTAACAAATTGTGATTTATATAATTAAGTAAATGGGAAAAGGACTTATGTACGCAATTGATTTCAAGATAATGACATTGAATGTCTGTGCAACCCTTTCTACAGAGGATGGGAAGCTGTACTGGACAACCATTAGTTTCAGGGAAGATGGACGCCGCAGGAGAGCAATCTTCCAATAAATGTACTGAAACTAAGAGCCATTTACAATGCACTTCTAGCAGAAGACCTAGTATGGGCTGAACATGTGAGAGTGCAGTCAGACAATGTGATGGCGACTGCATACATAAACTGCTAAGGAGGAACAAAAAGCCGCATGGCGTTAAAAGAAGCCACAAAGATTCTATCTTGGCCAGAACGACGTAACGTAATCCTGTCGGAAATCTTCATTCCAGGAGTGGACAATTGGGAAGCAGACTACGTCAGCCATCAGGATATGCACCAGGGGAGTGGTGTCTACACCCCCAGGTATTCGAGGCAGTAGTATGGAGGTGGGGTCTACCGCAGATAGACCTAATGGCCTCTCAGATCAACCATCAGCTGCCAAGATATGTGGCCTGGACGTGGGATCCAGCGGCGGAGGCGGACGTGCTGGTGATTCCCTGGACATACAAACTAGTGTACATCTTCCCGCCGTTTCCCCTTTTGCCAAGAGTGTTAAAAAAATGTCCTGTGGGAAAGAACGTGAGTGATTTTAATTGCTCCAGATTGCCCTTGCAGAAGTTGGTACTCAGACCTAAGGGGACTCCTGGCTGAAGACCCTTGGAAACTGCCTCAGAGGTAGGACCTGTTGTCTCAAGGCCCATTCCTTCACCCAGATCTGAACCGTTTGATGGCATGGTTCTTGAAACCAGGATACTAAGAGACAGAGGTATCCCAAAACTGGCCATTTCTACCGTGTTAGCTGCAAGGAAGCCAGTCACTGCAGCACATTACTATATAATCTGGAAGAAGTACATGGACTGGTGCCAGTCTAAGGGTTTGAATCCCAGAGAATTCCACCTTACTAGGCTTTTGAGATTTCTCCAAAATGGTTTGGTTGGTGGTTTGAGATTGGGATCCTTGAAGGTCCAGGTCTCAGCACTCTCGATCCTTTTTCAGCAATGTCTGGCGTCCTTGCAGGAGGTTCAGACATTTTTCCAAGGTGTGTTGAGAATACAACCACCCTTTCATCCTCCCACGGCCCTGTGGGATCTAAATTTGGTGTTAGAGTTTTTGAAATTGGCAGTCTTCGAGCATTTGAAAAAGGCAGATCTGAAGTACTTGAGCTGTAAAGTAGCCCTGCTCCTGGCTTTAGCATCAGTGAGGAGGGTCTCAGAGTTAGGGGCACTGTTGTGTAGAAGTCCTTTCTTAGATTTCATGAAGACAGAACGGAGCTCCAAGCAAAAGCGGCCTTCTTACCTAAGGTGGTTTCCGGTTTCCACATAAACCAACCGATTGTGGTCCCCTCCTTCCACGGATCGGCAGAAGGGGACTTAGCCTTGGATGTGGTCAAAGCCTTATGGATATATGTACAGGCTACAAACCCCCACCCACCCCTACTTGAATGTCTTCTAGGATGCAATGCTTCCACTCTGTAAAGTTTTCTTCCAAATCCATCCAGTGGAAGGCCAAAAACAAGATCCCTTGGTTAAACTACTGTCTGGTGCATTCTGCCGTGAGATCTAACCAGGACCCTAACTCCCCGAAAACGTGGCCAGGATCCAGTTGGACCACCTGGTGTTGCTTTCAACCCAATTGGTGCAGGAGTGTTCAAATTTATAACTGGACAGACAAACAACCCATTATATATGAATTTTATATATGACCCTGTCCCAGAAAGGGGTGGATTTCTCCGGCAAGGTCCACAGGTTATCCACAGGATAACACTGGGATATGATGACACGACAGTGGATTTGCACAAATCGGTCAAAGCTTTCATCCTCCCAGCATTCAACAGGCCCATCCATATATCCTCACCTCATGGCTCAGGCAAATCAGTTTTTTGTTTGGTGAGGCAGGAGCCAGACCATGGTTAAGAGGGCTACTGGTTTTTAGCAGCCATAAGCTTTTTTATTTTATTTTTATAGTCTTACTATTTTTTTGAGCGATCTTTCTAAAAAGATCTTATACGTCTTATACGTTCCTTGGAAAGAGTCGCTCGAACAACTTCCTGCCGGTTCGCAACAATACTTACCCATGAGTACAGTGCTGTTTAAGTGGCTGCCTCTGTCGGATGTACTAGCAAGTCCAGCAGACGTTACCAGGCTGTGGCCCAGAGCACCGGGAGTAGGTAAGGCATTGGTTTCCGCTTAGAGGGAAAACATGGACACAGCCGCACTGTTTTGGGAGGAGACTACCAAACAGCCACTGATGCTGCTGCCACCTAGGGTACACCAGTGCTAGGCCCTAGGGATCATAGGCTCCAGGGGTAGCATGAGGCTGCAATCCCTAGGGTTGATGTCAGCAGTGGGGAGTCAGATGCGCCCTTGGTAATCCCATCTTCCTGGTTCATGACCAGTTTCCTCCGAGTCTCCCACCATGAACTGAGTTCCTGCTTCCATCTCAGACGCTGTGTATCTAAAAGGACCCAGTCGTAGCATAGGCGGCTGTGTGACTGGTGCATCAGTGTTCACTTGGGCATCTGTGTTCACTGTAGGTTCATGGGGTGAGTGTGTACACTATTAGCATCTGGATCCTTGCTAGTGTATTGATCAATCCTGGAAGCAGGGTGAAGTCTCCCTGTATCCCACTCTTCTGAGCTGGGTAATATAGCACTAAGTCTCTATCTAGTTTTGAGTACAAATAGTTGGTTAAGTGCCTGATGCATATGATTCTGATAACTATTGCTGCTGTTTTCTTTTGCTGTGTGACTGAATACAGTTAAACTCTTATATAAGGTAATGCAGTAATATGTTTCTCCTACATACTTGAAATGTATTTGTAGTTGATTATGTGCTCATATTGCTAATTATACTAATGTATATCCAGTGACTGCTAGTGTGATTGCTGACTATAATTCTGTCAGTTTTCTGTGAATTAAGATCCTCAATGCTGGTGCAAAGCAGGGTAGGGTCGTATTGTGTGTCACTTTAACAAATTTTCAAGTGATTACAATCACAAATTGTGTAGTAACACTGTACAGGAATGTGATTTATTTATCATGTTTAAGAGCGGCAAGGGTAAGGAAAATACACTTTCCAAAGCAGCAACAACACTCATTTCATGTTTTTCTTGTGAAGCTGGGTAAACCTCTCAGGATCTGGTTCAAAAGTGATTATGTGCAAATTGTTTTAGCTGTCACCAAAGCCTCATAAAATAATCCGAGGCAAGCACAGGTTCTAGTTGAACCTCCATGTGCTACCTTTTGCACAGACCTTAGCAAGTATAGCTGGTGGATAATACCAGCTCCTATACCCGGGATAGGTATAATACCCTATTAACCCTTACATGCAACATTCCTCCTGGGGTTATATCCACCACAGGGAAATGGCAGCATCTCAACAAAAGCAGGCTGAAAGTAAATCACATAGACATGATACAACATCTTCACAGTTTACGCATGTTTCAGATGAGGGCTCATAAAGAGACGAGGAGGAAGGCCTCAGCTCAGTGGATAAACCTGAGCTAGTTAGTGCTATGAAAGCCATTAAATCCTTAGAAGAGGCAGCAGAGCCTTGGTTAAAAACTAAGCCACCTGTGTTTAAACATCCCAAAACAGTTAGGACTAAGTTTCCTGGGTCAGATCAGCTGATCAGCCCGTCTTCAGTGGGAAATTATGCAAGAGGCTTAGGTTACGCCCAGTAAGAAGTTAGAATTCCAAGGAAATGGAATTCCAATTATACTCTTCTGGCTGGGGACAGTTTAATAAAGGGAAGTGGCTCCCAAAGTAGATATGCATGTCATTAGATTGGTGCAAAAATTTACATTACTTCTGCCTTCAACATCAATAAATAAGTCGATGGTTTTTGATAAACAATTTTTTCCTTGTCTTGGGCAACCATATGACCAACCATGGCTTCAGCCTGGATGGCATAAGCAGTGGCAGCCTGTGCAGATACATTGGAGGAGGACCTTTCAGTAGCATCTAGAGAGCAAAAATCCCATATTGCACATATTAAACAGGTGACAACGTTTACAGAAGCGGCCTTGGATATGGGTACAATTGTCTCTCAGGCATCAGCTTCACCAGTATGAAAGAAACTAAAAGGTTTGTTGGCGCTGTGCAGGGCAGTGTAGATTGACACCTGTGGATCAGCAACCACCAGGTGAGGGGGCAGCCAACCTCCTAAAAAAAACACTAGTGAATTAATAAATACCAGGTAGGCGCTCAGAACCACAGAGACAACTTTAATAAAAACACATATTTAGTAGCATATAATATCATATAATATAGTACAACAATGAAAAAAGGTAAAAATGAATCTCATATGAACTGAATGACATAAGTGTATGATAGCTCTATAAATAAACAGATTGCATAAAACTAGGGATTCCCTGGAAGTCCCTAAGGGCTAAGCAATAAGTACATATATTTATTATAGTTACCACTATTGCTGGTATTAGTGGAGACTCTCAAGATAGTTCATTCAGTCTCTGACACCTAAAACCATATACAAAACATGAAAAAGACAAAACCAGTAATAAAAAAAAATGAAAATTTCAGTTAAAAAATGAAAAGCCATTATAAAAGGGAAAAGTCCTAAAAAAAAATGTCAGTCATCCAGCACTGCCTCCCAAACAACAACCATGGGGCCAGAATAAATAATACTCTAAAATGAATGTAAAACCAACAATTAGCAAAGACAGAATAAAAGTATACACTAAAATTAATGCAAAACCAAGAAAAAGAAAAAAAAAGTATAAAAATTAAAATACCAGTAAAAGATTAAAAGCCATTGATAAAAGTTCAGTCATCCAACACTGCCTTCCCATCAACAATTAGGGAGGCCAGAATAAAAATATACACTAAAATTAATGTAAAATTATAAAAAAAGACAAAACCAATATAAAAATAAAAATACCAGTAAAAAATATGAAAAGCGATTAAAAAGGGAAAAAAGTCATTGAAAAAAGTTCAGTCATCCAGCACTGCCTCCCAAACATCAATTAGGGAGGACAGAATAAAAATATACACTAAAATGAATGTAAAACCATGAAAATAGAAAAAAACAGTAAAAAAAATGAAAATACCAGTAAAAAAATGAAAAGCCATTAAAAAAGGAAAAAGTCATTGAAAAAGGTCAATCATCTAGCACTGCATCCCAAACAACAATTAGGTAGGACAGTATAAAATATACACTAGAAAAATGAAGAAAAAAAAACTTCAAAGACAAAACAAGTAAAAAAAATACCAGTAAAAAAATTAAAACCCATTAAAAAGTAAAAAAAAACATTAAAAAACGAAACAGACATTGCCTACCAAACAACATTTAGGAAGGACAGAATAAAATATACACTAAAATGAATGTAAAACCATGAAAATAGAAAAAAAACAGTAAAAAAAAATAAAAATACCAGTAAAAAAATAAAAAGCCATTAAAAAAAAGGAAAAATATTTTGAAATAAGAATCAGGAACCCATCAGTGACTCCCAAACAACAATTATGGTGGCCAGAATAAAAGTATATACTAAAATTAATGCAAAACCAGTATAAAGATGAAAATAACAGTAAAAAATGAAAAGCCATTAAAAAAGGAAACTGCCATTGGAAAAAAATTAAGTCATCCAGCACTGCCTCCCAAACAACAATTAGGAAGTCCAGAATAAAAATATACACTGAATGTAAAAATATAACAAAAAACAAAACCTGATAAAAATGAAAATACCAGTAAAAAAAATGAAAAGCCATTAAAAATGGAAATATCATTTGAAAAAAGGATCAGGATAATATCACTACCTCCCAAACAATTAGGGAGGCCAGAATAGAAGTACACATTAAAATAAATGCAAAACCAAGAAAAAACACAAATCCAGTAAAAAAATTAAATTACCAGTAAAAAAATGAACCAATAAAAAAGGAAAAAATGCCATTGAAAAAAGAAACAGGCATCTAGCATTGCCTGCAAACAACAATTAGGAAGGACAGAATAAAAATATACACTAAAATGAATGTAAAACCATGAAAAAAGAAAACCAGTAAAAAAATAAAAACTCATTAAAAAGGGAAAAAGTCATTGAAAAAAGATCAGGCATCCAGAACTGCCTCCCAAACAACAATTAGGTAGGACAGTATAAAAATATACACTAAAATAAATGAGCAAAACTTGAAAAAAGACAACACCAGTAAAAACATTAAATTACCAGTAAAAAAATGAAAACCCATAAAAAAGTAAAAAGCCATTGAAAAATGAAAAAGGCATCTAGCATTGCCTGCCAAACAACAATTAGGGAGGCCAAAATAAAAGTATACACTAAATTTAATGCAAAACCAAGAAAAAGACAAAATCAGTAAAGAAATGAAAAACCATTAAAAAGGAAAAGAGTCATTGAGAAAAGGTCAGTCATCCAGCACTGCCTCCCAAACAACAATTAGGTAGGACAGTATAAAAATATACACTAAAATAAATAAACAAAACTTGAAATAAGATAAAACCAGTAAAAAAATAAAATTAGCAGTAAAAAAATGAAAACCTATTAAAAAAAAGTACAAAGCCATTGAAAAAAGAAAAAAGCATCAAGCATTGCCTGCCAAACAACAACTAGGAAGGACAGAATAAAAATATACACTAAAATGAATGTAAAACCATGAAAAATTATAAAACCATTAAAATAATGAAAATATTAGTAAAAAAAATAAAAAGCCATTAAAACAGGAAAAAGTCATTGAAAAATGTCAATCATCCAGCATTGCCTCCCAAACAAAAATTACGTAAGAGAGTATAAAAATATACACGAAAATTGAAAAAAGACAAAACCAGTAAACAAAATGAAATTACCTGTAAAAAAATGAAAACCTATTCAAAAAAAGGAAAACAGCCATTGAAACAAGAAAAAGGCATCAAACATTGCCTGCCAAACAACAATTAGGAAAGACAGAATAAAATATACACTAAAATGAATGTAAAACCAAGAAAAAAGACAAAACCAGTTAAAAAATGAAAATACCAGTAAAAAAATAAAAAGCTATTAAAAAAGGAAAAATCATTTGAAATAAGATTTAGGAACCCATCACTGACTCCCAAACAACAATTAGGAAGGCCATAATAAAAGTATACACTAAAATTAATGCAAAACCAAGAAAAAGACAAAACCAGTATACAAATGAAAATACCAGTAAAAAGATGAAAAGCTATTATAAAAGGAAAGAGCCATTGAAAAAAGTTGTCATCCAGCACTGCCACCCACACAATTAAAGAGGGTAGAATAAAAATAAACCCTTAAATGAATGTAAAAATATAACAAAAGACAAAACCAGTATCAAAATTAAAATACCAGTAAAAAAAATTAAAAGTCATTAAAAATGGAAAAATAATTTTAAATAAGAATCAAGAAGCCATCACTGCCTCTAAAACAACAATTAGGGAGGCCAAAATAGAAGTATACACTAAAAGGAATGCAAAACCAATAAAAAAGACAAAACCAGTTAAAAACACAATGAAAATACCAGTTAAAAAAATAAAAAGCCATAAAAAACGAAAAAGTCAATGAAAAAAGATCAGTCATCCAGCACTGCCTCCCAAACAACAAATAGGTAGGACAGTATAAAAATTATACTAAAAAATGAACAAAACTTGAAAAAAGACAAAACCAGTACAATAAAAATGAATATATCAGTAAAAAATAAAAAAACCATTAAAAAAGGAAAAATAATTTGAAATAAGAATCAGGAACCCATCACTGACTCCCAAATAACAATTAGGGAGGCCAGAATAAAAGTATACGCTAAAATTAATGCAAAACCAAGAAAAATACAAAACCAGTAAAAAATGAAATTACCAGTAGAAAAATGAAAATCCATTAAAAAAGTAAAAAGCCATTGAAAAATTAAACAGGCATCTAGCATTGCCTGCCAAACAACATTTATGGAGGCAAGAATAAAAGTATACACTAAAATTAATGCAAAACCATGAAAAAGACAAAACCAGTATAAAAAAGAAAATACAAGTAAAAAATGAAAATCCATTAAAAAGGAAAAATCATTTGAAATAAGAATCAGGAACCCATCACTGACTCCCAAACAGCAATTAGAGTGGCCAGAAAAAAGTATACACTAAAATTATTGCAAAACCAAGAAAAAGACAAAACCATTATAAAAATGAAAATACAAGTAAAAAAATTAAAAGCCATTAAAAAAGTAAAAAGCCATTAAGAAACAAAACAAGCATTGCCTGCCAAACAACAATTAGGAAGGACAAAATAAAATATACTCTAAAATTAATGTAAAACCATGAAAAAATATAAAACCAGTACAAAAGGAAAATACCAGTAAAAATATAAAAAGACATTAAAAAAGGAAAATCATTTAAAATAAGAATCAGGAACCCATTACTGACTCCCAAACAGCAATTAGAGTGGCCAGAAAAAAGTATACACTAAAATTATTGCGAGACCAAGAAAAAGACAAAACCATTATAAAAATGAAAATACATGTAAAAAAATGAAAAGCCATTAAAAAGGAAAAAAGTCATTCAAAAAGTAAGTCATCCAGCACTGTCTCCCACACAACAATTCGTTAGGACAGTATAAAAATATACACTAAAATAAGTGAACAAAAGTTGAAAAAAGACAAAACCAGTAAAAAAATGAAAATACCAGTAAAGAAAATTAAAAGCCATTAAAAAGGAAAAAGTCACTGAAAAAAGGTCAGTCATCCATCACTGCCTCCCAAAAAACAATTAGGTAGGACAGTTTACAAATATACACTAAAATAAATGAACAAAATTGAAAAAAGACAACACCAGTAAAAAAAATGTAAAATACCAGTAAAAAAAATGAAAAGCCATTAAAAAAGTAAAAAGCCATTGAATAAAGAAACAGGCATCAAGCATTGCCTGCCAAACAACAATTAGGAAGGACAAAATAAAAATATACACTAAAATAAATGTAAAACCATGGAAAAAGACAAAACCAGTAAAAAAATAAAAATACTAATAAAATAAATGAAAAGCCATTAAAAAAGGAAAAAGCATATGAAATAAGAATCAGGAACCCATCACTGACTCCCAATTAACAATTAGGGAAGCCAGAATAAAAGTATTCACTAAAATTAATGCAAAACCAGGAAAAAGACAAAACCAGTAAAATAATGAAAAGATCAGTAAAAAATAAAAAGCCATTAAAAAAGGAAAAAATCATTAAAAAAGTCAGTCATCCAGCACTGCCTCCCAAACAACAACAACAACAACCACCACCACCACCACCACCACCACCACGGGGCCAGAATAAAAAAAAGTACTCTAAAATGAATGTAAAACCATGAAAAACACAAAACCAAAAAAATCATGAAAATACCAGTAAAAAAAAGAAAAGCCATTAAAAATGGAAAAATAATTTAAAATAAGAATCAGGAAGCCATCACTGCCTCCAAAACAACAATTAGGGAGGCCAGAATAGAAGTATACACTAAAATTAATACAAAACCAAGAACAAAGACAAAACCAGTAAAGAAAATGAAATTACCAGTAAAAAAATAAATAAATAAAAAGTAAAAAGCCATTGAAAATAGAAACAGACATCTACCATTATAAGCAATAGAAATTCGATCAGACAGAAACAGCGCTAGGTATAGGAAGAAAAATATCTACTCCCCTGTTCAAATGAGTTCCTTGTTAACTTCACAGATGAGGATTCAAATGACATGGGGAAAAAAGACAAACACAAAAAAATAGTGTAAAAAAATTATTTGGCTTGAAACAAATTAGGAAGGATAAAAGACATTGTAATATTACAAGTTCGATTGCTAAAAACAAAATGAAAATGATCTTTCAATATGGAACTCTAATCCCTGGGGGACTAAACAGTGATTTTGAAGTAAAATGGTTTTTGTGATAATCTTGGAATATGTCATATATCGATTCAACATCTTCTGTCTATGTATATTTTTATTTTAGTTCAGCATTTAACAATGGACTTATTACAAAGGACTATCGTGGTTATGGAATATAAAGAGAAAGAACACGAGAAGATGGGCCAACTGAAAATGGAGGAAATGGACATTTTAAAATAAAGATAAAAAGATGTCATACCGTGAAGGACCTCGGGAAAATTTTTATACTATCTGGTTGTGATCGCCCTCTATAAATAACGGAGTTGATGTGGAACTAATAAGGAAGACGCCTGAGGTGTTTATTACATGCAAACAAGTCAAGAGGACCACAGTGAGTCGAATGTAGAGGGGGGAACCCCGACACATTTATCTGTATGGTGGTTTCAATCAAAGAAAGAGATATAATGAAAGGCTTTTAAAACAACCCTTTTTTGTGAGTGCTCTGTGTAAGGGGGTAACCCCAAGAACAGTTATACACAGGTGGTGGGATAACTCCAGAAATGTGCTAAAGAAACTCCAGAATACTGTGGAATATCATCACAGGACTATATTATTCTCAACTTAGTGTATCAGCACTCGAGTGTGAGTGTTTTGCATAGGGGGTAACCCCGGTAATGAACACATATAGGAGTGGTGGTGGTAGAGCTCCAGGAATCCATTAAGAAGTGTTGAAATATTGTGAAATATTGTAACGGGATTACACTATTTTTTTGTGTTTGTCTTTTTTTTCATGTCATTTGAATCCTCATCTGTGAAGATAACAAGGAACTCATTTGAACAGGGGAGTAGATATTTTTCTTCCTATACCTAGCGCTGTTTCTGTCTGATCGAATTTCTATTGCTTATATTGTGTGAAGTGATTGGTGTATCACTTAGATCTACAGTTTGGCTGCTTCGTATTGCGCCTAGTAAGAAACTCCAAACTTTTGTTCAAAGTATGTTTGTTTACACCAAGGAGGTTCTATAACTGGTGCAGCAAAATGTTTAAATTCAGAGAAAGTAGAAAAATGAGATTGGATTCTCTCTTCAACCCCGTGATAGATAACATTGAGGTTACAGATGTGGATTTGGAAACTATGATGTTAAAACTTGAAAAGGACATCATGAAGGAAAGCAAAATCTGGTGGGAGATTGCATTGTTGGAAAAATACATTTCACACCAGATGATTCCAAAGGGTCTCAAAATAGATAAAAAACCCTCCTTCACATCTACCTCAGAGGGATTTAAGAGATAATGGCAATCAATTGTGGATAAATGCTCCAGCTCACTAATGGGACTCATTATAGAAGAAAGAGGGCGTGAGTTGAAGAAATTGGAGGAGGAGATTGAAAAAAGTAGAGCCCTCATTAGTCCTTTTGTAGAATCAGCAGAATTTAAGGAGAAAGAGAAAGATATTGAATTAAAGTTAAAAAGGACAGAGAAAGTCTTGAAAGAGAAAAAATTAAGAAAGTTTCAAAGGGATAAGTGTTTACTGAATGAGGAAAACCTTAATGAGGAAGGATATACAACACTTAAGAGAGGCATACAATGGAGGGAGAGGGATGTAAGTAGGGATAACGATTATGAGGATAGGAGGAGGAGAACATATAGACCCCAATCCCAAAGAATCCCTCGTCAAAGATATTATAGGAAGATAGATCACTATATACCAGAGAGACATAGAGATAACAGGTTTACACGAGAGGAGAGAACGCAAGGGAATCAAGGGCCTTATCAATACCCACATAGATATGATTCATATCAGACCAATAACTATTCCATTTCAACAAGGAATAGATATCAGCGTTTAGACAATGGGAATTGGAGGACAAACAGGTACCAATCACGAGAGGAGGGAGATAGAACACATAGGCAATCTAATTTTTTAGGGCAAGACAGGAGATATCGAAGAGACAATTAAAAACAAAGAGGGGGAAAGGGGGAGGGAAAAGAAACCCCCTAAAAAAACATAAAAAGAAGAGGACCAAAATAGGAGAACATGTAATGAGGAGTGTTGAAAGTAGGGAGGATTCGACCCAAGATGTAGAAAATGCTTGTATAAATGAAGGAAAAGTAAAAATTTTCAACCTAAGCACCCACAATTTGTCAATCCAGGACAGGGCTTAAGTATGCCCCTGCTGCCAAATGTAATTCATTTGATGTCTTTGTGGACCTCCAAAAGTTCACTAGGAAATTAGCTATTAAAAAATTATTTCTTACAAGAGAGGGAGATAAGGACGTAAGGGAACAGGAGGGAGGGTCTACTACCCCATTTAAACCCAGGTCTACGTTTAATCCCTCATATTTGAAAGGTAGCTATATAGATGCCTTTAGTAGTCAAGTTTTAGAAGACATAAGAAGGATAGAAAAGAAAAAGATTAGACATAATTTGAATTGGAAAGAGAGACAAGCATTGAAGGACTTATCCAAAAACAAAGAGATAATCATTAAACCCGCCGATAAGGGCGGGGGGGTCGTGGTCATGAACATCACTGACTACAAAAAAGAGGTCTTTAAACAACTCGATGATAGGGGTACATACAGGAAATTGAGGAATGACCCTACAGACACCTTTTTGGCAGAATTGAAGGTACTCATTGATATTTATGAAAAAAATGGAACTATAAGCGATACAGAAAGAAAATTTATCATCACAGAGGAACCAGTAATACCAGTCCTGTATGTACTCCCCAAAATTCACAAATCTTTGACTAATCCCCCGGGACGTCCAATAGTCTCGGGAATTGAATCCATGACAGCAAACTTGTCCCAATTTATTGATTATTATTTGCAGCCCCTTGTTTTAAAAAACAGATCACATTTAAAAGATACAGCAGCTTTTCTGAATGTATTGGAGGGTATCACGTGGGAAGAGGGTTTTTGGTTGGTAAGCGCGGATGTCAGTTCCCTGTACACGATCATTGATCACATGCAGGGAATAGAGGCAGTTTCTGGTCATTTAAAGAACACAGAATATAGTGTAAATTTACAAGAACTACTGTTAAGGAGTATTGAATTTATACTCCACCACAATTATTTTCTATTTAAAGATGATTTCTTTGTACAAAAGAGAGGGATGGCCATGGGCACCAGGTTTGCTCCGAGTTATGCCAACATATTTATGGGTTGTTGGGAGGAGGAGAGAATTTGGAACAACAACCCATTCGGAGCAAACCTGGTGTCCTGGTCACGGTATATCGACGATATTTTTTTCATCTGGAAGGGGGATTTGACAAATTTGGTGTTGTTTTGTGAATATCTCAATGGAAATAATAAGAACATTAAGTTGTCTTTTGAGAAGAGTCAGATGGAAATAAATTATTTAGATATAACTGTATACATTAAAGAAAATAAGATACATACTAGAAACTATAGAAAGAATACAGATTCCCTTGCTTATATTACGTCTGGAAGCTGCCATCATGTCAATTGGCTGGAATCTATCCCTGGTGGGCAGCTTAAACGTTTAAGACGTAATTGTTCAGAAATGAATGTGTTTGAGGAACAGGCTGCAGATATGAAATCTATTTTCAAATCATGCGGATATAATTCAGACAAAATAGAGAATGGTATGGAAATTACAAGGAAAACAAACAGAAAAGATCTATTAAACACTACAGGAAAAAGTAAGGAACAAAATGATAGATATGCCTGGGCGTTCATAACTGACTTCAACACCCAACATAAAGAAATTGAAAATGTTCTTAAAAAACATTGGCCATTGTTATTGAGGGATCCGATAATAGGCTCCATAATCCCTAATAAATCAAGTTATATATATAGAAAGGCCTCCAATTTGAAAGATCATTTGGTACAGAGTGCACACCTGAACCAAGATAGGAAAACAGGACAAATCACGTCGATTGGATTTTACAGGTGTGGCACCTGTATAGGGTGTAAGAATATTGGAGGAAATACAACAAAGAAATGTGAAGAGGTTATGATTAATGATAATACACATAAGATAAAGGAATTTATTACGTGTACCAGTAAGGATATTATATATGCGGTCGAATGTACATGTAATAAATTCTATATAGGGAGAACAACGAGACCCCTGAAGGGAAGAATAGGGGAGCACCTCCGTAACATCAGGAAAGGGTTGGAAACTCACTCCCTTTCCTCACATTTCAAACAGAACCATAATTGTGATACAGGTCACATAAAAAATTTCTTTGGCTTGAAAGAAATTAGGAAGGATAAAAGACATTGTAATATTACAAGTTCGATTGCTAAAAGCGAAATGAAAATGATCTTTCAATATGGAACTCTAATCCCTGGGGGACTAAACAGTGATTTTGAAGTAAAATGGTTTTTGTGATAATCTTGGAATATGTCATATATCGATTCAACATCTTCTGTCTATGTATATTTTTATTTTATTCCAGCATTTAACAATGGACTTATTACAAAGGACTATTGTGGTTATGGAATACAAAGAGAAAGAACACGAGAAGATGGACCAACTGAAAATGGAGGAAATGGACATTTTAAAATAAAGATAAAAAGATGTCATGCCGTGAAGGACCTCGGGAAAATGGCTGCCTCGCTACATCCGGTGATGTCACTTCCGGGAAGATTAAAGGAGAATTATACAGCTAGATCCGTGCCACATTGTGCAACGAATACAGGAGGTGATGCGACCGGATGTGGGGATGCTTCTGGTTCCGGCTGGCATTGTAACACAGCCGATGTGAGGGAACTGGTTGGCGAAAGCAGCCGGACACTCGCGTCTAGGCACTTCCGGTAGCGGAGGTCTGACGCGGATGGTTGGCAAAGGGGATGGTCCCCTTTCTGGCGGGAAATTCCGGAAATAACGCCTATGTGGGGGCGGGAATTGGGACAACCCTGAAATATGTATTAGAATAGGAAACCATTGTATTAGTTATAGGGAAATTGGAAAATGCTGGTTTTGTATTAACTTAACAGGCCATTGGTGGAAAGATTGAAGGAGTGGTATAAATATCTGTGATTGTACAGGAGTCCCTCATACCTTGAAAAAGATCCTCTATAGGATCGAAACGCGTCGGTGGGACTTCTTCTTTCCATGGTGTACCTGTCTGGAAAAGCGGTGAGACTTTTTTCCCAATTTTTGGGATCCATTTAACATCTAGGGAAATAAGTCTCTCCTATCCGGGCAAAAAGGGTCACCTTTTTATGCTAATTTTTATGTGTTTTTATGGAATATTTCTTATGTTTTGGAGACCATTCCAATTTTGTGGAATAAAATTTGTCATTTTTCTACTATCTGGTGGTGATCGCCCTCTATAAATAACGGAGTTGATGTGGAACTAATAAGGAAGACGCCTGAGGTGTTTATTACATGCAAACAAGTCAAGAGGACCACAGTGAGTCGAATGTAGAGGGGGGAACCCCGACACATTTATCTGTATGGTGGTTTCAATCAAAGAAAGAGATATAATGAAAGGCTTTTAAAACAACCCTTTTTTGTGAGTGCTCTGTGTAAGGAGGTAACCCCAAGAACAGTTATACACAGGTGGTGGGATAACTCCAGAAATGTGCTAAAGAAACTCCAGAATACTGTGGAATATCATCACAGGACTATATTATTCTCAACTTAGTGTATCAGCACTCGAGTGTGAGTGTTTTGCATAGGGGGTAACCCCGGTAATGAACACATATAGGAGTGGTGGTGGTAGAGCTCCAGGAATCCATTAAGAAGTGTTGAAATATTGTGAAATATTGTAACGGGATTACACTATTTTTTTGTGTTTGTCTTTTTTTCATGTCATTTGAATCCTCATCTGTGAAGATAACAAGGAACTCATTTGAACAGGGGAGTAGATATTTTTCTTCCTATACCTAGCGCTGTTTCTGTCTGATCAAATTTCTAATGCTTATATTGTGTGAAGTGATTGGTGTATCACTTAGATCTACAGTTTGGCTGCTTCGTATTGCACCTAGTAAGAAACTCCAAACTTTTGTTCAAAGGCATCTAGCATTGCCTGCCAAACAGAAAAAATAGGAAGGACAAAATAAAAACATGCATTAAAATGAATGTAAAACCATGAAAAAGACAAAACCAGTAAAAAAAGAAAATACCAGTAAAAAAGTGAAAAGCCATTAAAAAGGAAAAGGTAATTGAAAAAAGGTCAGTCAACCATCACTGCCTCCCAAACAACAATTTGGACAGTATAAAAATATACACTAAAATAAATGAACAAAATTTAAATAAGATAAAACCCAGGAAAAATATTTAATTACCTGTAAAAAAATGAAAAACCATTAAAAAAGTAAAAAGCCATTAAAAAAAGAAACAGGCATCAAGCATTGCCTGCCAATTAACAACTAGGTAGTACAGAATGAAAATATACACTAAAATAAATGTAAAACCATAAAAAAGACAAAACCAGTAAAAAAAATGAAAATAGCAGTAAAAAAATGAAAAGCCATTAAAAAGGGAAAAAGTCATTAAAAAAAGGTTAGTCAACCAGCACTGCCTCCCAAACAACAACCACGGGTCTAGAATAGAAAAAAATACTCTAAAATTAATGTAAAACCATGAAAAAATACAAAACTAGTAAAATAATGAAAATACCAGTATAAAAATGAAAAGCCATTAAAAAAGTAGAAAGCCATTGAAAAAAGAAACAGGCATCAAGCATTGCCTGCCAAACAACAATTACGCTAAAATGTATGTAAAACCATGGAAAAAGACAAAAGCAGTAAAAAAATAAAAATACTAGTAAAATAAATGAAAAGCCATAAAAAAGGAAAAAGCATTTGAAATAAGAATCAGGAACCCATCACTTCCTCTCAAACAACAATTAGGGAGGCCAGAATAAAAGTATACACTAAAACAAATAAACAAAACTTGAAAAATGACAAAACCAGTAAAAAAATTAAATTACCAGTAAAAAAATGAAAACCCAATAAAAAAAGCCATTGAAAAATGAAACAGGCATTTAGCATTGCCTGCCAATCAACAATTAGGAAGGAAAAAATAAAAATATACACTAAATGAATGTAAAACCATGAAAAAGACAAAACCAGTAAAACAATGAAAATACCAGTAAAAAAATGAAAAGCCATTAAAAATATTAAAAATATTTGAAATAAGAATCAGGAACCCATCACTGACTCCCAATTAACAATTAGGGAAGCCAGAATAAAAGTATACACTAAAATTAATGCAAAACAAATTAAAAAAGACAAAACCAGTAAAATAATGAAAATACCAGTAAAAAAATGAAAACCAATTGAAAAAGTAAAAAGCCATTGAAAAATGAAACAGGCATCTAATATTCCCTGCCAAACAACAATTAGGGAGGCCAGAATAAAAGTATACACTAAAATTAATGCAAAACCAAGAAAAACACAAACCCAGTACAAAAAATAAAATTACCTGTAAAAAAAAATTAAAACCCATTAAAAAAGTGAAAAGCCATTGAAAAATGAAACAGGCATCTAGCATTGCCTGCCAATCAACAATTAGGAAGGAAAGAATAAAAATATACACTAAAATGAATGTGAAACCATGAAAAAAGTCAAAACCAGTAAAACAATGAAAATACCAATAAAAAAATGAAAAGCCATTAAAAAAGTAAAAAAAAAAATAAAGAATCAGGAACCCATTTACTGACTCCCAATTAACAATTAGGTTAGCCAGAATCAAAGTATTCACTAAAATTAAGGCAAAACGAAGAAAAAGACAAAACCAGTAAAATAATGAAACTACCTGTAAAAAAATGAAAAGCCATTAAAAAGGGAAAATATAATTAAAAAAAGGTTATTCATCCAGCACTGCCTCCCAAAAAACAACAACAACAACCACCATGTGGCCAGAATAAAAAAAATACTCTAAAATGAATGTAAAACCATGAAAAATAAAAAACCAGTAAAATAATGAAAAGTCATTACAAATGGAAAAATCATTCGAAATAAGAATCAGGAAGCCATCACTGCCTCCAAAACAACAATAAGGGAGGCCAGAGTAGAAGTATACACTAAAATTAATGCAAAACAAGAAAAAAGACAAATTATTTATTTATTTATTAACAGTTTCTTATATAGCGCAGCATATTCCGTTGCGCTTTACAATTAGAACAACAGTAATAGAACAAAACTGGGTAAAAACAGACAGACAGAGGTAGGAAGGCCCTGCTCGCAAGCTTACAATCTATAGGGAAATAGGCATAGATACACAAGGATAGATGATACCTATTGCATAATGGTCCACCAGATTGCTAGGTTCTTAATGGGTTGTATGATGATACCCCACAAAGTTAACCAAGTGTCAGGAGGGTGTGAGACTAAAGAAAGACAAGATATGTGATGTTATGAATACTCTACAGAGGATGTAATTAGATAGGGAAGCACTGAAGGTTATGTGGGTGGGTCTGAAATTTGATAGGCTTGTCTGAAGAGGTGAGTTTTCAGGGAACATTTAAAGGTTTGGAGACTAGAGGCGTGTCTTACTGTGCGTGGGAGGGCATTCCACAGAGTGGGTGAAGCCCGGATAAAGTCCTGTTATTTTGAGTGTGAACAAGTAATGCGTGTGGATGAGAGACGTAGATCTTGTGCAGAGCGGAGAGGTCGGGTAGGGAGATATTTTGAGATGAGTGAAGAGATGTATGTTGGTGCAGTTTGGTTAATAGCCTTGTATGTGAGTAAAAGTATTTTATATTTAATACGGTAGAATACCGGTAACCAATGGAGGGACTGACAGAGCGGATCTGCAGACGATGAACGTCTGGCAAGGAAGATTAGCCTCGCAGCTACATTCAAAATGGATTGTAGTGGTGAGAGCCTATGTTTGGGAAGACCGGTCAGGAGACTATTACAATAATCAATGCGGGAGATAATGAGAGCATGGATTAGAGTTTTTGCTGTGTCTTGTGTAAGATAAGGGCGTATTTTGGATATGTTTCTTAGATGTATGTAACATGATCTTGAGACAGATTGAATGTGGGTAACAAAGGACAGTTCAGAGTCAAGAATGACACCTAGGCAGCGAGTTTGTGGGGTAGGGGTGATTGCAGAGTTCTCAACAGTGATAGAGATATCAGGTTGGAAACTACTATTGGCCGGTGGAAATATAATTAATTCTGTTTTGGAAATATTAAGTTTGAGGTGGCGAGATGTCATCCAAGATGAAATGGCAGAAAGGCATTCAGTGACACGGCCCAATACAGATGGTGACAAATCAGGGGAGGATAGGTAGATTTGAGTATCATCCGCATACAGATGGTACTGAAATCCGAAAGAGTTGATTAGTTTGCCAAGAGATGTGGTATAGATAGAGAAAAGCAGAGGACCTAGGACTGAGCCTTGCGGTACTCCAACTGAGAGAGGTAGCGAAGGAGAGGTGGAATCAGAGAAACGAACACTGAAGGAGCGATTAGATAGGTAGGATGAGAACCAAGAAAGGGCTGTGTCCTGAATACCTAGGGATTGTAGTGTTTGTATGAGAAGAGAGTGGTCAACAGTGTCAAAAGCAGCAGAGAGATCAAGGAGAATAAGTAGAGAGTAATGTCCTTTAGATTTAGCAGTGACCAAATCATTCACTACCTTAGTCAGTGCTGTCTCTGTGGAGTGTTGGGCACGAAATCCTGACTGAAGTGGGTCCAGTAGGCTGTGTGAGTTAAGAAAGTGTGTGAGGCGAGTGTAGGCAAGTCTCTCCAGTAGCTTGGAGGGGCATGGGAGCTGAGAGATGGGACGGTAGTTAGAGAGAGAGTTCGGGTCAGAGTTTTGTTTTTTCAGAATGGGAGTAATCACTGCATGCTTGTATAGAGAAGGAAAGATACCAGTAGACAGGGAGAGATTACAGATTTTTGTTAAGGTTGGGATGAGCACAGTAGACAGAGCTTTACTAATTTGTGAGGGTATAGAGTCAAGGGGAGAGGTATTAGAGTAGGCAGATGAAAAGAGTGCAGATACTTCATCTTCATTTGTAGGATCAAAGGAAGAGAAGGTGTTAGAGGGTTCAGGCAGGGAATTGAGCAGGTCACTTGCTGTGGAAGAGCATACCATTTCATTTCGGATCTTGTCAATCTTGTCCTTGAAATAGGAAGCAAGATCTTGCGCACTGACAGTGGCTGGTGGGTTAGGTGAGGGAGGGACAAGAAGTGATTTAAATGTATTAAAAAGTCGCTTGGGGTTAGAGGCTTGAGCAGAGATGAGAGATTGAAAATATGTTTGTTTGGCAGTGTCCAGAGCAGTACGATAAGAGTGGTAGGTGGTCTTATATGTGAGAAAGTCACTTGAACTACGAGATTTACGCCACTGGCGTTCAACTTTTCGTGAGAGTTTTTGTAAGTGTCTAGTGTATTTAGAGTGCCACGGTTGACATCTAAGTCTACGTGGAGTGTGATGGGTAGCTGGAGCCACTTCATCAAGTGCTGTTACTAGAGTTTGGTTAAGGTGTGACACAGCAGTCTCTGGAAAGGTGAATGTAGAAATTGGTGAAAGCAGTGGTTGCAGAGAGGTAGATAGTTACAAATCCAGTAAAGAAAATGAAATTACCAGTAAAAAAAAAAAAGCCATTGAAAATAGAAACAGGCATCTAGCATTGCCTGCCAAACAAAAATTAGGAAGGACAGAATAAAAATATACACTAAAATGAAAGTAAAACCATGAAAAAAGACAAAACCAGTAAAACAATGAAAATACCAGTAAAAAATGAAAAGCCATTAAAAAGGAAAAAGTCATTGATAAAAGGTCAGTCATCCATCACTGCCTCCCAAACAACAATTAGGTAGGACAGTATAAAAATATACACTAAAATAAATGAACAAAATTGAAAAAAGACTAAACCAGTAAAAAAATGAAAAGCCATTAAAAAAGTAAAGACATTGAAAAAAAGAAACAGGCATCAAGCATTGCCTGCCAAACATCAATTAGGTAATCCAGAATTAAAGTATACACTATAATTAATGCAAAACCAAGAAAAAGACAAAACCAGTAAAATAATGAAAATACCAGTAAAAAAATAAAAAGCCATCAAAAAGGGAAATAGTCATTAAAAAAAGTCAGTCATCCAGAACTGCCTCCCAAACAATAACAACCACATGGTCAGAATAAAAAAAATACTCTAAATTGAATGTAAAACCATGAAAAAAATACAAAACCAATAAAATAATAAAAATACCAGTAAAAAAATGAAAAGCCATTGAAAGGGAAAAATCATTTGAAATTAGAATCAGGAACCCATCACTGCCTCTCAAACAACAATTAGGGAGGCCAGAATAAAAGTATACACTAAAATAAATGAACAAAACTTGAAAAAGGAAAAAACCAGTAAAAAAATGAAATTACCAGTAAAAAAAAATGAAAACCCATTCCAAAAGTATAAAGCTATTGAAAAATGAAACAGACATCTAGCAGTGCCTGACAAACAACAATTATGGAGGCCAGAATAAAAATATACACTAAAATGAATGTAAAAATAAAGCAAAAGACAAAACCAGTATAAAAATGAAAATACCAGTAAAAAAAATGAAAAGCCATTAAAAGGGAAAAATAATTTGAAATTAGAATCAGGAACCCTTCACTGCCTCTCAAACAACAATTAGCGAGGCCAGAATAGAATTATACACTAAAATGTATGCAAATACAAGAAAAAAGACAAAACCAGTAAAAATAAAATGAAAAAGTAAAAAAAAGAAAACCCATTAAAAAAGTAAAAAGCCATTGAAAAATAAAACAGGCATCTAGTATTGCCTTCCAAACAACAATTAGGGAGGCCAGAATAAAAGTATACACTAAAATTAATGCAAAACCAAGAAAAACACAAAACCAGTACAAAAAATAAAATTACCAGTAAAAAAAATTAAAACCCATTAAAAAAGTGAAAAGCCATTGCAAAATGAAACAGGCATCTAGCATTGCCTGCCAATCAACAATTAGGAAGGAAAGAATAAAAATATACACTAAAATGAATGTAAAACCATGAAAAAAGTCAAAACCAGTAAAACAATGAAAATACCAATAAAAAAATGAAAAGCCATTAAAAAAGTAAAAAAAAAAATGAAATAAGAATCAGGAACCCATTTACTGACTCCCAATTAACAATTAGGTTAGCCAGAATCAAAGTATTCCCTAAAATTAAGGCAAAACCAAGAAAAAGACAAAACCAGTAAAATAATGAAAATACCAGTAAAAAAATGAACAGCCATTAAAAAGGGAAAATATCATTAAAAAAAGGTTATTTATCCAGCACTGCCTCCCAAAAAACAACAACAACCACGTGGCCAGAATAAAAAAAATACTCTAAAATGAATGTAAAACCATGAAAAATACAAAACCAGTAAAATAATGAAAATACCAGTAAAAAAAAGAAAAGCCAATAAAAATGGAAAAATCATTCGAAATAAGAATCAGGAAGCCATCACTGCCTCCAAAACAACAATTAGGGAGGCCAGAATAGAAGTATACGCTAAAATTAATGCAAAACAAGAAAAAAGACAAATCCAGTAGAGAAAATTAAATTACCAGTAAAAAAATAAAAAATACAAATAAAAAGCCATTGAAAATAGAAACAGGCATCTAGCATTGCCTGCCAAACAAAAATTAGGAAGGACAGAATAAAAATATACACTAAAATGAAAGTAAAACCAGTAAAAAATGAAAATACCAGTAAAAAAATGAATAGCCATTAAAAGGGAAAAATCATTTGAAATTAGAATCAGGAACCCTTCACTGCCTCTCAAACAACAATTAGGGAGGCCATAATAGAATTATACACTAAAATTAATGCAAATACAAGAAAAAAAGACAAAACCAGTAAAAAAAAAATGAAATTACCAAGTAAAAAAATTCAAACCCATTAAAAAAGTAAAAAGCCATTGAAAAATGAAACAGGCATCTAGCATTGCCTGCCAAACAATGATTAGGGAGGCCAGAATAAAAGTATACACTAAAATTAATGCAAAACCAAGAAAAAAGACAAAACCAGTAAAGAAAATTAAATTACCAGTAAAAAAATAAAAAAAGTAAAAAGCCATTGAATATAGAAACAGGTATCTAGCATTGCCTGCTAAACAACAATTAGGAAGGACAGAATAAACATATACACTAAAATAAATGTAAAACCATGAAAAAAGACAAAACCAGTAAAAAAATTAAAATACCAGTAAACAAATGAAATGCCATTAAAAAAGAAAAAGTCACTGAAAAAGGTCAGTCGTCCATCACTACCTCCCAAAACAATTAGGTAGGACAGTATAAAAATATACACTAAAATAAATTAACAATATTGAAATAAGATAAAACCCAGGAACATTTTTTAAAACCCTGTAAAAAAATGAAAAGCCATTAAAAAAGTAAAAAGCCATTGAAAAATGAAACAGGCATCTAGCATTGCCTGCCAAACAATGATTAGGGAGGCCAGAATAAAAGTATACACTAAAATTAATGCAAAACCAAGAAAAAAGACAAAACCAGTAAAGAAAATGAAATTACCAGTAAAAAAAATAAAAAAATAAAAAGCCATTGAATATAGAAACAGGTATCTAGCATTGCCTGCTAAACAACAATTAGGAAGGACAGAATAAAAATATACACTAAAATAAATGTAAAACCATGAAAAAAAACAAAACCAGTAAAAAAATTAAAATACCAGTAAACAAATGAAATGCCATTAAAAAAGAAAAAGTCATTGAAAAAGGTCAGTCATCCATCACTGCCTCCCAAACAACAATTAGGTAGGACAGTATAAAAATATACACTAAAATAAATGAACAAAACTTGAAATAAGATAAAACCAGTAAAAAAAAAAAATTACCTGTAAAAAAATGAAAAGCCATTAAAAAAGTAAAAAGCCATTAAAAAAGTAAAAAGCCATTAAAAAGGGGGCATCAAGCATTGCCTGCCAAACAACAACTAGGAAGTACAGAATAAAAATATACACTCAAATGAATGTAAAACCATGAAAAAAGTTAAAACCAGTAAAAAAAATTTAAAATACCAGTAAAAAAAATGAAAACCCATTAAAAAAGTAAAAAGCCATTGAAAAAAGAAACAGGCATCAAACATTGCCTGCCAAACAACATCTAGGAAGGACAGAATAAAAATATACACTAAAATGAATGTAAAACCATGAAAAAAGACAAAACCCGTAAAAAAATGATAATACTAGTAAAAAAAAAATGAAAAGCCATTATAAAAGGAAAAAGCATTTGAAATAAGAATCAGGAACCCATCAATGACTCCCAAACAACAATAAGGGAAGCCAGAATAAATATATACACTAAAATTATTGCAAAACCAAGAAAAAGACAAAACCAGTATAAAAATGAAAATACCAGTAAAAAAATGAAAAGCAATTAAAAAGGGAAAAAGTAATTAAAAAGAGGTCAGTCAACCAGCACTGCCTCCCAAACAATGACCACGTGGCCAGAATAAAAAAATACTCTAAAATGAATGTAAAACCATGAAAAAAGTCAAAACTAGTAAAATAATGAAAATGCCAGTAAAAAAATAAAAAGCCATTGAAAAGGGAAAATAATTTGAAATTAGAATCAGGAACCCATCACTACCTCTCAAACAACAACAATTAGGGAGGCCAGAATAAAGGTATACACTAAAATAAATGAACAAAACTTGAAAAAGGACAAAACCAGTAAAAAAATGAAATTACCAGTAAAAAAAATGAAAACCCATTAAAAAAGTAAAAAGCCATTAAAAAGTGCAACAGGCATCTAGCATTGCCTGCCAAACAACAATTAGGGAGGCCAGAATAAAAATATACACTTAAATGAATGTAAAAATAAAGCAAAGGACAAAACCAGTATAAAAATGAAAATACCAGTAAAAAAATTAAAAGCAATTAAAATGAAAAAAAAAAAAAAAAATCATTTGAAATAAGAATCAGGTAGCCATCACTGCCTCTCAAACAACAATTAGGGAGGCCAGAATAGAAGTATACACTAAAATTAATGCAAATACAAGAAAAAAGACAAAACCAGTAAAAAAATTTAAATTACCAGTAAAAAAATGAAAACCCATTAAAAAAGTAAAAAGCCGAAGACTTCTGGGGTCGGCTGCATGGAGTGAGCAGCGCGTCTCACATCTCCTCTCCATCCCCTGATGATTTGCTGCTTTTACACAGCTTTAAATAGCCTCCATTCTCCCTGATTTGTCTCCCGGACACCCGCTCACCGGCAGATGGATAAATATATAACCTCCTCCCAGGCACCATGGACACACCAGGAAACGCTGCGCCAGGTGAAGAGGAGTCCTGACCCGGTCATGGCGCCAGACACATAAACACTGGCAGCCTCTCCTGTCTCAAAGAAACAGGCCACTGACTTCCTAGACGCTGATGCCGTATCTCAGCATCTCCACCGCGATTCCCCGCTGTCTTATGGAGACCTAGTTGATGCTATATCCTCCACAGTAGGTCTGCTTCTGTCCAAAGCGGTAAGTGATATCACCACTCAAATTCAGCAACTTAATATGAGGGTTTCCACTGCTGAGAACAGAATAGGGTCTATAGCACACAACTGGCTGACTTCCAAGTAGATGTTAAGGGGCTGGAGAAGGAGAACTATGCTATTATTAACCGATTAGAAGAAATTGAATATCGCTCTAGGCGCAACAATATTAGGGTGGTCGGACTTCCTGAATCATTTAAAGGGCCATCTTTACAGCAATTTGTCAAACATACCCTCCCCCAAATCCTGTGGATCCAGGAACTGTGCCAGGATATGGTTATACAGCGGGTTCACAGAATTGGCCCCCCGCCTAGCTTTAATGATTCCCATCCCAGGGTCACTATTTTCAAATGCCTAAGCTACGTTCATAAGTTGGAAATCTGGAGAGCCTCCAGGAAACAGCCTGTTATAAAATGGGAAGGCTTCAGCCTGCGCCTCTTCCAAGATTTTTCAGTGGAATTAACTAAAGCCCGCAGAGCCTTCTCCCCCATCTGTTCCCGCCTGATAGCTGACAAGCAGAAGTTTGCATTGATCTACCCAGCCAAGCTGCACATTTTTGACAAAGATAAGCATTTTGACTTTCTATCCCCGGAAGAAGCCGTGGACTTTCTCTGTGACAAAGGGAAAGCCACTGACATAGATATAGATAGATCTCACAGACCATGTTTAATGTGCTTCTTTATTATCTCCCTCGCTATAATATCCTCGAATCGGCTCAAATGATTAACTGCTTGTAGTCTATGTGGCCAGCCCCTTATTGAGAGTTCTTCACCCACCTGGTGCGACCACACAGTGTTTTCTCTACATGTCTTGCACCTCAGAGAGAAAGCCTACCTCTTCAGCCGGAGAGGGTGGGAGTTATGCTCCGGGTTATGTTGGGACACTGTCTATACCTGTTTAGGTTACAAAGTTTTGTAGTTGTCCAGAAGTTATGCGAAAATATGTTACTTACTGTAGACACGCTGCACGTGTCATGTTTTGTTTCATTTAAGTTAGGTTTTGCTGTCTTGTGTCTCCCCCCATACCTTGGTGTTCTTCCCTTCCCGTCTCGATTTCACTCTTCTCTTCACAGTATTGTCCCACTTTGCTATCTGGAACTGTTCGGGCTCATATTATCCTGTAAATTATGTCATCACTCAAGGTAGGCTCCCTGAATGTGGAAGGATTTAATTCACCAGCTAAGCACAGGCAAATATTAGTATACTGCAATAAGTTGAAGCTTAAATTGATTTTTTTGCAGGAAGCTCACTTAGTGCATTCTGAAATGGTAAAGCTTCAAATGCTGAGGTGGAGATTAGTAGCCTGTTCACCCTTTACCTCTAAAGCTAGAGGAGTGGTCATTTTGGTAAAGCGCGCAATTCCCCTAGACGTAACTAAAATGACTTTGGACCCTGAGGGATGCTTTGTTATTGCACAGGTTATGTTGTATTCCAAGCCCTATATGTAATGTATATGCCCCTACAGCATATGATAAGCACTTTTTCTTTTAACTGATTGCTGACCTAACACCCTACATACATGACCCACTAATGGTTTGCGGCGACTTTAATTTAATTTCTGACAAATTTCTAGACAGATCTTCTTCCCCTAGCTGCTCATTCTCATTGCCAAAATTCGGTGTACCACAATTTGCCTCCCAGCTGACATTAGCAGAGGTTTGGAGGGCGCTCAACCCCACTATCAAATAATTTACGTGTCTCTCGGCCGCACACCAGACCTTTTCGAGAATAGATTATATGTTGCTTTCTCAGACCCTGTTCACAAGACTATACTCTGTGGAGATTGAGCCCATTTCCGTCTCTGACCATGCCCTGCAGAGATTTGTATTGCACATCTCAATGGAACAATCCTTGCAGATATCCTGGCGCTTCCCCTCTCATCTTCTGGCTTCTCAGGATTTTAAATCTATGCTGTTAGCCAGCTGGCGGGACTACTGTTCAATCAACCAGTCTCAAGCCACCTCTGACCCGCCCCTATTTTGGCAAACCACCAAGGCAGTCCTTAGAGGCGATATAATTTCTTATACTGCCAAGCTTAGTAAAGCCTATGCTACTACTTACCTCCGCTTACAGCAAACTCTCACTACTGCCTACGCCAACTTTTGCCGTTTGCCCAATCTAACTAACAAACAGAAATACAATACAGCAAAGACTCCCTTTAATGAATACCTTAATAGGCAAGCAACAAACACTTATGCAGTATTAACTATAAATATCACAGGTTTGGGAACACATCCGGCAAATTGCTTACCAATATTTTAAATGGTTCTAGATCTGCCACATCTGTCCACCCCCTTTGATACCCAGATGGCTCTTTCACTTCCTCTAATAAGCAGATTGCACTTTATATAAAAGAATTCTATTCTCAGCTATATTCCCCACCTCCCATTGCGACTGAGACCCATTCTACGTCCCCTTCACTACTCTCACTCCCCTGGCATAACGTCTCCTTTCCTTTATTGACCAAGGAAATGAGAAAAGCTCTGGTGACACCTGTCACACCAGGAGAAGTATCCAAGATAATTAAATCCTTGCAGACAGACAAATAAGGCCCCTAGCCCAAATGGCTTTGGAGGGAATTTTTATAAAACGATGCTTCCTGACATTCTGTACCCACTTGTCCTTGCCTTCAATCATATGCTCACTACAGGTGTAGCCCCGCTATATTTTAATGCGGCATTTATCAAGCTTTTACCTAAACCAAACCGAGACCTAACTCTCCCGGGCTCATATAGGCCCATATTGTTACTTGATTTGGACTACAAAATCTTGGCAAAAGTTCTGGCTGAAAGACTTAAAACTGTTCTGCCAGAGATTATACACCCTGACCAAACTGGATATATAGCTGGCAGGCATTCAGTCCTTAATGTCAGGAAAGTTATCTCGGCTGTTCAACATCTCCAACAGGCCACTAGCTCTGCTCCCCCGGGTGTAATTATGTAATTGGACGCGGAGAAGGCCTTTAACCTTGTGGAATGGTCCCACTTATTTGACACTATGGAAAGGTTTGGTTTTCCCCCAATTTTTCTTTCTTATATTAAAATGCTCTATGCGGACCCTCTATCTCAGATCATGTGCAATGGCCACTTCTCAGACCGTTTCTACCTATATAGAGGCACAAGACAGGGGTGCCCCCTGTCTCCCCTTTTATTTGCAATTGCTATAGAACCCTTGGCCATATTGCTCCGTGAGTCATCTGCTTTCAGTGTTATAACCATTTCTACCTACGAATTAAAAGTATCACTGTTTGCAGACGACATGCTGCTTTTTGTTTCTGATCCCCTGAAATCAATCCCTGCAATCATGGCCATAATCGATACCTTCGGTGCAATTTCTGGCTATAAAATTAATATTGAAAAATCAAAGATACTTCCCATAGGCAAGTATTCCCTACACCTTCCCTCCTCCCCTGTATTTTCTAATTTTAAAATTAATACTACTCACTTGAAATACTTAGGTATATATATTACTAGTAAGGTGGCAGATCTATATAAAGCTAATTTCTCCCCCCTTGTGAACAGGGTTGTAACGTTAATGTCAACATGGAATTCTTTACCCTTTCACTGCTTGGCAGGGCGGTTGCAGCTAAAACGATAATTTTTCCAAAATTGTTCTATGCAATCCAGATGCTCCCCATTGCAATGCTCCATAGAGACATTCTCACAGTGAATGCCTCTATTTCGAGTTTTTTATGGAATGGCAAGCGGTCTAGAAGTGCTCTCTCTATGCTGACGCTCCCAAAATCTCACGGAGGCCTAGGTATCCCTGATTTCAAGTCTTACACCATGGCTGTATTTTTCAGGTACGCTAGTGACTGGTTGTTGGACACCGCCACATACACTGATGCTAGATTAGATCAAGCTATATTTCATCCATATTCACCTTCTGCCTTGCTACACCTTCTGCCTAGTTCCATACCGAAAAGGCTTTATTCACATGTAATTTTTCATGATACATACATCCACTGGATAAGCCTTCATAAAAAAATTGCAGAGAGACTTTAGATTCTCACCTTACCTACCCCTCTGGGGCAACCCAGACTTTTCACCGTCACTCCACAATCCCTCCTTCCAGATTTGGAGACAAAAGGATCTTGCTTTTGTGAACAGGGTCTTCAACCCGGGAGGTTATGTCCTTCCCTTCGGAGACTTACAGACACAATACTCCATTCCAAATAGCCTTTTTTACTTATAGGCAACAGGTTATAGCAACAACGATTATAGCGATTACAATCTAAGATGGCGCCGCAGATGGCTGCCTCGGAGCTACGCAGCTCAGCCAAAATACCTGTTTCCCCTTGTTTTCCCCTGCCCTTGTCTACCCCACCGGTGACCAAATACAGCAGGGAAGCCCTCCTAAGTTGGAGCGCTCCTGAGGTGCTTACCACACGTTCGGGCCTATCGGCGGGCAGATCAGCGGCCCTTGCAGCCCTCACTGCCCTTGCTGCCCTGTGTGGCAAGGATGCAGACGTCGTGGACACCGAAGTGGATGACCGAGCGGCCGCCCCCCCCCCCCCCCCCCCCCCGCAGCCCGGGTGGCGACTGGCGGGTGGATTGCCGGCCCCGGAAAGAGAATGACGGAGGCCCTCATGTCGGCCCTAGTAGAAGGACCTGGGCTCAGAGGAGAGGCTGTTGCGCAGGTGCCCTAGTGAGGTGGCGGCGGCGGCGAGGGCACCGGTCTGCACTTCCCGCGATCCTGCTTTCGAATGTGCGCTCACTGGCAAACAAGTTCAACGAATTGTCCCTCCTTCTGGGCAGCGCAGGGTCAGGCATTACTGGGTCGTCCGTCCTCTGCTTTACGGAGACGTGGCTTGACGACCATATTGCAGACAGCCCGATGTCTCTGCCGGGCTTCAGTATCTTCAGGGCCGATCGCTCCAAGGTTCTCTCAGGAAAAACGAAGGGTGGTGGCATCTGCTTCTACATCAACGACGGATGGTGCACCAATGTCACGATCATAGGCAAATCATGTAGCCCTCACCTGGAGATGCTGAGTATCAACTGCAACCCCTTCTATTCCCCCTGGGAATTTGCCTCAATTGTCCTTGTGGGAGTCTACACCCCCCCCCCTCGCCTGCGCGAACAAAGCCTGCACCACCTGGCTGTATGCATATCCGACATAGAACAAAAACACCCAGACTCTCTGCTTATAGTACTGGGTGACTTCAACAGAACTAACCTGAGCAAGGAGCTACCTAAGTACAAACAACAAGTCACGTGTCCCACTAGAGAAGGGCGCACGCTTGATCACTGCTACACTACCCTCAAGTCTGCCTTCCGGTCTATCCCGCGTGCTGCACTTGGCCTATCTGACCACTGCCTCGTCCACCTACTCCCTACCTATACACAGAAGCTGAGAGCGGTTAAGCCTGTCATCAAGACTGTTAAGAAATGGACCAATGAGGCCAAGATAAAGCTCCAGGCCTGCTTTGACTGCACGGAATGGGGGTCTTCAACGCCCCAGCAACCGACCTGAACGACCTAACAGACACTGTCACATCCTACATCAGCTACTGCGAGGACATGTGTGTACCTACCAAGACTTACCGCATTTACAACAATAACAAGCCTTGGTTCAACACCCAGCTCAGGCAACTTCGTCGGGCCAAAGAGGAGGCCTATAGCAGCGGTGATAAAGCACTATACAACCGTACTAGGAACTCTCTGACTAAAGGAATCAGGCTAGCAAAAAAGCGGTTCTCAGACAAGCTAACAAACAATCTCTCCACCAATGACCCTGTATCTGTATGGAAAGGAATGCAATCCATAACCAAATATAGGAAAACATCGAAGTCCACCACCATGCACCAAGACCTAGCAGACGAAATTAACCACTTTTATTGCAGGTTCGCAAAAGAAGTCCCCTGCAACCCAAACAATCACCTCTACGATGCCCCGAACACCGAAGGCCAACCCCAGGCACTGCATGTCACCCAAGAAGAGGTGGAGGCATTGTTCAAAAGGGCCAAACCCAGGAAAGTTCCGGGTCCTGATGGAGTGTCACCATCAGAGCATGTGCGGGTCAGCTCGCCCCCATATTCACCAAGACCTTCAAAAAAATTGCTGGAGCTACAGAAAGTCCCTTCCTGCCTCAATAGGTCTACTATCGTCCCTGTCCCCAAGAAACCCTCTATCACGAACCTGAACGACTACAGGCCGATAGCACTGACGTCTGTGGTCATGAAAACGTTTGAGCGTCTGGTTTTGAATCACCTGAAAACTGTGACTGGCCCCCAACTGGACCCCCTGCAGTTCGCCCATTGATCAAATCGGTGTGTCGAGGATGCAGTCAACCTGTTCCTGTACTACATTCTACAGCACCTAGACCTTCCCGGTACCTATGCGAGGGTCCTGTTTGTCGATTTCAGCTCAGCCTTCAATACAATCGTCCCCAGCATCCTCCACCCCAAATTACTTCACCTAGGGGTCCCAGAAGCTACCTGTTCCTGGATAGTAGACTTCCTGACAGATAGGACACAGGTGGTGAAAGCGGGGGAATTCACCTCTCAAGCGCGGTCCATTAGTACAGGGGCCCCTCAGGGCTGTGTCCTCTCACCCCTGCTCTTTTCCCTGTACACAAATGACTGTACCTCAGAGGCGCAATCAGTAAAGATCATCAAATTCGCCGATGACACCACCGTCATCGGCCTCATCAAGGACAGGGACGAATCGGCCTATAGACAGGAAGTAGACCAGTTAGCCCAGTGGTGCATCCACAACAACCTTGAGCTCAACCCCCTCAAAACTGTCGAGATGATAGTGGACTTCAGGAAGAAGTCATCTAGTGCACCTCCGCTAATGATTGCTGACAGTGTGGTATCGCTAGTGGACTCCTTCAAGTTTCTAGGGACCACAATCTCCCGGGACCTTAAATGGGGGTTCAACGCCTACGCCACTGTTGGGAAAGCGCAGCAAAGGTTGTTCTTCCTCAGGCAACTAAGGAAGTTCAATATCCCACAGAAGCTTCTGCTCCTCTTTTACTCCGCAATTGTGGAGTTGGTACTGTGCTCCTCGATACTCGTATGGTACAGCTCCGCCAGTGCAAGGGACAGATGCAGGCTCCAAAAGGTGGTCAGAACCGCAGGGAAGATCATCGGGGCCAACCTTCCCTCAGTCCAGGACCTGTACCTTTCCAGAGCTATAAAGCGGGCAATGAAGATAGTAAAAGACCAGCTACACCCCGGCCACAGCATGTTTAACTTGCTTCCTTCAGGCAGGCGTTACAGGGCCGTCCCTGCCAGGTCCACCAGAAGCCTCAAAAGTTTCTTTCCCCAAGCGGTCCGCCTGCTGATCTCCTGAACATTGACTGACTAGACGTACATGTAACTAACTTGTGTCCCTACCGTGACTTTACTCCCCCCCACCTGCTTATCTGTTACCTATTTGGCTGTTGTATAGCAAACCGAAGACAAATTCCTAGTATACGCAATTATACCTGGCCAATAAAGCTGATTCTGATTCTGATTATATCTACAGGTCAGACACTATATTCAGGCTCTCCCGATTGCTTTCCCCTTACCAAAGGAGACACATATTATACTCCAGCTGTTGCATCTAAGGTCTACTAAAACATATAGGATTTGTCATCTGTACCTCCACTTAATCTTAGCTACAGTTAATCTCCCGCTTCACTCTCAAAAAATTCTTGCCAGGTGGGCTGATGATATCCCCAATTGGCCACACTCAGCAGAGTCTATACTTACTAATTACAGTAGACTATCCAAGCATCTACATTTGGCTTACTTGCAAGAAACACATTTCCGTTTCATACACAGGGCATATATTTCCCCAGCTCAGAGGAAATATTTGGCCTCGGCTGCTTCAGGGAAATGCGTAAAATGTTCCATGTCAAATGCTTAGTTGTTTCATTGTGTATAGGAATGCTCCAAGGTTCGTAGGTTCTGGGCTAAAACAGCTATTTGAATACAATACTGCAAACCTCTTTAATACCTACGCCAGTAGCCTGTCTATTACTGGATTTTGAACACTGGAAATTTGGAACTCATACCTACAGACATGTTTCTTTTGTTGTAATGGACTTGACACTAGCTAAAAAACTGATATTCATACAGTGGATTAAGAAGTCTGCTCCGACGATCCAGGAGGTAAAGTCTTGTCTGCTTCTGCTTTTGTATTTTGACATACGAATGCAACTATTGAATGCTGTCCCCCCAATACCACTTTCCACTATAGATGGAAGTTTTTCATATCTTCATTAGATGAGGAATCCAGAAGGACTGTCTCCACATTCTTTGGATCTCAAGAATGGTCTAAAGCTAGAGCTTTAATTGGAATACCTGTATAAGGTCGCTGTCCCTGCTACTGCATCACTGCTTCCATTGATAGTTTCCCTTTCGTGAATTATGCCTCCTACTGATAGGGTTCTATATTTACCATATTTACTATTTTACTTTGTAAAACTACATTGTTCTTTGGTGGCATATCTGTATCCTGTTTAGAGTTTCATAAGATATATTCCTGATATGGGCTGTTATATTGCACTTCTCAAAATGGCTTTTGACTTGTTCTCACTCACTCTTCTCTCTCATTCTGTCCTCGCTGTATTCTTATGCCATACCCACTACCCCTTCCCCCATCTTTCTCCCTCCCTTGTCGATCCCCCTTTGTGCCTGTCCCCGTCATATTATGTTTCTACATTATTTAGCTCATTGTCTAATTAATGCCAATGTTCAATCTCCTTGTATACCTTTTGTATTGTTTCTTGGCAGAGTATTTTCTTGAAACCTTCAATAAAACGTTAATAAAAAAAAGTAAAAAGCCATTAAAAAATGAAACAGGCATCTAGCATTGCCTGCCAAACAATGATTAGGAAAGCCAGAATAAAAGTATACACTAAAATTAATGCAAAACCAAGAAAAAGACAAAACCAGTACAAAAATGAAATTACCAGTAAAAAAATTAAAACACATTAAAAAAGTAAAAATCCATTGAAAAATGATAAAGCCATCTAGCATTGCCTGCCAATCAGCAATTAGGAAGGAAATAATACAAATATACACTAAAATTAATGTAAAACCATGAAAAAAGACAAAACCAGTAAAACAATGAAAATACCAGTAAAAAAAGAAAAGCCATTAAAAAAGTAAAAAAAAATTAACCAAGAATCAGAAACCCATCACTGACTCCCAATTAACAATTAGGGAAGCCAGAATAAAAGTATATACTAAAATTATTGCAAAACCAAGAAAAAGACAAAACCAGTAAAATAATGAAAACGCCAGTAAAAAAATGAAAAGCCATTAAAAAGGGAAAAAATAATTAAAAAAGGTCAGTCATCCAGCACTGCCTCCTAAACAAGAACAACATCCACGTAGCCAGAATAAAAAAATACTCTAAAACAAATGTATAACCATGAAAAAATACAAAACCAGTAAAATCAAGAAAATACCAGTAAAATAATGAAAAGCCATTAAAAAGGAAAAATCATTTTAAATAAGAATCAGGAAGCAATCACTGCCTCCAAAACAACAATTAGGGAGGGCAGAATAGAAGTATACACTAAAATTAATGCAAAACCAAGAAAACAGACAAACCCAGTATAAAAATGAAAATACCAGTAAAAAAATGAACAGCCATTAAAAAGGAAAACGTCATTTAAAAAAAGGTCAGTCAACGAGAACTGCCTCCCAAACAACAGCCACAGGGCCAGAATAAAAAAAATACTCTAAAATGAAAGTAAAACCATGAAAAAATACAAAACCAGTAAAATAATGAAAATACCAGTAAAAAAATGAAGTCATTAAAAGAGAAAAATCATTTGAAATAAGAATCTAGAAGCCATCACTGCATCGAAAACAACAATTAGGGAGGCCAGAATAGAAGTTTACACTAAAATTAATGCAAATTAAAAAAAAAGACAAAACCAGTAAAGAAAATGAAATATCCAGTAAAAAAAACTAAAATGCCATTGTAAATAGAAGCAGGCATCTGGCATTGCCTGCCAAACAACAATTAGGTAGGACAGTTGTCAAAGTCAGAAAAATATCGTGATGCACACTGCCATATTTGCACCTCATGCGAGTGCCTGCTGCACGTGCATGAGCCCTGCCGTGCGTGCGCATACTCGCCGTTGCGTGCACCCGCGAGCGCACGGTGTGCGCATTTACGGTAGAGTTTATGTACGCCTAGCGTGCGACTCAATCATAACATATTTTAACCATATAATGTATTTCGTAGATTATGGTCCCTTTGATAGAATCTGAAAGTTTAGTTAATGTAGCATGCTCATGGACAGAGAGATCCCTCTTTGTTTGATATGAAGGGTCAGACAAGGGTTATACAGTGGTGTTTAGTATCCATCGGAAGAATATTTAATTAGCAATATTCCGGTGTTGGTTTGAAGCGGATAACTCGCTCGTGCGAATAGTTATGGACATAAGAAGTTTATGGACTTTTACTATATTTGCACTTTATTATCCATGCGGCGGGAAACCTAGTTTCCCACCCACCTGAGCAGTTGGGAATAGTCACAGCCCACCTGTATGAATCAACCTATGACCTTTTGTTATAATGCGAAGAGGAATTCCTGTGTCCAATGAACAATAAGAATATAGGGACCATTGTACTGTATTATGTGTAGGGTATAAAAGGACAAGCCGATCTGGGCCAGCTCTCTATTCTCTTCAACGGTTCTCATTGCTGATAATCGGGAGCTGGATATCCAGGAGGCGCATGCGATTGTTACCCTTTGTGCGTAAGTTTCTCTGCAACCATATTACCTTTATTGTTATTGTGAGCCATATCTCTCTCTCTCTCTCTTCTCCTCTTTCTCTCTCTCTCTCTTAAGTATTATTGTACAGCTATTGTATTTCATGTGTAGTTTTCTGGTTAGGTGGTCAATGTTATTTTGGTAGTGTATGACTTGTAATGTATTACTCTTTTGCAAATAGAACATTCATATAAGGTGTTAGAACCTAATACCGGTATCTGTGTATTTATTATATTTCTAAGTATTCTCAGAGCATCGGAGACGCTCGTACAGTTAATAAGGTTACACTGTGTTACATTTACACCCTATCACTGCACCAAGGTTTATTGCATAAGTACATTGTTTATGATATAGTTATAAAGGTTTAACATCGTGAGCATCAGCGCCGCTTGTGATCTCCTCGTGGTCCCAAGCATCCGCTACGCTAGTAGCATATCGTTACGTTAGTCGGCAGCCTATAGCGTGCCTGCCTGTGATCTCTTGGCCGTAAGCGAACGTGACGCTCGAGCGTCTCGACTATGGCTAAGCGATTGTTACACAACGTGCGTACCCTTACGGTATACCATACGCCAATAGCGTACTGTGTTCTTACACCTTTTAGAGGGTTTTAAGTAAGATAAATATTAGGCTTTATCATATTAGGCTTTATCACAGTATAAAAATATACACTAAAATAAATGAACAAAACTTTAAATAAGATAAAACCCAGTAAAAAAATAAATCACCAGTAAAAAATGAAAACCCATTAAAAAAGTAAAAATCCATTAAAAAAGTAAAATGCAATTGAAAAAAGAAACAGGCATCAAGCATTGCCTGCCAAACAACAACTAGGAAGTACAGAATAAAAATATACACTAAAATGAATGTAAAACCATGAAAAAAGACAAAACCGGTAAAAAAAATGAAAATACCCGAAAAAAAATGAAAACCCATTAAAAAAATAAAAAGCCATTGAAAAAAGAAACAGGCATCAAGCATTGCCTGCCAAACAACATCTAGGAAGGACAGAATAAAAATATACACTAAAATGAAAGTAAAACCATGAAAAAAGACAAAACCAGTTAAAAAAGGAAAATACTAGTAAACAAAATGAAAAGCCATTAAAAAAGGAAAAAGCATTTGAAATAAGAATCAGGAACCCATTACTGACTCCCAAACAACAATTAGGGAATCCAGAATAAATATATACACTAAAATTAATGCAAAACCAAGAAAAAGACAAAACCAGTATAAAAATTAAACTACCAGTAATAAAAATTAAAAGCCATTAAAAAGGGAAAAAAGTCATTAAGAAAGGTCAGTCAACCAGCACTGCTTCCCAAACAACAACCACAGGGCCAGAATAAAAAAAATACTCTAAAATGAATGTAAAACCATGAAAAAAGTCAAAACCAGTAAAAAAATGAAAATACCAGTAAAAAAATGAAAAGCCATTAAAAGGTAAAAATCATTTTAAATTAGAATCAGGAACCAATCATTGCCTCTCAAACAACAATTAGGGAGGCCAGAATAAAAGTATACAATAAAATATATGAACAAAACTTAAAAAAGTACAAAACCAGTAAAAATAAATAAATTACCAGTAAAAAAATGAAAACCCATTAAAAAAGTAAAAAACCATTGAAAAATGAAACAGGCATCTAGCATTGCCTGCCAAACAATAATTAGGGAGGACAGAATAAAAATATACACTTAAATGAATGTAAAAATATAGCAAAAGACAAAACCAGTATACAAATGAAAATACCAGTAAAAAATGAAAAGCCATTCAAAATGGAAAAATCATTTGAAATAAGAATCAGGAATTCATAACTGCCTCCCAATCAACAATTAGGGAGGCCAGAATAGAAGTATACACTAAAATTAATGCAAAACCAAGAAAAAAGGCAAAACCAGTTAAAAAATGAAATTACCAGTAAAAATAAATAAAAAAGTTAAAAGCCATTGAAAAAAGAAACAGACATCTAGCATTGCCTGCTAAATAACAATTAGGAAGAACAGAACAAAAATATACACTCAAATTTATGTAAAACCATGAAAAAAGTCAAAACCAGTAAAAAAATGTAAATACCAGTAAAAAAAAATGAAAAACCATTAAAAGGGAAAAATCATTTGAAATTAGAATCATGAACCCATCACTGCCTCTCAAACAACAATTAGGGAGGCCAGAATAAAAGTAAACACTAAAATAAATGAACAAAACTTAAAAAAGGACAAAACCAGTTAAAAAATTAAATTACCAGTAAAAAATTAAAACCCATTAACAAAATAAAAATCCATTGAAAAATGAAACAGGCATCTAGCATTGCCTGCCAATCAAAAATTAGGAAGGATAGAATAAAAATATACACTAAAATGAATGTAAAGCCATGAAAAAAGACAAAACCAGTAAAACAATGAAAATACCAGTAAAAAACTGAAAAGCCATTAAAAAAGTAAAAAAACATTTGAAATAAGAATCAGGAACTCATCACTGACTCCCAATTAACAATTAGGGTATCCAGAATAAAAGTATACACTAAAATTAATGCAAAACCAAGAAAAATACAAAACCAGTAAAATAATGAAAATACCAGTAAAAAAATGAAAAGCCATTAAAAAGGGAAAAAGTCTTAAAAAAAGGTCAGTCATCCAGAACTGCCTCCCAAAACAGCAACAACCACGTGGCCAGAATAAAAAAAAATACTCTAAAATGAATGTAAAACCATGAAAAAATACAAAACCAGTAAAATAATAAAAATACCAGTAAAAAAATGAAAAGCCATTAAAAATGAATAAATCATTTGAAATAAGAATCTGGAAGCCATCACTGCCTCCAAAACAACAATTAGTGAGGTCAGAATAGAAGTCTACACTAAAATTAATGCAAAACCAAGAAAAAAGCCAAAACCAGAAAAGAAAATGAAATTACCAGTAAAAAAAAAAGAAAAGAAAAGTAAAAAGCCATTAAAAATAGAAACAGGCATCTAGCATTGCCTGCCAAACAACATTTAGGAAGGACAGAATAAAAATATACACTAAAATGAATGTAAAACCATGAAAAAAGACAAAACAAGAAAAAAATGAAAATACCAGTAAAAAAATTAAAAGCCATTAAAAAGGAAAAAGTAATTGAAAAAAGGTCAGTCATCCATCACTGCCTCCCAAACAACAATTAGATAGGACAGTATAAAAATATACACTAAAATAAATGAACAAAACTTGAAATAAGATGAAACCAGTAAAAAATTAATTACCAGTAAAAAAAAGAAAACCCATTAAAAAAGTAAAAAGCCATAAAAAAAAGTAAAAAGCCATTGAAAAAAGGAACAGGCATCAAACATTGCCTGCCAAAAACATCTAGGAAGTACAGAATAAAAATATACACTAAAATGAATGTAAAACCATGAAAAAAGACAAAACCAGTACAAAAATGAAAACACCGGTAAAAATATAAAAACCCATTAAAAAAGCAAAAAGCCATTGAAAAAAGAAACAGACATCAAGTATTTCCTCCCAAACAACATCTAGGAAGGACAGAATAAAAATATACACTAAAATGAATGTAAACCATGAAAAAAGTCAAAACAAGTAAAAAAAAAAAATGAAAATAACAGTAAAAAAATAAAAAAACCTTAAAAAAGTAAAAAGCCATTAAAAAAAGAAACAGGCTTCAAGCATTGCCTGCCAAACAACATCTAGGAAGGACAGAATAAAAATATACACTAAAATGAATGTAAAACCATGAAAAAAGACAAAACCAGTAAAAAAAAAATACTAGTAAAATAAATGAAAAGCCATTATAAAAGGAAAAAGCATTTGAAATAAGAATCAGGAACCCATTACTGACTCCCAAACAACAATTAGGGAAGCCAGAATAAATATATACACTAAAATGAATGCAAAACCAAGAAAAAGACAAAACCAGTATAAAAATGAAAATACCAGTAAAAAAATGAATAGCCATTAAAAAGGGAAAAAGTCACTTAAAAAAAGGTCAGAAGGTCAGTCAACCAGCACTGGCTCCCAAACAACAACCATGGGGCCAGAATAAAAAAGATACTCTAAAATGAATGTAAAACCATGAAAAAATACAAAACCAGTAAAATAATGAAAATACCAGTAAAAAAATGAAAAGCCATTAAAAATGCCATAGCTATTGATGCACCGTGTGTGGGTGAAAATATTTTAAATCTTTAATATATTGCTACTTAATAGCAGGAAGACAATTATCTCCATGTGAATAATGAGGTTAATGCAGGATAAGTCCTCATTTTGGGGAGGAATCTCAGGTGTATTTTGTGAGTGTAATTATAGGAAAGGTGCCACCAAAGAGAGGTGTTCACTCTCTCTCTGTTTTCACTGTGTCTATGCAGGTAGACAATAGTTCTTTTTCCTCCTAAATGTTCAATAAATCCTGGGGAGCACCACCAGCACTAAACAATAAAAGGGAATACGCCCAACAGAAAAAAACTTACATATTGCTGGTAAATACAAATTACTGTTATCGCTCTTCAGTGCAGACTCACAACCCCAAAGTGAAGCAAAATGTCATCATCCCACTGTCGGATTCTCACGTGTTTTAGATTCTATATAAGTCCCCGTCCATTGGCACCATCGTCACTCCGGCATTGGAGATTGTACAGTGTGCATGAGCTGCCTGCCTGTGCTATTCTTTAAGGGGGGGCTATATGAACTTAAGGAATGGGCTGCTGTGCGGTGGCGTGCGGTGAGGTCAGTGGCTGGGGAGGCACAAGCAGCTAAGAATCCCCCCCCCAATAGAGTGGGGGAAAAAAGAAAAGTGTAGCCCCTCCCGACATTGGTGAAACCAGCACCAGGCAGAACCAACCAGGGGGGATAATGCCATAGCAGGGGAGACACTCGGTATGGGGTCCCCCTTTCATAGCATTAATATGCCCCCCAAAACTAGTCAGCCCAGGGCTGGAATTCCTCGGAAGTGGGGACCCCAAAAAATAAAAATGGTGTCCCCCTCCCGAGCAATAACCAGCACTGGGCTGATAGCCCAGTGCTATGCCCCGCACCCCTGGTGGGGGTGGGTGCGGGGTTCATTATTAATATTGTTCTTTACAGGTGGCCTACAGTTCCCAGCAAGCATGCCCCAGCATGCTGGCACTTGGAAACCACAAGTGCCAGCATGCCCAGACATAAATGGCCTGCTGGCACCTGTTGTCCACCTGTAATGAAAATATTAAAATAAAAACACCACACTGTCTTAAAAAGTTCACCAGGGGGCGGCGGCCTTTAAGCTCTTTTGAATGGCTGCCACCTCCCCAGGGCTTCCGGCGTCTTCACCTGGGGGGCGCCACCTCCCCAAGGCTTCCAGCATCTTCATCCGGTGGGCGGCGGCTGCTAAGCTCTTTTGCATAGCCGCCGCCCATCCAGAACTTTTGGCATCTTCTGCCTTCAGGAGCTCTTCTCTGCTTCTTCTCCGCCGTCAGACTGACAGCCGCTCCCTCGCACTGATTTATATAAGTCAGCCAGAGGGGGTGGGGCGATAATGCAGCGAGCCGTGATTGGCTTGCGGCAGCCATCTTGAATTTCAAAAATGACGTTGAGGCGCCATTTTTGAAATTGGTACTGCTCTGCTGCCAAACTCTGCACCGTCACCCGCACCTCCGGCACCACCCGCCGCCTGCACCTCCACCGCCGCCCACACCTCTGCCTGCACCTCCGCTGCCAGCACCTCCATCGATGCCCACACCTCCACTGCGTTCGCACAGTGATTGACAGCGGATCCAGTGACGGATCTGCTGACCAATTACTGTGGCCTCACTGACAGGGGTGTGCTTTCATGGGATAAAAGCACGTCCCTGTATGAAAGCGGCTCTCTAATGGTGCCGCTTTCCCATGTATTTTTTAAAATGGGCTTTTAATGCCCGTTGCTAGGCCCTGCTCACGCGCCCGCCACCCACTCCCATACCTTTCCCATTCACACCGGGAGGCACCACGATCAGTGGCTTCCAAACACATATAGGCAGGGAATGTGATTAGATTAATATTAAGCAGATACTTATGACACAGAATATGTGTCATAAGTATCTTCTTTATATTATTTTAATCATTAATGACAGGGGAGGCACTGCATCCCCTGACTGCATGTCCCTGCTGCTGTGGTACTCTGGTGTACACAAGGGGCTGCTGCAGGTGGGCTCTGCCAATTAAACAGCTGCTTTGGGTCTCCATAAACTGGGGCTGTACAGTGTACATGTGCTACCTGTCAGTGCTGTGCTGTGTGCTATTCTTTAAGAGGCTGTCTGAAGGAAGGGGCTGCTGTGGTACTCTGGTGTACACAAGGGGCTGCTGCAGGGGTGCTCTGTCCATGAAATGGATGCTTTGAGTGTCCAAAAACTGGGGTTATACAGTATACATGTGCTGCCTGTCAGTGCTGTGCTGTGTGCTATTCTTTAAGGGGCTGTCTGAAGGAAGGGGCAGCTGTGGTACTCTGGTGTGCACAATGGGCTGCTTCAGGGGTTCTATGTCCATAAACTTGGGCTGTCTGACTGAAACTGGCTGCTCTTTCTGTCCATCAAGGACTGTGTCCTCCAGGTGTGCAGTGAGTGATATAAAAATAGTAATACATATTTCTTACTTATTTGTGCGACACTGTTGGTGAAGCCAAACCTCAGTGTGTAATAATATATATTTCTGACTCATTTGTGTGACACTGTAACCACCTGTGTGTGATATATTTTTTTTTATAATAATTATTTATGACTCATTTGTGTGACACTGTTGGTGAAGCGAAACTGCATTGTGTAATAATATATATTTCTGGCTCATGTGTGCAACAATGTAACTGCTGGTGTTTGATATAAAAAATAATACATATTTCTGACTCATTTGTGCGACACTGTTGGTGAAGCTAAACTGCAGTGTGCAATAATATACATTTCTGACTCATTTTTTCGCGACACTGTAACCTCCGGTGAGTGATATAACAAATAATTTATATTTCGGACTCATTTGTGCAACACTGTAAACACAGCGTGTGATATTTAAATATAATAAAACATATTTCTGACTCATTTTTTGACACTGTTGGAAAAGCTAAATTGCAGTGTGTAATAATATATATTTCTGACTCATTTGTGCGATACAGTAACCGCAGTGGGTTATGTAAACAATAATAAATATTTCTGACTAATTTGTATGATACTGTTGCTGTACCCCACTTTGTGTTGATAGAAATGGAGGACAAACAATTGAAAGATCAAGAACCAATGGCGTAGATTGAATATAAAATCAAAGAAGCAATATTTATGGTGATAATTAAAATAAAAAAAGTAAAGTTAGCTGAGTAGAAACGTAAAATTGGCAATATGCCATTCACTACACGACTTGGCAAACCTGGACAATAACTGTGTAGCTATCTGTAGTCTTTGTAAAGCCATTGTAAGTAGAGGTAGGGACTTTAACCACCTAGGAACCTCCTCCCTGTTACGCCACTTGCAGCGCATACATCACAAGTTGTTGACACATTCGGAATCTTCTCGCAGGGTTTGGATTCCATATAAGGAGTAGCCGTAGCCGCCATTTTCTCTCCATTTATGGAGATTTTAGTGAGAGGATGTGTCTCCGTCCTCAATGTCTATGCGGGCGGGAAAGTGGGATGGCGATTATAGTGCTTTCTTGTGCTACTCAGTCCAGTGTAGTGTCTTAGCTGCATCAGTCAGTCCAGTGACCAGTCACAGTGGTGGTGTCCTCTGCTGCTGCCATATGTCCAGTGCTGCTGTATAAGTCCCTTACAGTGTTGCTGTGTTGTCCTGCATCAGACCAGTGTCCTGTGCATCAGTCAGTCCAGTGACCTGTCACAGTGGTGGTGTCCTCTGCTGCCATATGTCCAGTGCTGCTGTATAATACTGTGAGTCCTTTACAATGTTGCTGTGTTGTCCTGCATCAAACCAGTGGTAGTGTCCTGTGCATCAGTCAGTCCACTGACCAGTCACAGTGGTGGTGTCCTCTGCTGCCATATGTCCAGTTCTACTGTATAATACGTCCCTTACAGTGTTGCTGTGTTGTCCTGCATCAGACCAGTGGTAGTGTCCTGTGCATAAGTCAGTCCACTGACCAGTCACAGTGGTGGTGTCCTCTGCTGCCATATGTCCAGTGCTGCTGTATAATAAGTCCCTAACAGTGTCGCTGTGTTGTCCTGCATCAGACCAGTAGTAGTGTCCTGTGCATCAGTCAGTCCAGTGATCAGTCATAGTGGTGGTGTCCTCTGCTGCCATATGTCCAGTGCTGCTGTATAATAAGTCCCTTACAGTGTCGCTGTGTTGTCCTGCATCAGACCAGTGGTAATGTCCTGTGCATCAGTCAGTCCAGTGACCAGTCACAGTGGTGGTGTCCTCTGCTGCTGCCATATGTCCAATGCTGCTGTATAATAAGTCCCTTACAGTGTCGCTGTGTTTTCCTGCATCAGACCAGTGTTAGTTTCCTGTGCATCAGTCAGTCCAGTGACCAGTCACAGTGGTGGTGTCCTCTGCTACCATATGTCCATTGCTGCTGTATAAGTCCCTTACAGTGTTGCTGTGTTGTCCTGCATCAGACCAGTGGTAGTGTCCTGTGCTGTTTATTATTTACTGCAAATAAAGGGTTTATTAACATTTAATCCAAATATAATTTTTACACAGTTTGCCCTGTGTGGTGTATGGGTACGCTCTCCTGTGCCGCATATTGTGTTATATAACTCCAGAAAAACAATGGAGTACAAAAATTTAGAGGATAAAATAGGCAAAGATCAAGAACCACTTCCCTAGTGCTGCAGCTGCTGCCACTAGTCATGACATAGACGATGAAATGCCATCAACGTCTTCTGCCAAGGCCGATGCCCAATGTGATAGTAGAGGGCATGTAAAATCCAAAAAGCCAAAGTTCAGTAAAAAGACCCAAAAAAAGAAATTTAAATGGTCTGAGGAGAAACGTAAACTTGACAATATGCCATTTACGACACAGAATGGCAAGGAACGGCTAAGGCCCTGTTCTATGTTCATGACTAGTGGTTCAGCTTCACATGACGTTGGAAGCCCTCATCCTCCCGCTAGAAAAATTATAAGAGTTAAGCTGGCAAAAGCACAGCAAAGAACTGTGCATTCTAAGATGATATCACAAATCCCCAAATAGAGTCCAAGTATGTTGGCGGTTGAGATGCCTGACCTTCCCAACACTGGACTGGAAGTGGTGGCTCCTTCCACCATTTTCACACCCTCTGCAAGTGCTGGAAGGAGCACCCACAGTCCAGTTTTGGATTTTCAAATTGAAGCGGTCACTGTTGTAGTACACCAGGATGAGGATATGGGTGTTGCTGGCGCTGAGGAAGTTGACAAGGAGGATTCTGATGGTGATGTGGTTTGTTTAAATCAAGCACCGGGGGTGACAGTTGTTGTCTGAGGGATGAATAAACACATTGCCATGCCTGGGCAAAATACCAAAAAAGCCACCTCTTCGGTGTGGAATTATTTCTCCACAAATCCGGACAACAGGTGTCAAGCCGTGTGTAGGAACATCCTCCCTTATACGTCACCTGCAGCGCATTTATCAGAAGTCATTCTCAAGTTCAGAAACTTTGGGTAAGAGCGGAAGCAGTCCATTGACACCTAAATCCCATCTTCCTCTTGTACCCAAGCTCCTGCAAGCCACACCACCAACTCCCTCAACGTCAACTTCCTCCTCAGTCAGGAATGTCAGTAGTCCTGAAGGCCATGCCACTGGCAAGACTGAGGAGTACTCTCCTAACCGGGATTCCTCCGGAGGATCCTTGAGTGGTACGCCTACCGCTGCTGTTGCTGCTGCTGTTGTTGCTTCTGGTAGTCGATTGTCATCCCAGAGGGGAAGTCGGAAGACCATTTGTACTACTTCGACTAATCTATTGACTGTCTAACAGTCTTTTGTGAGGAAGATGAAATATGATAGCAGTCATCCTGTTGCAAAGTGGATAACTGAGGGTTTGACAGCTATGTTGGTGTTAGACATGTGTCCCGTATCCGCCATTAGTTCAGTGGGACTTAGAGAATTGATGGAGGTAGTGTATCCCCGGTACCAAATCCCATCTAGATTCCACTTCACTAGGCAGGCGATACCGAGAATGTATAAAGACATCAGAAAAAGTGTCCTCAAAAATGCAGTTGTACCCACTGTCCACTTAACCACGGACATGTGCACAAGTGGAACAGGGCAGAATAAGGACTATATGACTGTGACAGCCCACTGGGTAGATGTATTGTCTCCTGCAGCAACAACAGCAGTGCACCAGTAGCAGCATCTTGCAAATGCCAACTCATTCCTAGGCAGGCTACGCTATGTATCACCGCTTTCCGTAAGAGGCACACTGCTGACAACCTCTTACAGAAACTGAGGAACATCATCGCACAATGGCATACCCTAATTAGACTCTCCTGGGGATTTGTGATATCGGACAATGCAACCAATATCGTGCGTGCATTACATCTGGGCAAATTCCAGCACGTGCCATGTTTTGCACATACAACTAATTTGGTGGTGCAGAATTTTTTTGAAAAATGACAGGGGCGTGCAGAAGATACTGTCGGTGGCCCAAAAAATTGTGGGCCACTTTCGTCATTCAGACACCACATGCCAAAGACTGGAGCACCATCAAACACTCCTGAACCTGCCCTGCCATAACCTGAAGCAAGAGTTGGTAATGAGGTGGAATTCAACACTCTATATGCTTCAGAGGATGAAGGAGCAGCAAAAGGCCATTCAAGCCTATACATCCACCTACGATATAGGCAAAGGAGGGGGAATGCACCTGGCTCAAGCGCAGTGGAGAATGATTTCTGTCTTGTGCAAGGTTCTTCAACCCTTCGAACTTGCCACACATGAAGTCAGTTCAGACACTGCCAGCTTGAGTCAGGTCATCCCCCTCATCAGGCTTTTGCAGAAGCAGCTGGAGAAATTGAAGGAGGAGCTAAGATAGAGCGATTATGCAAAGTATGTGGGACTTGTGGATGGAGCACTGCATTCGCTTTGCCAGGATTCAAGGGTGATCAATCTTTTGAAATCAGAGCACTACATTTTGGCCACCGTGCTCGATCCTAGGTTTAAAGCCTACGTTGTATCTCTCTTTCCGGCAGACACAAGTCTGCAGAGGTTCAAAGACCTGCTGGTTAGAAAATTGTCAACTTAAGCGGTGCGTGACACATCAACAGCTCCTCCTTCATTTTCTCCCGCAATTGGGGCTGCGAGGAAAAGGATAAGATTTCTTAGACCACCCGCTGGCGGTGATGCAGGGCAGTCAGGAGCGAGTGCTGACATCTGGTCCAGACTGAAGGACCTGCCAACAATTACTCACATGTCTACTGTCATTGCATATGATTTTGTCACCATTGAAAGAATGGTGGCGGATTATATGAGTGACAGCATCCAAGCAGGCATGTCAGACAGTCCGTACGTATACTGGCAGGAAAAAAAAGGCAATTTGGATGCCCTTGCATAAACTGGCTTTATTTTACCTAAGTTGCCCCCCCCCTCCAGTGTGTACTCTGAAAGAGTGTTTAGTGCAGCCAGTAACCTTGACAGCGATTGGCGTAGGAGGTTACTTTCACAACATGTGGAGAAGATGCTGTTCATCAAAATGAATTATGAATTCCTTCGGGAAACCTTTACCAGCAATTGCCTACAGAAAGTACACAGGGACCTGAGATGGTGGATTCCAGTGGGGACGAATTAATACTCTGTGAGGAGGAGAATCTACAAACTGAAAGGGGTGAGGAATCGGAGGATGAGGATGAGGTCGACATCTTGCTTCTGTAGAGCCAGTTTGTGCAAGGAGAGATTGATTGCTTCTTTTTTGGTGGGGGACCAAACAAACCAGTCATTTCAGCCACAGTCATGTGGCAGACCCTGTCGCTGAAATTATTGGTTTGTTAAAGTGTGCATGTCCTGTTTATACAACATAAGGGTGGGTGGGAGGGCCCAAGGACAATTCCATCTTGCACCATTTTTTCTTCTTTACATCATGTGCCATTTGGGGACTAGTTTTTTAAAGTACCATCCTGTCTGACATTGCCATACAACTCAAGGGGTACTGCCGTATAAGTCCAGTCCAGTGGTGCTGTCTTGTGCTGCATCAGTCCAGTGGTGGTGTCCTGTGCTGTATATTATTTACTCCAAATAAAAACTTTATTATATTATTATCCAAATAAGTTTTACAGGGTTTGCCCTGTGTGGTGTACGGGTACGCTCGCCTGTGCTGCATATTTTTATAATAGCTCCAAATAAAAGGGTTATTATTATCCAAATTAATTTTACAGACTTTGCCAGTTGTGTGTGTGGTTTAGGGGTATGCTCTGCTGTGACACCAATATTGTGCATGTATTACATCTGGGCAAATTCCAGCACGTCCCATGTTGTTTGTGCTGCACACTTGTGTCACTTAGCCATCCAGCTACCTAATTGCACCTCTTTTTCTTCATTGCGTCATGTGCTGTTTGGGGCCTATTCTTTAAATCTGCCATCCTGTCTGCAACTGCAGCGCCACTCCTAGATGGGCCAGGTGTTTGTGCCGCACACCTGTGTCGCGTAGTTTAGTCATCCAGCCACTTTGGTGCAACCTTTTGTCCTAAAAGCAATATTGTGAGGTGTTCAGAATAGACTGGAAATGAGTGGAAATTAATGTTATTGAGGTTAATAATACCGTAGGATCAAAATTACCCCCAAATTATGTGACTTTAGTTGTTTTTATGTTTTTCCAAAAATCATCCAGATCCAAAACCAAAACACGAGAGGGTGGTTTTGGCAAAACCAATCCAGATCCAAAACACGAGCATGGAACCAGATCCAAAACCAAAGCACGAAAAGTGCCAGCCACTCATCTCTAGTATAATGTTTTTGTGCATGGCAAATACTGCTTTATTGTTACACTGCAATTTAGATTTCAGTTTGAACACACCCCACCCAAATCTAACTCTCTCTGCACATGTTACATCTGCCCCCCCCCCCCCCCCCCCTGCAGTGCACATAGTCTGCCCATTAGAGGAAGATTTTGCTTCTGTGATCAACCTTGAATTATGCCCTAAGACTAGGCAGGATACAAATCTGAGACCCTCTATTAACTTTGCTGCTGAATTCATGTCCTATGTTGATGATTTTAGATTTTTTTTATAGCTTTCACATATTTCAACTATACATTAGAAATATTAGAATAATAAGATTAAGTGGGACTCAAATCCGTGACCCTCTGTTAACTTTGCTGCTGCATTAGCCCAGTGGACCATTGCAACTGATATTGCATGCTGTTGGTTTGAGTCATGTTAACTTATTAACATTGCATTGTACTGTGCATCCGGAAAGTATTCACAGCGCTTCACTTTTTCCACATTTTGTTATGTTACAGCCTTATTCCAAAATGGAATATATTATTTTTTTCTCTCAAAAGTCTACACAAAATACCCCAATGACAACATGAAAAAAGTTTTTTTTCGAGATTTTTGCCGTTATTAAACATAAAAACCTAAGAAATCACATGTACATAAGTATTTACAGCATTTGCCATGAAGCTCAAAATTGAGCTAAGGTGCATCCTGTTTCCACTGATCATCCATGAGATGTTCCTACAGCCTAATTGGAGTCCACCTGTCGTAAATTCAGTTGATTGGACATGATTTGGAACGGCACACCCCTGTCTATATAAGGTCCACACTTGACAGTGCAAGTCTGAGCACAAACCAAGCATGAAGTCAAAGGAATTGTCTGTAGACCTCCAAGCCAGGATTGTCTCGAAGCACAAATCTAGGGAAGGGTACAGAAAAATATCTGCTGCTTTGAAGGTCCCAAAGAGCACAGTGGCCTACATCATCCGTAAATGGAAGAACGGTGCTTATCCTGGCTGATGCGCTTACACTTTTATCAGTCTGGAGTTATTGTGCTGCTTTACACAATAATACTTTATTTTTTTATTTTAAACTAGCTGATGTACCAGTCCTTGCCTGGGTTTAAATTTTCTGGTTATTAAGTTATCAACGAGTTGGATGTAGAGTAACTGTCAACATATTAAAAATAATTAGTAGTTTAGTAGGTCTTCCATCACACCCATGAGATGGCTGCAGTGTCGTTTTTGTGGTGTTGCCTGTAGTCCTGATCCCCAACTTTTGTTTCTGTTTAGTTTCATAATCACTTTTCCATTGCAAGATGAGTTTAACATTTTCCTTCTGTTATCAATGTTGCTATTCCAAGACTTTTGCATTTTTTGTCTACCCACATCCATTTCTGTCAGTTATTTTAGGTTATTGATTTATTGTTATTTCAGTCATTGAATGATGGATATTTCTGTCAGTTATTAAAGTTAATTAAAGTTTTAATTTATATTCATCCAGACGAAGGCTCAGAATAGGCTCCTTGTGTCAAATTTCTGCCCACCATACACTAACTGGAGGTCTGACCAGGACCCCAAGCCCCTAATATGTCTTCTGGGATCCAATGTTACCACTCTGAGAAGTTTTCATCTAAATCCACCCAGTGGCAGGCCCCGATCAGGCTCCCTAAGTCAAAGTTCTGGACAGCGTACACCAACGGGAGGTCCAACTGGGACCCCAAACCCATTGTATGTCTTCTGGGATCCAATGTTACCACTCTGAAGTTTTCTTCCAAATCCATCCAGTGGTAGGCTCAGAACCGGCTTCCTGGGTCATAGTTCTGTCCGGCACATTACACAATAAGGTCCAACCAGGGCCCTAGTCTTTCTAAAACCTGGCCGGAATCCAACTGGACCACCTTGTGTTAGATTTATACAAGATGGTACACGGGTGTCCAAATGCATAACCAGACAGACAGAAAGACCAATGACTTATATATATATATATATATATATATATATATATTTATTATATAATTCGTTGGTCTTTCTGGTTATGTGGTTATACACCCATGTACAATCTTGGATAAATCTAACACAAGGTGGTCCACTTGGATCCCGGCCAGGTTTATATATATATATATATATATATATATATATATAAAAAAACATATATATATATATATGTGTATATGTATATATATATATATATATAGAGCTTTTCCAGGCCGGCACTCCAATACAAACTTTACTTACCCCGGTGCACGTTTAAAGACCCTCAGCGAGATCCTCACATATAAACCACAATAACGGCACACAGGGGTTTGAGAAATAATCCGATTCCACAGCAGTTTAAGCCAACGTTTCAAAGTTTTATCTTTTTCGTCAGTAGCCCTGACGAAAAAGATAAAACTTTGAAACGTTGGCTTAAACTGCTGTGGAATCGGATTATTTCTCAAACCCCTGTGTGCCGTTATTGTGGTTTATATATATATATATATATATATATTTATATTTATATATATATATAAAATAAGAATTTACTTACCGATAATTCTATTTCTCGTAGTCCGTAGTGGATGCTGGGGACTCCGTCAGGACCATGGGGAATAGCGGGCTCCGCAGGAGACAGGGCACATCTAAAAAGCTTTTTAGGTCACATGGTGTGTACTGGCTCCTCCCCCCATGACCCTCCTCCAAGCCTCAGTTAGGTACTGTGCCCGGACGAGCGTACACAATAAGGAAGGATCTTGAATCCCGGGTAAGACTCATACCAGCCACACCAATCACACCGTACAACTTGTGATCTGAACCCAGTTAACAGTATGATAACAAAACGAAGTAGCCTCCGAAAAGATGGCTCACAACAATAGTAATAACCCGATTTTTGTAACAATAACTATGTACAAGCATTGCAGACAATCCGCACTTGGGATGGGCACCCAGCATCCACTACGGACTACGAGAAATAGAATTATCGGTAAGTAAATTCTTATTTTCTCTAACGTCCTAGTGGATGCTGGGGACTCCGTCAGGACCATGGGGATTATACCAAAGCTCCCAAACGGGCGGGAGAGTGCGGATGACTCTGCAGCACCGAATGAGAGAACTCCAGGTCCTCCTTAGCCAGAGTATCAAAATTTGTAAAATTTTACAAACGTGTTCTCCCCTGACTACGTAGCTGCTCGGCAAAGTTGTAATGCCGAGACTCCTCGGGCAGCCGCCCAGGATGAGCCCACCTTCCTTGTGGAATGGGCATCTACATATTTCGTCTGTGGCAGGCCTGCCACAGAATGTGCAAGCTGAATTGTACCACAAATCCAGCGTGCAATAGACTGCTTAGAAGCATGAGCACCCAGCTTGTTGGGTGTATACAGTATAAACAGCAAGTCAGACTTTCTGACTCCAGCCGTCCTAACTATATATATATATATATTTTTTTTAGGGCCCTGACCACGTCTAGTAACTTGGAGTCCTCCAAGTCCCTAGTAGCCGCAGGCACCACAAGAGGTTGTTTCAGGTGAAAACGCTGACACCCCTTTATGAAGAAACTGGAGACGAGTCCCAGTTCTGTCCTGTTCAAATGGAAAATTTTAATATGGGCTTTTGTAAGACAAAGCCGCCCATTCTGACAATCGCCTGGCCGAGGCCAGGGCTAACAACATGGTCACTTCCCATGTGAGATATTTGTCAACAGCATGGTCACTTTCCATGTGAGATATTTCAAATCCACAGATTTGAGCGGTTCAAACCAATATGATTTTAAGAAATCCCAACACTATGTTGAGATCTCACGGTGCCCCTAGGGGCACAAAAAAGCTGTATATGCAATACATCCTTTACAATCTGGACTTCAGGAACTGAAGTCAATTCTTTCTGGAAGAAAATCTACAGGGCCGAAATTTAAATGTTAATGAACCCCAATTTGAGGTCCAAAACACTCCTGTTTTCAGGAAGTGTAGAAATCGACCTAGTTGAATTTCCGTCGTGGAGCCTTCCTGGCCTCACCCACGCAACATATTTTCACCACATGTGGTGATGACGTTGTGCGGTCACCTCCTTCCTGGCTTTGACCAAGGTAGGTATGACCTCTTATGGAATGCCTTTTCCCCTCAGGATCCGGCATTCAACCGCCATGCCGTCAAACGCAGCCGCGGTAAGTCTTGGAATAGACATGGTACTTGCTGAATCAAGTCCCTTCTTAGCTCCCCAGGCCCTTAGTCCTCTGTGAGCATTTCTTGAAGTTCCGGGTACCAAGTCCCTCTTGGCCAATCCGGAGCCACTAGTATAGTTCATACTCCTCTATGTCTTATAATTCTCAATACCCTGGTTATGAGAAACAGAGGAGGGAACACATACACAGACTGGTACACCCACGGTGTTACCAGAACATCCACAGCTATCGCCTGAAGGTCTCATGACCTGGCGGAATACCTGTCCCGTTTTTTGTTCGGGCGGGACGCCATCATGTCCACCTTTGGTCTTTGCCAACGGTCCACAATCATGTTGAAAAACTTCCCTATGAAGTTTCCACTCTCCCGGGTGGAGGTCATGCCTGCTGAGGAAGTCTGCTTCCCAGTCGTCCACTCCCGGAAAGAACACTGCTGACAGTGCTATCACATGATTTTCCGCCTAGCGAAAAATCCTTGCAGTTTTCACTGCCCTCCTGCTTCTTGTGCCGCCCTTCTGTTTACGTGGGCGACTGCCGTGATGTTATCCCACTGGATCAATACCGGCTGACCTTGAAGCAGAGGTCTAGCTAAGTTTAGAGCATTATAAATTTGCTCTAAGCTTATTTATGCGGAGAGAATTCTCCAGACTTAATCACACTTCCCTGGAAATTTTTTCCCTGTGTGACTGTTCCCCAGCCTCTCAGGCTGGCCTCCGTGGTCACCGGCATCCAATCCTGAATGCCGAATCTGCGGCCCTCTAGAAGATGAGCACTCTGTAATCACCACAGGAGAGACACCCTTTTCCTTGGATATAGGGTTATCCGCTGATGCATCTGAGGATGCGATCCGGACCATTTGTCCAGCAGATCCCACTGAAGAGTTCTTGCGGGAAATCTGCCGAATGGAATTGCTTCGTAATAAGCCACCATTTTTACCAGGACTCTTGTGCAATGATGCACTGACACTTTTCCTGGTTTTAGGAGGATCCCGATTAGCTCGGATAACTCCCTGGTTTTCTCCACTGGGAGAAACACGTTTTTCTGGACTGTGTCCAGAATCTTCCCTAGGAACAGTAGACGTGTCGTCGGAAAAAGCTGCGATTTTGGAATATTTAGAATCCACTCGTGCTGTCGTAGAACTACTTAAGATAGTGCTACTCCGACCTCCAACTGTTCTCTGGACCTTGCCCTTATCAGGAAAGCGTCCATGTTTCTTTTAAGAAAAATCCTCATTCCGGCCATTACCTTGGTAAAGACCCGGGGCGCCGTGGACAATCCAAACGGCAGCGTCTGAACTGATAGTGACAGTTCTGTACCAGGAACCTGAAGTACCCTTGGTGAGAAGGGCAAATTTGGACCTGTAGGTAAACGTCCCTGATATCCAGTGACATCATATCGTCCCCTTCTTCCTGGTTCGCTATCACTGCTCCGAGTGACTCCATCTTGATTTGAACGCTTGTATGTAAGTGTTCAAATATTTCAGATCTCACCGAGCCGGTTGGCTTCAGTACCACAATATAGTGTGGAATACTACCCCCTTCCTTGTTGTAAGAAGGGTACTTTGATTATCACCTGCTGGGAATACAGCCTGTGAATTGTGTGAGGGGGAGACGTCTCGAATTTCCAATGTACACCTGGGATATTACATGTAGGATCCCGGAGTTCCCTTGCGAGTGTTGCTGAAACTCTTGAGATGACCCCCTACCGCACCTGAGTCCGCTTGTACGGCCCCAGCGTTATGCTGCGGACTTGGCAGAAGCCGTGAGGAGCTTCTGTTCCTGGGAATGAGCTGCTTGCTGCAGTCTTCTTCCCTTTCCTCTCCCCCTGGGCAGATATGACTGGCCTTCGCCCGCCTGCCCGTATGGGGACGAAAGGACTGAGACTGAAAAGACTGTGTCCTTTTCTGCCAATATGTGACTCGGGGTAACAAAAGGTGGATTTTTCAGCTGTTGCCATGGCCACCAGGTCCAATGGACCGCCCCTTTATACGGCAATACTTCCATATGCCGTCTGGAATCTGCCTCACCTGACCACTGTCGTGTCTTCGTCTGGCAGATATGTACATCACATTTACTCTTGATGCCAGAATGCAAATATGCCTCTGCGCATCACACATATATAGAAATGCATCCTTAAAATGCTCTATAGACAATAAAATCCTGTCCCTGTCAAGGGTATCAAAATTTTCAGTCAGGAAATCCGACCAAGCCCCCTCAGCGCTGCACATCCAGGCTGAGGCGATTGCTGGTCGTAGTATAACACCAGTATGTGTGTATATACTGTTATGATATTTTCCAGCTTCCTATCAGCTGGCTCCTTGAGGGCGGCCGTATCTGGAAACGGTAACGCCATGTTTTTTTATAAGCGTGTGAGCGCCTTGTCCACCCTAAGGTGTGTTTTCCAACTCGCCCTTACTACTGGCGGGAAAAAGGGTATACCGCCCATAACTTTCTGTCGGAGGAACCCCACGTATCATCACACACTTCATTTAATTTATCTGATTCAGGCAAAACTACAAGTAGTTTATTCCCACCCTACAAAATACCCTTATTTGTGGTACTTGTGGTATCAGAAATACGTAACACCTCCTTCATTGCCCTTAACATGTAACTTGTGGCCCTAAAGGAAAAATACGTTTGTTTCTTCACCGTCGACACTGGGGTCAGTGTCCGTGTCAGTGTCTGTCGACCGACTGAGGTAAATGGGCGTTTTTACAAGCCCCTGACGGTGTCTGAGACGCCTGGACCGATACTAATTTGTCCGCCGGCTGTCTCATGTCATCAACCGGCTTGCAGCGTGTTGACATTATCACGTAATTCCATAAGTAAGCCATCCATTCTGGTGTCGACTCCCTAGAGAGTGACATCACCATTACAGGCAATTTTCTCCGTCTCCTCACCAACATTTTCCTCATACATGTCGACACACACGTACCGACCTACAGCACACACATACAGGGAATGCTCTGATAGAGGACAGGACCCACTAGCCCTTTGGGGAGACAGAGGGAGAGTTTGCCAGCACACACCAAAAGCGCCATAATGTATATAACAACCCTAGAAGGTGTTGTTTCTATATATGGGCTCTTAATATATAATTATATCGCCAATTTATGCCCCCCTTCTCTTTAACCCTGTTTCTGTAGTGCAGGGGAGAGTGGGAGCCTTCCTCACCAGCGGAGCTGGTCAGGAAAATGGCGCTGAGTGCTGAGGAGAATAAGCTCCGCCCCTTTCACGGCGGGCTTTTCTCCCGGTTATTAGGAAAACTGGCCTGGGTTAAATACATACATATAGCCTTAATGGCTATATGTGATGTATTTATTTGCCAAATAGGTATTTATATTGCTGCCCAGGGCGCCCCCAGCAGCGCCCTGCACCCTCCGTGACCGTGTCAGTGAGCCGTGTAGCAACAATGGCGCACAGCTGCAGTGCTGTGCGCTACCTCTCTGAAGACTGTGAAGTCTTCTGCCGCCTGTTTCCGGACCTCCGTTCCGCCGTCTTTCTTCAGCGTCTGTAAGGGGGATCGGCGGCGCGGCTCCGGGACGAACCCCAGGCTGACCTGTGTTCCGACTCCCTCTGGAGCTCAGTGTCCAGTAGCCTAAAACTTCAATCCTCCTGCACGCAGGTGAGTTGCAAGTCTCTCCCCTAAGTCCCTCGTTGCAGTGATCCTGTCGCCAGCAGGAATCACTGATTAGAAACCTAAAAAAAAACTTTACTAAACAGCTCCTTAAGAGAGCCATCCAGTTTGCACCCTTCTCGGACGGGCACAAAAACCTAACTGAGGCTTGGAGGAGGGTCATGGGGGGAGGAGCCAGTACACACCATGTGACCTAAAAAGCTTTTTAGATGTGCCCTGTCTCCTGCGGAGCCCGCTATTCCCCATGGTCCTGACGGAGTCCCCAGCATCCACTAGGACGTTAGAGAAAAGCTAATGAAGGATATGTGTACAAAGTTTGGTCCAGATCCATCAAGCGATGTAGGAGCCCCCATGAAGAGCAAGTGCTTTATATTCTTGCTATTACCTGTTATTTGTAAGTGCTTCAATCATCTATGATTCTCTGTAAAAATACGGAGGAGATATATAGGGGGTCAGGAGAATGTGGGTATGCTATGTGAAGCAGTGTAACCTTGTGGGGACCAGAAAGGAGACCTACATTTTCAATTGAATCGGTATGTGATCCCGCCACACTGGATGCCGAATGTCAGTATACCAACATTGGCATCTCGTGGCGCTAGTCCAATGGCTCCTGGGGTGACCAGTCATGGGATTGTGAAAAGTAGCAGAAGCAGCCAACATTATGGTACCTACACCTACACTACTAGTTCCCCCAGTCCCTACACCTCCACCAGTACTTGCCACCATCATACAGTATTACAGAGCCTGATTATACTATGCTGCTTTTTACAACAGTCATCTAATGTGGGGAACTACAATTCCCAGCATCTAGAAGTATATGCACCATTACCACACTTTGTTTATTGTGCTCTTGCATTTTTTATTCTATACCAAATAACACATACACAAATTAAAAACTTTATTGAAAAGTATTGTTTTATCATAGCCATAAGAGAGTTGAACATTGGCCCTCATTCCGAGTTGATCGCTCGGTATTTTTCATCGCATCGCAGTGAAATTCCGCTTAGTACGCATGCGCAATATTCGCACTGCGACTGCGCCAAGTAATTTTACAATGGAGATAGTATTTTTACTCACGGCTTTTTCTTCGCTCCGGCGATCGTAATGTGATTGACAGGAAATGGGTGTTACTGGGCGGAAACAGGCCGTTTTATGGGCGTGTGGGAAAAAACGCTACCGTTTCCGGAAAAAACGCAGGAGTGGCCGGGGAAACGGGGGAGTGTCTGGGCGAACGCTGGGTGTGTTTGTGACGTCAAAACAGGAACGACAAGCACTGAACTGATCGCACAGGCAGAGTAAGTCTGAAGCTACTCTGAAACTGCTAAGTAGTTAGTAATCGCAATATTGCGAATACATCGGTCGCAATTTTAAGAAGCTAAGATTCACTCCCAGTAGGCGGCGGCTTAGCGTGAGCAACTCTGCTAAAATCGCCTTGCGAGCGAACAACTCGGAATGAGGGCCATTGTTTCTAGACAGCTTTATAATGTTAGGTAGCACATTTAGGGGAAAATTTACTAAAGGCTGATTTTCATCATTTTTTTAATATTGAGTTCAAATTGATCTAAATTGATGTTGATTTCCATGGGCTAAAACACACATTTACTAACATTTAAAAATGTATATCAAAAAGTAACCAGTTAGTCCTGGAAATACAGCAATTAAAAAATCTATATGAAAATTCACCTTTAGTAAATATAACCCTTGTAATGAACATTCACATTTACTATAAAGCAAGAAAAGACAGACCACGGATACATTCAGGGATATTTATCAAAAGTGTATCAACTACTAACAACTAATTCATTATTTTCAGATTAGAAAATAAAAAAACAAGTCTGGTTGCAATAGGTAACAACACATTTCCTGTGTCCCTTTCTTGGGGACATTTAAAACTATGTTTTAAATGTCCCCAAGAAAGTATATAGTATTTATGGTGTGAATATGCAAATGATGAAATATACTTTCCTTATTTAGTACTGTACACTACTGCAAGCAAAATATAAAAAATATAAAACTATTTGGTAAGTTTAGGTGGGTTAATGTTAGTTACAGTCACATGGCCCACATGTCTTAACAATATTCTGCATAATCATTACATCCTATTTACATGCATTTTCATATTGAAAACTGTAAAAATAAACATTTCTTAAATATAAATTTGTGAAATTGAAACTAATTTGAAATGTACACAAAAACAGATAATAAAACCTTGATTTTCTTACGAGCGGAAACATATTACAAATTGAGTCTTCCGTATCCAAAAATCAGAAATAAGAAATATTCCAAAATACAGTATTTTTTGAGTGACACCTTTCCTTTCTGATGGCTCAATGTACACAAAGTTTGATTAATGCAAAAAATGTTTATTAATGTTTTATAGTTACCTTTAGGCTATGTTTATAAGTTGTATCTGAAACATAAATGCATTCTGTGTTTACACTTGAGTCCCACTCCCAAGATATCTCTTTATAGTATGCAAATATTCCATAATAAAAAGAAAAATATAGTTCTGGTCATAAGCATTGTGGATATGGGAGACTCAACCTGTATTAATATCCATTTGCATTGTATTACATTTCAGCACTTAGTAAATCAGGTTATAAGATCAAATATTCATTTTTATACATTAAGTACATAATTATGCTCAACAAATAAGTTTACTAAATGATTTTACCATAACTCCACAATTTGGTCAAATAAGGCAATGACTCCAAGCACCAAGAATAGTGGTTTTCACACATGCCACATTCAGAATTTGTTTGTTTTTTTATGAGTGAAAAAGGTGAAGAACATGTATTTAACGTTATCCAAAATGATTTTAGTTAAAAAAGAAAAGAAAAATACAGTATATTTATTTTTCATTTTTGAAAAAAAAATATTTTTTTTAAGCATCAGAACATCGATTGGCACCATTGGAAACATTGCAACCAACGCAACTTCCATTTTAATAGCCCGGAGAGCAGCCAGGTACACAAGGGGAGCTTGGGGGGGTTAATATACACTTCCCCATCGGCTGCTATTGTCTGCAAACGCTGGGTGGGAGTTCCTACCGTGCTGACCGTCTGTCCATCTGAGAGCAGCAGCAGAGGGAAGTTTCTCTTCCCTGCAGCTGCTAACACTGTTTATCTGACTGGTTGCATCCTGTGTGACCATGTCAGAAAAAGCACTTGCTGGTGTGGTCACATCTGATGCGGCCATGCCAGGCAAGTGGTTAACAGAGTGAAAAAAGTCAACTGTCCTTTGAAGATATTAGTGATATGATTTTCCCATTATAGGCAAACCTGCTGATATCCATACTCATTACCTAAAAGTGCATATTGTATGTAGATAATACATAACGATTCTTAGAGGGATATCTGAAGTTTGTGGCAAAGTCTTTGATCCTATGTCGGTTTTGCATTTGCCTGAAAGAAAAAAAAGTTAAATATATTAATAAATAGTGGTTGTTGTCATTCTTCTTCTGTAAACATACTAGTGGGAAAAAAAAACATGTCCCAGCTATCCTGGATGAAAGATCTAATAACTGTACTAGCGTTCAGAGTTTATTAGATGGTCGTGGGAACATTATTATTATTATTATTATTATTATAACTACGTGTTACAATAAGTGTATTAGATATTCATGTCATGTTATATATATATATATATATATATAAATAAAATGTAAATGTACAGTGCATCCGGAAAGTATTCACAGCGCTTCACTTTTTCCACATTTTGTTACATCCTTATTTAAAAATGGAATACATTTATTTTCCTCTCAAAATTCTACACACAATACCTAATAATCACAACGTGAAAAAAAGTTTTTTTGTGATTTTTACAAATTTATTAAAAATACAAAAATAAGAAATCACATGTACATAAGTATTCATAGCCTTTGCCATCAAGCTCAAAATTGAGCTCAGGTGCATCCTCCACTGATCATCCTTGAGATGTTTCTACAGCTTAATTGGAGTCCACCTGTGCCAAATTCAGTTGATTGGACATGATTTGGAAAGGCACACACCTGTCTATATAAGGTCCCACACTTGCCAGCACAAACCAATCATGAAGTCAAAGGAATTGTCTGTAGACCTCTAAGACAGGATTGTCTCGAGGCACAAATCTGGGTAAGGGTACAGAAAAATATCTGCTGCTTTGAAGGTCCCAATGAGCACAGCTGCCTCCATCAGCTGTAAATGGAAGAAGTTCGGAACCACCAGGACTCTTCCTAGAGCTGGCCGGCTGTCTAAACAGAGCAATCAGGGGAGAAGGCCCCTAGTCAGGGAAGTGACCAAGAACCCAATGGTCACTCTGTCAGAGCTACAGCATTCCTCTGTGGAGAGAGGATAACCTTCCAGAAGGACAACCATCTCTGCAGCATTCCAGCAATCAGGCCTGTATGGTACAGTGGCCAGACGGAAGCCACTACTTAGTAAAAAGCACATGACTCTCAGACCATGAGAAACAAAATTCTCTGGTCTGATGAGACAAATATTGAATTCTTTGGCGTGAATGCAAGGCGTCATGTTTGGAGGAACCAGGCCAATATCATCCCTACAGTGAACAATGGTGGTGGCAGCATCATGCTGTTAGGATGTTTTTCAGTGCCAGGAACTGGGAGACTAGTCAGGATAGAGTGAAAAATTAATGCAGCAACGTAGAGAGATATCCAGGATGAAAACCTGCACCAGAGCGCACTTGACCTCAGACTGAGGTGACGGTTCATCTTTCAGCTGGACAACGGCCCTAAGCACACATCCAAGATATCAAAGGAGTTGCTTCAGGACAACTCTGTGAATGTCCTTGAGTGGCCCAGCCAGAGCCCAGACTTGAACACGATTGAAAAAACAACAGAGAACCTCCTGTATAGCGCCTTAGAATATAAAAATCCAACCAGTATTAATTATAGTTGCTCCAGCACCTGCGCTGCCGTGAAAACACTGTGTGAGTGTTTAGTTGAGGCAAATATGAACAATAGGAAAGGGACGGCTGCGCAATGTGTTGGAGCAATAAAAATAGGTAGCTGACGTGTATATAATGAAAAGTAATTTATTTATAAAAATGACATCACATGAGAAATTAATTATGTATCTATAATAAGAATTATACCAAATTGAATAGTTGAGCACCTTGATTTTTATATAGGAATATAGGCTGTGGGTAAGCACCTGCAATACTGATATAACAATGTGTCCGGTGTCGATATCCAGAAATAGTGTCCACAATAAATGAACAACCAATCAATTGGTGATGAGAGTAAGGTTGCCGGAGTATGCAGTCTCAATGTAGCAAATATAACCTGTTGCCGGATGGATGGATAAATACCTCTCTGTGGGCTGGTACAGACCGAGCGTCCTCGGCTGTATAGTCCTGCAGTGCCCACTGTTTGCTGTGCAGCAGGGAGGTAGTTGTACTATCGTCAGGCGGGTGCAACAGGTTGTCAGCGGCGTGCTGATGAGAGCGGCAGACGGCAATGGCGTTGCGCCGGGATGTGGAGCCGGAGCAGGGATGGCTCAGTCAGCAGCTTGCTACCGTAGCAGAGTCCAAAGTCAAGGTGTGCAAGAGGGCAAGGTCCTAACGCGTTTCGTCACATATCATGTGACTTTCTCAAAGGTATATACCTTTGAGAAAGTCACATATGTGACAAAACGCGTTAGGACCTTGCCCTCTTACACACCTTGACTTTGGACTCTGCTATGGCAGCAAGCTGCTGACTGAGCCATCCCTGCTCCGGCTCCACATCCTGGCGCAACGCCATTGCCATCTGCCGCTCTCATCAGCACGCCGCTGACAACCTGTTGCACCCGCCTGACGATAGTACAACTACCTCCCTGCTACACAGCAAACAGTGGGCACTGCAGGACTATACAGCCGAGGACGCTTGGTCTGTACCAGCCCACAGAGAGGTATTTATCCATCCATCCGGCAACAGGTTATATTTGCTACATTGAAACTGCATACTCTGGCAACCTTACTCTCATCACCAATTGATTGGTTGTTCATTTATTGTGGACACTATTTCTGGATATCGACACCGGACACATTGTTATATCAGTATTGCAGGTGCTTACCCACAGCCTATATTCCTATATAAAAATCAAGGTGCTCAACTATCCAATTTGGTATAATTCTTATTATAAATACATAATTCATTTCTCATGTGATGTCATTTTTATAAATAAATTACTTTTCATTATATACACGTCAGCTACCTATTTTTATTGCTCCAACACATTGCACAGCCGTCCCTTTCCTATTGTTCATATTGAACACGATTGAACATCTCTGGAGAGATCTGAAAATGGCTGTGCACCAGCGCTTCCCATCCAACCTGATGGATCTTGAGAGGTACTGCAAAGTAGAATGGGCGAAAATGCCCAAAGATAGGTGTGCCAAGCTTGTGGCATCATATTCAAAAAGACTTGAGGTAGTAATTGCTGCCCAAGGTGCATCAACAAAGTATCGAGCGAAGGCTGTGAATATTTATGTACATGTGATTTCTTGTTTTTTTATTTTTTATAAATTAGCAAAAATCACAAAAAAAACCTTTTTTCACATTGTCAATATGTGGTATTTATTGTAGAATTTTGAGGGAACAATTAATTTATTCCATTTTGGAATAAGGTTGTAACATAACAAAAGTGGAAAAAGTGAAACAATGTGAATACTTTTCGGATGCACTGTATTATTTAACATTTGTTGTGATGAGATGAGTGTACCCATATTACTTTTATTGCATTGGAGGCAGTGAACTTTCGTGCTGCACACTGCACATATACATTTCACAGACACTGGTGACAGCTGGAGAGAGAGGCGGAGTGATATAGCTGGGGAGTGATTGGTCCAGTCAGGAAAAGAAGTTCGGGGGGACCTGTTTTCAAGAGCAGAGCATGCACCATCAGCTCCAGCTCCCACAGTGTCACCATTAGATGTGGGTGTGTAACATATATAGTGCATTCCCAGAGTGTTGCTACCTGTGGAAGACTTGTGAGTAGCTGCCTGCCACCATCAGTGCAGAAAGTAGGGTGGTGCAGGGTGGTACGGAGTACCATGAAGAAATATGGTGGTGGTAATCAGTACCACCAGCCAACCACTGGGGCATAATTTATAAGGGGAATTTTTGTGTGTGGGACGTAAAATGGTGTCAGTGGCATAATATGTAATTGGCATTACAGTGTGTGGTATAATATGTAAAGCCATACAGTGTGTGGCATAATATGTAATGGGCATTACGGTGTTTGCCATAATGTGTAAGGGGCATTACAGTGTGTGGCCTAATGTGGCCATACCTCTATTGTCATGTAGCCACTCCCCTAGTTTTGTGTGATCACGGCCCCTTATGACACGTGACCACACCCATTTTTAATCAGCATCAGTACCACTAAGAAAAAATTGTCCACCGCCGCTGTGAATGCTGGGATGAGGGAAGCGCATTCCAGCATTCACAGCAGCGGCGGTCAGCCTATGTGGAAGGAGAGGGACAGCTGCAGCGGCGCTGCCACCAATTACATAGTGCTGCTGCGGCTCCCGAGTCCACCTCCCTCCTCCTCCTCCCCTGCCCCCGGAGCTGCTCCTCGCCGGCGGCAGCACATGCACACAGGCGGCTTGTAATGAGTCAGTGTATCAGAGAAACCTATACATTTTTTGAGTAAGAAAATGGGATGCTTTAAGGCCCTCATTCCGAGTTGATTGCTCGCTAGTAAAGTTTTGCAGCGCTGCGATCAGGTTAAAACTCGGCAAAACTGCGTATGCACTGCAATGCGCAGGCGTGTTGTACGAGTACAAAGAGGATCGGTGATGGGCGATGGATTTATCGAAGAATCAATTCGCACAGCCGATCTCAAGGTGATTGACAGAAAGAGGGTGTTTATGGGTGTCAACTGACCGTTTTCTGGGAGTGTTTGGGAAAACGCAGGCGTGTCCAAGCGTTTGCAGGGCGGGCGTCTGACGTCAATTCCTAGACCAAAAAGACTGAAGTAATTGCAGCGGCTGAGTAAGTTCAGAGCTACTCAGAAACTGCAAAAAACCTTTTTGTGCCGCTCGGCTGCAAAAGCGTTTGTACACTTGCAAAGCAAAAATACACACCCCCGTAGGCGGCGACTATTATATCGCAGCGCTGCAAAAAGTTGCTAGCGAGCGATCAACTCGGAATGAGGGTCTAAGTGTCTAAACTGCGTGACATGCAGATATTTGATTGCTGGTGATTTGATCTGTAATCCTCACAGTGGTAAAAATTACATTGTATATATGATAACTTGCCCATGTGGCTTAAGTTATATTGGAAACACTGACTGCACATTGAAGGAGAGAATGACAGCACATTGTGTAGCCATTAGAGCGGCAATTGAGTCAGGTCAAAGTGAACAACCCGTTGCACGTAATTTTGCTCATGCTGGTCGTAATCTTGCAGCACTTCGCTACAGGATCATCGATCACATCCCTGTACGTATCAGAGGAGGGGATAGGTCATTAAATAAGAATTTACTTACCGATAATTCTATTTCTCGTAGTCCGTAGTGGATGCTGGGGACTCCGTCAGGACCATGGGGAATAGCGGGCTCCGCAGGAGACAGGGCACATCTAAAAAGCTTTTTAGGTCACATGGTGTGTACTGGCTCCTCCCCCTATGACCCTCCTCCAAGCCTCAGTTAGGTACTGTGCCCGGACGAGCGTACACAATAAGGAAGGATCTTGAATCCCGGGTAAGACTCATACCAGCCACACCAATCACACCGTACAACTTGTGATCTGAACCCAGTTAACAGTATGATAACAAAACGAAGTAGCCTCTGAAAAAATGGCTCACAACAATAGTAATAACCCGATTTTTGTAACAATAACTATGTACAAGCATTGCAGACAATCCGCACTTGGGATGGGCGCCCAGCATCCACTACGGACTACGAGAAATAGAATTATCGGTAAGTAAATTCTTATTTTCTCTAACGTCCTAGTGGATGCTGGGGACTCCGTCAGGACCATGGGGATTATACCAAAGCTCCCAAACGGGCGGGAGAGTGCGGATGACTCTGCAGCACCGAATGAGAGAACTCCAGGTCCTCTTTAGCCAGAGTATCAAATTTGTAAAATTTCACAAACGTGTTCTCCCCTGACCACGTAGCTGCTCGGCAAAGTTATAATGCCGAGACTCCTCGGGCAGCCGCCCAGGATGAGGCCACCTTCCTTGTGGAATGGGCATCTACATATTTCGGCTGTGGCAGGCCTGCCACAGAATGTGCAAGCTGAATTGTACTACAAATCTAGCGTGCAATAGACTGCTTAGAAGCAGGAGCACCCAGCTTGTTGGGTGCATACAATATAAACAGCAAGTCAGACTTTCTGACTCCAGCCGTCCTAACTATATATATATATATATATATATATATTTTTAGGGCCCTGACAACGTCTAGTAACTTGGAGTCCTCCAAGTCCCCAGTAGCCGCAGGCACCACAATAGGTTGTTTCAGGTGACAACGCTGACACCCCTTTAGGAAGAAACTGGAGACGAGTCCCAGTTCTGCCCTGTTCAAATGGAAAATTCTAATATGGGCTTTTGTAAAACAAAACCGCCCATTCTTTTTGACAATCGCCTGGCCGAGGCCAGGACTAACAACATGGTCACTTTCCATGTGAGATATTGGTCAACAGCATGGTCACTTTCCATGTGAGATATTTCAAATCCACAGATTTGAGCGGTTCAAACCAATATGATTTTAAGGAATCCCAACACTATGTTGAGATCTCACGGTGCCCCTAGAGGCACAAAAGAACTGTATATGGAATACACCCTTTACAATCTGGACTTCAGGAACTGAAGTCAATTTTTTCTGGAAGAAAATCTACAGGGCCGAAATTTAAATCTTAATGAACCCCAATTTGAGACTCAAAACACTCCTGTTTTCAGGAAGTGCAGAATCGACCTAGTTGAATTTCCTTCGTGGAGCCTTCCTGGCCTTACCCACGCAACATATTTTCACCACATGTGGTGATGACGTTGTGCGGTCACCTCCTTCCTGGCTTTGACCAAGGTAGGTATGACCTCTTATGGAATGCCTTTTTCCCTTCAGAATCCGGTATTCAACCGCCATGCCGTCAAACGCAGCCGCGGTAATTCTTGGAAAAGACATGGTACTTGCTGAAGCAAGTCCCTTCTTAGCTCCCCAGGCCCTTAGTCCTCTGTGAGCATCTCTTGAAGCTCCGGGTACCAAGTCCCTCTTGGCCCATCCGGAGCCACTAGTATAGTTCATACTCCTCTATGTCTTATAATTCTCAATACCTTGGTTATGAGAAACAGAGGAGGGAACCCATACACTGACTGGTACACCCACGGTGTTACCAGAACATCCACAGCTATCGCCTGAAGGTCTCATGACCTGGCGGAATACCTGTCCCGTTTTTCGGGCGGGACGCTATCATGTCCACCTTTGGTCTTTGCCAACGGTCCACAATCATGCTGAAAAACTTCCCTATGAAGTTTCCACTCTCCCGGGTGGAGGTCATGCCTGCTGAGGAAGTCTGCTTCCCAGTCGTCCACTCCCGGAAAGAACACTGCTGACAGTGCTATCACATGATTTTCCGCCTAGCGAAAAATCCTTGCAGTTTTGTCACTGCCCTCCTGCTTCTTGTGCCGCCCTTTCTGTTTACGTGGGCGACTGCCGTGATGTTATCCCACTGGATCAATACCGGCTGACCTTGAAGCAGAGGTCTTGCTAAGTTTAGAGCCTTATAAATTCGCTCTAAGCTTATTTATGCAGAGAGAATTCTCCAGACTTAATCACACTTCCCTGGAAATTTTTTCCCTGTGTGACTGTTCTCCAGCCTCTCAGGCTGGCCTCCGTGGTCACCGGCATCCAATCCTGAATGCCAAATCTGCGGCCCTCTAGAAGATGAGCACTCTGTAATCACCACAGGAGAGACACCCTTGTCCTTGGATATAGGGTTATCCGCTGATGCATCTGAGGATGCGATCCGGACCATTTGTCCAGCAGATCCCACCGAAGAGTTCTTGCAGGGAATCTGCCGAATGGAATTGCTTCGTAATAAGCCACCATTTTTACCAGGACTCTTGTGCAATGATGCACTGACACTTTTCCTGGTTTTAGGAGGATCCCGATTAGCTCGGAGAACTCCCTGGCTTTCTCCACTGGGAGAAACACGTTTTTCTGGACTGTGTCCAGAATCATCCCTATGAACAGTAGACGTGTCATCGGAAAAAGCTGCGATTTTGGAATATTTAGAATCCACTCGTGCTGACGTAGAACTACTTAAGATAGTGCTACTCCGACCTCCAACTGTTCTCTGGACCTTGCCCTTATCAGGAAAGCGTCCATGTTTCCTTTTAAGAAAAATCATCATTCCGGCCATTACCTTGGTAAAGACCCGGGGCGCCGTGGACAACCCAAACGGCAGCGTCTGAACTGATAGTGACAGTTCTGTACCAGGAACCTGAAGTACCCTTGGTGAGAAGGGCAAATTTGGACCTGTAGGTAAGCGTCCCTGATATCCAGTGACACCATATCGTCCCCTTCTTCCTGGTTCGCTATCACTGCTCTGAGTGACTCCATCTTGATTTGAACGCTTGTATGTAAGTGTTCAAATATTTCAGATCTCACCGAGCCGGTTGGCTTCAGTACCACAATATAGTGTGGGATACTACCCCCTTCCATGTTGTAAGAGGGGTACTTTGATTATCACCTGCTGGGAATACAGCCTGTGAATTGTGTGAGGGGGAGATGTCTCGAATTTCCAATGTACACCTGGGATACTACATGTAGGATCCCGGAGTTCCCTTGCGAGTGAGCCCCCTGTGTACTGAAACTCTTGAGATGACCCCCTACCGCACCTGAGTCCGCTTGTACGGCCCCAGCGTTATGCTGCGGACTTGGCAGAAGCTGTGAGGGGCTTCTGTTCCTGGGAATGGGCTGCTTGCTGCAGTCTTCTTCCCTTTCCTCTACCCCTGGGCAGATATTACTGGCCTTTGCCCGCCTGCCCCTATGGGGACGAAAGGACTGAGACTGAAAAGACTGTGTCCTTTTTTGCCGATATGTGATTCGGGGTAACAAAAAGTGGATTTTTCAGCTGTTGCCATGGCCACCAGGTCCGATGGACCGCCCCTTTATACGGCAATACTTCCACATGCCGTCTGGAATCTGCCTCACCTGACCACTGTCGTGTCTTCGTCTGGCAGATATGTAAATCACATTTACTCTTGATGCCAGAATGCAAATATCCCTCTGCGCATCACGCATATATAGAAATGCATCCTTCAAATGCTCTATAGTCAATAAAATCTTGTCCCTGTCAAGGGTATCAAAATTTTCAGTCAGGAAATCCGACCAAGCCCCCTCAGCGCTGCACATCCAGGCTGAGGCGATTGCTGGTCGTAGTATAACACCAGTATGTGTGTATATACTGTCATGATATTTTTCAGCTTCCTATCAGCTGGCTTCTTGAGGGCGGCCGTATCTAGAGACGGTAACGCCATGTTTTTATAAGCGTGTGAGCGCCTTATCCACCCTAAGGTGTGTTTCCCAACTCGCCCTTACTTCTGGCGGGAAAGGGTATACCGCCCATAACTTTCTATCGGAGGAACCCCACGTATCATCACACACTTCATTTAATTTATCTGATTCAGGCAAAACTACAAGTAGTTTATTCACACCCTACAAAATACCCTTATTTGTGGTACTTGTAGTATCAGAAATATGTAACAGCTCCTTCATTGCCCTTAACATGTAACTCGTGGCCCTAAAGGAAAATTACGTATGTTTCTTCACCGTCGACACTGGGGTCAGTGTCCATGTCTGTGTCTGTCGACCGACTGAGGTAAATGGGCGTTTTTACAAGCCCCTGACGGTGTCTGAGACGCCTGGACCGGTACTAATTTGTCCGCCGGCCATCTCATGTCGTCAACCGTCTTGCAGCGTGTTGACATTATCACGTAATTCCATAAGTAGACCATCCATTCCGGTGTCGACTCCCTTGAGAGTGACATCAACATTACAGGCAATTTGCTCCGCCTCCTCACCAACATTTTCCTCATACATGTCGACACACACGTACCGACATACAGCACACACACAGGGAATGCTCTGATAGAGGACAGGACCCACTAGCCCTTTGGGGAGACAGAGGGAGAGTTTGCCAGCACACACCAAAAGCGCTATAATGTATATAACAACCCTAGAAGGTGTTGTTTCTATATATGCGCTCTTAATATATCATTATATCGCCAATTTATGCCCCCCTTCTCTTTTAACCCTGTTTCTGTAGTGCAGTGCAGGGGAGAGTGGGAGCCTTCCTCACCAGCGGAGCTGATCAGGAAAATGGCGCTGAGTGCTGAGGAGAATAAGCTCCGCCCCCTTTTCGGCGGGCTTTTCCTCCCGGTTTTTTAATAACTGGCCTGGGTTAAAATACATACATATAGCCTTAATGGCTATATGTGATGTATTTATTTGCCAAATAGGTATTTATATTGCTGCCCAGGGCGCCCCCAGCAGCGCCCTGCACCCTCCGTGACCGTGTCAGTGAGCCGTGTGACAACAATGGCGCACAGCTGCAGTGCTGTGCGCTACCTCTCTGAAGACTGTGAAGTCTTCTGCCGCCTGTTTCCGGACCTCCGTTCCGCCGTCTTTCTTCAGCGTCTGTAAGGGGGATCGGCGGCGCGGCTCCGGGACGAACCCCAGGCTGACCTGTGTTCCGACTCCCTCTGGAGCTCAGTGTCCAGTAGCCTAAGACTTCAATCCTCCTGCACGCAGGTGAGTTGCCAGTCTCTCCCCTAAGTCCCTCGTTGCAGTGATCCTGTCGCCAGCAGGAATCACTGATTAGAAACCTAAAAAAAAACTTTACTAAATAGCTCCTTAAGAGAGCCATCCAGTTTGCACCCTTCTCGGACGGGCACAAAAACCTAACTGAGGCTTGGAGGAGGGTCATAGGGGGAGGAGCCAGTACACACCATGTGACCTAAAAAGCTTTTTAGATGTGCCCTGTCTCCTGCGGAGCCCGCTATTCCCCATGGTCCTGACGGAGTCCCCAGCATCCACTAGGACGTTAGAGAAAAATTGCTTAAGTGTAAATCGCAGTGGATTCATAGATTGGGGACTTTAGCTCCGAGGGGTCTCAATGAATACCCGGGGCTTCATTGTTTTCTGTAAAATGTTTTTAGAACTTTGTATTACTATGGGTATTCGGGTTATGTGTAGTTTTTCAATATTTTCAAAACTGTTATATACCTGAGTGTACTCAAATGTCATTATATTAACTACTTGTTGGGATTTTTCTGCTACACAGTAGTGTGTAATTCTTATATTGTTGTATGTTTCCTTGCTCCTGATTGCTTCCTTCAGCTGTGTCCCAGTCACTGTGTTTATTGTGGTTGCCCGGCTACGGTGCTCGGTCTATGCCGTCATCATCAGGTGCGGCAGGTTGATTGCCGGAGGCGGGACGTTATATCACGTGGTGTGGTATTTAAAGCTTTGCAATTGTATATGCTACTATATCCTGAAGACGCTGAAAAAAAATCAGCGAAACGTTGATACTATAACTGTGTCCTGATATTCTTCTGAGTTCACCACCCGTTATATATATATATATATATATATATATATATATATAAAAACAATCAATCGGAGATTACAATTACCACTAAGGCAGGAGCTGTGTACAGTTATTGCTAAAACTTTGGGGAGTATATTATTGTTTGTTAACATACAACAAGGAATGTTATGCAAATGAAATGGGTTGCCTTGCTGGTTATTGATGTGATATTTTATAAATGTTCTGTGACATTGGAAGAGGAAGGGAGTTTAATATTAATAAATCTATCTGGTTCTTGAACAGCATCTAGAGGGCAAGTGGTGATAAATACATTCTTAATTAATTTGTGGAAAAATTATAATAAAAAAAGGGTTTTGCCCAATTAGGCCCTATATGGATCAGTAAGTACACATAATTGGGTGGAGGCACATCAGTTCTTTGGGTAACCCATATACACCTAGCTTTAGAAAGTGGGTTACATTATTATTATTATTATTAGGCTTAAACTCACTTGATTACAGGAAAGTCTGTGTGAAGGTTACTCTATTTGTGTTCAGTCTCATTACCCACCTGTGTTGTGTTTGACATGATAGGAAAGGATGTAGATTTGGAAGGAGTGTTTAGGCATGAGAGTGCATATGTAGAGTAGACAACAAGTGAGTTGAAAGTCAGGATTACGTACATTTTATATGTTTTCTTTGCATATAGCAACAGGAGCTGAAAAAGAAGCAAAAAAACCCAAAAACAAACATATAGTAAGAACATATAATAACACAAACAAAAATATGCATAAAAGTACACTGCTGCATACTAGAGAATATACTGTATGTGCCAAACTATAACTGCTTAAGGGCTCGTTTACATTTGGATGTAAGTCAATTTTATAACATGCCTCTCAGACACTTTAACGTTGCACTCTCAGGCAGTCTACGTACACTTTAATGTTGCACTCTCAGGCAGTCTACGTACACTTTAACGTTGCACTCTCAGGCAGTCTACGTACACTTTAACGTTGCACTCTCAGGCAGTCTACGTACACTTTAACGTTGCACTCTCAGGCAGTCTACGTACACTTTAACGTTGCACTCATAAATTATTTTCACAGTCTTCCTGAAATGCTTTTTCAAAAGTAGGCAAGTATGTAGTATATGCAGAACTGCATAGGATCAAGTATCAGTAGCACCATTTGTAAGGCATGGGTCCCTGATGCTGCCACAAAGCCAGATTGACCACTGGAGAGTTACACAGCATTCCTGCACACACACTGTGTCACCTATATGTCTGAGCGCATTAAGAAGATAGAAACCAGTAATATGTTTTCCTTACCTGACTTTCTGCACCCGTTTCGGAATATGACAGCGATATCTCTGTACTCTAAAACATCTAAAACAAATATCAGCTCTTCTTTATGATTCCATCTTCCATCCTGGTGTTTTCTGAACCACAATAGGAGCATCTGGTACTTCTGTTCTCTCTCATCTGGTGAGATACGTATACAGGCCTCTATCTCTGTATCATTGATATTAAGAGCCCTCATAAGGTGCTTCCAGTCCCCTGGTTTAATATTTTTTATTAGATAGTAGAGATCAAGAGAGGAAATAGCTAGAGAGAAAGGGAGAGAGAACCTATTAATGTGGATACACTGTAAAACCTTATGCTTTACAGTGTACATCAAAAGCAACATGAATGATGCAACTTATTTTTAGTATATCATGCAATGCCTTAACATGAAAATTTAAACTAAGGGGGGGATGTAATAGTTTGCAACTTGCAGGCAGCAATGAGATCTTGGCAAGTCTGCTCGATGTTTAAAAGTGGCACTGCCGGGATACCAACTGTGACTGCAAGTTGCAGGCTATTACATCCCCCCTCAAATATTTGTTAATGTGTGCAATGTTAACATCCTAATGATCAAAGGTACTTTGTAGCTTTGTGGACTGAAATATTTCAGCATCTCAGTCAGGCGCTGGTTCCTATAGGTGAGACGATCAATGCTGCAACAGCTTTATCAGCTGAACTGTGCTGGTTTATTGCCAGGGATCACCAAGACAGGGACTGCCTGCTTACGTGAACATTGTCAGATAGCTGATAAATAAAGCAGTCTGTCAAACCAAAAGTACATTTTGAGCATCAAATGATCTGCACTCTCACTCCATGAAGATATCATGATGCCCGTGTACTGTTTAGGCCTTTGTGGCTTCCAGAGGTAGTCAGTCTTTAGTATAAAGTCTAAAGAGGACACTTACCAGGCTTATTACATAACGATTCAGTATTACTCACATATAAAAAAAAATAAAAAAAATTGACATTTCAGCTCCATCAGAGCCTTTGTCACGATAAGCAACAAAGACATCCAAATCCTAGACACCTATGTCTATTAACATGGAAAACCAGATGCATCTCACACCATACTGTAGCTGGGTAGTCATCACCACCAATGGGCATGCACCATGTAATGGAAGAACATTAATGTCAAGATTACTATGTAGGTCAAACACAGCAAAATTTCCTTCTTACAAGATTTGTCCTACACTGACTATCAATCAGTACTGTAACAAGTGCTGCGTGACTGGTGCCACCGCCAAGGGTGCAAGGTCGAGGGGATGGTTTTGTCTCTGCTCCAACAATACCCTTTTGCAGCTTGTGGGGTGCCTAGAATGGCACTCTATTACCTAGAAAGGGGCAAGTGACAGCCATTTGACAAGCCCGGCATCAATGTTCCCATTCCCCACCACTGATCTGCAAAGTTATGACATCACGTGTGTTGGGTCAGGGAGTTCTGGCTCTTACGCCCTTCTACGGCTCTGCTATCAATTCACCGGAGAGTAGTGGTATTTTGTTACATCCTTTAATATAATTGCCCAGCACAGATGATGTTCTGCTGCACTTGACATTCCATGCTACATAACTGAATAATGCCCTTATTTTCACATCTCAGTTGTTAGTGAATTAATAGGTTGCCCTATCAAGGATACTGGTTCAGCCTACAAAACGTCATCTGAATAAAATCAATAGTAATTACTTTAATATTTCTGTATATGAATGTGAACTACTCTGACAAAACTGAAACCTGGCAGCCCTAATTATAACTCTCCATCTGTGTGCAATATTTGCTTAAATACAGTATTCACAAACAATCCTGAGGTTTGTTGATTTTGGGAGGAATTCAATCAGGTGCGAGTGTGATCCCACAAGGCGAATTAACAGTAAATTTACATTGCGAATTACATTTGCAGGTAAATTCCAAATTCAAATTTTTTTTTAAGAGGAAATTTGTCTGTTTTTGTCCACAACCCCTGAGCAGTTAAAAAGGTAGGGAAAATATTTGACAGTAAAAATATTGGGACTTGCTTCAGAACCACTTGGACACCCCCCTAATGACTATTTACACTTTTGGAAGTTTCCAATTAGCTTAATTGGGCCAATAATTACATTTTTGAGGTGACATTTTTTTTAAGTGGCCTCAAATGACATTCAAATTATCTTTACCATTTTTCTTTATCCTTTTTTGCCTTTTTCTTTTAATTCTGTCATACTGTAATTAAGCCAAATTTGTAAGCTTTTTACATTTAAAAAAAATGCAAATAAGCCATTTAAGACTTTTTAAAATCATCCAGCACTTTCTTTATACCCACTAAAAGACTTCTATGTGGTCCTACTAATGAAGTTGTCCCGTTTTTGGGGTCCAAGAAGGAATCCCCACTTTTTCATGCACTTTTCCAAATGCAAGGACACATGTCCTTCTGGTTCCTCAGAAGTGGAGGTAACAGCTGTTTGTCCAATAGGCTAAGAAACGCATCAAGGCCATGCCCCCTGGATGATTATTTCAGAAGCAGTGGATGCTCTCACACACACCTGGGCCCCCACCAGCCTTAATCCGTCCCTTTTATAGATAATAAATTTGAATATAATTGCCCACTTATTTCTGGACAGTGCTCCTTTAATGTCTTCTTAAGATTTCATTATTTTAAGGGTCAGTTCCTCCTACTGTGAAGCTGCAGTCCATAACAAAGAGTTTACATTCTTGAGAATAAGCTCAGGAGTTAAACACACACACACACACACACACACACACACACACACACACACACACACACACACACCAATTAGCTCCTCCCTATCATTGTTTTCTTTTCCAAGAGTGATTTTTGGGCAAAATTTGCACACCATCGCTGCTAGTAGCGCAAACTGTCATTTCTAATTGAATTGTGCAAATCTCTAGTGTGCTCATATAGGTGAAGTGTGTGAGTTTAACTAGGGAAGTTTGCCTTCTGCAAATTCGCACCTATTTGAATTCCCTCCTTTATGTCTTAAAAGTATAGCATTTTCAGTGGCATGCACTCTTTATATGGTGCAGGAAAGGGAAAAAAAAGTCATTATTACTTACGGATTGGGGATTCAGTAATGATATTAACTGAAACAGATTAAGAAAAATATTGAATTACTAAAATGACCTGACGTTTGTTTGTACAGATCAACAGCAGTATAGCTGGGGAAGAGAAGAGGACATATAAAGAGTAACACTATACATTTTATTAATCTTTAGTTGTTCCATATTTATATGTTACTTTGTTACAATTATAAGATTATTGAAATTGACATAATCTTTTATACCGTATGCTTTCTAATACATGAGAAACAGAAGAAAGGCAATTATGTACAAAATAGATGAAAAGAAAAATAAAATTAGTAAATTAACATGAAGGCCATTGTACATTTAGAATATCGTAAGTAGGGGAGTATGTAGCAAAGTATACTATATATACTGTACATTCTATTGCTTTCTCCAGCTCTCCAATTTTTCTTTGTAGCGCCTCCACAAGATGACTCCAAGTTCTGTTCTCCATTCCCCCAGATTCTTGAGCAGGAACAAGATGAAAAGAACAATAAACAAAAGGAAAAAATTATTTTAGAATATATATATATATATATATATATATTGTAACACTGTAGGGGTGCAAGGCGCCTTTTCCTGGGGAATATGGCCGCACGCAGCAGCTGAGGAACAACACAAGTCCAGTTTCTGGTACAACTGACCCCGGACAGTTTTATTGAAACAGAAAATAAAACAAACCCCAAAATAAAAATACCTTGCCTGTCCGGCACTAACTAAACATAAGATGTTCCTAACTGTCACTAAACAAAACACAGAGTTCTTCAGTACATACTGTATAGCTTACTTGCATCAGAAAGCGTGTCTCTCACACACAGATCCTGCAGCCTTCCCAGGCAGTCTGCCCATACTAATCAGGTTAGAAGCACTATATCACTCTTACACAGCTGAAACCCTGATTAGCCCTCTGTGAGGCCAAAGACCCGAACTGGGCCCAATGTCTAGAACTCGCCTTATCTCTCTCTCAGAGCCTTTACCCAGCTTTTACAGCAAACTGAAAAGGTTCAGACAAAACAAAAAGCATTTTTCCTAGAAGTTAACATTTTCTAAAACATGTAAGACAAGAACCTGGGACAAATATACCTGCCCTCAAACACTATCCCAGTGTTCTTGTCACATATCCCCCTCCCCTGTTTCGACCTAGGGGCCGGAACACTTGTAGCCCCCAAACAGAAGATGCGAGACAATGCATCTGCGTTGGCCAATTGTGTTCCCGGTCTATGTTCGACAGTAAACTTAAAGTCCTGCAACGCTAGAAACCATCTAGTTACACGAGCATTCTTGCCTCTATTTACATACATCCATTTTAAAGGGGCATGGTCTGTCACTAGTCTGAATTGTCTACCCAAGAGGTAATATCTCAAGGTATCTAGTGCCCACTTAATGGCCAAAGCCTCCTTTTCCACAATGGCATACCTTTTTTCATGCTCATTGAGTTTCCTACTCAAATAAATGATAGGGTGTTCGTCCCCATCTCTGGTTTGGGACAGCACAGCACCTATCCCTACCTCTGAGGCATCTGTCTGTACCACAAATTCTTTTGAAAAATCTGGTGTTATCAACACCGGTTGTGAACACAAAGCCACTTTTAACGCTTGGAACGCCTTTTCTGCATCAGGGTTCCATTTCACCACATTTGACTGCTTCCCTTTGGTAAGGTCTGACAACGGCACCGCTGTGGTCGCAAAATTAGGAATAAACCGTCTATAGTACCCAGTAATTCCCAAAAAAGCCCTTACCTGTTTTTTATTCACTGGACGAGGCCAGTTTTGAATAGCATCAACTTTATTCAATTGGGGCCTAATCAGACCTCTGCCTATGGTGAAGCCCAAGTATTTGACCTCCTCCATTGCGAGGCAGCACTTCTTTGGGTTAGCAGTTAACCCTGCCTCTCTGATTGAGTCCAGTACTGCTTGTACTTTAACCAAATGTGACCCCCAGTCTGTACTGTGAATTACCACATCATCCAAATAGGCAGCTGCATATTTTCTATGGGGCCTCAAAATTTTATCCATCGCCCGTTGAAAGGTTGCTGGAGCCCCATGCAACCCAAAGGGTAACATCTTATACTGGTACAGCCCCTCCGGAACCGAAAAGGCTGTTTTTTCTTTGGCGCTATCAGATAAAGGTATTTGCCAGTAACCTTTGGTCAGGTCCAATGTGGTGAGAAACCTGGCTGTTCCCAGCCTTTCTACAAGCTCATCCACACGGGGCATGGGGTATGCGTCAAACTTGGACACCTCATTTAACTTACGAAAGTCATTACAGAAGCGTATGCTACCGTCGGGCTTCGGGATGAGCACTATGGGACTGGACCACTCACTGTTAGACTCCTCTATGACTCCAAGTTCTAACATGGTTTTAACTTCCTTAGAAATAGCTTCTCGCTGAGCTTCAGGAATCCTATATGGCTTTAAATGAACCCTGACCCCTGGTTCTGTGACAATGTCATGTTTTATTATGGTCGTTCGGCCAGGCAGCTCTGAAAATACCTCCCTATTTTGGATGAGAAATTCTTTAACCTGATTGTTCTGATCAGCTGATAATGTCTCTGACACCTTCACTGCGGGAAGCAACCGGGGTGAAGACACCGAAGGGCAAGGCTCCGCTGACAGAGACAACCTATCTTTCCAGGGTTTGATTAAGTTAACATGGTAGATCTGTTCGGGTTTTCTCTTTCCCGGCTGGTATACTTTGTAATTAACCTCATTCACTTTTTCCCTAATCTCAAATGGACCCTGCCATTTAGCTAGGAATTTGCTTTCCACAGTGGGTACCAAAACAAGAACTCTATCTCCAGGAGCAAATTCCCGTATCTTGGCACTCCGGTTATAGACCCTCTGTTGAGCACTTTGGGCCTGTTCCATGTGCTCTCTGACAACAGGTACCACGGCTGCAATCCTATCCTGCATTTGTGTTACATGCTCAATAACGCTTCTATAAGGAGTGGGCTGTCCTTCCCACGTCTCTTTGGCAACATCCAACAGCCCTCTGGGGTGTCTACCATACAACAAATCAAATGGAGAAAACCCCGTAGAGGACTGAGGAACTTCTCTGATGGCCATTAACAAGTAGGGCAACAAACAATCCCAGTTTTTCCCATCTCTCTCAACAACCTTTTTTAACATACTTTTTAATGTTTTATTAAACCTTTCCACCAACCCGTCAGTTTGGGGATGGTAGATGGACGTCCTGAGGTGAGTGACCTTAAATAACTTGCACAATTCTTTCATGATCCTTGACATAAATGGAGTACCTTGGTCAGTCAAAATTTCTTTTGGTATTCCCACTCTACTAAATACCTGCACCAGCTCCCTAGCTATCGCCTTGGTTGTGATAGTGCGTAAAGGGACAGCCTCAGGATATCGAGTGGCATAGTCCATAATTACCAGGATATACTGATGGCCCCAAGCAGACTTTAACAAGGGCCCCACGAGATCCATGGCTATTCTGTCAAACGGGACCTCTATAATAGGCATGGGAACTAGTGGGCTCCTGAAATGGGGTCTAGGGGCATGATACTGGCATTCAGGACAGGAAGAACAATATTCAGACACTTCTTTATAAACCCCTGGCCAAAAGAACCTTTGTAAAACTCTTTCAGTGGTTTTTTCTGCCCCTAAATGTCCTGCGGTAACGTGACTATGAGCTAAATCTAGTACCGTTCTCCGATAAGGCTGGGGAACTACCAGCTGTTCCACCACATCCTCACCCCTTTTGACAATGTGGTACAAGAGCTCATTACAGATGGCCATGTGGGGATACGTAACCCTGTCACCTGGTACCACAGGTTCCCCATTAACAATCTTAACATTCTCTCTAGCCTTTATTAAGGTAGGATCCTTTAACTGTTCAGACGCAAACAGATCCTTCTTTACCTCCAGGTCAGGCACGCTTTCAGTTCTAACTACTATGTCTCTGTTCCCGGCAAGAGGGTCCTCACTGGACTCCCCATCTGTCACTTCCCCAGCCAAACTAGCAAAAGGCAAAGGGCCAGAAAGTTCCGAAGACCCACGTACATCCAAAAAATCACCGGTATTATCAACTGGCTTTTTACTTCTCACATCTGTTGATAACCGTGATTCCCACAGTTTCCAAAAATGAGGAAAATCCCTCCCTATTATGGCCTCATGCACCAAGGTAGGGACCAGTCCCACTTTAACCATTGCTGACCCACAACAAGTTTCTATATTCACCTCAGCAGTGGCATAATATTGGGTATCCCCATGTATGCAAGTTACCCCAATAGGTATTTGCTGGACCTTTAAGGGGTTCACTAACCCAGCTTTCACGAGGGTAACTAAACTTCCTGAATCTAGCAAGGCCTCTACCCGGTTACCTTCTAAGAACACATCACACATTTGTTTTTCCAGCTCAGGTGAAGGTACCACAGTACAGGCTAACCTAGCAAAGAAAGACATTCTGCGACATTCAAAGGCAGCATCACATTGCATGGGTTCTTGCGTGACTGGGCAATTGGCAATAACATGACCTGGCATACCACACCTAAAACATTTAACCACACGATTACCAACCCATTTGGGCAGCATAGACCGTTCTAGCCCCATTGGCCTGTTTCCAGGGCCAGTGTTTACAGTCTCTCCAGCCTTGCGTTCTCTTAACCGCCCAGCAACGTTTTCCCACGGAACAGTCTTACCAGTCTTTACTGAAGGGCGCTGTCGAGGATCTATGGGTTGCTGGGTGGTCATCAGTAGTTCCTCTGCTGCCAAATACCTCTCTACCATGTCCACTAATTGGTCAGCAGTACCCGGGTTTCCATGGCTCACCCACTTGCGCAGGACCATGGGCAAAGATCTCAAGTAGCGGTCCATGACGACTCTTTCCACCATCTGGGGACCAGTTAATGTCTCTGGCTGCAGCCATTTTTTTGTTAGCTGAATAAGGTCGTGCATCTGGGAGCTTCTCCATGGCGTACAGCCAACGGTGCACCCGTTGCGCTCGTACTGACAGCGTGACTCCCAGGCGGGTCAGGATCTCAGTCTTTAGTTTATCATAGTCCCGAGCCTCAGCAGGGCTTAAATCAAAGTAAGCTTTTTGGGGCTCACCTGACAGGAAAGGTGCCAGCAGACTGGCCCACTGTGCTTTCGGCCAGTTCTCACGCTCGGCAGTCCTTTCAAACGTGGTCAGATAGGCCTCCACATCATCAGCCTCTGTCATTTTCTGCAGGAAGTGACTGGCCCGTATAGAACTAGAGCTGGTTGGAGCACTGACGGCCACATCTCCAACCCGAGCTGCAAGTCTCTGCACCACTTCTGCTAAGGCCTCTCTATCCTGACGCTGTAGTCTCCAATTTTCCTCCATTGCCACCTGCTGCTGTCGGTTGGCCTCCTGCTGAGCCGCTGTAGCTTGCAGCAAGGCTTTAAGCAGATCCTCCATGTCAACAGATTTTTCAGGCGGCTTTGCAGCTGCTTTCACCCAGGACATATATCAAACCCTCAGGGGTGAGTCTCAGTAACTTCACACTGGGCTGTATCTGCATAAACCACCGTTTTCTGCAGGCCTCACAAAGCTGCTGCTTTCACTTATGCGCAGAACGGCCTGCTCGCATTCTCCACCAAGTTGTAACACTGTAGGGGTGCAAGGCGCCTTTTCCTGGGGAATATGGCCGCACGCAGCAGCTGAGGAACAACACAAGTCCAGTTTCTGGTACAACTGACCCCGGACAGTTTTATTGAAACAGAAAATAAAACAAACCCCAAAATAAAAATACCTTGCCTGTCCGGCACTAACTAAACATAAGATGTTCCTAACTGTCACTAAACAAAACACAGAGTTCTTCAGTACATACTGTATAGCTTACTTGCATCAGAAAGCGTGTCTCTCACACACAGATCCTGCAGCCTTCCCAGGCAGTCTGCCCATACTAATCAGGTTAGAAGCACTATATCACTCTTACACAGCTGAAACCCTGATTAGCCCTCTGTGAGGCCAAAGACCCGAACTGGGCCCAATGTCTAGAACTCGCCTTATCTCTCTCTCAGAGCCTTTACCCAGCTTTTACAGCAAACTGAAAAGGTTCAGACAAAACAAAAAGCATTTTTCCTAGAAGTTAACATTTTCTAAAACATGTAAGACAAGAACCTGGGACAAATATACCTGCCCTCAAACACTATCCCAGTGTTCTTGTCACAATATATATATATATATATATATATATGGTACCAGTCAAATGTTTGGACACACCTCCTCATTCAATGGTTTTTATTTTAATTATTTTATACATTGTAGATTAATACTGAAGACATCAAAACTATGAAAAAACACATATGGAATTATGTGGTAAGCAAAAAAGTGTTAAACAAATCAAAATATGTTTTATATTTTAGATTCCTCAAAGTAGCCCCCTTTTGCTTTGATGACTTCTTTGCACACTCTTGGCATTCTCTCAATCAGCTACATGAGGTAGTCTTCTGGAATGGTTTTAAATTAACAAGTGTGCCTTATCAAGAGTCAATCTGTGGAATTACTTGCCTTCTTAATGTGTTTGAGACCATCAGTTGTGTTGTGCAGAGGTAGGGTTAGTACACAGTGGACATCCCTATTTGAATACTGTTGTAATCCATATTATGGCACGAACCACTCAACTCAGCAAAGAGAAATGACAGTCCATCATTACTTTAAGAGATGAAGGTCAGTCGATACGGAAAATTTCAAGAACTTTGAACGTATCCTCAAGTGCAGTTGCAAAAACCATCAAATGCTATGATGAAACTGGCTCTCATGAGGACCACCCCAGGAAAGGAAGACCAAGAGTAATCTCTGCTGCAGAGTATAAGTTCATTAGAGTTACCAGTCTCAGAAACCGCTACTTAACAGCACCTCAGATTAGAGCCCACATAAATTCTTCACAGAGTTCAAGTAACAGACAAATCTCAACATCAACTGTTCAGCGGAGACTGCGTGAATCAGGCCTTCATGATCGAATTGCTGCGAAGAAGCCACTACTGAGGATGAACAATAATAAGAAGAGAATTGTTTGGGCCAAGAAACACAAGGAATGGACATTAGACCAGTGGAAATCTGTACTTTGTCTGATGAGTCCAAATTTGAGATTTTTGGTTCCAACCATCGTGTCTTTGTGAGACGCAAAGAAGGTGAGCGGATGATTTCTGCATGTGTAGTTCTCACTGTGAAGCATGGAGGCGGAGGTGTGATGGTGTGGGGGTGCCTTGCTGGTGACACGGTTGGTGATTTATTCAAAATTCAAGGCACACTTAACCAACATGGCTACCACAGCATTCTACAGCGCCATGCCATCCCATCTGGTTTGCACTTACTGGGACCATCATTTGTTTTTCAACAAGACAATGACCGCAAACACACCTCCAGGCTATGTAAGGGCTACTTGACCAAGAAGGAAAGTGATGGAGTGCTGCGTCAGATGACTTGGCCTCCACAATCACCTGACCTAAACCCAATTGAGATGGTTTGGGATGAGTTGGACTGCAGAGTGAAAGAAAAGCAGCCAATAAGTGCTCAGCACCTCTGGGAACTCCTTCAAGACTGTTGGAAAACCATTCCAGGAAACTACCTCATGAAGCTAATTGAGAGAATGCCTAGAGTGTGCAAAGCTGTCATAAAAGCAAAGGGGTACAAACAAGTGTGGGTTTGATTCCGCAATGGTCTTCTATCAGATAATGAATATCAATTATATTGACCAGTATATATCAACTATCTCAGCCAAATGCCACTATAGATTAAACTGGTGGTGCACCCTAAAGTCAGTAATTGCTTACTGTGAACCTGTTGTGCAAGAAAAAGAATGAAGCCTTCTTTGTGGGCGCACTCTTGAAAATATATATATAATAATGTTAAGATGAAAAAGTTTAAAACTTAACTTTTAATGTGTATTCTTTAGAAAATAGTCTCCTAAAACACAACAACATAACATAATCCTCAAATGATCAAGACTGTATAACAAAAATAATAATTTAAAAAGCAGTTAGCATTAGAAGCATATGTTGTTGAGTGATTGTGATCCCTGTTAATTGGGAGATAAATTCACAATAAGAACATGGGCTATCAAATCCGGCGGAAATAAGTTCCCAAATGTGTGCAGTGAGAACCTGGTATTGCATTCACATTGTCTTAACCCTTATTGTTAATAGCACTCCAAAAACTACATAATGGAGTATCTTTTACAAGGTTAACAGGCTGATATTGATAATAAATGGAATGCCTGTAATAATAAAAGTAAGATAAAGGGATAAGAGTGAATCTGCTGTCAATGTTAGACAGGAGTTATTCCCAATTCAAAAAATCCTACTGCACCGGGTATTCTCTGGTGGTCCCCCACCAGGTACTGACCCGGCCCTCAACTGTTTGGCTTCCAAGATCGAATGGTATTGGGCATAAGCAGTGAGGTATGATAGTAGGTTATGGATTTTAATAAGCCTCCGTCACCTGAATCATCATTGATGAGGGTTCAGAAAATATCAAGAATAATAGTAAAGTGGATCTGCTTTTGGTGTTAGATGCTGGACAGAGGTCCCACCAGTTGAAAAACTGCCATGGGAAAATGAGTCCCCCAAATCACCAATGAGTGCAGAGCGAAATAAAAGAAAGGGGGAATACATTTTTTAAGAAAATAGTTATTTTAGATAGAACTGCAAATTGCACAGTCAGCCTGTAACTAAATCTTGGGTTATTATGCAACAATTGTTACCACTCTATGGTAGTGGAACAAAAAAGTTTAAAAAACAGAGTTTCTGGGGAGTATGAACAGGCCGTTAAGAGACAAACTGCATACCATGTAACTGAAATAAGCTTCATATGCAACAGTTGTTGCCACTCTATAGTACAACTATAAAGAAGTGAGGGTTTAAACTCATACTATAAAAGAGCCTCGTTTGCAACTGTTAATTCTTAAATATTTTTATAGGTTGCAAAACACACAGATGTAAATACAACTAATCACTAAATAGTCTTGTGTCCAAACACAAAAGTGCTCAAGACTGAAACAGGTGGTCTGCAGTTATATATTATTTTATTTATTTTATTATTATTTATTTGCAGTTTCTTATATAGCGCAGCATATTCCGTTGCGCTTTACAATTAGAACAACAGTTATAGAACAAAACTGGGCAAAGACAGACAGACATAGAGTTAGGAAGGCCCTGCTCGCAAACTTACAATCTATATGGAAATAGGCATTGATACACAAGGATAGATGCTACCTGTTACATAATGGTCCACCAGATTGCTAGGTTCTTAATGGGTTGTATGATGATACCCCACAAAGTTGGCCAAGTGTCAGGAGGGTGTGAGACTAAAGAAAGACAAGATTTGTGATGTTATGAATACTCTACAGAGGATGTAATTAGATAGGGAAGCACTGAAGGTTATGTGGGTGGGTCTGGAATTTGATAGGCTTGTCTGAAGAGGTGAGTTTTCAGGGAACATTTAAAGGTTTGGAGACTAGAGGCGAGTCTTACTGTGCGTGGGAGGGCATTCCGCAGAGTGGGTGAAGCCCGGATAAAGTCCTGTAATTTTGAGTGTGAACAAGTAATGCGTGTGGATGACAGATGTAGATCTTGTGCAGAGCGGAGAGGTCTGGTAGGGAGATATTTTGAGATGAGTGAAGAGATGTATGTTGGTGCAGTTTGGTTAATAGCCTTGTATGTGAGTAAAAGTATTTTATATTTAATACGGTAGAATACCGGTAACCAATGGAGGGACTGACAGAGCGGATCTGCAGACGATGAACGTCTGGCAAGGAAGATTAGCCTCGCAGCTGCATTTAAAATGGATTGAAGTGGTGAGAGCCTATGTTTGGGGAGACCAGTAAGGAGACTATTACAATAATCAATGCGGGAGATTATGAGTGCATGGATTATACTTTTTGCAGTGTTTTGTGTAAGATAAGGGCGTATTTTGGATATGTTTTTAAGGTGCATGTAACATGATTTAGAGATAGATTGATTGTGTGGAACAAAGGACAGTTCAGAGTCAAGGGTGACACCTAGGCAGCGAGCTTGTGGGGTAGGGTGGATAGTTGCAATGTCAACAGTTATGGAGATATCAGGTTGATAACTACACTTGGCTGGTGGGAAAATAATGAATTCGGTTTTGAAAATGTTGAGTTTGAGGTGGCGAGATGACATCCAAGATGAAATGGCAGACAGGCATCCAGTGACATGAGCAAATACAGATGGTGATAAATCTGGGGAGGATAGGTAGATTTGAGTATCATCAGCTTACAAATGAAAATAATTTGCCACGTTTAGAAAATCTTGCACTGGTGTTCAAACATGGATAACAGTGTCCCTTACAAGTCATAGGGACAGGTATTGGCCTGAGTCTCTCCAATGAGAGTGACATAAAACACCCGTTTACTAAGAATAAGGATCAAAGTAAAAATCAGACAAACAGTGTAAATTATATAAATTTCCCCTGACGAGGAGAATCTCTTGCTACCTCTGCCGCTACCAATGAGCATGTGGGAGTGCTGAGAGATATGGTTACCACTACTGTCACTGGGTGCTCCTAGGCTGCAATTACCGGATCTAGCGTCACCGCTCGAATAGGGAAATGGGACCGCCAAGTCTGCCGTCCCCGCTGAAAGTCGGGGAGTCCCTGGACTTAAGCCGCTGGATCTGCCGTCACCGCTGGAGATCGGGAAGATGCGTTTCGCCCGTGTTCACCGGGCTTGGTCACTTCCTAGGCTCCAGTGGTCCCTAGTCTAACCCACACAACCCGGCCTATCATTTGGGTAGCTATTCCACCGTCAAGAGCAAGGTGACTCTGCCCTGGAAACCCTTATATCAGGAAATCCCAGGTGCTGCTGATCACACACCTGGGATTCTGCTACTGCTTCCAAAACCTGGTCTGGTTCCTCCACATTACTTTCACATGAAAAAATGCTGTCTCTGCCACAATATATATATATCTCCATAGTTAGATCCGGAACTCAGTAACCCCCATTGGGTGTATTACCTTGCTTTGGTACCCTCCCTTGCACAGGGGTATTCCATGTAACATCCAGCTCAAATCATAAGGAGCCACTCAGAGACTGATGGCTTATTGAAGCATGTGTACAATTTAATCAACATTTTGGGGCTTTAAACCCCTCCATCAGGATACAATAATAAAGTGCATACAGTGCAGAAAATCAAACTTATTAAATTCCTACACATGCCACACTGGCTCCCAGCCCTTACATTTCTGGTCACGGCTCTCCATCACAATCCCGGAAGTGACGTCACCCGCCCCCGGACAGCGGCTCCATGGGTGCTGAAAGCATATCAACAGAACACGTAGTGAACTCACACATGGTATAATATTACCCAAATCAAACATCATATTAGGATATACCATCATAAAACATGTAAAAAATCATTGTGTCACATCTATAAAAACATTTGTTTCTATGTGTAAAAAAAAGTGCATGAATTACATCTCTTGCAGACGTCTGTTATTAGTACCTAGCACCACTAGATGTCCTCCTGGTACCTCAGACCTTAGATAATGTCAACATAATCTGACTTGTGACAGCAGAAACAATATCTTAAAACCACTTATTGTATAAAATGAGCAAATTTCCATGCACCATATAATATCAGATCTGGTAAGAGACCATTTTACCTGACCCTGTATATAGTTACCTGTAGTTTCTAAGTCATAAGAAACTGCTGAGCCCCAGTGTTTCATTAAGACTTTTGGAATGTAAAGTGTCAAGTTTAAAGATCCACTCAGCCTCCAGCTGGAGTAGTCTTTTAGCGCGATCACCTCCCCTTGGTGTGGCAGGGACCTGGTCAATTATTTTGTACCTAAGCGAGGTTATACTGTGTTTACATTGCAAAATGTTGCACCACCGGCTGCTCACTTTTTCCCATCTGTATAGCTGCCCGGATGGCAGAGCGGTGGTTCGCCATTCACTCTTTAAATTGACAAAGTGTCTTGCCCACGTAGTGTAACCCACATGGGCAAGACAATACATAAACCATATATTTAGAGCTGCACGTTAGGGGCCATCTGATCTTAAACATTTTCCCGGTATGGGGATGTGAAATATGTTCTCCTGGAAGCATATAACTACAGATGGTACACCCTAAGCATTTATAGCACCCATTCTTCCTGCTCAAAGTGTACAGGGGTGCTCTTGAAGGCCGTGATGTTGTTTTTAACAACTAAATCTCTAATATTGGTGCTGCGTGTATAGCATGTCATGACCTTCATGTTTATTAGTAAAGGTAGCTCAGGATCTGTTGCTACCATGGGTCACCTCCTTTTTACTTGTTTACTCGTGTGAGTACTTGCTATATTGTACTCATTGACCCATGGTACTTTATCTACCTTCTTGTTAACCAGTTTGGGTGAAAAAAGCTCCAATCTGTATTTCTTTAATGCTTTTTCCTTAGCTTTTCTCAACTCTTGCTGTGGGTACCCCCGCTGTTCAAACTTTTTTTTATCATGGTATTCAGTTGTGTTTCCCTTTCCATGGGGACACTCGTAATTCCACATACCCTAAGCATTTGCGAATAAGGCAACCCCTTGATTGTGGTCCTGGGGTGGAAGCTATCGTGCCTCAACAGCATGTTTCTGTCTGTAGGTTTTGTGTAAATACAGGTGTAAATTTTCCCCTCACGGAGTCTTATTCTGACATCCAGGAAACATATTTCATGTTCACTAGTGGTCATAGTGAATTTGACCAGACTCGGTGACCTGTTGTGGAGTTCTATTAATGTCTGTAAAGCCGTCTCCTCTCCTGTCCAATAAATGAGGATGTCGTCTATATAGCGGTAATACAGGAAAATCTTTTCTCTCACCTCCTCATTGTCAAAAAATAATGAGCGCTCAACCTGCCACATATACGCATTGGCAAAGGACGGTGCTATGGATGATCCCATCATGCAGCTCGTCCTTTGTCTATAAAATTTGCCATCAAACAAGAATTTTTTTTGGCTTGATGTGAACTCCAACAACCTTAAATAGGAATCCACAATAGGGTCAGTGTACTTCGGGTTCCCACTGATCAGGGATTTTAATGCTCTCAGTCATTCCTCATGCAGTATGCATGTGTAAAAACGTCAATGGTGGATAACACTGTATTCAAAGGTAGCGTGTTTAATGTAGAAAACTTGGTGAGAAACATATTGGTGTCTCTCAAATGTGTCCTGCATACAGGGCTGTAGATACACATCTAAATATACAGATATCGGCTCACACAGAGACCCGTGAGACGAGATAATCAGTCTCCCCTGGGGCCTCAGCGCGTCTTTTTGTTCTTTCGTTATGACATAAAATAAAGGCACAATAGGGTATTCAACAGATAATTTTTAGGAATCTCCGTTGTATTAATGCCCCATTCACAAGTCTCCCTAAGCATGAGATTTATATTCACTCGTGGGATCATGATCAAGTACAGAATAGGTAGACACATCACTTAACAACCTGTTACATTCTGATCTATAGTCGTTAGTATCCCATACTACTATAGACCCATCCTTATCTGCCCCTCGAATCACAATGTGCTGCCTTTTGGCCAGTGACCGGAGGGCATGCTGCTCATTTAAAGTTAAATTATTGTAATGGGGCAATATGTTGTCCATCATCCTTGAAAAGGTCTTAATAAAAGTATTGGTTGACACTGTGTTAAACTGTGATTTAGGACCCAAACCTTGGACCTGAGGAGGTAGAGGCATGGAAGTCATCAGACCTGAGCTCTTTCCATAAAAATTCTTCAGCTTAAGTGTTCTATTTATTTTAATTGTGTCCACTTTCCACCTGAACCTGGGATAATTGGTGGGAACAAATGTCAATCCCTTACTAAGGACTTTTTTTCAGCCGGAGTAAGTGGACTAATAAGTTGATAAGTTGAAAATTATGTCCGTCTCCCCCTTGGGAGCCTGGCTCCCCTTCTTCCTCCTCGATTGCCCTCCCCATCTGGTGGGTTTCTTCTCCATCCTGAAGTGATGGCTCAGGTTCTGACCCCTAAAGGGATCTCACGCTGAGAAATTTTGTCAGTGTCTGCTGCTATATCATCTGCATCACTAGCGAACATTTTGAACTGCCATCTGGTAGGATTGCATCATCATGTATACTGCGGCTGCCTTTTCTGCTGTCCTTGAGTGTTACTTAGCAGCCAAGTATACACTTTGTGTTGTGCATAGTCCTGCTGGACTTACCACAATTTCTCTTTTTTGTATTTGATTAGTTCCATCCTGTACTGTATTGATCTACTTGTACTTTCAGCTTCTCCATTCATTTATGCATCTTGTCTGCCATTAAAGTGGCTGTGGGCTCTTGCTAAAACACTTGTATCGTTTCCTTTGTCAGATTATACTCCCTAGTAGATTCCTAGATCACAAGCAAGATCAGATCCATGGAGCAGATGTTACAAATCGATATCCAGCGCTTGCAAAAGCCACATTATATAATCCAGTTGTGGGCATTTTGTGCACCCGAAAGCCCCTCGGGATCTGCTTGGCTCTGTGATAATCAGAAAGAGTGCGTCCATGGTAGAGGAAATCTATCTCCCTTTTCTTTAATTTGCTGGAGGCTGAGTGGCTCTTTAAACTTGACACTTTACATCCCAAAGGTCTTAATGAAACACTGGGACTCAGCAGTTTCTTATGAGTTATAAACGACAGGTCACTATATACAGGGTCAGGAAAAACAGTCTCTTACTGATATTATATGGTGCATGAAAATTTGCTCATTTTATACAAATAAGTGGTTTTAAGATATTGTTTCTGCTGTCACAGGTCAGATTATGTTGATATTATCAAAGGTCTGAGGTACCAGGAGGACATCTAGTGGTGATAGGTATTAATAACAGTCATCTGCAAGAAATGTACTGTAATTCATTCACGTTTTTTTTACATATAGAAACAAATGTTTTTATAGATGTGACAATGATTTTTTACATGTTTTATGATGGTATATCCTAATATGATGCTTGATTTGGGTAATATTATACCATGTGTGAGTTCACAGTGTGTTCTGTTGATATGCTTTCAGCACCCACGGAGCCACCAGCTAGGGGCAGGGTGACATCACTTTCGGGATTGTGACGGACAGCAGCGACCGGAAATGTACGGGCTGGGACCCGGTGCAGCATTTACAGGGAAGGCTGACGAGTCCTGTGGTTGTGTAAGAATTGTATAAGTTTGATTTTCTGTACTGTATGCACTCATAGGTGTGCACAGGGGGGGGGGTGCCTGGTGCGCACAGGCACCCCCTAATGTCTGGCACCCCAATCTCACATGCCTGATGCAATGATCGCCGAGCAGGCTGATTACTGTCCCCTCTGCATTGCACCTTGTCAGGACTGCATTACTGACCGGACACCTGGGTTAATCAAGGGTGCCACTGCCACCGGCTTTCAAGCTCCCGACTCCACCTCCATGTACAAAAACATGCTCGCACGCCCACCTGCCACACCCGCCACATGCCCACCTCTCTCCTTCTATGCTATGCCAATGCCAGCCACTGATGAGGATCAGCATGCAGCCAGCGTTCCTCTTAGGAAGACAAATTCAATACTGGCAGGCGGTCGGCAGCAGCATTGACACGTCACTCGTTTTCCCAGCAGCAGTACTAGTCTGCAACTGTCAGTGTCAGTGAGTTACTGACTTGTAAGTAAGCTGCTGCAGCTTGCAGGGGAAAGAGAGGGGGAGCCAGACGAGGCTGAGGAGGAGCAGTGTAATTGCAGTGAGTGCCATCAGGGGTGTTTGTTTGGTGCACACCACAACATCTGACAATATATCTGCTTGATTAGGATTGGTACAAGGGTGGATATTTTATATTGCGTTGACCGTCAATAGATGGTGCTAGACACGCCCAAAAGGCAGTGCTAGACACACCCCTCCGATGGTGCACCCCCTAATAAAATGTGCTGTGCACGCCTATGTATGCACTTTATTGATGTATTCTGATGAAGGGGTTTAGAGCCCCGAAATGTTGATTAAATTCTACACATGCTTCACTAAGCCATCAGTGAGTGCTGCCTTATAATTTGATAAAATAGATATATTAACCTATCTATCTATATTACAATATATCTATATCTATCTATATTACTATGGACAAATATATTTGGACGCCTGACCATTACACCAACAGGGACTGTAACAACATTCTATTCAAGTAAATATACTTTAATATGGAGTCATTCTCCCTTTTGCAGCTATACAAGCTTCTCGGAAGGCTTTCCACAAGATTTTGGAGCGTTTCTAAGGCCAGGCACTGATGTAGGCTTGGCTCGCAATCTCTGTTACAGTTCATCCCAATGGTAATGCAACCAAAAGAAAAAAGGCACTGGTTAGGCTGGTAATGTTGGAGACTATTGTCTAATCCATATAAACAGCAGCTTCCATTTATAAGAAATTGTGGACCTCTAAAGATACAAAAAAATAACCAATTACTGTATGTGTGGGGAAAAACCCCGCTACATACAGGAAGCGCTCAGTCAATTTGGAAAAGTATTGCAGTTTATTGCATATATATTGCATTATTTTATTATATACGGGAAGATATTCAGGAGGGGACTGTAGACACTGTCGAGACATTATGGATAGAAATTGCATGCGGGGAAAAAGGAATAAAAAAGTTAGTATTGGGTGTATGTATAGGCTGCCTGGTATCAACGTATCTGATGAGGAATTGTTACTAAAGCAAATTGAAAGAGCAGCAGGTGTAGGAGACATAGTAGTGATGGTAGATTTTAACTATCCAGAGATAAACTGGAAAAACGATTCATGTGATACTGCTAGGGGCAATATGTTTTTAAACACACTTAATGATAACTACTTAGTTCAACTAATTGAGGAACCAACTAGGTACAATGCAATCTTAGACCTGGTATTAACAAACAATGGGGATTTGGTATCAGGTATTATAGTAGGGGAACCCATAGGAAACAGCGACCACAATATGGTCACATTCAATATCAGTTTTCATAAACAGCCCTATACTGGCTCAACTAGGACTCTAAACTTTAGCAAAGCGAATTTTGAAAAGATGAGGATATTTTTCAGGGATATTGAATGGGAAGGTTTGTTTTTAGGAAAAAATACTACGCAGAAATGGGAGGTACTAAAATTCCTGCTAGCTGAAAATACACTCAAATTTATTCCTACGAGCAGCAAAAAAAGCAATAAAAATCATAAACCGATGTGGCTTAACAAAAAGATAAAGGAACTTATGGGCAAGAAAAGGCGAGCATTTAAAAAATACAAATCTGACGGGGAAGCAGAGTCATTTCAGCACTATAAGGAATTAACAAAATTAGCAAAAAGGAAATAAGAGCGGCTAAAGTAGGAACTGAAAAACTAGTAGCAAAGGAAAGCAAAGCGAATCCCCAAAAAATCTTTAAATACATTAATAGCAAGAGATTAAAGAAGGAGAGTATAGGCCCTTTAAAAGACAAGTTGGGAGTCTTAAGCAAAAATGATAATGACATAGCGGACACACTAAATGAGTTTTTTTCAACAGTATTTACTAGAGAGGACCCAATTCAGGGACTAACACATAATCTCAATAATGAGAATATCCCACTGATAGGTACTTATTTAAGCGAGGAAGTAGTCTGTGACCGATTAAAACATTTAAAGATTAATAAGTCACCAGGTCCCGATGGTATTCACCCAAGGGTTCTAATGGAGTTTCACTCTGAACTTGCAAAACCGATATTTTTGATCTTTAAGGATTCAGTAATATCAGGTATGGCTCCCAAAGACTGGCGTATAGCGGAAGTAGTGCCTATATTCAAAAAGGGAAGTAAAGCTGAACCAGGTAATTATAGACCAGTTACTCTTACATCTATAGTGGGGAAAGTATCGGAAGGTATTCTAAGAGATAGTATTCAGAAGTTCCTTGAAGTCAATAAGGTCATTAAAAGGAATCAACATGGGTTTATGAAGGACAGATCCTGTCAAACCAACTTACTTGGCTTTTATGAAACAGTAAGCGCAAACCTAGATCAGGGTAAAGAGGTGTATGTAATCTTTTTAGATTTTGCCAAAGCATTCGACACTGTACCACACATGAGACTTATCTACAAGCTACAAGAATCAGGGTTAGGAAGCACAATATGCACTTTGGTCAAAAACTGGTTAGATAATAGGGAGAAGCGCGTTGTGGTTAATGGATCTTTTTCAACTTGGACTGAAGTGCTAAGTGGTGTGCCGCAAGGCTCAGTATTAGGACCGCTATTGTTCAATATTTTCATTAACGACCTAACAGAAGGTCTAGAGCGCATGGTGTCAATTTTTGCAGATGATACCAAATTGTGTAAAGTTATAAATGCGGAGGGGGATGCTGAGTCGCTTCAGAACGACTTAGTTAAATTAGAAGCTTGGGCAGCGAAATGGAGAATGCGCTTTAATACAGACAAGTGTAAGGTAATGCACTGTGGTAACAAGAACAAAAATAACACCTACCTACTAAATGGGGTAAAATTAGGGGATTCTGTACTGGAAAAGGACTTAGGTGTCCTCATAGATAGCAAACTAAGCAGTAGTACCCAAAGTAGGACTGCAGCAAAGAAGGCTAATAAGATATTAGCATGCATAAAACGGGGAATTGATGCTAGGGATGAGAGTATTATACCCCAGTTATATAAATCACTTGTGAGGCCACACCTTGAATACTGTGTACAATTCTGGGCACCTTACTACAAAAAGGATATCCTGGAGCTAGAAAAGGTTCAAAGGCGGGCGACCAAACTAATTAAGGGCATGGAGACGCGGGAATATGAGGAAAGACTAGGCATGTTTACACTGGAAAAGAGGAGATAAAGAGGGGACATGATCAACATTTACAAATATATAAGGGGACAATATACAGATCTTGCGCAGGACCTGTTTTTGGTTAGATCAACACAGAGAACTCATGGACACTCGCTCAGGTTAGAGGAGAGGAGATTCCGCACAATACAGCGTAAAGACTTTTTTACGGTAAGGACGATACGTGTTTGGAATTCCCTGCCTGAGGGAGTTGTAATGGCGGACTCAGTCAGCAACTTTAAGAATGGGTTAAATTCCTAATGGATAAGGATATCCAGGGTTACGGGGCATAGTCACGCACTATGGTTATTACAAAAAAGAGGGGTAAAACGTAACGGCAGTCATCAACTTCAGTCAAAATTTTATACAAAATAATCGTGCATAGGAGACCACAAATAGGTTGAACTCGATGGACAATTGTCTTTTTTCAACCTTAGATACTATGTAATACAGATTATAACTTTTCCAAACTGACTGAGGACTTCCTGTATGTAGTGTTTTTTCCAAACATAATTGGTTATCCCAAAGGTGCTCGATGGGGTTGAGGTCTCTGAGCAGCCAGTCAAATTCTTCCACACCGAACTCAAACCATGTCTTTATAGTCCTTGCTTTGTGCACTGGGGCACAGTCATGTTGGAATAGAAAATGGCTTTTCCCAAACTGTTGCCACAAAGTTGAAAGCATAGCATTGTCCAAAATGTATTGTACAGTTGGCATAATGCAGTCAGGCAGGTAATGTTCTTCCGGCAACTGCAAAACGATGACTCGCCCAACTGACTGCCAAACAGAACTGTGATTCATCACTCCACAGAACACGTTTCCACTGCTCCACAGTCCAGTGTCGGTGTGCCTCACAACACTCCATCTGACACTTGGCATTGGACTTGGTGCTGTGAGGGTTGAATGCAGCTGCTCATTAAGCTCCCACCGAACAGTGTTTGTGCTTATATTAATGCCAGTGGAAGTTTGGAACTCTTCAGCTATGAAATCAGCAGAGCATTGGCAACTTTTACACACCATGCACAGGAGGCGTACCTAGAGAGGAGGGGACCCGTGTGCAGTCTCTGTGTATGGGGCCCCCTATATATATATATATATATATATGTAAACATACAAAAAGCCTGGCACTCCTTCCAAATAAAGAACAACTTCCTGGGTGCCTATCCTACCCAAAGACGGTGAGTATAGGAACAGCAAATGGATGGCACTCCGTGGATGAAATAATACTGCAAACAACTTCTGTGTGGTCAATGTTTCAGGGACATTATTCCCTTTTATCAAGACATGTCTTGATAAAAGGGAATAATGTCCCTGAAATGTTGCTACTCTTGCTACACCGCAGATGGAGCGTCAGATACCCACTCACTGCGGTGTAGCAAGAGTGAATTATCCTGACGGCCCTCTAAGAGGATTCAGGATTTTCTTTTCTCCTCTCCAAGAGTGGTAACTCCGTATCCTCCCCTGTCCCCCACTATCATTTCAATTTATTTATACATTTATAGGAATTCGTGCATTAGTTATAACCATCAACTATTTATTTATTTCACAGGCTATGAAAAAGGTTATACCTGCTGGTAGATATCCTGTGCCATTTTATCAGGCCATTTTATCAGGCACAGTGTGAGCATAGATCTATACAAATAGCCTCTTATTTTGGTTTCACTTTATTTATACATTTAGACTTTTCGTGTATCAGTTACAGCCAGCAGTCATATATAAAATTTGCAGGCAGTGTCCAAGATTATATCTGGTGTTAAAATGATCCTGCACCATCTGATTAGGCACTGCATGAGCATAGCTCCCTATAATTAGCCTTTCAGTTCGGCCTTATTATATTCAATTCTTTGCTTCAGACATTGAGTGACAACTAAATTATTTTTGGTTACCACTGTCTGTCCCACCTGTTTCATGTTAAACTTACGGTGTTTATCTCTATGTAATCCATAGATAATCATGTTATGACTCTCTGGATTTTGCTGATATTTTGAATATTAACGATACAATAGAGACTGTTTGTCTGAAGAGCTAAATTCAATTTAAGAAAGGCATAGTGAGTGTGTAGCCATGTTTCAAAATACTGATACACTGTTCCAGTGTAAATTGATATTTTCTTTGCACTCAGATTTTCCAGTTAATGTGTAGCAAGTGTATCAATCTGTGCATACCCTGAGAGCATCATGTGCAAAAATAAGAATTTACTTACCGATAATTCTATTTCTCGTAGTCCGTAGTGGATGCTGGGGACTCCGTCAGGACCATGGGGTTTAGCGGCTCCGCAGGAGACAGGGCACAAAAGTAAAAGCTTTAGGATCAGGTGGTGTGCACTGGCTCCTCCCCCTATGACCCTCCTCCAAGCCTCAGTTAGGATACTGTGCCCGGACGAGCGTACACAATAAGGAAGGATTTTGAATCCCGGGTAAGACTCATACCAGCCACACCAATCACACTGTACAACCTGTGATCTGAACCCAGTTAACAGCATGATAACAGCGGAGCATCTGAAAAGATGGCTCACAACAATAATAACCCGATTTTTGTAACAATAACTATGTACAAGTATTGCAGACAATCCGCACTTGGGATGGGCGCCCAGCATCCACTACGGACTACAAGAAATAGAATTATCGGTAAGTAAATTCTTATTTTCTCTGATGTCCTAAGTGGATGCTGGGGACTCCGTCAGGACCATGGGGATTATACCAAAGCTCCCAAACGGGCGGGAGAGTGCGGATGACTCTGCAGCACCGAATGAGAGAACTCCAGGTCCTCCTCAGTCAGGGTGTGCCCCTGACCAAGTATCAGCTCGGCAAAGTTGTAAAGCCGAGACCCCTCGGGCAGCCGCCCAAGATGAGCCCACCTTCCTTGTGGAATGGGCATTTACATATTTTGGCTGTGGCAGGCCTGCCACAGAATGTGCAAGCTGAATTGTACTACACATCAAACTAGCAATCGTCTGCTTAGAAGCAAGAGCACCCAGTTTGTTGGGTGCATACAGGATAACAGCAAGTCAGTTTTCCTGACTCCAGCCGTCCTGGAAACTATATTTTCAGGGCCCTGACAACAACTAGCAACTTGGAGTCCTCCAAGTCCCTAGTAGCCGCAGGTACCACAATAAGCTGGTTCGGGTGAAACACTGACACCACCTTAGGGAGAAACTGGGGATGAGTCCGCAGCTCTGCCCCGTCCGAATGGACAATCAGATATGGGCTTTTTTGAGACAAACGCCGCCAATTCTGACACTCGCCTGGCCGAGGCCAGGGCCAACAGCATGGTCACTTTCCCTGTGAGATATTTCAAATCCACAGATTTGAGCGGTTTAAACCAATGTGATTTTAGGAATCCCAGAACTACGTTGAGATCCCACAGTGCCACTGGAGGCACAAAAGGGGGTTGTATATGCAGTACTCTCTTGACAAAATTCTGGACTTCAGGAACTGAAGCCAATTCTTTTTGGAAGAAAATCGACAGGGCCGAAATTTGAACCTTAATGGACCCCAATTTGAGGCCCATAGACACTCCTGTTTGCAGGAAATGCAGGAAACGACCGAGTTGAAATTTCTTCATGGGGCCTTCCTGGCCTCACACCACGCAACATATTTTCGCCACATGTGGTGATAATGTTGTGCGGTCACCTCCTTCCTGGCTTTGACCAGGGTAGGAATGACCTCTTCCGGAATGCCTTTTTCCCTTAGGATCCGGCGTTCAACCGCCATGCCGTCAAACGCAGCCGCGGTAAGTCTTGGAACAGACATGGTACTTGCTGAAGCAAGTCCCTTCTTAGCGGCAGAGGCCATGAGTCCTCTGTGAGCATCTCTTGAAGTTCCGGGTACCAAGTCCTTCTTGGCCAATCCGGAGCCACGAGTATAGTTCTTACTCCTCTACGTCTTATAATTCTCAGTACCTTGGGTATGAGAAGCAGAGGAGGGAAGACATACACCGACTGGTACACCCATGGTGTTACCAGAACGTCCACAGCTATTGCCTGAGGGTCTTTTGACCTGGCGCAATACTTGTCCAGTTTTTTGTTCAGGCGGGACGCCATCATGTCCACCTTTGGTCTTTTCCAACGGTTCACAATCATGTGGAAGACTTCCCGATGAAGTCCCCACTCTCCCGGGTGGAGGTTGTGCCTGCTGAGGAAGTCTGCTTCCCAGTTGTCCACTCCCGGAATGAACACTGCTGACAGTGCTATCACATGATTTTCCGCCCAGCGAAAAATCCTTGCAGTTTCTGCCATTGCCCTCCTGCTTCTTGTGCCGCCCTGTCTGTTTACGTGGGCGACTGCCGTGATGTTGTCCCACTGGATCAATACCGGCTGACCTTGAAGCAGAGGTCTTGCTAAGCTTAGAGCATTGTAAATTGCCCTTAGCTCCAGTATATTTATGTGGAGAAAAATCTCCAGACTTGATCACACTCCCTGGAAATTTTTTCCCTGTGTGACTGCTCCCCAGCCTCTCAGGCTGGCCTCCGTGGTCACCAGCATCCAATCCTGAATGCCGAATCTGCGGCCCTCTAGAAGATGAGCACTCTGTAACCACCACAGGAGAGACACCCTTGTCCTTGGAGATAGGGTTATCCGCTGATGCATCTGAAAATGCGATCCGGACCATTTGTCCAGCAGATCCCACTGAAAAGTTCTTGCGTGGAATCTGCCGAATGGAATCGCTTCGTAATAAGCCACCATTTTTCCCAGGACTCTTGTGCAATGATGCACTGACACTTTTCCTGGTTTTAGGAGGTTCCTGACTAGCTCGGATAACTCCCTGGCTTTCTCCTCCAGGAGAAACACCTTTTTCTGGACTGTGTCCAGAACCATCCCTAGGAACAGCAGACGTGTCGTCGGAAACGGCTGCGATTTTGGATATTTAGAATCCACCCGTGCTGTCGTAGAACTACTTGAGATAGTGCTACTCCGACTTCCAACTGTTCTCTGGACCTTGCCCTTATCAGGAGATCGTCCAAGTAAGGGATAATTAAGACGCCTTTTCTTTGAAGAAGAATCATCATTTCGGCCATTACCTTGGTAAAGACCCGGGGTGCCGTGGACAATCCAAACGGCAGCGTCTGAAACTGATAGTGACAGTTCCGTACCACGAACCTGAGGTACCCTTGGTGAGAAGGGCAATTTGGGACATGGAGGTAAGCATCCTTGATGTCCAGGGACACCATATAGTCCCCTTCTTCCTGGTTCGCTATCACTGCTCTGAGTGACTCCATCTTGATTAGAACCTTTGTATGTAAGTGTTCAAAGATTTCCCATTTAGAATAGGTCTCACCGAGCCGTCTGGCTTCAGTACCACAATATAGTGTGGAATAATACCCCTTTCCTTGTTGTAGGAGGGGTACTTTGATTATCACCTGCTGGGAATACAGCTTGTGAATTGTTTCCAATACTGCCTCCCTGTCGGAGGAAGACGTTGGTAAAGCAGACATCAGGAGCCTGCGAGGGGGAGACGTCTCGAATCTCCAGTCTGTACCCCTGGGATACTACTTGTAGGATCCAGGGGTCCACTTGCGAGTGAGCCCACTACGCGCTGAAACTCTTGAGACGACCCCCCACCGCACTTGAGTCCGCTTGTACGGCCCCAGCGTCATGCTGAGGACTTGGCAGAAGCTGTGGAGGGCTTCTGTTCCTGGGAATGGGCTGCCTGCTGCAGTCTTCTTCCCTTTCCTCTATCCCTGGGCAGATATGACTGGCCTTTTGCCCGCTTGCCCTTATGGGGACGAAAGGACTGAGGCTGAAAAGACGGTGTCTTTTTCTGCTGAGATGTGATTTGGGGTAAAAAAGGTGGATTTTCCAGCTGTTGCCGAGGCCACCAGGTCCGATGGACCGACCCCAAATAACTCCTCCCCTTTATACGGCAATACTGCCATGTGCCGTTTGGAATCTGCATCACCTGACCACTGTCGTGTCCATAAACATCTTCTGGCAGATATGGACATCGCACTTACTCTTGATGCCAGAGTGCAAATATCCCTCTGTGCATCTCGCATATATAGAAATGCATCCTTTAAATGCTCTATAGTCAATAAAATACTGTCCCTGTCAAGGGTATCAATATTTTCAGTCAGGGAATCCGACCAAGCCACCCCAGCGCTGCACATCCAGGCAGAGGCGATCGCTGGTCGCAGTATAACACCAGTATGTGTGTATATACCTTTTTAGGATATTTTCCAGCCTCTCAGCTGGCTCCTTGAGGGCGGCCCTATCTGGGGACGGTACCGCCACTTGTTTTGATAAGCGTGTGAGCGCCTTATCCACCCTAAAGGGTGTTTCTCAACGCGCCCTAACTTCTGGCGGGAAAGGGTATACCGCCAATAATTTTCTATCGGGGGAAACCCACGCATCATCACACACTTCATTTAATTTATCTGATTCAGGAAAAACTACAGGTAGTTTTTTCACACCCCACATAATACCCTTCTTGTGGTACTTGTAGTATCAGAAATATGTAACACCTCCTTCATTGCCCTTAACATGTAACGTGTGGCCCTAAAGGAAAATACGTTTGTTTCTTCACCGTCGACACTGGAGTCAGTGTCCGTGTCTGTGTCTGTGTCGACCGACTGAGGTAAATGAGCGTTTTACAGCCCCTGACGGTGTTTGAGACGCCTGGACAGGTACTAATTTGTTTGCCGGCCGTCTCATGTCGTCAACATTATCACGTAATTCCTTAAATAAGCCATCCATTCCGGTGTCGACTCCCTAGAGAGTGACATCACCATTTCAGGCAATTGCTCCGCCTCCTCACCAACATCGTCCTCATACATGTCGACACACACGTACCGACACACAGCACACACACAGGGAATGCTCTGATAGAGGACAGGACCCCACTAGCCCTTTGGGGAGACAGAGGGAGAGTTTGCCAGCACACACCAAAAACGCTATAATTATACAGGGACAACCTTTATATAAGTGTTTTTCCCTTATAGCATTTTAATATATATATACATATCGCCAAATAAGTGCCCCCCCTCTCTGTTTTAACCCTGTTTCTGTAGTGCAGTGCAGGGGAGAGCCTGGGAGCCTTCCCACCAGCATTTCTGTGAGGGAAAATGGCGCTGTGTGCTGAGGAGAATAGGCCCCGACCCCTTTTCGGCGGGCTTCTTCTCCCGTTTTTCTGAGACCTGGCAGGGGTTAAATACATCCATATAGCCCCCAGGGGCTATATGTGATGTATTTTTAGCCAGAATAAGGTACTATCATTGCTGCCCAGGGCGCCCCCCCCCAGCGCCCTGCACCCTCAGTGACCGCTGCTATGAAGTGTGCTGACAACAATGGCGCACAGCTGCAGTGCTGTGCGCTACCTTATGAAGACTGAAGAGTCTTCTGCCGCCGTTTCTGGACCTTCACTTTTCGGCATCTGCAAGGGGGGTCGGCGGCGCGGCTCCGGGACGAACCCCAGGGTGAGACCTGTGTTCCGACTCCCTCTGGAGCTAATGGTGTCCAGTAGCCTAAGAAGCCAATCCATCCTGCACGCACTTCTCTCCCCTAAGTCCCTCGTAGCAGTGAGCCTGTTGCCAGCAGGACTCACTGAAAATAAAAAACCTAACAAACTTTTACTCTAAGCAGCTCTTTAGGAGAGCCACCTAGATTGCACCCTTCTCGGCCGGGCACAAAAATCTAACTGAGGCTTGGAGGAGGGTCATAGGGGGAGGAGCCAGTGCACACCACCTGATCCTAAAGCTTTTACTTTTGTGCCCTGTCTCCTGCGGAGCCGCTAAACCCCATGGTCCTGACGGAGTCCCAGCATCCACTTAGGACGTCAGAGAAATACAATAATAGAGTGTGCTAAGACAGTTTCTCACAGTGAACTTCATACCACTGCAGCACCCATTGCTGATTTTTTTGGTAAATCTTGCATATTACACCCTTCCATCACTGGATGCAGCTGTGTACAAATTAAATGATTTCTAATTTCCCTGTGAAATCCTATATAGTACACCCTTCCATCACTGGATGCACCTGTGTACATATTGAACACTTTTCATGTATTTTCTGGACTCTCATTGGTGATTCAGTGACCACTTCCCCAGGCAGTTCTCCAACTGGTGGGAAAGATCCCCACACTGTCTAACGCCAACAGCAGATCCGCCTATCACATGTTTTGCTTTATTCTTATTTTTTCCTCTTTTCTTCTGAACTCTCATCAACAATTGAGGAGTAGTGCGGGAGTAACCTACTATCATACCCATACTGTATACGCCCAATCCCATTCGATCTTGGAAGCCATTCAGTATAGGGCCGTACTAGTACCTGGTGGGTGACCTCTGGGAATATTCGGTGTAGTAGGTATATAACTCCGGTCTAATGTTGAAAGCAGATTCACCTATTTTTGTCTATTCTATCACTATAGCTATTCCAGGTGCTAAACTATACATTAGTCTGCATCTAGTTTTGGGAGTGTATTAATGATACACATGGTTAACACCAGTATCATCTTGTGACATCACGTGTGGTCTCTGGAGGGATAAAAGGTCTTATCCAGACCTTTTCACTGATTATTACCCCATTTGAGGCAACCAATTGTTCAAAATAATCTTTTTCCTGCGCTAGCCGCCCTGACAATTTTTTTTATTGTACCCTGTGCGTCATTAGGAGAATTTATTTTAACAATGAAGTAAAAGTTACGTTTTAATATCTATCATCTAACATATCATAATTCTATTTGATTTTGAAGAGTGCGCCAAAAAAGGAGTCTTCTTTCTTTTTCTCTTATATAAATATAGACAATGGGGTAAATTTACTAACATTCGTAATTTTCCGTTTGAGGTCAAAGTTCAATCACGAATGACATCGAAAGTGTAAATATGCAACTTTTTGAATTTATTACGACTAATTTACTAAGCTGCCGTATTCTGCATTTTCCGTTCTTCCGATGTCGATGTCATTCGTTTTTTTAGGCAGTGTTTTACGTGAGTGACTTGTAAAACACTGCCGACTTTAATACAATGAATCTCGGCCGGATCTGAGAGATCCGTGCTGGGCTTCATTGTGCACCTTGTAAAAAAAAAAAAAAATGTTTAAACTTAAAAAAAAATTGCGTGGGGTCCCCCCTCCTAAGCAAAACCAGCCTCGGGCTCTTTGAGCCGGTCCTGGTTGCAAAAATATGGGGGGGAAAATGATAGAGGTTCCCCCATATTTCAACAACCAGCACCGGGCTCTGCGCCTGGTCCTGGTTCCAAAAATACAGGGGACAAAAAGCGTAGGGGTCCCCCGTATTTTTGAAACCAGCACCGGGCTCCACTAGCTGGACAGATAATGCCACAGCCGGGGGTCACTTTTATACAGCGCCCTGCGGCCGTGGCATTAAATACCCAACTAGTCACCCCTGGCCGGGGTACCCTGGAGGAGTGGGAACCCCTTCAATCAAGGGGTCCCCCCCCTCCAGCCACCCAAGGGCCAGGGGTGAAGCCCGAGGCTGTCCCCCCCCATCCATGGGCTGCGGATGGGAGGCTGATAGCCTTTGTTGAAAGTGTTGAATATTGTTTTTAGTAGCAGTACTACAAGTCCCAGCAAGCCTCCCCCGCAAGCTGGTACTTGGAGAACCACAAGTACCAGCATGCGGCGGAAAACCGGGCCCGCTGGTACCTTTAGTACTACTACTAAAAAAATACCCCAATAAAAACATAAGACACACACCTTGAAAGTATAACTTTAATACATACATCCACACCTCCATATACACATACTTACCTATGTTCACACGAGGGTCGGTCCTCTTCTCCATGTAGAATCCATGGTGTACCTGTTGAAAAAATCCTACTCACCAAATCCAGTGTAGAGGGCTCCTCGGGTAATCCATTTGTAATCCACGTACTTGTAAAAATAAAAAAACGGACACCCGACCACGAGCTGAAAGGGGCCCCATGTTTTCACATGGGACCCCTTTCCCCGAATGCCAGAAACCCCCTCTGACTTATGTCTAAGAGGGTTTCTTCAGCCAATCAGGGAGCGCCACGTTGTGGCACCCTCCTGATCGGCTGTGTGCTCCTGTACTGTCTGACAGGCGGCACACGGCAGTGTTACAATGTAGCGCCTATGCGCTCCATTGTAACCAATGGTGGGAACTTTGTGGTCAGCGGGTGACCGAAAGTAACCTCACCGCTGACCACAAAGTCCCTGCATGCCTATCCAAACACGGGAAAAAAAAGCAGGTCTGTTTTTTTTTAGCACTTTTTCACGATTTGTATTTCAGCACGGCAGTGTTTGGCTATTGTCGGCAGTGTTTGTGATTTGCACTTTTTAGTAAATTCCCGATTTCTACCAAATTGCAGGCGTATTTGACCGATGGTGTATTGATTCGTGATTTTTTCCTAGGACTTCCAAAATATTACGAATGCCCTCATCACTGCCGTGATTTTTGCTTAGTAAATTACCGAAATTACACTTTGAAGAAAAAACGGCATCTCGGTCAAAATCGGGACCTTAGTAAATATACCCCAATGACTCTAGCAAATCATCACAAAAAAGTATCTTAGCATTTCTCTGCAAGTATATATTTTTGCTTTGTTCTGAAATGTAACATTTGACCCTCCTAACCTCTAGAAAACCTGTATGTGTTCCTGGGCAGCAGTGGAGCCTAGACAATGTTCTGCATCAGATATCAGTGTATCAGCACTGCAGCCTTGCCATTCAGCAAGCAGAGATAGAAGTTATATTTATTTTACAAAAATTGAGTGCATGATGAACTGGTATGTACAGTATGTATTAGGGCAGTCTGAAGCTTTGCCTAGGTCACTAAGAATTATTGCAACTGTCCTGGATCTGACTCTGCCCTACATGTCTCCTCCTCTCCCACCATGCTAAGCACCATTCCCTACCATGCCTGATCAACATTTCCAACATTCAAATCTTTAAATGTATTGTGAATATCTCTTTACTAGAAACTAGCCTAATTCCACCTATACTATTCAGATTGGTGAATTTTAGTTACTATACAAGTCTCAAAACTAATTGCCTTTTTTGCTTGATTTTAAGTCCACAAACAGGGCCATCTTCACATTTTGTTTTCACATCTGTGTTTATTTTGTCTGCTTTGTATGCCACTGTGTTATGTACTTATCCCCAATGACATTTGGTAATATATAAATAGATCTAATTCAGTAGTATAAAGGGGGCAAAAGTTTGACAGGTAAAAACGTAAACATGTAATAGCACATTTGAAATATGCAGGTTACATGAGATACAGTAATAAAAAACTCCCACTAGCTTTCTAATGTTTATATATATATATATATATATATATATATATGTATATATATATATATATATATAGTACAGTATTTCCCACATAAGTGGAAATGATAGCACTCTCCAGACTTAATGTATAGACAAATAAAAAATGCAAGGGGTGGGGGTGGGAAACGGTGTCATGTAAAAATCCATAGTTTTTAGCATAACTCTTGAATGCTTGGAGCAAGTTACACAGAGGCACACATGGGTAGGGGCAGAGGCACCCACGTGTAAGGGTAGAGGCACACACGGGTAGGGGCAGAGGCACACATTGGTAGGGGCAGAGGCACACACGGTTAGGGGCAGAGGCACACACGGGTAGGGGCAGAGGCACACACGGGTAGGGGCAGAGGCATACTCTTGTGTCAAAGCTAGCAAGGTGACCTAGGGCCCTTTGACATAGTCAGTCTGCAAACCTAACATAGTTAACAAACAGCGGGCGGAGTTTGGCCTGTCGTCCCAGCATTTATAACACTGAACAGGGCAGCATCAGAGGTGGGATGGGGCAGAGAAGGAGGTGGATTATTCTCCTCAGCACCAACATTTGGACAGCATCAACCCGGTGAAGCCCAGAGGTATGGCCTGACAAAGATTCCCATTATTCTTTAACTTCCGTAGCGAAGCACAGGTATTCAGCTAGTCTATTATATAAAGGCGTAAGTGTTCATCTAGTGCAAGTGCAGTGACAGCTAGAGAGTGACCCTGTCCTCACACTGTAGCTCTCACTGGCTGTGTGTCATTTGCACACAGCCTCTCTTTTACGCCAGTATCTGCACTGGAGTAGAAGGTACTCAACAAGGCCCCCACTACCAGAGAAGGTGGTGTCTAACCACCCCCACACTAGAGGAGAATGCAAGGAAAAGGGAATGAGAGAGATGGCCATAAGGGAGAGAAAGATGGAAGGAAGAATGAGTGAGAGATGGGAGGGAGGAAGAAAGAGATAGATGGGAGCAAAGAGAAGGGAAATGGAAGGAGAGAGAGATGGGAGGAGGAAGAAGAGATATGAAAGGAAGAGAGGGAGAGAAGGAAGGAAGGAAGGAAGGAAGGAAGGAAGGAAGGAAGGAAGGAAGGAAGGAAGGAAGGAAGGAAGGAAGGAAGGAAGGAGATACAGATAGGAAGAAGAGGTGTAAGAGATAGGGAGAAAGATGGCAGTGAGAGAGAGAGAGAGAGAGAGAGAGAGAGAGAGAGAGAGAGAGAGAGAGAGATGGGAGAGGAAAAATAAGAGGAAAAGGGGAGTAAAAGAGTTGAAAGGGAGAGGGATGGGAGGAAGGAAGGGAGAGAGAGATAGGAGGAAGAGAGGGAGGGAGAGAGAGAGAAAAAGAAAGAAAGAAAGAAAGAAAGAAAGAAAGAAAGAAAGAAAGAAAGAAAGAAAGAAAGAAAGAAAGAAAGAAAGAAAGAAAGAAAAGGTGGCAGGGAGAGGGATCCCTTCAATCTCTTCCTTTCTCCTGTGCCCTTTTGAATACCAGGTCTACCTATAATAAACTGACCAAAATCCATGACCACTTTATCTTCATGTACCTTAACCTCGTTGCTTGTACACACAAGAAGTTGCAGAGTGGTGATCACCAATAGACGCTGCTGCAAGCGACTCAGAATCAGGCCCATTGTGCATACGTACTATAGACATTACCTAAGAAACACAACAAATGCTTTCTATTTACCACATTGAACAGGCCTCCTTTTAAATTTATGCAATTGGGCCAGAAGGCAATCCAGTTTCTTTATGCTTGCCTCCATCATCTCCTTGTGTACCGCAACTGTTTGGAAAAAGGAAACCAGAAAGGGAATTACTAACACATGAGTAGCCAGATAAAAAAAAATCAACCTTCCTCTTTCAATAAACATATCCAATATTAAACAAGAAAGAAAACCACATATTACAGCTCCCTATAATTACCTTTCTCTATTCCATAATTGCAGAGAAATAAGCATGATCACTAATTCGAGTTACAGATGTGAGCCGACCCTACCAAAACCACCCTCAGTATTTTGTTTTTGTTTTTTAGTTTTGGAAAAACCAAATTCAAGTATTTTGGCTCAGATTTGGTTTTGTAGTTCTTCAATATTGATAAAAACTGATATAATTATGTAATTTGGACATATTTATTTTCCTACAGTATTGGTAACATCAATGATAATTCATTTCCAGTCAATTTTTTGACAACACTCTCATGTGTGAAGTGGCACCTAAACTTACAAAAGGAGGGACTTTTAAAGGGAATAGATATGTTTTACCGGCAGCTGAGATCTCGACAGTGGGATCCCGGCCACCAGTATGTTGGCAGCGTGACGAGTGCTAGAAAGCCCCTTGCGGGCACAGTGGCTCACTGCACTCACCACAGGTTATATTCTCCCTCTATGAGTGTCGTGAACACCCATAGAGGGAGAAAAGCCTGTACCGCCGGTATTCTGGCGGCGGCATTTCACTGCCTGTCGGGATTCCGGTGTCGGCATTGTAACTGCTGAGATCCCAAAAGGCGGTCTTGTGATTGCCTCCATTTTAAGCAATCCAAAAAAGTTCCAAATCAGGGAAAGCTCCAAATCGAGACTCGGTTCAACTCATATCCCCTAAATTTGGGTGAGTTTAGATTTCTAAAAAACTGAGCCGCACAGCTCTAATTTGGGTCAAGATATATTTTAAAAGAGAGAGGTATTCCATCCTCTGAAATGCAGGACTGATGCAGGTTTTGTTATTTGTTGTGTGGACTTTTGTCATGTTGTGAAATTAGAGCTGAGCTGCGGCTAGCGTATGATCAATCCCTTCCACGTTCTGGAGAATGGAACACCTCCCTTACCAAAATCCCTCCTCAACCAGCGATCCCTATTCCACACTTAGGAAATAAAGGCTTAGGAGGAGATGCATCAAAATTACTAAAGAGGATACTGTAAGTGGAGATGTGGAGATTTCCCATAGTAACAAATCAGATTATATCATTTATTTAGCACAGTCTATAAAATGATAGCTAGACTTTAATTGGTTGCTATGGTCAACTTCTTCACCTATGTCCTCTTTGAAAGGTTTGAAACACACACACCGCCTCCCCCGCCCCGCAACCCCACCACCCAAGTACCATTTCATTATTGGAACCCACATTTGAAGACTATATGGGGCAGGAAGGGGAACTTGTTAGGGAACCTCTGAAGATGAACTTTATATTGCCTCTATCCATCAGCTTCAAGATTTTGGTCCCATAACATATATTATATTCCACTTATCTGTAGGACAACACATTAATAGGTTAGATAAGGCAAATACATACTAAAATGAGCAGTACATTTAACTTACTGGGACTATGACTAGGCTGACCTACCTCATTCCAATGCTATGGCTACATCTGCTCATGTTAAGATATAGGGGGACACTGGAACTATGTGTACCCATATAAAATGGCGGCCGACAGGCCAACATATCATTACCGCAGTACACATCAGAATTATATAAAAAAGGGACGGAAGATCCCTTGTTCCATCCTTCATTACCTTGCACGGAGCCGCATGAGATATCGTGTAGATTGGCCGCACACACTGAGTGCATATTGGTCCAAGATTGCTCCAGTGTGTACCCAGGTTTAGAGAGTGATAAAGAGGAGAGAGATAAAGTGGAGAGACAAAGTACCAGCCAATCAGCTCCTAACTGCTATGTTGCAGGCTGTGTTTGAAAAATGACAGGTGCTAATTGGTTGGTACTTTATCTCTCTCCAAGGCTTAGTAAATAGACTCCAAAGTACATTATAAAGTAAGCAATAAGACATTGCAACTGTTAAAGCATAATACTCAATAGTCCAGAGTTACAATTAAGAGCAAAAGGGCACATATTACTGGACTGGGGGTACAACTGGAGTGTTACCATTTTATCATCATTCATCTTTCTTAATTTTAGGATTCCTGGCTAAGGTAGCAGGGGCGTATCTACCCCTTGGCCAGGATGGCACTCGCCAGGGGCACCAGCTGGAGGGGGGCGCTGCCCGGAGGTGCCACCTGCGGCCAAGGGCTAGAACGCTGTAGTCCGGTTGTGCACAGAGTGGCGCCATCAGGTTTGCACAAATTACAAGCGGGACTCCCATATGAAGTGCTGGCTGCAGCCGTTTCTGCTACAGCATAAAACTCCTCCCAGCTTCAGCTCCTGCACCTCCCTCCTCTGTCACTGAAAGGAAATAGCCCCGCCCCCTGCACACGTAGATCCACAGGCCCATGCTCACCACGGCAGCGCTGGGAGGAGGATTGCTGGAGGTGCCTGCAAAGAATAACACCGCGCCGCGGGCGGAGAGACTTTGGCGATGCTGATGGACATCCTCCTGTGAGACACAATGGTGAGCCCATATTCCAAGAAGTTTGTGGCAGCTATCTGTATGGACTGTGGGAGAGGGGATTTGTGTATTTGTGCTGTTAGTGTGGGTTGTAAGGGGGGAGAGAGATGTGTATGGGGGGGTGGCCGATGGATGTGTGTGAGGGAATTGTTGGTCGGCAGGGGAGGAAGGGGGGATTTGTGTATTTGTGCTGTTAGTGTGGGTTGTAAGGGGGGAGAGAGATGTGTATGGAGGGGTGGCCGATGGATGTGTGTGAGGGAATTTTTGGTCGGCAGGGGAGGAAGGGGGGATTTGTGTATGTGTGCTGTTAGTGTGGGTGGGAAGGGGGGATGGGGTGAGAGAATTGTCAGTATGTGAAGAGGGGCATGTGTATGAGGGAGCTGTCGGTTTGGAGGGGAGGAAGGGGTGATTGGTGTGACAGAGTTGACAGTGGAGGGGGATATGTGTGTGTGCTAGATTTGGGAGTATAAAGGTAATGTGTATTTGTGAGAGTTTCCAGGAGGGGGGCAGGGCAGTGTTTATAATAGAGGGGTATATTCAATTAAAGTCAGATCCATTCTGACATGTATTTGTCGGAATGGATCCGACAACCCCTATTCAATCCCCATCTTAATTTGACTTTTTCAAGTCGAATTTAAGATGGGACGCAGAGGAGGCGAGGGGGGCGAGCCGCGGGGGGACAGCCGGCGGGCATACAGGAGATTTAATGTAGGGTATAGAGGGGTCAGTGATGTAGTGTAGGGTATAGAGCGGTCAGTGAGGTAGTGTAGGGTGTAGAGAGGTCAGTGATGTAGCGTAGGGTGTAGAGGGGTCAGTGATGTAGTGTAGGGTATAGAGCGGTCAGTGAGGTAGTGTAGGGTGTAGAGAGGTCAGTGATGTAGCGTAGGGTGTAGAGGGGTCTGTGATGTAGCGTAGGGTGTAGAGGGGTCAGTGATGTAGCGTAGGGTGTAGAGGGGTCAGTGATGTAGCGTAAGGTGTAGAGGGGTCAGTGATGTAGTGTAGGGTATAGAGAGGTCAGAGATGCAGCATAGGGTATAGAGGGGTCAGTGATGCAGCGTAGGGTATAGAGGGGTCAGTGATTTAGTGTAGGGTATAGAGGGGTCAGTGATGTAGTGTGGGGTATAGAGGGGTCAGTGATGTAGTGTGGGGTATAGAGGGGTCAGTGATGTAGTGTGGGGTATAGAGGGGTCAGTGAAGATACTAAACCCAAGTACTTGCTACACTTATTGAATTAAAACACAAAATGCAGGAAAAAGTATGCAATTTGGGTAAAAGAAAAAAGGCAAAGGCTAGAGGTAGATACGAGAGACCAGCGCCATGCCTTATGCACATATCATTATGTTCATTTTTAATATGGAGGGGAAGCGTGGTACACCAGAGGAAAATATTGCCCTGGAGAACAAGCCCCGATCAGATAGTCTGGGGCGGGCTGGACACCAACCATGACACCTAGTCTAGGGCAGGCAGGTTAGCTAGCCTATAGAAATCTGTTGTCAGCGGAGGTTGGGGGGTGGGCTGATTCAGTGAAGTGCAGTAAGAGTAGTCAGGGGAGGCAGGGCCTCTCCTGTTATACTCCTGTGTGCTCGGTTTCCTGTCTCCTTATGCTGCTACTGGCCAGTTCTCATTGGCTTCACCCTAACAGTGAGTCCTTGCCAGCAATGTTTTCCAGCAATTGGGGGACAGTTTCTGTGGCTCCTTATTTCAAATTCCGTCTGTACTGCAGCCGCCACTGGTCTGCAGTGCTCTCTCTGTGGGGGCGCCAGTCCCTTACTTTGCCAGGGGCGCTCGGACCCCTAGATACACCCCTGTAAGGTAGTAGTCATTTATATAATAAAAACACATGTATTATAGCAGAAGACAAAGCTACTCACATTCATTCTCAATATCCACCCGGGTACCTGAAATAAAGTACGCATTTGTTATTGCAGAATTAAAAACAGCTTGACAACTATTCTATAAAGACAGTGAAATGAACTGTGCCTTTTTATGGCATCATGCTTCATTTAGTACACCACATCAAATAACGTAAGTTACATCATGCTTCATTTAGTACACCACATCAAATAACGTAAGTTATCAGTAAGGTTTGGGCTAGTCATTAAAGTATTTATGAGGAACCTGCTATCTACCTAATGGAAGATGCCTGGAAAAATAAAAATCACTTACCTACCTGCAATATGACAGCAAATGTGCATATCCATGCCAGTATTTGACTGCCTCATCTTTGCACATTCCTCCTAATTACCAGAAGTGTTTCACCCCTGTCCTGCAGATTGATTGACTAGCTGAGAATTGGGACCACTATACCCAATAATTAAAAATGTAATATTTTAACTTCACTCCACTGGAGACAGGTGCAATTTCCTTACATAGGTAGGACCAGTGGTGCAAGTAGAAATATTTTCTTAGTGGTACTGAGTGCCAAAAAATGGGCGTGGTCATGTGTTGTGAGGGGGCGTGGCCACATGCTGCTATTGGGAGTGGCTACATGACACTAGCGGCGTGGCCACACAACAGCCCCCTTTTTTGGGGGGATTCTGGAGGCAAGGCTAAAATATATAGTAATGAATCCAGTATAATAGAAATATATAGTGATACCTCCAGTATAATAGAAATATATAGTAATGCCCCCAATTTAATAACATATATAGTAATGCCTCAATTATAACAGGAAAATACAGCCACTGTCGCACTCCCAGTAACCCTGACAAAGTGGGAGGAGCCGTCATGCTGCCAAGCACCATGGCTTTGTGGCACATTATAATTGTGGTAATGGCAAAGTGTGTAGCAGGTGGTACTGCGTACCCGCTGCTAAATTCTTAAGGGTACTCCGTACCCGAGCGTATCCGCATACTTGCCCCACAGGGTAGGACAATGTGTTACTGGGTTCACAAATCAAAAGCCTGATAATGCTGTAATTTGAGTTGCTGTGACATCCCTGACCTCGCCCCTGTGTTTGACTTAACCATTCCACACTGTACATTTCTGCAAGGCAAGTCTGTTAACATGTTAGTTGTCCTGTCCTGGTTGGTTATAAACAAGAAGAGCAGCTGGCAGGATATTTCAGCATCTGTAATGAGCAGTAAAGGCCAGTACTGACGGGAGAGATGTGTGCTGAGCGATCTTAACACAGGTGGTCATTCTGAGTTGATCGCTAGCTGCATTCGTTCACTGTGCAGCGATCATGCTAAAAAACAGCACTTCTGCGCATGTGTATGTGGCGCAATGCGCACACGCGACTTACTATTACAACGAACGATGTAGTTTCCCACAAGGTCTAGCGAAGCTTTTCAGTTGCACTGCTGGCCGCAGAGTGATTGACAGGAAGTGGGCGTTTCTGGGTGTCAACTGACCGTTTTCAGGGAGTGTTCAAAAAAACGCAGGCGTGCCAGGAAAAATGCAGGCGTGGCTGGCCAAACGCAGGGCATGTTTGTGACATCAAAACAGGAACTGAACAGTCTAGAGTCATCGCAAGCGCTGAGTAGGTTTTGAGCTACTCTAAAACTGCACAAAAAAACTTTGCCGCCGCTCTGCGATCCTTTCGTTCGCACTTCTGCTAAGCTAAAATACACTCCCAGTGGGCGGCGGCATAGCGTTTGCACCGCTGCTAAAAACTGCTAGTGAGCGAACAACTCGGAATGACCACCACAGACCGCTCAGCACACATCTCTCCCCCAGCTCAGCACAGCGTGTTGTGTGCTGAGCGAGGGAGGAAGGGGGGCGCTCACTTCACACAGCACTGCAGTGAGCGACCCGCTAGATTGAGCCTGCATGCAGGCTCAATCTAGCACCAGCGATAGCGATGCACGGGGCCACGCATTGCTATCGCTGAGGGGGGTACACACAACAGATCCGTGCTTAAAGTCTAAGCAATCAAGTCAGCTTGCTTAGATTTTAAACACGGATCTCTCCGTGTGTACCCTCCTTAACAGATGGGATAGTAGCACTACCTGCAGCCTAAACCTATCACTTACGCTAAAGCCAACCCTAATGGGCCCTACACACGTACCGATCCGCCGAGCTGCCCGACAGCGGATACGGCCGACCCGGTGGAAGGGGGGAGGTGACTCCCCCCATCACCCGGCTCCATAGCACTGCATGCTAATATGGACAATCTCGTCCATATTGGCCTGCATGCATAAGCGACGGGGCACCAACGATTAACGAGTGCTGGGCCACACATTGTTAATCGTTGGTGCCTACACACTACACGATATGAACGAGTTCTCGTTCATTAATAAATGAGAACGTTCATATCCTGCATTTTATCTGCCAGTGTGTAGGGCCCTTAACACTTACGTCATGGATTGGTAATATTGTGCCTGTCAACAGAATGACTACATACCTTTTGCTACACATGTTGGACTTCACAATCCTGCACTCAATCAACCAGTTTTGAATGATGAATTTCATGAGTTTTGTCTCAAATAATAATGTACATACAAAAATAATTTGAAAGTGCTTAAGAATGTAGGGACCTTTCTCGTACAGTCTGAAATGAAATCCCAATTTTGCATGATTTATGTTATGCCCGCTTCTCTCATTTTCCAAACTGGTAGACTGACCCGTTCTTAAAGAGTTAGTAAAACCAGCTAATGAAACAAGAGATGTCTCCTTCATATGCTTTACCCTTTGTAGATTGAGTACTCATATGCTGATAGGTAGTGACTCCAGCTGGAAGAATGTGCTTGATTAAAGCAAAAAAGCACGTGACTTTGTATCTGGAACAAACATGTTGCAATGCAAGGGGAGCAAATACATTCAAATTTTTTCTGTTTAAGGTAGATACTGGCTGCTTTTGCATGTAGCCCACAAATGTTAGACAGTTTTATTTTTACACTGAAAGTTAGATTTCAGTTAAGACACACCCCACCCAAATCTAATAGGCCCTACACACTGGGCGATAAAAGTCAAAGATATGAACGAGATACCATTTATAGCTTTCAGTGTGGAGGCACAAGCGATGAACGATGCGCAAACCCGCGCTCGTTCATCGCTGGTGCCCCGTCGGCTGTGCATGCAGGCCAATATGGATGATCTCGTCCATATTTGCCTGCACTTCTATGGAGCCGTGTGATGGGGGAGTGAAGAAACTTCACTCCCCCCGTCACTGCCCGCCCCCCCCCCCCCCCCCCCCCCGCCGCCGGGTCGCCCGTTGGCCGTATCCGCTGTCGGGCAGCTCGGCGGCGGATCGTTAAATGTGTAGGGCCCTTAACTCTCTCTGCCCCACCTGCAGTCCAACAGAGTTTTGCCCAGGTATAGAGTTAATTGTTTTTTGTTTTGTTTTTTGCTTTACTTCCAAATCAGAATCAGACACAAAGGGTAAATTTACTAAAGTGGCAAGTTTTTTTTAGAACTGGTGATGTTGCTCTTAGCAACCAGTCAGATTCTACTTAACATTTATGTAGCTGCTTCTAGAACATAATATATAGAATCTGATTGGTTGCTATGGGTAATATCACCAGTTCTAAAAAAAACTCCCACCTTAGTAGATTTACCCCAATGTGTGTGTTGGGTTGGGTGGATGATGGGGGTGCTTCTTCACCAGTGTAGAAAAATTCTACAAAAATCTAAATGAACCAATAATTGAAGAAAGCACCAAACAGATGTAAATGCTCCCTGCAGTGTGATAATGGTTTGTTCAACTGTGACATATAATCTGACCTTTAGACTGAACCTTTTAGAAAATCTAAAACAATGCCAAAGTATTCTTAAAATTCGATTTCCAGTATTAACTAAACAAATCTGTGTTACCCTGCCAAATTCTGGAAGAAAGAGAGAGAACCATCATGTCATATATTATGAATATTCTACATTCAGTGGCTTGTCTCTATGGAGGAATCTAGAGCTCTACTGTGTGGAAACGTTAGCTGCTTCACGCATGACTATGATATTAGACTGTCGAAGTTGTCCTTCTGATTTGTTTTAAGGCTCTTTGGATACTATCAAAGGGGGCACCTATAAAGTTACCCTCCCATTTCTATTCCTTATTTATTTTTTGCCCTCTCTCTCTCTCTCTCTCCTACCATTTAATTGATTAAAAAAAATACTACTATGTAGGGATTGGGAATGTGTTTACATGCCTTCACAGAAAGGGGGCGTGATCTTGTGACACATGGGTGTGACCTTGCAGCGTGCACCCATTCGCTTCATGTCCAGTGTTTCCGGAGTTACTGGTCTGCCCCAGTCTCTGTCTGTCAAATGTTTGAATGATGCACATGTGCGCTACATCCATTCACTGCTGCTATGCAGAGCAGCAGGTAAAACAGAGAACTCCCAAACACCCCCTCCCTACCATTCAGGTGGGGACATTGCCTGAAAAGCAGCCGGTCCCGTCAAAATGGAAATGCTTGGGAAAACTGTACTTATCTAAAAGGACCTGCTACAATATATTCCCTTCCTACAGGGTAGGAGAGGAACAGTCAAGGTGCTCTGACACTGATTAAATGTATCTTAAAAACAAAATATGAAACTACCCCCAGGGCACCAATTTATTTTCAGATACCTTGATGAAACTGTACACTAAGCAACCCGTGTCAGCTCACTGTTGGAGTAAATCTCAGTGTGACATATTGATACACTTGTGTGAGTGTCATTGTTCTCTTAGGACTGTCACATACCCAGAACATTTGTTGGTCCAATGTCTCCATTTAACTCCTCTTGTTCTTCTACTCCTGATGGCCTTGGTGGAGGCGTGGTTATTAGTGACTGCGCTGGAGTGATGGAGCCTGCAGATGATATTATTATTTCTCTTAATGAGAGAACTACAGTCAACTTTCCCTATATGTGTATAGGAAGTCATAAAACCCCGATGGGGCCTGGCAGTGCAAGGGTCCAAATATCCATTTAAGGTCCCTTCAATATGTCTGCAAACTAATTTGTAAAGGAAGCGATAGTAAAAGAATGAAGGTAATAGCATGAGCTGATGTTGGTGCACATTAACATGAATGCAGTTAGTTGTTTGTTTTAGCTCTGCTGACTTGAAGGGGTTGATTCAATTAGCCACATGCCCGTAATGTGCCATTTAAATGCCAGCAGTAGCACATCAACTTTTCTCCATCATGACTTGCTCAGAAATGGCAGATATTTGCACACAGTCTTTTACTGTATGTGCACATTACTCACTGGGCAAGACAGCTTATGGCTAATTGAATTGACCCCTAAGGTGGAACTTGGAGAGACAGAGAAACCCATCCAAATTTTCCTGTAATGGCACAAGGAAGCTATTTCCAGCATAAGGAACCCATGGTTGTACTGCGTGGAGTAAGAATAAGTGCTAATGTCATCAAAAACACCCCCTTTCTCTGGCAGTAGGGCCTTAATGTTTTGAGATGTGGTCTAGAGGTATTGAGACAAGGTCTGGGTCAATCAGATGCACATGGCCAAAATGTTTAAATTGCCAAATTGGAAACTTTGTAGTCGTGTTAATATAGGATATTACTTTAACTTTCTGCTAGCATTTCATCAAGCTTCATTTGACATCATTAGCATACGTTATAGATGAAATCATGTAAAAATTAGTTTATTTTACATTTGTGCCAACTGCCCTTATATAGCATTCTTTTACAGCACACTGTGGTGACGCTTTTGCTAAAACAATTAGACTCTTTTCCACAACTCTGTACTCAACCAACCACCTATTACAGGTTGAGTATCCCATATCCAAATATTCCGAAATACGGAATATTCCGAAATACGGACTTTTTTGAGTGAGAGTGAGATAGTGAAACCTTTGTTTTTTGATGGCTCAATGTACACAAACTTTGTTTAATACACAAAGTCATTAAAAATATTGTATTAAATGACCTTCAGGGTGTGTGTGTAAGGTGTATATGAAATATAAATTAATTATGTGAATGTAGATACACTTTGTTCACTGCACAAAGTCACAAAAAATATTGGCTAAAATTACCTTCCGGCTGTGTGTATAAGGTGTATATGTA